>NC_135590.1:15472500-16097500 GCF_965152235.1 Eretmochelys imbricata | reverse complement strand
GGGGAGACAGGGAACCTTTTGTAGTGATAATCAAGGTGGGCCATTTCCAGCAGTAGACAAGAACGTCTGTTCAGGCTCAGGAACCTAAAATGATGCCACTTCTTCAAGGCAAAGGCAGATGAACAAAACAGCCCTGAGTGAAGCCCTGTGAATTGTCCCCAGCTAAGGTGTGCTAGGCTGGTCTCACCTAAAACCCTCTGTCTCCATGCTCCGCCTCTTCGATCTTACAGCTCCCTCGCGGTCCCTTGCTCCTGGTTTATGTGGGTAGGGTGTTAACTCTGAGGGCTTGTCTGCACGGAAGTTGCCACAGTGGCATAGCTCCTCCGCGGCAGCAGCTCTGCCATGGCAAGACGCTAGCTACCCCAACAGCAGGGATTCTCCTGCTGGCGTAGGGACTCCGCCTCCTCAAGAGGCAGTAGCTAGGTTGGCTGAAGACTCCGACCATCGCCTAGTGCTGTCTGCACGGGGATTTAGGTCGGCATAATTACTCCACTCAGGGGTGTGGATTTTTCACACTGTTGACTGAGGTAGTTAAACCAACCTAATTTTCTAGTGTAGACGAGGCCTCAAGTTCCAACTAAATCCAGAAACACTGCAGTTTAGTTCCTTTGAATGAGTCAGTCTTAGCATCTGGAACATCTTTTCACCCTATCATCTCTTTGGAAGACCTCCTCCCCCCTTCCCAGCCCCCTTGTCTCTTCCTCAGCTAGTATCTACCCTTTCACTCTGACACTCGGTTATTTATCCTCTGGGAAGTCCTTTTGCATGCATGTGCTATGAAAGACATTATGCAAAATGAAGCAGGCTGGGAGACGGCAAAGGAGCAATACGACTTTGGGAGTGAATAATGACTGTGATGAATTTGCTCTTTGTTAGCCAGTGCACCCAAATCAAAGACGCATGAGATTTTGAGCTATGCATCCAGAGAAGCCTGGAGGATCTATAGGAACAAGCGTTTCCCTGACAGTACATAAGTCACTAGACAAGAGAGTGAGTCTAGTTCTGGCAAAAGGCACAAGTCCGGTCACAAGAAAAATGCTGAGACAGAGACAGAAGTGTTGAGTGCGGATGAGTTACAAACAAAGACCAGCCAGCCCTTGCCACTGTAAATGGGAGAAAAGGAGACAAAGATGCCATGGAGACATGGAAAGGAAAGGGCTGGCCCGAGGCCAAGGAGCTCTTGGAGATATTAGGAAGAGGTCATGGACCAAAGGTGAAAGTGGGAGCAGTATCCAGGCAATGCTACTGGAATGTCTTTCCCTGCAGGCTGGTTGGGGTCTCAATGGAGCAAGCTATCCAAAGAGAGCACATCAATTCCAAGGGGAGGAAGCATTTGCGGGTCCCCTAGAAGAGGGGGCAGTCGTGCAGGGGAGCAGGCACTGGCTCTGCTGGGGGAGTTAAGATGCTGTAGATTTGTAAAGAGAGCAGCTGGTTGTTTTTTTGCATTTTCATGTTTCTTTCTTCCTACCATGGGGGCCTGATTCTGATCTCCCTGACACTAGGGGATCAGCATTGTAACTCCAGGGACCTCAGTGGAGTCACTCCTGATTTACACCAGGGTCAGTGCAATCAGGATCGGGCCCACATGTAGGTAGCAATGGCTTTGTTGTCAGGCATTGTACACACTCATCCTTTCCCAGCCTGACTGCACCAGCTTTCGGGATGGTCTCTCAGGAGGCCTTGGCATGACTAACTGGCGATGCAGCGTCCCAACTGCATAATACTAATTATAGAAAGAAAAGGAGTACTTGTGGCACCTTAGAGACTAACCAATTTATTTGAGCATGAGCTTTCGTGAGCTACAGCTCACTTCATCAGATGCATACCGTGGAAACTGCAGCAGACTTTATATACACACAGAGATCATAAAACAATACCTCCTCCCACCCCACTGTCCTGCTGGTAATAGTTTATCTAAAGTGATCATCAAGTTGGGCCATTTCCAGCACAAATCCAGGTTTTCTCACCCTCCACCCCCCCACACACAAACTCACTCTCCTGCTGGTAATAGCCCATCCAAAGTGACAACTCTCTACACAATGTGCATGATAATCAAGGTGGGCCATTTCCTGCACAAATCCAGGTTCTCTCTCCCCCTCACCCCCCTCCAAAAAACACACACACAAACTCACTATCCTGCTGGTAATAGCTCATCCAAAGTGACCACTCTCCCTACAATGTGCATGATAATCAACGTGGGCCATTTCCAGCACAAATCCAGGTTTTCTCACCCCCCCACCCCCATACACGCACAAACTCACTCTCCTGCTGGCAATAGCTCATCCAAACTGACCACTCTCCAAGTTTAAATCCAAGTTTAACCAGAACGTCTGGGGGGGGCGGTAGGAAAAAACAAGGGGAAATAGGTTACCGTGCAGGTGAACGAGCCTCTGATAGTGTGGCTGATGTTATTAGGCCCTGTGATGGTGTCCCCTGAATAGATATGTGGGCACAGATGGCAACGGGCTTTGTTGCAAGGATAAGTTCCTGGGTTAGTGGTTCTGTTGTGTGGTATGTGGTTGTTGGTGAGTATTTGCTTCAGGCTGGGGGGCTGTCTGTAGGCAAGGACTGGCCTGTCTCCCAAGATTTGTGAGAGTGTTGGGTCATCCTTTAGGATAGGTTGTAGATCCTTAATAATGCATTGGAGGGGTTTTAGTTGGTGGCTGAAGGTGACGGCTAGTGGCGTTCTGTTATTTTCTTTGTTAGGCCTGTCCTGTAGTAGGTAACTTCTGGGAACTCTTCTGGCTCTATCAATCTGTTTCTTCACTTCCGCAGGTGGGTATTGTAGTTGTAAGAAAGCTTGACAGAGATCTTGTAGGTGTTTGTCTCTGTCTGAGGGGTTGGAGCAAATGCGGTTGTATCGCAGAGCTTGGCTGTAGACGATGGATCGTGTGGTGTGGTCAGGGTGAAAGCTGGAGGCATGTAGGTAGGAATAGCAGTCAGTAGGTTTCCGGTATAGGGTGGTGTTTATGTGACCATTGTTTATTAGCACTGTAGTGTCCAGGAAGTGGATCTCTTGTGTGGACTGGACCAGGCTGAGGTTGATGGTGGGATGGAAGTTGTTGAAATCATGGTGGAATTCCTCAAGGGCTTCTTTTCCATGGGTCCAGATGATGAAGATGTCATCAATATAGCGCAAGTAGAGTAGGGGCTTTAGGGGACGAGAGCTGAGGAAGCGTTGTTCTAAATCAGCCATAAAAATGTTGGCATACTGTGGGGCCATGCGGGTACCCATAGCAGTGCCGCTGATCTGAAGCTATACATTGTCCCCAAATGTGAAATAGTTATGGGTAAGGACAAAGTCACAAAGTTCAGCCACCAGGTTAACCGTGACATTATCGGGGATAGTGTTCTTGATGGCTTGTAGTCCATCTTTGTGTGGAATTATAGAATTATAGAAGCACTCGCCGCTTGTGAATTCCTTTGGAGGTGGGTTTCCACGGAGCCCCTCTCTGTGCAGGGACAGCTCCCTGTTTTCTGCCCTCTCTTACTCCAAGTACAATAGCAACCCTTTGCCCTGGTTTAATACCCATAACTATTAGTGCCTGCCCTCCCTGTTCTTCACTACCAGCAAAGAGCCACATTTCACCACGCCACCCCGTTTTAGAGACGGGAAACTGAAATACTGAGACTTCTCCCTTCCCACCCTGCCCAGGTCAGAGAGGCCATTGGCAGAGCCAGGAACAGAACCCAGGCATCCTGGCTCCACCTTGTGCCCTAATCACTAGATCAGGGGTTCTCAACTTTCTTCTTTCTGAGGCCCTACCCCCAACATGCTATAAAAACTCCCACAGCCCAGTTGCGCCACAACTGTTTCTCTGCATATCCAGTAGATTAAAAGCCAGGGCCAGCATTATGGGGCAGCAAGCAGGGCAATTGCCCAGGGCCCCACGCCAAGGGGGGCCCCGTGAAGCTAAGTTGCTCAGGCTTCAGCTTCAGCCCCGGGCAGTGAGGCTTGGGCTTCAGCTTTCTGCTCTGGGCCCCACCGAGTCTAAGGCCAGCCCCTCTCTGGTTTATTTTCATGGCCCCCCAGGGGCTCCCTGACCCCTGGTTGAGAACTGTTCCACTAGACCACGTTAAAAACAGTGTTCTGGCTACTGGGTCTCCTTTCTTACCCTTTGTCCTGATCTCCGGTTCATTCCCTGATGTCATGGAGCCACACGGCGATTGACTGCAATTAACTCAAATTAGCAAACAGTGTGGCAGGGCTGGTCTGGTCGCACACAGACATTTGTTCCAGAACACACGGGTTTTTGCTTTGCTAGGCTGAGTCCGAGGGTAACTAGAGCTAATGTTAGCTGTGAACTGGCAATCACCTAGGCCAGCTGCATTAAGTGAGATGGGTACTAGGCCCTATGTGTCTAACTATTGATTACCGACTTGGGATAACCAGTCACCCCTGCCAAATGGGGGCATGCTGCCTGGTGCTGAGAAGGAGAGTAATGACTGAACAATGTGGCACATCAGGGAGGGCTCCCAAACACTCTATTTCTCAGGATCAGCGGCCACTGTTGGACATTTTGGCCTTTGAATACATTTAGCCTGCATCCATCATCAGGCTTGTCCCTGGCTCAGGTCAGGGGTCAGACAGGAGTAAGGAAAGTGGTGGGACTCTACCTAAGAACCACCCATAACCTCACACTGCCCCCACAAACCCAGCTCACCTGGGTGGTTCTGCTAACCTGAGGGGAATTAAATCATTTATAGCAGGAAGGCCTAAGGGGGTAAGGGTCTGTTTCCACTGCAGTGGGGAGCAAGCCTCCCAGCCCGGGGTAGACAGACGCACACTAGTAGTGTGGATGTTCTGGATCAGGCTGGAGCTTGGGCTCTGACACCTATGTGGCCGGGGGGCTGGAGAGCCTGAGCTTCTGCCCAAGCTGGAACATCCATGTTCCTGTTTTTAGAGCACTAGCTCAAATCCCGCTAGCACAAATCTGTCTACCCAGGCTGGGAGACTTGCTTCCGCTGCAGTGGAAACAGACCCTGAAAGGCCCAACTCTCATTGAATTTCACTGGGATTTGGACACCCAGCTCCCTTCAGTCCTTTGAAAATCCCAGCCACCATGGGCATTGTTGACATGATGAGTGAGACTTAACTGGGGGCAATTCTCTGAGCTGTTGTTTCAGGCTGTCTGCAGACTCAGGCAGATGGGCCTGCATTGGATCACATGTGGAATGTTTTCTTTGCAGTCATAAGGGCTGGAGGCTTAGGACCTGATGTGCCTCTCATTTACACTGGTGTAAATCAGGAGTAACTCCACTGAAGTCAATTGAGTTGCACTGATGTAAAATCAGTGTGAGTGAGGCTCTGAATTTTGGTTTTGGCTGTTGCAGACGCTGCCGGGAAGGCAGCCCACCAGGTACCAGCTCTCTCCCACACCTGCCTTAGGGGATGCATCAGATCCTCTTAATCCATTTGGCACTTGGCCAGAGCCTTGTTTCCAAAGTAAATCCAGATTTAAGAGGGTTTGCCTGGCAATATGTCTGGATTCTAGAACTGCAGGAAACACCCCATCCCTACATACTTCATGTTGCCAAATGCCTCCAGCCAGGCATTGCTGAGAAGGCTCGGGTAATGGACAGGAAAGAGAAAGTGTTGCCTTCAATAGCTTTGGGGAGCATATTGCATAAGTGTCTGAAAGATCTATGTATGCAGCTCAAGGGGAGAGGGCTGCCATAGCTCCGCCAGGAACTAAGAACGGTGGAAGGTGATTCAGGAGAATCACTCAGGTTGTAAACAGCTCCGGAGAGGTACCGCCTGGTGGGGTGTGGTGGGTGGGGGGGGGGGCCTGCATACACTGGTTCATACTGGATTTTCCAGAGACCAACAGACCTAGAAAGGGCTTTTGGCATAAAAAGGCTGGATTTACACTGCTTCAGGGACCTCTTTCTGATCCAGCAAACGGACAGGGCCTCCAATCCAAGGGACCCAGCCTTGCAGAAGGGTTGGAAAGTCTTTGGCCCACTAAGGCCCCATAAAGCTGATGGGTGACCTCTGGTGAGCATTTAACATGCATGTGGGAACTTGTATTGTTTTTATGTTTTCTTAGTGATGCTTTTGCCTTAAGAATAAAGGTGCTTGCTTGGAGGAGCTGGATGGTCATTTGTAACTGCCTGCAATACACGGGTACTAGCCCTTGGAGAGAAAGTAATGTGCAGGAACTGGCCTTTAGGCAGCCTGACTTGCTGGTGATATCACAGCGCAGTCGAGGAGCCACCCTTAACACCCCGCAGCCAGAAGGGAGAGAGACGCAGGTCTCCACCCAAGAGAAGCGATGCCTGGGAGCTGGCAACCTTAACTGGATGCCATCAAAGGACCATGGAGGGGAAATACGGGTGCATTTACCCTGAAACTGACCACCAGTTGGCTGGCCTGCTCTCAGGGAGCTGTCTCCTGCCTGGCTGGTGTCCCAGGCACCGAGGTGCAGGGCAGCTCCAGGTTGTCTGTGTGGAGCTGGAGAGTCATTTCAGGGCCTGCCTTCCTCTGGAGAAGCAGCGTAGCTGCAGCTTTGCAGCACATCAACAATTTGCCTGGCACCTGGGATCTGGGAGCGTGCTCTGCTCAGCCATTGGGCTGCAAAGAGTGCAGCCTGGGAGCTAGGGAGGGGAACTGATGCAGACTTGCCAGACACCCAGCCCAGCTCCTTAGTAGCAGCAGGCTGCTGCATGTGTTCAGAAGGGTGGTGAGGGGAAGGAATCTGGCTGGCTCAGGGGATTAGGAAATGGATACACAGAAACTTCCATCTCTAGGTCATTGCTCTGTATTGGACCTAGGTCAACAGAGGCTGAAAATTGTTGCTATGCTGACTACTCAGTGGTTTGTGGGCCCCAGACTACTGGGCCTTGCTCCAGGACGCGGCAGGCAGGGGCTCAGTTTGCAACACGCAGCTGGTGCGCATTGTCCCCTAGGCAGAAGGGCCGAGGGCTGTGTACACCATGGAGCCTGACCTTCCTCCCCAGGCATCTCTGCAGGGCAGGGCTGATGATACCCATTGCTGCAATATGGAGTATGGGTGATGCTTTCGCTGCTGTTTTCCCTGCTCCGGGGATAGACAGAGGATTCCTCCCCAGGGCTGCTAATCCAACACCTTTCAGCAGCAATTAATTCACTGGCAGCGTGCGCACACCCACAAACCCACCCCCACACGCACACACACACCCCCACACCCCCACCTCCTCAGCCGTCCAAGTCTTTGGTATGAGAAAAAGGTTGGCTGGAAAGAAACGTCTGTGATAAACGATTCTTTCCTGCTGGAGTCAGTGTGAGAAACAACCCCGTAGGTGTGCAGGAGACTGGACAAGAAGACCTCTCAAGGTCCCTTCCAGTCCTATGATTCTATGATCGTAGGGGACAATGGGCATTCTTTGTAGATTGGATGGAGTTAGAGGGGACATAGCAGGAAGGGAACTTGCGGAAGAGCTGATTTCAGGAGCTATAGGCCAAATCCTACCTTGAGTTAGGCAACAGTAGATTCATAGATTCCCAGGCTAGAAGGAACCATTGTGATCATCTAGTCTGATCTGTTATGGGCCATAGAACTTCCCCAAAATGACTCCAATTGCAGATCTATTGGGAAAGAACAAAATAAAACATAAGGAAACATGGTAAAGGGCTGGTTGTAAAGAGGATCATATTAGGATTATAGAGACTGATCTGTGCCCCCACACAGAGCATGTATTGGATTGCAGTCCATGGGGCTATCACTTGCTATCAGTTACAGGATCATGATCCTTACATTGCAACAAGGCCAACGTAGGCTAAATGTTAGTAAAATTTCTATAAGTATACATTAACTGAGGGTATCACAGAACTTTTCAGAACTGCCATCACTGGAAATATTCAGGGCTGCATGAGGTGACTTTCTTTGTTCATTTAACTATAATAAAGTACTTAATTTCATAATTCAAACTTTTAATGCATCGGCTAGCTCTTCCCAACCAAGTTATGTATGGTTCAGCAGGAGAGACTGAATTAGACATGAGAGGCAAAAAAAATTTCAGCTGAATAGAGCCAGTTAAAAAACAACTTATTGGAAAGAATATGTGCTCACCAATGAAAAACAATCCCCCTTATGATCATAGATCTATGACTGCTGTTAAACCCGGGAACGCTTGACACTTCAGTACAAGCCTGAGCCGCATTGTTGACTACATCTAATTTAATGGGGCATACGGGGCACTACTAATGCACAATGTGCATTATGTGTGTAAGGGAGCCAAATGTTCCATTAGTGTTTTCAACGCTGGTGTCTCTCAGGCATTGTAAGATGAGTACAGTGTGCACTTCATCAGCCTGGATACAATTTACTGATTGGGGCAGACATTGCCAAAAAATGGTCCGATCTGAGTCATTTCCCCCCACCCCCACCATTTGTAGAAGACAACGTTAGAACAAAAGGGCTGACAAATTGCATTATTGAAATGAAAGTCAGATATGAAGCTCCACAAGAGGTTTAAATGTGAAGGGTTTAGTAAGAGTCTTGCACAAAGTCTGAGGGCTTGTCTACACTGAAAACACCACAGCTGCGCCGCTGCAGTGCGTCCGCGTAGACACTACCTATGTCCCATCGGCGTAGGCAATCCACCCCCCTGACAGGTGCTAGCTAGATCAAAAGAAAAATTCTTCCTTCGATCTAGCCCTGTCTACACGGGGACTTAGGTCACCTTAATTGCACTGCTCAGGGGGGTGGATTTTTCACACCCCTGCCTGATGTAGTTAAACTGACCTAATTTTCTGGATGGGTGTCATTAATGACCCAGTTAAAGGACTTGGGTGGAGTAGCCAAGCTCCACAGAGGTGCGTCAGAACTGCCTCTGAAAAAGAAGAAAGGCCTTGCAAAGGAAAACGGGACAAACCCTGAGGCCTGCTCTATGCTAGAACATTAGGTTGGCTTAACTGTGTCACTCAGGGGTGTGAAAAATCCATGTGCCTGAGTGGCCTGGTTAAACTGACTGAAGTCCCCGTATAGAGAGTACTAAGGGCTTGGCTACACGTGCGAGTTAGAGCGCATTAAAGCAGCCCCGGGCGCCCTAGCTCACTACCTGTCCACACTGGCAAGGCACCTAGAGCACTCTGACTCCATGGCTAGAGTGTCCTGGTGCTCCACCTCGGCGAGAGGATTAACACTTGATTGCCTTGGCTGAAAAGCCTGGGTGTCAGTGTGAATGAGGTGTTGCATTACTGCGCTCTGATCAGCTTCCAGGAACGTCCCATAATCCCCTTAAGTCAAGTGGCCACTCTTCTCATTGTTTTGGAATCACTGCAGGAATGCGGATATGCCCTTTGAAAGCTCCATTTCTGACAGCTGGCTGCTTATCTGCTCCGGGACAAAGCAACCATTGCTGTGGAATGCTGTGTGAGAGAGAGAGGCAGGGGGCGAGGAGGGTCTGCTGCTGTCTGAATTTACAAGACAGCATGCTGACTTGCTCTTGGCCTCCCCAAAAACCCACTCTCTCTCCCCCCACATACACACAACACACTCCCTGTCACACTCCACCCCACCCCTCCCCCCATTTGAAAAGCACGTTGTAGCCACTTGCATGCTGGGATAGCTACCACAATGCACTGCTCTCTGTGGCCGTTGCAAGAGCTGCTAATGTGGCCACGCCAGTGCGCTTGTAGCTGTCAGTGTGGACAGATTGCAGCGCTTTCCCTACTGCGCTCTATGAAGGCTGGTTTAACTCAAAGCGCTCTACATCTGCAAGTGTAGCCATGCCCTAAGTCCCCATGTAGGCTAGCTATCACCTCTCAGGGAGGTGGATTACCTACGCCGATGGCAGGATCCCTCCTGCGACATAGATAGTTTCTACGCTGAAATGCTGCAGTGTTTTAAATGTAGACATACCCTGAGTGTAAACATGGTGCCAGTCTTCCAGACTCATAACTCTTAACTTTCTTGCCTTTGCCTTCCCACAGAAAGGTTGCTAAAGTAAATCCAGAGTGACTCCTCCTCAGAGATCCTTTTTCATGACATAGGCAAGTCCAAGGCCCTGCAACCTGATATTATAAAGGATAATACCCTGGGTTTCCCAGTTGTCACGGCAACTCCGAGCCCTTGTTGGGAATCAGCTCCATTGCATTCTTTAGCTTCTGCCTTGTCTTGGCTCTGATTCCATCTTGGGGCATCTATTTCACCTACCTGCGCTCAGCTGCCCACAGCTTGAGCTGTTCTCATCAAACCCCATGGGACAGCTGCCCTCCCACACGGAACCCACCTGAAATCGTTGGTCTGCCAAGCTTGAGGACCCCTGCAGCTTGCCGACTCAGCATGTCGAGTAATAGAACCAGAACAAGTTCTACATGGTTTTGAGAGAGACCCAGTTCTGGGCATGCAAATGGGCGGAGGGTGCACAGGGTCTTTCCTCTCCCAGGTATCGGTGCGAGGTCAGCCGAATCGTGAGTGTTCATGCCCCTGATCACAGGATGCAGGGGATTGGGGCTTTGTCTTCACTGCACAGAGAGGTGTGTTTTTACACTAAGATCACTGACTCAGTGTAAAAGCCTAGTGTAGACAAGTCTCTGTTTTTTTTACCCCTACGTTGCTAGTCCAGGTCGACCACAGGAGCCGGCCACATCGATGAAATCAACTAGGTTCATCGTGGTGTAAACTACCTGTGCTTTGTCTCCACTAGGATTTTACATCCAGTTAGCTATCTTGATTTTAAAAAACCTCCTCTTTTTGCCGTGGAGATGTAGCCTGTTATAGCTGCCAGTGGTGATGTGTAGCATGTGGAGCATGGCTGGGTGAGGACACAGCTGTAACACAAAGTGGTGAAATGACTCACCCAAGGCCACAGAGTAAGTCAGTGGCAGAGACATGATGAGAGCTCAGGACTTCCTGGCTCACAGTCCCTGTTATTATTATTAATTATTTGCATGGTGGTAGCTGCGGACAAGTAGGCAACTGAAGCCTTTGTCATGTAGCTCTGGCGAAGACTGTTTCGCAGTGGTCCCCAAACTTTTTACCTTGTGCCCCATCTTGCCCCTGTCCATGCCCGCCCCCAGCTGGGGCTGGGAGCAGAGCTGCGGCTCCAGGAGGGGGGACGTGGACAGGGTAAGGCAGCCAAGACTGGGACAACAGCTGGAGGCGGGTGTGTGGCCAGCATCCGGGAGCCCTGGGGATGGGACCAGCAGCCAGGGCCAGGGCAAGGAGCAGAGCTGGGTAGCGCTCCCTCCCGCCCCCATGGCCCCAGTCCCAGCTGCACCCCCCCGCACATTTCTTCATGCCCCCCTAGGGGGGTGTGACCCATAGTTTGTGGACCTCTGCTTTTGCATGGATGGAAAAGACCACAAATGCCCACGTTAGAAATAGGATGGGAGAGAAGAGAGATTTCCCTGCTGTTGGAAATCAACAGTTGCAAACCCAGGCCCGCTAGGTTCATGGAGCTGGAATGCTTGAACCCTCCATGCAGCAGTCTGCTGGCCAGAGCTCTCCTGGGACCCACAAAGCTCAGCCCTAGCATGAGACTCCGCCCCTGAGGTCTGATTGGTGGAGTGCCAGAGCAGCTGATTGGCTCCCTGGCCCTACTTAAGCCAGCAGCAGGCCCAGGAAGCTGTCTGAACCAATGGCTCCATCCTGCTCTGGACTGTCTGCGGTGTGCTTCCTGCTCCCCATTCCCGCTTCTGCTGCCCCAGCTTGGTTTCCTGGCATCTGACTTGTGGTTCCCGATCTCCAGTTTGTCTCTGCCTCTCCTCCCAGTATCCTGACTCAGCCAACTCTTGACTCCTGTCTTGTGGCTGTGAACTTGGGCTCTGACGAGTCTGGCCGCCCAGCAACTCAGGCGGGGTACTTACGTACATTGGTCAGATCAGGCATAGAGATGGAAACAATCTAGAGAAAGTTGTCATGGTGGTGGGTCATTATATTAGGGGATGACACACCCCAGTTTGTTACACTCGAGTGCCCCAACCCTTTATCTTCCGTACACCCGCAATGTACACTGATCCACTGCCTCCATGGAGACAGTGCACCCTCATTCACTGTTTCACCTCAGTTGAACCCTCTCCTTAGCCCAAGGCACTTGGACAGTCTATAGTAAAACCAAACTGGAGTTTATTTTACAGAGCTTGGATACAAATTCAAATAAAAGCAAGTATAAAGGTTTGGGAGCATAAGGTTACAAGTAAAAGGAAAACATAAAACACAATGTAGATCCTATACTAATTAACAAGTTACTTTCCTGTCTAATAAGGTGTTTCTTCTTCTTAGAAATCCTGCATCTTGTCAGGGGGTTAGATTAGATGACCCTTGTTGTCCCTTCTAACCCTATGGTTCTATGATTCTCACCCAATGGTTAGTTCTTACAGTGCCTGTCCAGTTCAGAAAGACTGGACCCACCTTTCTGGAGACACCCCTGCTGGCAGAGTCTCTCCTCTGTAATGGATAAAATCTTGTGCCCTTTCCTCTTTTAATAGAGTTACAGACTATGTCTCTCACCCTACGGGTCCCCTACTTAGAGGTGTTTCTTGGGCTTCTTTTGTCTTTGTAAATCCCCAAGCCGGCACCTGGTCTAGACAGCAAACACAGGGCTTGCTCCAGGGATGTCCATAGTTCTCAATGTTAACTGAGTTAGCCCCGAGATCGCCTTGCCTCCTGGGACAGGTTTCACTTTGACAGTTTTAAAACCTAACATTCTACATTTGACATATGTCGTAAGCTATTTCCCGGACAAATATCTTGCCATAACCATGATGATCAGCTCATTTTTAGCTTTTGGCAGAGACCACACACAACCCCTTTGGGTGAAAAATGGAGAAGACGGTCAGACACGGATAATATACCTGCCTGGGTTTGGCTGCATCACAGGTACCTACCTCAACGAGTTTATAATTGAAGGCAGTGGTTCCCAGACTTGGGACACCGCTTGTGCAGGGAAAGCCCCTGGCAGGCCGGGCCAGTTTGTTTACCTGCCGCGTCCGCAGGTTTGGCGGATCGCAGCTCCCACTGGTCGTGGTTCACTGTGCCCAGCCAATGGGGGCTGTGGGAAGTGGCGCGGGCCGAGGGACGTACTGGCTGCTGCTTCCCGCAGCTCCCATAGGCCTGGAGCAGCGAATCACGGCTACTGGGAGCCGCGACCCGCCGAACCTGTGGACGTGGCAGGTAAACAAACCGGCCCAGCCCGCCAGGGGCTTTCCCTGAACAAGCGGCGGAACAAGTTTGGGAATCACTTATCTAAGGATAAAACAAGAGACAACAGAAGGAGACAGACCAGTGGGGGAGCACAAGGAAACAGTGACACAATACTGGCCAGTGTGATCGGCAGTGGTCTCTGAACACGGGCAATTGCACCATCATCAAGTTTGTTGGAGGCCTCATGGCCACGGAGATTTTTGAGGTTGGATTTGAAAGCGGACAGTGTGGTGGCTTTGAAGATGTTTATGGGGCAGCCTGGGAGAAAGCACAAAGGTGCTGGGGCTGGCATCATGGGATGATCGGAGGCAGGAGTTGACATCTCAACAGTGACTGAGAGATGATAGGTAGGATGGGGATAGGCCACGGCGGGCTTTGAAAGAGAAGTCAAGTGTCTTGTGTTTGGTGCAATAGAGAAGGGGCAGCCAGTGGAGAGAAGCAAAGAGAAGGGTGATGTGTCATCAAAGCAACAGAATAGCGAAGTCCGGTGACCCCATCACCTCCCTTGATGGTGCACAGTGTTACATGCTGCTCAGACAATGCACCAAAATTTTCCCACAGGATCAGACTGCTAACTAGCCTTTGTTGTGTTTCTTTCTCCTCAGCGTGAAGGGCATTTAGACTAAAGGAAAGGCAAGTAAACGAGTTTCTTCAGGAGAGAGTACGGTGTGTGTGTCCCCTCTGGAACAGGCTGCATCGGAACGGAACATGCAGCAGAGTCCCAGAAATGTAAAGGTGCAGTGCACAAAACCAGTTCCATTAGCAACAGATGCCATAACCTTCAGAGGCTTTGATGGGAGGCTGCAGCATCCTGGACTTTTCACGTGGTGGTGAGCCAAAGCTTTACGTGAGAGGGAGCACATTATATAACAGAGACACTCACAGAAAATGTTGCATCTGTGCTAAATTTCCTGCCAGCCTTCATCCATTTGTGCTGAATGCTTGTGCAGTTGGGCTGAAGGAATGAATTATTCAGAGTACCTGTGTGCTGAACCTGCTCCATGCTGAGGCTGTGTGAGAGAAAGCACCAGACCAATGAGAGCAGGCAGCAATAGCTTGAGTGTCAGCGGCCTGAGAGCAGGAAAGGCAGGGAGGCAGAGGGTCGGGGCAGAGCAAGGCAAGCAGGATAGATGGCCCACAGGCAGCACCTATCTCATGGTCTTCCCTGCAGTTTCCGTCTGGAGTCAGGAGCATCCAGCCTGGAGATCTACGATTGGTGTTTGTACCATCACCCAAGCATTTATAATTCAGGGGATGAGATGAAATCTGATGCATTAGCCCACTTTGGAGCCCTAAATTGAGCTAACAGCGCAACATGTGGGCTTTAGATCAGTGGGGAACACAAGTAAAAATGCAAGGAGGAAAGAACTCAGCCACTGGCTGGTTAGTCAATGGAGAATCCCGTCCAGCAAGAACAGCTCCAGAAAGTCATGCTCTTGGTATTGAAATCAAACCAGCCATCCTACTCGAGATTTGTCCTAAACCCAAATGAAGACACCATGTTAGCTTAAGTGACTCAGTCCCAGGCACCCAGATGGCATCTGTGGTAAGAAATGCTTTCTACTATCCGTGGCTGCCTAGTAACCTACACCCTTCCCTCTCTTGCGAGGATCTTGGCTCTGTGACCTACGTATTTATCTCCTCCTGGAAAATAGGTAGAAAACCATCCTGTCAGCATCATCTCCCCAATGGAGGGTCAGAAGTCCCATTGCTACAATTAGGCAAAGTACAAGAGGTCTGATCCCAGTGGGTACTGGCCCACTGAAGGCAAAAGAAAAATTATCCTTAACCTCAACAGGCTCTAGGAAATGCACCACAGGGAACCATCCTGCAGTACCAGGGATTAGAGACAGCTGAATTATTCATTGCTAATAAATTATCCCATGAATTTAGCCTTTTTCTCCGTGAATCATTCATGAGCCAACCGAGATCTTTGCAAACAGATTTATTATTCCTAAGGATTCACTGACTTGCTCATGCAAACAGGTAGCAGGTTATGGTGTGTTTATCAATAGGTCACTTTGCCTATTTGCTGTGCATGGTGTGTGAACCATCATCCAAGTCACGTGGTACTGTTACCGCTCAGTGATTGAGTGACAGAAGCTTTCAAAACAGGGGAATAATGGACAACAGATGGCAAATAAGCAATGACACTCTGTGCACAAACACTCTTGTTCACCTGTGAATCCTGGGGTTCACCCAAAGAACGATTGTTCCCCAAACACCCACTCACAAACAATGACTAACAGGAGTGTTATGTTCATGGCATACACACAGCGAAGTTACAGTATTTTATGTTTTTATCTTTCTGGACAGTTGCAACGTAACACGACCTTTCCAGAACCTGAGCACACAAGAACCAAATACAGAGAGAGACAAAGCAGGCTGCACCCTAAGGCAAAGAGGCACCGCTGACCCCAGCTTGCTGTAGGCTGGCTCTGCATACTGACTGACTTCACAAGGCCCAGATTGCACACTTTCATACAGAGCCTTCTAGCCTGCAAGCAGGATGGAGAAACCCCTTACAAACTTAGTGTTTCTGCAACATTCAGCCAGCTGGGTCTGGAGCATATCGACAAGGGGATCTCAGACTTTGTCATAGTGTGGCCCACATGTCAGTAAAGATGTAAGCCTCATGAACCTAGTCTGGCTCTTTGTTCCCATCTCCTGGGCAGACCTTTGAAAGAGGATTAAGACCTTTGAAAATTTTCAATCCAAACGTTTTTCTGTGGGGAACTGGGTTTTTGCCAAAACAAACATTTTTGCAGAGTATTTTCTGCTTTCTTGAAAATGTTTGAATTGTCATTGGGAAACCCCCAACATTTCAATGTATGTTTTTTTGACAAAAAGTACAAATTTTCCACTGGAAAAGTCTCCCTAGTTTCCAGCCCGTTCTCGTGGTGGGTGTCTGAAGGGACGTAGGGAGATCCTGCTGTTCATGACGTTTTAACATCACGATTGTTATCCATTGGAGAGCAGAGCTGGTCTGGGTCCTGACCCAGCCACAGGGACGCTGCCCTCCTGGGGCATCTGGAGGGAGGAGAATTGTGAGCTCTCAGATGGGGCAAGGGATGGAAATTGTTAACACAAGCTCAGAAATTGGGGTAAGGGGCCTTTCTGTACAATCTGCATCCTCTTGTGAGATGTCCAGAGCAGACAGTTGGGCTAGTTGGCCGAAAACCACAGACACCAGTCATCCAGCGTGAGAGATAGAGTCCAAGCCCTAAAACCACAACCATCATGGGCAGTAGAATCTGGGTCTGTATCTTCTGTGGGCATCTATCTAAGGTCCGTATATGGCCTGATTACCTCACACTCCTTAATGTGTTCATCTCCACAAAGCTCCCTGTCAGGAGAGACTGGGGAACAGAGGCACAGAGAGACTAAGGGCAGGTCTACACGCTGCACCAATGCAACTGTAGCACTTAAGTGAGGACGTTCTTATGCTGACAGGAGAGCTTCTCCCAGCGACATAGCTCTGTCTACACAGGGGGTAGGTCGGTATAACTGCGTTGCTCGGGGTGTGGATTTTTCACACCCCTGAGCAATGTAATTATACCCATAGAGGTCTGTAGTATAACTTGGCCTTAGGTCACACAGGAAATCTGTGGCGGAACAGGGAACTGAACCCTGGTCTCCTAAGTCATAGGCCAGTGTCCTAACCACTGGGCATTGCTTCTGACCCACCTGTGCAGATGTACTGCAGCAGATCTTATTCCAGCCAGCAGAGGGCAGCAATGCACACAGGCTCCCCAGGCTGTTAGGGAGGGACAGACCCCTTAGTGCAAGCTGGATTCCCAGCGACATCTCCGGTCTTGCAGAGTCACAGATGCTGGGAATGGACCAGCCTTCTCCAGCCTTCTAGGCCCATCCCCAGCCAAGGCAGGACGGTTCCCTGGAGCATGTACTCCAGCCTTTTGTCCAGTCAAGTTTTAACCTCTCAAGCAACTGGGAGACGGTTTCACAGCCGAGCTCATCTCACTCCTCAGATGCGTTTCCACTGCTATTGGCCTTTTGCGTCATTCCCTCCCCTTGCGCCACCCTAACCAGCTCCTCACCCTCCGGGACACTGCCAATCCCCTCTGCTTTGCCCATGTACCCTACCAGCTCCCACCAGCCTCTCTTGGGAATGGAGGGATCAGCCAGCTGGCCTCTCTCTGACCCGACTCCCTCCAGCCTCGCCGGCCGGGGATGTGTTTGTTTCCTACGGAGGTATTTGCCCAAGACACAGGAAAGCTGGTAAAAACCGGCATTCTGTGTTAGTGCCCATGGCTTCGTTCCCATAACCACCAGCGAGCGCTCCAGCTTAGGGGGAGCAGGGGTGGGCGCGGGGGCAAGGTGAAGCACTGGGCACTGAGTGGGGAGAAATCTCCAGTGCATTCATTCCCCCACTGTCATGGGGCAGGCTGGGTGGAGAATGGGCCTGTCTGAACAGAGAAGGGTCCTTAGCTACCTGCTCCCCTCGTAGGCCTCACTCCAGCTGCTAGGCAGCCATCACCTGGAGGCAACCCAGCAATGCTCTCAGAGTCCGCTGTGCTCCCCTGGTCTGCAGGTCCTGGTGCTTCTAGCCCCTGTGCTCGGCACTTCCGCTGGGCTGGATCAAGCCCTCGAAGCCACGGCCCGATGCAAAGCGGGAGGCTGTTTGTCCCACGTCCTTTGATCTGGATTATTGCTCCAGCAGCATGAGCACCATCAAAGCAGCATCCTACACCTGCCCAGTGCCTCCCCAGGGCTGGAGACCCACTGGGCACACAGGCAAAGCAGCTGGTGATTACAGACTTCTCCAGAGAGGTCCTTGTAGTTACCAGCATGCCAGGGAAAGGATCAGCTTCTCCAGGCAGCCCCCTGTGGTTCCCACAGCAGAATGGAGAGCCCTCAGCATGGGGCCTCTCCTAGGCAGGGCCAACTCCACATGAGCAGCAGGAAGGAGCCTAGCTCCTGCCTTCATGCTTGACAGGATGACAATAAGTGGAAGGGAAGGAGAGCAATTAGCTGGCAGCCCGCGCCTCGCAACTAGAAGCAGGTTGCTGCTTAGCAAATCGCAGAGGATTTAACTGGGGAGGCGATTAGAGAGAAGTGACAGAGAGAGATGAAGCCAGGACTTGCCTAGAGTTTAGGGAACTTCTCTTCAGACTAAGTGGCTGAGTCACCGAGTGGGAGAAAGGCGTGGTCGCTGCTGGCTTGTTGTGAGCTGTGAAAGAAGTCCAGGGGTGAGGAGTGATGAGTGACTCCAGGTCTCTGGAGGTGTTAGTGGCAGGGGCTCCACATTCAGAGCAGGGTCTCTGGCTCAGGGTGTTCTACTCGGGAAAAGGTCAATGTACGGAAATCCCCTCCCAGTGCTGAGTCCGTCTGCACAGCCACATCCTGCCGCTGCTTGGATTTTAGTGTGTGGCTATTGGGGCAAATTCTGTGCCAACATGCACCTCATATGGCCTCCTGGAAGCAACCAGCAGCAATGGGGCTGTGAGTCAGGGGAGAACAGGGTCCACTGAGCTATAGATTTTGTTTTAGCATGAAAAAGAAACCTGAGCTATATTTTGTTTTGATCGTGTTGTATATGAAGTGGACAGGGAACAATGTTTGGGGAGTGGAGGCCTATACTCCGATTCATGCACCAAATCTATCATTTTCCATAGCACCAGAAAAACGAAAGGTTATTTGGGTGAATCTGGTTAGTAGAACTGCTTCTAGCTGAGGGTTTAAGAATGAATTTACCTTCAGGTCTGTAATTTAGCTTCTTAGAGCCAAGCACGGCTTAAGGGTTGATCCTGCCACCAGCCCTGAGGCAGGGTCTTCTGTGGCTGTGAGGGGCACCCAGAAATTTGCAGAACTGATCCTTCCTTGCAAGGTGAGAGCTATGCACTGTAGTGTATGGAAAACTGTATTAAAAAGTGTAAGTTATTTAAAATCTTCAGGGGTTTCCTGGTCCTGCTTGCAGGCTAGGGGCCTCTGTAGGGAAGTGTGCCAAAAGTAGTCAGTTTGCAGACAACCAGCTTACAGCAAGGTAGATGAGTTGTGAAGATCTGCCTTAGGGAGCAGCCTGCTTTGTCTCTCTCTGATTTTGGTTCTTGTGAGTTACAGTTCTGGATTTTAAGAAATAAAGTCATGTTACACTGCAACCTTCCAGCAGGAATACTCTATATTTTATAAGATGCATCTAAAGAAGTGGGGTTTTTACCCGCAAAAGCTTATGCCCAAATAAATCTGTTAGTCTTTAAGGTGCCACCAGACTCCTTGTTGTTTTTGTGGATACAGACTAACACGGCTACCCCCAATACTCTATATTTTATATCCTACTACTACGTGTTCATGTCAAAAACATAACATGAACTAGAGCTAGTCAAAAATTTTCAGAAGCAATGTTTTTTCATCAGGAAATGCCACCTTATCAAAATCAAAACCTTGTGGTGGAATGTGACAGTTTTGATGGAATTTCATTTTGAAAAATAAATCAAAGCCAAGCGTTTAATGTCCATTCTGTATTTTCAAAGGGGAATCTGATTTTTGTATCAAAATGACTTTTTGTTTAGAAATTTATTTTATATTAAATTACAGATTATAATATACATTTTCCAATAGCCGAATCAAAACAAAACATTTTAATTGACCCCAAATTATTTTTTTTCCAGATTTTTAAAAATTCAACCTCAGAATGAAAACAAACCTCGAAATTGTGGACTTTCCCAGGAATTCTCTGGTTCCTGCTTAGCTCTGCTGTGCCCTGGGAACCAGGATCACCTCTCTGTCCTTGACCATGTCCTTTCTGAGAGGGCTTTTGAGCTTCAAACAGAAACAAGTGTCCTTGATTTTGATGCCAAGTGTCCCCACTACTGCATCTACCCAGTGTTGTATTCAATGACAAACCCTAATCTCCTGGTGTATGTGATGCGGTTACTATACCTCTTGTGACTACACAGCAATCCACTGCCCTGCCAGCCATTGTGGGAGCTGCTTGGGAACCTCCGTGAGTGCAGCTCAGTGGGGCAGGCTGGCACCAGAATTAATACCCATACTGGAAACAACACGTGCAAAGCCTGATTCTCTCCTTTCCCCAAGGTCTTGGGGTAAAGCACAGGAGAAGGGCTTGGGAGACCTGGATTCTCCTCCTGGCTCTGCCATGGCCCATCTTATGTGACCTTGGCCAAGTCACTTACCTTCCCCGTGCCTCAGTTTCCCATCTGTCACATGCAGATAATAATGCTTGCCTGCCTCCCTGAGGTGCTGTGAGGCTGGAGAATGGCAGAGTGCTATATTAACAGGTCTAATTAAGGATGGATAATTGGGGGATGGGGACTGAGTATGCCCATGACGCACTATAATAGGGGTGGCCAAACTATGGCTTGCGAGCCACATGCAGTTCTTTTACAGTTAAAGTGCGGCTCGCGGAGCCCCGCACCCCACCCCCATTCTCTACCTACCAGGTGCGGGGGAGGAGGAGCTCGGGGCTTCTGCCCTGTGGTGGGGCTAGGAGCTTCTGCCAGAGACGACTGGTTCCTGGTGAGAGTGGAGGGGCACAATGTAAAGGTTTGCTCCCACCAACAGCTTGAGTCACACCCCCCCAGACACCCCCCTTACCCTTAGCAGCCCCTCCCTGCGGCTCCCAGTGGCAGTAGTAACACGTGGAGAGGCACAGCTGGGAGCTGCAGGGTAAATTTGGCCACCCCTGCACCATAAAGTTAGTAAGTGGGGGGACAGCGTCAAAACTCTGGGTACAGGCCCTGCAGACCTTACTTGTTACTAGGGTTGGCCTCTCAGGGTGTTTGTCCTGTGGGACAGGTTTGCCCCTCCCAAGACCCGCTGGGATATTTAGTGACATGCCTGTCCCGCACCAGTGTGTCACACCCAGCCGGTCGCGTGGGGTGCTGCATCAAAACATGCTCCCCGTGGGGGGCCGCTCACAAGCCCCCAAAGGGACACCTGGCCCAGGAGCCATGTCTCTGGGACACGGGGTCATTGTCTTAAAACCCAGAGGATCCATGGAAATCTAACAGAGGTGGCAACTCTCCTGAAATGTGGGGCAGACCTTGGCACCAGCTTAGGACAGGAAGTGAAGAAGAGTGGTATATCCAGTGGGCATGCAGCATGAATGTACAGCAAATAGGCAAAAATGGGAATTAATATCCCCTATGGAAAGGGCCACAGAGGGCTTCCTAGCCAGGCACTTACCCAGCCCTCATCACCAGAGTCTCCAAGCCCTTCCCAAGGATTTATGGATAGATCCTCCTGACCCCCACTATGGGGCAGGACAGTGTCAACCTCCTCCGCTGTAGCTGGAGAGCCAAGGCCCAGCAGTGACTTGGCTGAGGCCATGCAGGGATCTGTGGCGGAGCAGGGAATTGAATCCAGCTTGAGAGGCAGCATGGTCTGGTTGTAAACGAGCGCTAGGCTGGGAGTAGAAATGGGGGGTATGGTCCCAGCTGGGGGGACCTGGGTGAATCATTCCACCTCTGGCATCTCTGTTTCCTCGCCCACCTTGCGTCTGTCTTGTTTGTGTGATCATAAGCTCCTGAGGGCAGGGAGGGACTGTCTCTCGCTCTACCCCTGCCTGTACAGCACCTAGCACGATGTACTTGCTCTACCTGCCTATACTTAGCCACCAGACCATCCTTCCTCTCCTCTAATGAGCACCAGCTCCCAGAGCCGGAGTGTAATGTCTCAACTACAAGCTGGCACCTACCGCAGCCCAGCGCACCCAGCAGGGCCCGGCTCTCTTATCTCCTCCCTGAACACCATGCTCGAAGGAGCTGTTGTCATCATTTATGTGCTGGCATTTGGGGCTTTGTCCCAGGGTCCACGATTCCATTCAGCCACCTGCCGCCTCTGTGCCCAAGGAGCTGGAGAGCTTGTTGCTACCCTGGCTGCTGCAGGACCAATGATCTGAGGTGCTTCTACAGCCCCCATCATCACAGTGTCTGGTCAGCTCCCGCTCTTTAATGTCCTTACCCTGACAACACCCCTGCAAGGTAGGGTGGAGCTATTGGCCCCATTGGACAGAGGGGAAACTGAGACACAGAGAGACTTGGCCAAGGCCACACAGGAAGTCTGTGGCAGAGCAGGGACTTGACCCCTTATCTCCCAAGAGTTAGGCTAGCGCCCCCATCACCAGCCCATCATCGACTTCACTCCTTGGCAGCCAAAGCCTCTCAGGGTCCTTCAGGCGACGGCACTGAGTTGTCCCTTCCGCCCAGGAGTCTGTAATAAACGACCATCTCCAACTGATCGGGGCTTCTTACAATACGGGCTGGCACTGGTTGCTGTGAGAGCATTTTGACATGGGGCAGACATGGCCTGCCACTCTCATGTACCAGCTGCTGTATGGTTTTGTCTCTCCAAGGCTGGATTGTTGCTTGTGTCTGGCGCCCCGCAGGCCTCCCCTCCATCTCACACTGCAAAGAGGGAGCATGTTGCAAACCACTTTAGGTTCGTTTCCCCCTGGATTTATTGAGTGTACTGAGTCCCCTGCAGTGTTCCGGTACTCATCAGTCAGCCGTCTGAAACCTTCCGCACACAGCCCTGAACTGGGCGGGGGGGAAAGCAAACAATAGCAAGTGACGTTCTGGGACGCACAGAGAATGGAACCGAGTAATGGCCAGGCCCAGAGGAACTCCTTCCAGTCTCTAAATCATCCAATGAAGTGAGCTGTAGCTCACGAAAGCTTATGCTCAAATAAATTTGTTAGTCTCTAAGGTGCCACAAGTACTCCTTTTCTTTTTGTAAATCTTTTCACAGGCTCAGAGCGGGGAGCCAGGGTCAGGCAGCTTCAGGGCATAAACTGATCACCTGCAAGAGCCAGGAAGGATATTTTCCCCCACCTCACATCGCCCTGTCCTGCAATGGGCCATGGACCTGCCCCAGTCATGCACAGGCCCTGCATTGACTCTGGTCCTCACTGCCCCGGCCTCATGGTAGCATGGTCGCCATGCCACTGTGCTCCCAGGGGCTCCCCTTGGTGTTTGCTGCCCAAGGCACACGGGGATAAGCTCAATATGACCTGGACCCATGTGATCTTGTCAATTCCAAGGAAGACAATGTCTTTCTCCCTCTGTGCGACACATGTTCTTCCCCCTAGCCAGGCCGAGTCTGCACCCATTCCCCCTGCATGGAACCCTGGAGAGGCCTCCATTGGGACCATGTTGCAGACAGAGGTTGACCCTCCCCCTTGCACCACGCTCAGAGGTATGAGCCAGGGCCATCTGATGAATGGACCTCGTCACTCTATAAAGCAGGGGGGCTGTGGACTGGTCTCTCAGTGCCCTAGGCCAACAATCAGCGGGAAGGCGTGTGTCCCACTGCTTGGCAGCCAGCCCTGCAGGTCAAGCTAGGAAAGCATCTGATGGGCTCTGAAGGGAAAGGAGCTGCCAGGTCCAGGGGAACTGAAGGAGGTTTTCGCATGAAGGGACAGGGCACTGGAGTCTCTATAAAAGACATTGTGGCCAGCTAACAAGAGAGAGAGAAGATGCAGCACCTGTTACCACAGTCAGGGATGTGTGTGTGATGGCCACTGTCTTGGCTGGCATGAGGGATTGAACTGGGGACCTCCAGAGCTAAAAGCATTAGCTGCTATAGCTTGAACTAAAAGGCCACCTCTTGGTTGATGCTATAAAAAGCCTCATGTTCTCAGTGGCTTGAACCTGTAGCTGAACCTATCTCCTGAGTCCCAGTCCAGTGCCCTCTCCATAGGCTCCTCCCACTTCTCACTCTGCATTGTGTGGGTCTGAGAGCCTGGAAGCCAAATTCCTACATGCAGGAACAGGGGATGTTAGGGAGAGTTGTTTCCTAGAACAGAACCAAGCCTCTAGAGTGGGAAATATCAGCTTTGGAGTTTCCAGACTAAACAGTGAGTATTTCTATCCATTTCTATAAATATTTCTATAAAGGACCCAGGTGGGACAAGCTGAAGAGTCTCTCTGGACCCTCGTGAATTCTGGCTGATGCTATACACCTGTTATGAGATTTGCTGAACCGTCAGCTGCCTCGGTGAGTGTGGCATGCATCCCATGCTGACAGGGGCCGTGGCATGTCCCTCCCAGACCAGTGACAACGGTGGATTGTTAGAATTTAATCACCACCTCTTCACCACCATGACCCAATGGGTTAGCTCCAGCCTAGGAGAACCAGTTTTCTCTTGACTCTCTGCAGGGGCTGGTGTTTGCAGAGTGGGAGAGCCCCAAACACAGAGCTACACATCCAAGGTCTTGATGCTTCTGAAAACCACGCAGGCTGAGTGAGTGGGGGAAGATTCACGGGAAGTGTTGGGATGAGGTGGGCATGCTTTCGTGGCAGAGGTGTCCTTTGTAACTGCAGACCAGCCGAGGCCAGAGGAGGCTAGCCAAGATATGGAAGAGAAGCCATGAGCTGCCGGGGAATGATCCTGGGTCCCCAAGAGAGCTCTGCACTAGCCCAAGCAGCTCTCCTGAGGCTGGGGAACGCATGTAGGTGTGTTCGTTACTTTGTGGAGATCACTGTAGCTCTCGTACTGTGAGGAGCACTGGGGTTTTGGATCCGTGTGTGAAGTCTCACTGTCATGTGCCCCTGAAGAGCTGCAGTGTAAGCAAGCTGGCTCACCCCTTCGAAAGGGCTCTGGGGAGTGTGACAGAGCTGCTGGGGAGGCTTGGGGGAGATGACACTTAATTTCAGGGCCTAGGTAACTGGATTGGGGGTGTTCCTAAGGTTTCTTGGGGCCATGGGCCACAGCAAGTGGAGGGCCCCTCCCCACCGCTTCCGCCAGCAGTCCTACCCTCTGTTCTGCCCCTTCCCGCCATGGCACTGCCCTGTTCCACCCGTGGTCTGCCCCATTCGGCCCCCACCCACCCACTGCGGCCCCGCAATCCCATTTGATATTCTCTGTCTCCCTCCCCCACTGTGGCCCCAAGATCAGAGATGCTCTGTTCCCCCCACCCCGCCCTGCCATGGCTCCGGGGCCACAGCGGGAAGTGAGAGCTCCTCCAGCCCCGAGGCTGCAGCTAGGGTCCGGGCACTGGGGCTTCCCCTGCCCCGCCCTGCCCGCCCAGCGCTCCTGCCAGGGAGCAAGGTTGGGGTGTGGGAGGTGCCCATTTTTCGAGGGCCCCGGGCACGGGCCCACTGAGTCAGAGTGTAAATTGGTGTAACTCACACAGGTGGGGCTAGAAGAGGCGTGCAGCAAGAAAAGCAACTAACAGGACAGCCTGAGTGCGAGCAGATCAGCTCTGATTTAACTGACATCTCCCTCCATTTCCCTTACCTCAGTTTAAATCCCCTTGTGCTCACTTCTGCACTGGTAGGGGGTGAAGTAGTTACAAGGGACTCGCTTTGTCAAAAGGAAGCACTGATTTGGGGGGGTCTCGCTTGAGACATTTGGGGCCTGGTGTTCAGAGGTGCTGAGCACTTGCAGCTCCAGAGATAAAGGTGCTTCAGCAGCTCTGAAAACCAGGCCCAAGGTGGACATTAAAAGATTGAGACACCCCAAATCAACAGCCACTTTTGGGAATGGAGGCTCAGTGCAAGGCAGTCTCGCGTCCATCACTTTACACATCATCTCTGACTTTGGCCTGCTCTTTGCGTCTCTACTTGCAGTACGTTGTTTTACTTGATGTTAGCAGAAGGTAACTATTTTTGCCTCTGATCACCCCTCTGATCTCGATTCTGATCCACTTACATTAAATGAAGAACAAAGTTCTTTCTAAAACTATTACCCAAAGCTAATGTTAATATTGGCTAGCTGTGGCTGCTGACCCAATGGTGAATACTCTCTATTTTCAAATGCTTCTCTAGCAATCTCATAATGGGACAGCTATGTATCAGTATGAACATGGCATCTTTTAAAAAATTCATGTGGAGCAGAGGGTGATGGAATGTGATGTGAAACAGGGAGGCAAAAAGACCTTGCCTCTTGCATGCAGGAAACAAGTTCTAATTTGTCTCTTATCGATATCTGGGAAACTATTTGAAAATACAGACGGGCTGTAACCAGAACCTTCTCTAAGAATCAGTGCAACTATGCTCGTGTAGGTAAAAGGATGTAGGATATGACTCTGTTTACAATGTTTTGGTTACAGCGTGGAAACAAAATGGTATGGTCTTTGGACCCAGTTTGGCTCCCCTATGTCATCGGGAACTGAAATATTACAGTATATCGTGTAGCACAGAAACTGCCAGCATACACAACATTGCCTGCGAGGCCACACATAGGAAAAAGATACATGAACCCTGGTGCAAGTAACACAGTGGCAGTGCAGATTGTTGTATATTTCAGAGGACTCTCCAGGACATAACTGTTTGCATAGAGGCTTGTTTGTTGGCCTGAAATAGAATTTGGGGGTTGATTTTTAATACCTTTATATTTTTACTACCATGTGTAAAGAACAATGAACAAAGCCATTATGTATTGCATTTTTTACAACCAGATGGGGCTTTTAGTACAATAAGAAATAAATAAGGAATAGAGCTAAAAGTGTTACAGGGTATGGTAGAAGTGTAATATACGAGCATACACTGCCTGGCTTCTTTTTGAAGCTAAGGTCAAGCAACCAGTTAGGCGGGGCAAGGAGGGCTGGGGCTGGGGGGCATATGACACATTAAAAGCCAAAGAAAATCCTGGCCTTGGCCAGAACAAACCTCACTTCTTATTCCTCCCATAGGATACAAAAGAGGTGGAAGGAAGACTCCAGACTCACAAACATCCAGAATGGAACATAACTATAAGTTGTAAGGGGTGTGACTTGGGGCATGCATTGCAGGTATATTTGGGCCTGCTAAGAAGGAAGAGGTGGGACTAGGGAATGGGGACACAGGTAAGGCTCTGTGGCATCAGAGCTGGGAAACAGACTCTGACAGCGTGTAGACCTATGGACATGCGTGCTTGAAACTAACCCCAATAAACATTGCATTGCCTGCACTTCGGACTTCTGGTCTTCTGCTTTCTGTCTGCGTAACAGGAACCAAGGGAGGAGGTGAAGGGAAAGCCCTCTAACAATAACCAGCCAATTTAATAAGGTAAGTATAACCAGTCTGAAAGATACCAAGGAAATACATAGTACCAAGCTGCATCTCTACAAAGATGAGTAAATCCTAACAAGATATGCATGTAGCCAAAACCACTGTGGGCAACATGTCTCATGTTCTGTAAAGGAGTTTTGTCAAACACTGGGGTCATATTGACCGAGAATTGAATGATTAAATAGATTAAAAAGACATGCGTTGCACACAGAAGATTGCAACATTGAATCTGGAAACAGCATGGTGTCACACAAAAGATGAAATTTTATGTTTCCAATCCTGTAGTGTCCAGTACCTTACGCTAGGAATATGAAACCGGAATGCTGGCATGTCATAAATATAAAGGGAAGGGTAAACCCCTTTGAAATCCCTCCTGGCCAGGGGAAAGCTCCTCTCACCTGTAAAGGGTTAAGAAGCTAAAGGTAACCTCGCTGGCACCTGACCAAAATGACCAATGAGGAGACAAGATACTTTCAAAAGCTGGGAGGAGGGAGAGAAACAAAGGGTCTGTGTGTCTGTCTATATGCTGGTCTTTACTGGGGATAGACCAGGAATGGAGTCTTAGAACTTTTAGTAAGTAATCTAGCTAGGTACGTGTTAGATTATGATTTCTTTAAAGGGCTGAGAAAAGAATTGTGCTGAATAGAATAACTATTTCTGTCTGTGTATCTTTTTTGTAACTTAAAGTTTTGCCTAGAGGGGTTCTCTATGTTTTTGAATCTAATTACCCTGTAAGATATCTACCATCCTGATTTTACAGGGGGGATTTCTTTATTTCTATTTACTTCTATTTTTATTAAAAGTCTTCTTGTAAGAAAACTGAATGCTTTTTCATTGTTCTCAGATCCAAGGGTTTGGGTCTGTGGTCACCTATGCAAATTGGTGAGGCTTTTTATCCAACATTTCCCAGGAAAAGGGGGGTGCAAGTGTTGGGAGGATTGTTCATTGTTCTTAAGATCCAAGGGTCTGAGTCTGTAGTCACCTAGGCAAATTGGAGAGGCTTTTTACCAAACCTTGTCCAGGAAGTGGGGTGCAAGGTTTTGGGAAGTATTTTGGGGGGAAGGACGCGTCCAAACAGCTCTTCCCCAGTAACCAGTATTAGTTTGGTGGTGGTAGCGGCCAGTCCAAGGACAACAGGTGGAATATTTTGTACCTTGGGGAAGTTTTGACCTAAGCTGGTAAAGATAAGCTTAGGAGGTTTTTCATGCAGGTCCCCACATCTGTACCCTAGAGTTCAGAGTGGGGGAGGAACCTTGACATGGCACATTAAGTCAGAAGTGTTTCATCAAGGGCCCTTTTAAGCTTATCAACTGGCATAAGAGAATAAGGTCATGGGAAGAGGTTGCACAAATAGTATCGAAGTGACACTTTTAAATGCACAGCTTTGCTCGTTAGCTCACATCTACTGTATATATTTAAGGCCCTTCATTTCTGGTTTTTATTTTTTTTTTAAATTTCCTGGGAATTTATCAGTGTTTATCTCAAAAAATGGGTGAAAATCAGGGCAAAAATTAACTTCACCATTTTCTGGGTTAATACTGGGGAACAGAAGGACAGGAGAAAAAGCGACAAATAGAGAAAAGTAAGAGTTTATTGTTTGTAACACCATTTTCTATAATGCCCAGTACAAAAATGAACCTGTCTTTTAAATGAAACCAGCTTTACTGTTTGGGGCTTGCGCAGTTTCCCTCAGCACAAGGGGATTCAGGGTGAATTCCTGGGGAACGTAGGGTCACAGCAGGGTTTCAAAGTGGTTTTTTCTAAGGCTTTTTCCACTGTCTCAGGAAAGGCTCTTTCCAACCGCCCCAAGTAGGTGGTTACTACCTGACGGACACCAGAGTCACAGACAAAAAACAGTAATTGTACAGAACCCCCAACCCCAAATCATCAGCTTTCCTGTCACAGAGGTGGGACACAGGGGCAGTGGCTTCCCCGCCTGGTGCTCCTGTCAGGGAGCAGGGTTGGGGCACAGGGGCACCCATTTTTCTGGGGTCCCGCAATTGGCCGGAGCCTCTGGGCACGGGCCTCGTCCGGACAGTGGCTAATCCACCACTGCCTAGATCCCAGGGCCAGGAAAAGGGCCTCAATTCTGCCCAGCCCCAGCAGGCTAAAGCTGTAGGGGAAGGCAGCCCTTGGATCACCTTGCAGCAGTTTGGTGAGCGTCCAGCAGGGGGAGCGCAACCCAGGTATTTCTCTCTTCCAAGCCCTGCTCTGATGCCAGGTGTTGGCCCATCCGGTGCCCAGGCAAAACCCACAATGAGAGCAGGAGCCCATGGGCTGGTGACATAACTTTTAAGCCTCTCTTGTTCATTTCCCCTGGAAAGTGTCATGTTAACCCTCTGAGCACAGCTGAATATTCCAGGCCCATCCTGACCAAACGCCCACATGCCAGATGGAGCCAGGTACACACAGGTAGATGGCACCTGATGGGAGAGTCCAAGGAAGGGCAGGCAAAATACAAAATACCCCTTGTGGGAGGGTGGGAGTCCCAGGTACAGCCAGGTAGTGCTCACCTGCTGTCTGCTGCATGACCCAGGCACACACAAGTAGCTGCCAAATGGGCCGAGTGCAGACAGGTATAATGCTCCACAGTCCCTCCAGGTTCCCAGCTACACCCAGGCAATTCGCACCTGCTGGCTGTTCCAGGCACCTGCAGCCAGAGTTCCCTCGCTAGGTGCTGAAAATCCCAGGCACACCCTGGTATTTAACTCCTTTCAATGGACCATTAACGGAGCGACAGCAGCACAACCGGGGGCAGTCACAAAAGGGTTAACAACACCCCCATCCCCACCACCACCACACACACACACTCACCTCCCTCCCCCCTAGAATCTGCAGAAGTGTTGTCCCAAAGCCCAGTCACCCGTGCGGATGGCACATGACAGGTCTGCCACAAATAGGCTCATGGCCTCAGTCTAGCCGAAAACATCCTTGTTTCAGAATCACCCAGCTTTGCCCGCACAGAATAAACCCAGCAAATTACCATGCTTTTGTGAGAAAGAAGCAATAACCTTTTATGAGTGTGTTTCAGGAGCCAGCCCGATAACACAGGCAGGAACGCCTTTTTACACACAAAAAGAAAAGGAGGACTTGTGGCACCTTAGAGACTAACCAATTTATTTGAGCATGAGCTTTCATGAGCTACAGCTCACTTCATCGGATGCTCACGAAAGCTCATGCTCAAATAAATTGGTTAGTCTCTAAGGTGCCACAAGTACTCCTTTTCCTTTTCTTTTTGCAAATACAGACTAACACGGCTGTTACTCTGAAACTTGTCTTTTTACACACAGCAAGACACAATGATTTATTTACGCCATACAGTTCAGTGGGAAAATTTCCATCTCTATCTACCCTCAAGGACAGCTCTTTGCATGCTTTGCTTTATGCGCCCCATACACAGCTGGAGGCTCAGTAATACACACCCTCATGAAGCTGTATTTTGCCTCTCTGCAGGGCACTTAAAGCACACTCTTCTGTGCTGAAGTTAAATACATGGCTAATAAAATGCCTCCTTTACAGTCACCCAGCACTGAGTCTATGCCAGTGCAATGTACTGTTGAGTGCACTGTCCAAACAATGTGCTGTGCCCTGCAATCTGAGAACCGACCAGGCCCAGACAGAGCAGGCAGAGAAGCCCGCGATGCACAACAACAAAGCAGGGAGTCCATGAAGCACCACGGCACGGACAGGAGCATGAGCCACAAGTCCAACAGAGAAGCTGGAGGCAAGATCTGCAAGACCCAGGGATTTCCCTCCGGTGTATCAGCAGATCCATTCACCTCCCAAGACATTCAGCTGCCTTGTTTCTACCTGTGTTTGTCAGCACTGGGTGGTGTCCCAAAAAAAAGGGGCTTTAATGGTTTAAGGTTGGTTTTCAAAATAGGAAGTTGATTATTGATTATTATTACTCATTAATTAATGTAATGTAGCTTTATCCCCTAATAACGCTCAGCCTCAGCCTTCTTGGCCATGCCCATGGCTAATCTGGTATTGTCCCAGATTTAGTAAGAGGAGATCACTTGTTTCCAGCCTCCTCAGCCAGGAGAGCTGCAGCTAGCGATCTGAACCTGGCCATTGTTCACTGGCCAAGCTGGTGCCATCCCCAACTGCACTAACCCTATAGCCCAGCAAGGCAGGTACAGAATTACACATGGTCTGATTCCTAATGCAGCAGATGCTGTGGAGAGAGGACTCCAGCAGGGGGGTTGAGAAAGGCAAGAGGAAGAACAGAAATTGTCCCATCCCATCTCTTCTCTAATCTCTTTGGACACAGAACTCCAACTCAGAGAAGGCACCTGCACTGCCCGGTGGGGCTGGAGGCTCCTTCACCACCAGTTACGCTCCTGTTACTGACCAAGAGGGCATGATAGGCAACTAGCAGTGTAATGTAGGGTTAAACACTGCTGGGCCAATCATGCTACCGGGTACACTGGTGCAAATCAGGAGTAACTCCATGGAGGTCAGTGGAGCGATTGCTGATTTAAACCCAGTGTAACTCATAGTAGACTCCGGCCTTGTGTGTTTAATTTGCTTGGTAGTCATGTGCTGGGGACATGAATTTTTCCCCGTTCACTTCTTCCCCCATCTGAGCTAACACAGGCCCTGATTCAAAGCCAACTAAAGTCAACTGGAGTCTTCCCATCGATTTTAGAGGGCTTTCTTTCAGGTCTGTGCAGGTTAGTACACAGGGGTCTCAGCAAAATATGTACTGCCCAGACAATGCACTCTCCAATGTACTGTCCAGACAATATACAGCCCAATGTACTTTTGGTACAAACTGTTACTGTTAAAGAAAAAACCCAGCAAGGTGCCATTATCATGAAAAGGTGCACCTCTGTCACCCCCCACCTCCCTGAGAAGAAGACCTCCAAGGAATACACCTGCCAGCACCCAAGCATTAGTTCAAGACAGACAATCCAGCAGCCTTGTTACAGGACAGACAGGCATCTCGGCAGTGTTCCAGAGTGGAGCGTTGTTTCATGGGAAATGGAGGTGCAGATGAATGGATCTGCTGATACATCAGGGGGAAATCCCTGAGTCTTGCAAATCTTTCCTCCAGCTTCTTGGTTGGGCTTGTGGCTCATGCTCCCGTCTGTGCCATGCTGCTCCATGGACTCCCTGCTTTGGTTTTGTGCATCGCGGGCTTCTCTTCCCACTCTGTCTGGGCCTCCACGTCTCTCAGACTGCAGGGCAGGTCACTAGCTGCCATCAATTAGTTTCCCACCAGGAAAGAAAAGGAGTACTTGTGGCACCTTAGAGATTAACCAATTTATTTGAGCATAAGCTTTCATGAGCTACAGCTCACTTCATCGGGGCTCTTTTCTACAGTGGTCTCAGATCCCAAGGACACAGGAATCTGGCCTCCCAGTGCTTGGTGGAGATCCCACTGTACTTAATATGGGCTGGAAGGATGAGCATGGAGAAGTGCCTTAAAGACCACGTTATTGTCATTCTCATACTCAACAGTGTGGCTTCAATTTGGTGCTGCAGCTGCTGAGGGTCTCCAGTCCATGAGGGGAAGGTGAGTAGCGATAAAGGAGAGAATCCAGGCTGGTGTGGGAAATACAAATGCAACATTCCTGAGATTCCAAGCTTAAGGACTCTTTTAAAGAGCTATCTACTCTGCCTTCCCTCTGACCTGAGGAAGACTTTGAGTCTGGGAATTAGTGTCTACTGAGTGCCTCTGTAATAAATGGTAGGTGTTTTATAGGCCCAACAAAGAATATCTGTGTATTATGACGGCCTCTGATTATGTGGAAGGGCAGCACAAAGGCCAGGATTAAAAATAAGAAATGGATTTCTGCAGCGAGGCCCTGGGCTGATATCTGGAATCAAAGCTCTCCCTAAACAGGATGTGTTTATTAAAGAAAACCACTTCAACTACAGATACAAACAACCAGTGTTCCACACTTCTCGAGTTCCAGCTTTGTCTTCCTTGTTTACCAGGGAACTCCACCAGCCCTCCGATCTGCAACTCTTTACAGCTCACAGTGACATCTAGTGACTGAACATAGACTGCAAGTAAACATATCTTTACAGATCCTGTAATTTTCCTGCACCCTTGGCCATATCACAAATACCAGTGCTATCTGGTCTCCCAGTCCAGCATGCTGCGTGCAGCAGGCAAACTACCCATGCCTGATCAGTACCAGCACAGGAGCCATGGGCTGACTGGACCATGGACACTTCTTAATCCTAGGGCTAAGCACTCCAGGTGGAGCAATCTTGGAAAGGGGTGGAGACTCAGTCTGTTCTGAGGGGTTTGCTATTTGGGGCTGTCATTCCAGGACCCTTTTCCAGCTATGGATTCATTCTCTCTCTCTCTCGCTCTCATTATATATATATATATATATATATATATATACAGTGAAATGGCCCAATCAAGAATTTACACCAAGCAAAATACTGCCATTTTTATAGACCAAATGGGATCCCCCCTTTGTGTTCTCACGAGAAGTCCCAGGGCAAATGCTGAACATTTCATTTGTCACAATGGGCTAAGACATGATTTCTTCTCACCAATGGCCAGAGGGAATAGTTTTTGCAGCTCCCTGCTGCAGCCGCAAGGGGTTACTGTGTGATAACACAGAGGGAATCCCAAACCCTACTCTGCCCTTTAAGCCATCTTTAGCATAAGATTGAAACCAACCAATTCACTGGCAGCCAAGTTGCCTATGGTGGCTCCCAGCTGCCTTAATATTTCCCTGCCAATTCAGGACAGGCTACTATTTGTCTTTCTCATGATCACCCCCAGCTGCAGTGACTGGCGGTGGACTGGAACCTGTGGGAGGCATTTCTGCAGTGTCACACCAGCTGCTGGTCCTATTATAGAATGGAAGAATTGTGTGTCTATATTTGATTTCTTTTCCAAGGCAGAGGAATCTCCTAGGCCAGAGAGAGGAAGTGGGGAGGGAATGTGGGGGAGACAATGACCTAGCGACACACTTGAGACATGACTCGTGATGCAGGATCCCAGCACACTGCAAGGGGAAACGTGGTTCTTTTTTTAGAGCCATGAATAATGGAAGTGTTGCACTTCGAGAATTCCCCAGTACCAGCCACAGGAGCAAACGAGACAGGAGCTGTCAGCCCTGTTCTCTCTTGGCAGTTCATGGGATGACACAACTGTCACTTCTATGGGGCTGAGCAGGCATCACCTGGGATTGACAAAGGAAGTCAGCAAAAGTGGAGCAGAGTGAACTGGCTCCTGAAGATAATGAGATGCTCCCTGGGAATGGAGGATATGGGACCTGCTGCCTTCAGATTCTCCTTTTCTCCTGAAAGAAGTTTTGACTTGGGCCCGAGTAATCCTGGGGCCCTATGCAGCCCCCCCGCAGGGGGAGTGGGTGGGCTGGCCCCAGGCCTCCGTGGGGCGGGGCAGGGCTGGCTTGGGGGGTAGGGGGAACCACCCCCCAGCACTCACCGGCGGCAGGGCTGAGGCCGGGTTGCTGCACTCCCACTGCCGGTGAATGCAGGCCCAGCCCGCTGCAGAGCTCAGGGGAGTGGGGGCTGGCCTGGGGCCTGGGGAAGAGCTGGAGCAGGGGCTGGAGCAGCACGCAGCTGCTCAGGGCACCAGGAAATGTGGTGCCCCAAATTTGCTGGTGCCCTACTCAGCTGCGTACTTTGCGTATGGGTAAGGATGGCCCTGGACTTGGGCTCCTGTGACCTGAGGTGCCCAGGGGAGCCCACACTGAAAACACCAAGGTCAGGGCAGGATGCAAAAAGGAGAGCAGATTCCCCCAAAACTATTGTTTAACACTGTACACAGATTACCAACCAGTCACAAACTGTGCTCCTGATCCCTGCCCCATCGGTTATCAAGGAGCTGAAAAAAAAGAAATCTCACAGCCCCTTTTATTGCATTCCAGTTCTCTGGCTCCCAATCACCACATAGATCCAGTAAAGTGAGAAGTTATTTAAAACTTGATTCGCTGTACAAAATGTTCTTCTGATCTCGAAAGGGCCAGCCACATTACCAGAGCAAAATTTTATATTAAAGTAAATGTTAAAATTATCTAATATACAGATTTAAGGAAAGAGTGTCTGTACATCTGGGTATGATGTTTAAATCATCCAAAAGTACAAAGTTTGGTTTGAGTCGTAAACTACATCATCTTGATATCCTTGATCGATTGGTCCTTCAGTCCTCATATAGATTGCACCAATCACAACACATCTTCCATTCTTCCCTTAGCCTGGCCTTCCTTCTCCATTTTATCATGCCTTTTCATGATAAAATCTTCCCATCTCTTTGGAGGTCGGCTGAGTAGTCGTTTCAGTTCCCGTGGGTCCCACTCGGCGACAGCTGTAGTCCATCGATTTTCAGTGAGGCTAGTTATATGCCCGGCCAATTGTATTTTACTGTACTTGCTTTCAACAATGACGTCCTGTGCTCCACTCTGCTGTCTGGTCACTGCATTGGGGACTCGGTCACGGATTGAAATCCCCATTCTTCTTTCCATTGCCCTCTCCATGACAAAGAGTTGTTTCTTTTCTATCAGCGTCAGCGCCCATGTTTTGCTGCTGTACAGCATTGTTGGAAGTACTGTTGACTTGAAGAGGTTGGTGCATGTTGCCTTTTGATTTTTCCTTAGAAGACATCCTTGATAGAATTGAAAGTGCGCCAACCAGCTTGCGTTCTTCACGAGAGTTCACCTTCCTGATCGTGGTGCATGTTCATTTCTTGGCCCAAATAGACATGTTGTTCCATTTCTTCTTTTGTTCTCCCTGGACTATTAAACTGCATATAGTACATACAATCCATCAGAGAAGTATTTCAGCTATTTTCCTGACTTTGCTTCTCAGTGGCACTCCAGCTCATCTCTCCTGATACTGCCCATGTCAGGTGATGTGTTCTAAAGAGTTTGGGTCTTACCCAAAATACCACACTGCCAGCCAATTCTTTAGTATCTAAAACTAAAGGTTTAGTATAAAAGAAAAGAAAGACAATTATTAAATGGTCAAATGACTTCAGAGTCCATGTATCAGGTTCTTAGCAGCATTGGTGAGTTTGCTGGCTTGTAAAGTTCCTCTGGAACGCATCCAAAGCTTGGATGGGTCTGTCAGTCCTTTGTTCAAAGCTTCAGTGTGTAGAGAAGTTAGTCCAGAGGTGAGGAGCAGGATTGAAGACAAAATGGAGAAGATGCAGTTGACTTTTTATATCCGTTGCCATGTGGTTTGTACATCCTTTGTGCCAAACACAAGCTCACAGCACATAGGCATGGAAAAGCGCTTGGAGTCCCCTGTGCACAGACATGTCCCTACCTGTCCTGCTGACTCACAGGGGTAGCCCGTGGCTTTTCTCAATGGATTCCTTGTACAGCTGATTGCCCTGGATTGGCCATTAAGCAGGCTGGATAGTGCTGATGCCAGTCTGTCTGAGAGTGTCACCCAGAAACACAGCACAGCTATGAGATGCAGATATATCTGACCCAGTAGGGCCATTCTTATGTTCTTCACTGCAATTTTGGTATCAATAATATATTAAATGGTCACCCATATTCCATATAGCATCACAGCTCCCGCATCTGAATTTACACTGCAATCAATAGCATTACACCAGGGATGGATTGGGCCCATTGTCAGGAAAGACAAGCAGATAATTTATTCTCTGAATTTTACTTCTTTTTCTGTTGATGAATTGTCCCTGAGAGTCATACAATTTTCTCCAATTTCCTTGTCATTCGGAATTGTTCCCGGAGCAACTTCAGCAGATAGATGATTCTCTGGCTGTCTGTTGTGTGTAATTTGGATTTTTTTTATGAGTATCAATCTCTGTCAATTACACCACCCCCAGCAGGGTAGGACAATGATCACCCTAATTCTGTATTTGATACTCAAGCTGGGTTGGTTGGTTTTCACTGAATCCTGTGCTTACACTCTGCTCCCAGAATGATCCTAGCTCGTAGAATCAGTTTCCTAGAGCAAAGTCCCGGGCGTGTGAATTCAACGTGGACTTTCTATGAATATTCTCTACTATTTATTTAAAACTCACACTTCCTGTCAGCAACTAGAATATTCAGCAACAGCGAACACAGGAGGAGCATGCACAGAGATAAATGTCAGGTTTCAGAGCAGCAGCCCTGTGAGTCTGTATTCGCAAAAGAACAGGAGGACTCGTGGCACCTTAGAGACTAACCCATTTATCTGAGCATGAGCTTTCGTGAGCTACAGCTCACTTCATCGGAGTGTAGCTCACGAAAGCTCATGCTCAAATAAATGGGTTAGTCTCTAAGGTGCCACAAGTCCTCCTTTTCTTTTACAGATAAATTACTCATCATTCAGCAGCATCCAAGGGAGACCAGGGCCCTGTTGTACCAGGCGCTGCACAAACACATAGTGAGAGACCGCCTGGGTCCCCGTAGAGCTTACAGTCCAAATAGACCACACAGACCATAGACATAGCATTATATACATTTTACAGATGCGGAATTGAGGGTCAGAGAGATCAGACAGGCATTCTGCAGCAAAGCCAGGAACCGAACCCATCTCTCCTCAAGCCCAGGCTAGTGCCTGGCCCACAAGCCCATCCTTCTTCTTTTAAGAGAGAGATCATGTTTAAAAAGTCGACCATAGAATCCTGGGAAATTGGCTGCCATCTCTGTGACACTCCCAACCACAGGCGGCAGCTTCCTCCTTTCATAGAATCATAGAATCATAGAATCATAGAATATCAGGGTTGGAAGGGACCCCTGAAGGTCATCTAGTCCAACCCCCTGCTCGAAGCAGGACCAATTCCCAGTTAAATCATCCCAGCCAGGGCTTTGTCAAGCCTGACCTTAAAAACTTCCAAGGAAGGAGATTCCACCACCTCCCTAGGCAACACATTCCAGTGTTTCACCACCCTCTTAGTGAAAAAGTTTTTCCTAATATCCAATCTAAACCTCCCCCACTGCAACTTGAGGCCATTACTCCTCGTTCTGTCATCTGCTACCATTGAGAACAGTCTAGAGCCATCCTCTTTGGAACCCCCTTTCAGGTAGTTGAAAGCAGCTATCAAATCCCCCCTCATTCTTCTCTTCTGCAGGCTAAACAATCCCAGCTCCCTCAGCCTCTCCTCATAAGTCATGTGTTCTAGACCCCTAATCATTTTTGTTGCCCTTCGCTGGACTCTCTCCAATTTATCCACATCCTTCTTGTAGTGTGGGGCCCAAAACTGGACACAGTACTCCAGATGAGGCCTCACCAATGTCGAATAGAGGGGAACGGTCACGTCCCTCGATCTGCTGGCAATGCCCCTACTTATACATCCCAAAATGCCATTGGCCTTCTTGGCAACAAGGGCACACTGCTGACTCATATCCAGCTTCTCGTCCACTGTCACCCCTAGGTCCTTTTCCACAGAACTGCTGCCTAGCCATTCGGTCCCTAGTCTGTAGCGGTGCATTGGATTCTTCCGTCCTAAGTGCAGGACCCTGCACTTATCCTTATTGAACCTCATCAGATTTCTTTTGGCCCAATCCTCCAATTTGTCTAGGTCCTTCTGTATCCTATCCCTCCCCTCCAGCGTATCTACCACTCCTCCCAGTTTAGTATCGTCCGCAAATTTGCTGAGAGTGCAATCCACACCATCCTCCAGATCATTTATGAAGATATTGAACAAAACCGGCCCCAGGACCGACCCCTGGGGCACTCCACTTGACACCGGCTGCCAACTAGACATGGAGCCATTGATCACTACCCGTTGAGCCCGACAATCTAGCCAGCTTTCTACCCACCTTATAGTGCATTCATCCAGCCCATACTTCCTTAACTTGCTGACAAGAATACTGTGGGAGACCGTGTCAAAAGCTTTGCTAAAGTCAAGAAACAATACATCCACTGCTTTCCCTTCATCCACAGAACCAGTAATCTCATGATAAAAGGCGATTAGATTAGTCAGGCATGACCTTCCCTTGGGGTGCTCAACCCCCGCTCCACCCCAGTCCCTGCCCCCACTCCACCCTGTCCCCCAAACCCCCTCCCCTGCCCCGCCTCTTCCCATCCCTGCTCCGCCCCAGGCCATACCCCCACTCCCCCCAAGGCCCCACCCTGCCCCGCCTCTTCCCACCGCCGCTCCGTCCCGCCTCTTCCCTGCCTCTTCTTACCCAGTTCTGCCCCCTCCCCTGAGCACGCCCTGTTCCTGCTCCCCACTCCCCCACCAGTGCCTCCTGCATGCCGTGGAACAGCTGATCCGCGGCAGGTGGGAGGCACTGGGAGAAAGGGGAGGAATTGATCAGTGAGGCCACCAGTGAATGGTAAGCTCTGGGGTGGGGGAGCTGGCTGCAGGTGGGTGCTATTTTTTTCTGGAGCACCCATGGAGTCAGTGCCTATGCTCCCAATGGTGACCCAAGAGTGTGAGTACCAACCTTAGGGCAGACTGTTAAAAACCAGGGCACAAAGCCCAAGTTGGCTGTGAATTCTAAACTTAGATTTCACCAAACTCTTCAGGCACTTTATCAGTCTTAACCCAGAGTCACAGACTGTCCTCGTAGGTACTGCAGTCTGTGAGGCCCCCCACGTGAGCGCCACTCTGTGACAGATGGCCCCTTACACCAAGAATCACAGCCTTTTTCTTAAATAATAAGAATTATTATCAGCAGCTCTCGATCTTGTTGTACAGAGATGAAAAAATAAGGGATGTCCCTTGTAATAACGGGCTGTTGGCAGCCCTACTCCTAACTCCAAAGGACCAGTCGTTTATCTCAGGTCAGTTGTGCCTTAGGTCTCACACCAAGGACAATGCTTGTAGCCAATCCCATAGTAACTATATGAAGATTTATGAAACAGGAAAAGGAAATTAGAGTGTTATTTACAAGGTGAAAGCAAGCTAATTATGGACACACAAATCAGTTACACTCTTAGGTTTCAAAAAGTAATATAGGTTTCCATACTCAGCAAGCTCAATTTGTCCTTTAGGACTAACCCAGGCTAAGCACCTGGGGATCACTTGCTTATGCCTAGAAACACCCTGCCCTCCCAGAGTCCAGCCAGCACTGCATCCTAGTTCCTTTGGTTTTGGGGTTTTTAACCCCCACTCCTGCCATGTGCTCTGAGCTGCCAAACTCAGCTGTTGGGAGGAGTCCACTGGCGTGACTCACCGTCACAGGGTGTGGAGCAGAACAACAATAAGAGTCTTTAGTCCTTGTGTTGACCGTTTCTCAATCCAGGGGTAGGGAGTTCCCAGCTGTAAGGTGCAACCAGAGCCTGTCTGGAAACGATGGGTCTCCTCTTTTGGGTGAGGTGTAACAGGTCCTGGAGAAGAGCAGCTCTTCATACCAACTGACCCTCTCCTGCATGGCGATTCATACGGCCACAGAGGCTCCCAGTACAACCACTCAGATAGTACCTGGCCATATGGCACATGGATAGGGCAAGTGAGATTCATGCAGGCCGCATCCAATAGAGTCCAAACACTAAACACTTTCTTACCATTCCAGTCCCTATTTTATCATTATTAACCCCCAAGTGAGCCAGCCGATCCAGCCATGTATCAGTTAGTGTCCACTTGAGACATGAGGAGCATGACAAGAGTAGGCACATGGCCTGCCAACATCACAGACTCTACCCAGCTCTGACCACTAGCCGTGGGACTCGGGTTGCATCTTTCTAACAAATATGGACTGGTCCCTAGAGGACCAGGGGAATTTTCCTGGCTATGTGTAAGGAAGGCAGGCTCGTGGAAAGATATTTGGGCACTAGCAGTTTTCTAGCCTGTTAATTTTTCAGCCATGCCACTTAATTATTATTCCTTTTGGACAAATGGTTAATGAGCCATGGGAATCCAATTAGATTTCTTCTTCTGGCCCACTTGGCATTTTGTAACATTCATTTCTGTTTAAAAACAAAAACAAGAGCAGGAGTGTCGAGACAACTAGACTGGTGTCTCTAGAACGAATTCCCACTGCTAGTGAAACAGGAGAAAAGCCAGACTCCAAAGGGAAGGGGCTCGTGTGTTTCATAAGACTTCTCTCTCCCCCACTTCCACCCCTCAATAAAACCTCAATATGATCCTCCTAGGTTCCCTTCAGATCCCATCTGCTCATATTAATATTGAGTAGCACAAGCAAATCCCAAAGCCCCATAAAGGGGTCAAATCCCGATTGCTCTCTATGCAAGAGTCACTTTGCTCCGTCCCCAGATCTGCTGTGTACTGTGTAAGCGTAAGTCACCCACTTGGCTCTCCTTAGCCACACAGCTTTATTATTAAGTACAGCATCTAGCTAATGATCAAGCCACATTTGTGTCTGTGGAATTGTAGCTGCTAATGAACTCCACACTCCAAACACTTCCCAGAAGTAAACAGCAGCCAGGGTTAAAAGAACAAGCACATCCTAGCAATAGTAACAGAGCCACTGGGACGTGCCGGAGCAAGAGATGGGGTCTGTGTGCAGAGTCTATTTCAAAATAGAGGGAGAGCTGATGAGGCAGCGAGGATGCTCCCGATGGTGCAGAAGAGGGTTCTGCAGGGGTGGGGGTAAGATTGCAGGGATGCCCAGAGAGTGCTGGGTCAGAGGAGTGGAGAGAGACCAGGGCTGTGAGCTGAATTGGAGCCTGCCTGCAAATGGCACTACTGACAGCATTGGGGACTCTGGGGAGATGGGGACTGGAACTGCGAGGATGTAGAAGGAGAGTCCAGGAGGAAATATGAGGGAGGGAGTCAGGCAGCAAGAGGAGAAGGGAAGCTCAGGGCGACCGATTGCACTGGGCTGCTGGGGCAAGACGGGAAATTGGAGCCGGAGGCGAGGAAGGTGAGAGAGGAGGTGTCACTGTGATTAAAGGGCCTGACGGAGAAGACCTTGTGCCTGAAAGGGGGCAAAGTGGCTATGCCATGCTTTGCAGGGGACGGTGACTCCATCTCCTGACACCAAGCAGAGGCTCCAACGTTCACCCAGTGGAGGCTGTGGCGTTTCTCGCCCCGCGCGGCCCTGCTGAGCAGCTTCTGCTTAGCGCGTGGCTATATTTAGCTCCCTGTAAAAGGGGTTAGCGAGCTGTGTTGGAGCCGGTGGCACAGCTAAGGCAGCCGGGGATCAAAACAAACCAACCCAAACGCCAAGAGCTTTGAGCAAATCCCTCGGGCTGTTTGAGATGGGAACAGGCTGAGCTGGAGCAGGACCCTGGCTCAGAGAGAAGGTCTCTGGTACCACGCTTTCTGCTCACTCTTACAGAGCAGAATCTGTGAATTGCAAAGCAGGGATAGACATTAAAAGCATCATACAGGTGGGAAACTGAGGCACACGGTGGGGCGGTGACTCTCTGCCCTAGGTCATCCAGGATGCCAGTGACAGAGCCAGAAATGGACCCTGGTATCCTGAGTCCCAGCTCACTGGCCCATGCTGCCTCCTCAGCACTTTCATAGGAGCGGGGCTCACCCCTGGGCAGGTTTCCTTCTTCTCAGGCATTTGCCACCAGACTTTGGAAATCCAGAAACCTCCCTGCCGGCCGGCCGTGACCCATCAGTGCAGCCAGCCCTTGGCTCGTTTGCAGCCTGGCCCCTCTTCTCTGAGAGGGGCTGGGGGAGAGATCTGCTCAGGCCTAATTTTAAACCCTGACATGGAGCTGAACTTGGCAGATCTGACCCGGCCCAAGCAGGTCGAGTCTTTTTCGCTCCCAACCCAGGTCTGAGTCAGCACCGCTACCTCCTGCCCATGGGGCAAGTGTATTGGCAGCCGCGTGCCCTGTCCCTGTTGGCTGCTGCCACCCGCGGGAGCAAACACACCGAGCGCAGCGTGGGGTGGTGGCCGCCAGGAGCAGAGCATGCAGCTGCCACCGCGCCAACCCCACGGGCAGGAGGGGCAGAGCCAACCCCACCCCCCGAGCCCCAAAGGGCCTGGTTATTTGCCTACCCAACCCACCACTTGTAGGCAGATTGTAGGGCTGCCAGCAGGCAGGGTATCTGTGTAGTCACATACTCGTGCTCCTTTCTGCCCCAGCGGGGCAGAAAGCCAGGGGGCAGCGATCAATCTATTGCAGATACTTACACTGCCTTCATCACCATCCTATGTGACAAGTTTAAATGCATGTATGTCCCCAGCACCCCTGCACGGCAGGGCAGTGATCCCCACTGGGCAGATGGGAAGTGAGACCGAGAGAAACTAATTGACTTACTCAAAGCCACAGAGGAATTCTGAGGCATGGCTTGGAATTGAGCCTCGTGCCTCTGAGTCCCAGGTGAGCACCCTAACCACTGGGCCAGCTGACTTCGATGGGCTCTAGCATGCAGGGCTTGCAGCATCCCTGAACACAGCCCCGGTGCAGCCTGCCCACGCCATACGGCAGAACTGACAGGCCCTCTGCCATAGGTAGATTGACAGGCACCGATATGGCAAATGTCGCCATAGGCTCCCTGCATGGCCCGGAGGAGTGGAAAGCGAACGTGTGCAACCACGCCTGCCTGTGGGGTCCCTCCCAGCCGGGCCCCTGGAACAGGAAGCAGGATTTTGCCCCCTCACGACACTGCAGTAAAGCAATAACAGCACTGCCCCTGTTTGCAGCTGTTTCTCTAGACATGGGCTTAGGGCTGAGTTGAAAGTTTGTGCCCCTGAGGTCACCCCGGAAGTGATGGGCTTTGGGAAGCTTCATAAAAAGCCACCCAGCTGCCTGGGAGTTATCGGAGCATGAATGACAGATATTTTGTTTTTGCCCATTGAGACATTTTTCAGATGCTTTATTGTACTCAGTTAACTCACAATAGCTTTAAAAAAAAAAAAAGACTTCAAACTTAAGGCCAAATCTTGCAGCCCTTCCTTATCCCAGCAAAATGAGAGCCAGGCAAATCCTGCCAAAAAAAAAAAAAAAAAAATTCCAAACGCCTTCTTGGACATTTTGAAATGAATTCACGTCCCCTGGGTCTGGGACAGGTTTGCTGTTCATTTCTTGCAATTGTAAACCAGTCTGCTGGCAGGAAGCAGCAAGTCTGCAGTGATAATTGGAGTGTATTAATGGAAAATAAATTCCAGAATCATTCATGCAAATATTTGCATTGATTTGAATTGTTACACTTGTCCAATCAGGGAGCAGAAATATGCCATGTGACTTATGTCCACTGAAAGCTGGTCTAGTGGGGAATGCTGAACGTTCCAAACAGCACGCAGAGAGAACCATTTGAGAGCATCCTGGGCACTGAAATACATTTGCATAAGACGTTTGGGTGGGATTTTACAAAACTCTAAGGGATTCAGGAGCACATGTCCCACTGAACTGTAGGGATGTGTGTCTTCAATGGTGCTTGTGCTCCTAAGTCCCTTAGATACTTTTGGGAGAAAAGCTATGGTCAATTAATAATTTCAAAGATACAAATGTGTGGAATTTGGGTCCCCTTAATGGGCAATTTATGAACAGAAGAAAGAGCTAAATTCTATAAATAATTTGTTTGTTGTGAGTAACTTCTAGCCAAAACCCACACTGAGCAAACGCAGAAGGATTTAGCCCTTGGCAGCATAGTTGTCAGACCCCTAGCTAAGCCTTTCCTAGGTGTGGACTTCCCTGTAGCATTTCCTATTTAAGCCTTGTGTTGTGGACATTATCAGCCCTAGAGCTGAGTGAAAATTGGAATTTCCATCCCAGGGGAAATTCCAATAGTCCAGGGTGTTGGTTCTTTAGTCCCGAGGGTTTAAAGAGTTACATTTGTCATAGACTGGAAAGTTCTGAAAAATTTCAATTCAGAAAAGGTGAGATTTTCCATTTCGGGTCTATTCAACATTAAAGAGTATTTCCCTGTTATGGAAGATTGCCTCATGGGAGGTGTAGTTCAGGAAGCAGATGCCCCTATTCCCTCCTATGCCCAGGCTCCCTAACTGGACTACATCTCCCATGATGCACCTGCAACCATGAGACTCCCTTATGAATCATGCCACTTGGTCAGAGAGGAGACTGCTTGGCATTGTACTGACCAAATATTTTGTTTTGGTTTTTCTTGGCAGAAAACTGAGACATTTTGGCAAAATCTAATTTTTTCCAGGGAAATTTTGATTTTTCAGAAACTGCATTTCCTGTCAAAAAATCACTCTGACTGGAAATTGCCAGCCAGCTGCACTCAGACTAGGAAGCACGTGGCTGTTTGGCCATCACTGGAAGCCAGCCTGGTCGCTTTGTAAAGAGCAGACGGAGCCACATGCAACTGCTTCATTTCCACCTCAGAAGGACGCAGCAGACTATGAAGGCTCCCGCGTGCCTCAGTGTGTCTGCAAGTGGGGAGCAGAATCTCTCCAACCCATGGAAGCCTCAAGGAGAAAAAGGCCACTGCATAATTGATGTGTCCTGACTTTTCAGCGAGAAGGACCATGAAGACACCTTAGATTCAGATTCCTGAATGGTCACATCCATCTAACTTGACCCCAAGTATCCAGTAAAGAAGGGGCAGAGAAGATCACTCAGATATTGGTCTGTCCTGCCAGGGAAGGTGCACCAGAGTTCTGTGCGATAGTCCATCTCCATCTAATACCAGATCGTGCCCTATGATACATTTGCTATTATTGTGCCCAGTCTAGTTTTAAATGACACATACAATGAGGTTCCCACCACTTCCCTTGGGAGGCAATTCTGTGGCCTCAGAGGTCTTACGGTCAGGATGGCTCTCCTGAGATTTATGTAATTATCTACTTATCAAAGGTATCTATACGGCCCCCATTACAGTGGGATCTGGAGGACTCACAATCTTTAATGTGTTTAGCCTCACAGCCCCCTAGGAGGCAGGGCAGGGCTATTTTCTCCGTCGTAGGGATGGGGAACTGAGGCATGGAGACACTGAAGGACTTGCCCAGGATCACACAGGAAGCCTACAGCCGGGAACCGAACAGTGGTCTCTGAGGACTCAGCCTTGCACCCTAGCCACTGGACCAGCTTATTTTCACACTAAACTTTCCTGTGGCTCCTAGTTCTACCCCCCGAGACCCACCCTCAATGGCTCTTCTCCCTCCTTTGCACTGACAGCCTTCAAATACTTGTGGATCATTGCCCAGGCTCCCATTAGGCTGGAGATACATCACCCACGATCCACCACGTGCTTGGCCACAGAGGGAAGCCTGCACTGCATCAGACTTGGGACCAAATCTCCCTCCCTCCCCACACCTAATGTCGGGGTTTGGGACGACTGACTCCTTTTCCCCACTACAGCCTTTGGGTTCTAGACCTACAGCTGCAGCTGACGGCACACAATGCTCTCACCCTTGAGGTGGTCCAGCAGTTCCCAGGTGACTCTGGAATGCACCTTCAATAGCCCATCTGCTTCGTAGCCCCCTGTAGAGGAAAAGCATATGGGGCTTGCAGCGTCTGGCCACTGGTCCTCCAGGCAGCACCAAAATCAGCTTGACTGTGGAGACGAAGCTGGGTGGAGGAGCAATGTCACCTCGAGAGCGAGGTGCAGCGGACAGCTGAGCCCAGCAGACCTGGGCTACAGAGGGTCGAGCTGTACATTTTTCGTGACCTTCTTGCACAAATGTGATAAAGCGGCTTAGCAGCATTCGAAGAAGCAAAGTGGTGATCTTGTTTCAATCAGATATAAGACTCTCCTGACCCATTTCCCTGAGACGCTGATCCCTTTTCCTCCAGGCAAAATAAGATTTAAAGCGAGGGTTAGTCTACAGGCAGGTTATGTGCTGGCAGTGACTAGCTTGGATCACCAGTGTAAGCGGTGCTGGGGCCACCGTGCCCTGTGCCCTGATCATTTGCCTATCAATTCCCGGCCAACTGGAAGTGCTTCTAGAAATAGGCAATTTGCATCAATTATTATTAATCATAATTATATTAGCATAGCACCAAGGAGCACTAGTCCTGGACCCTGTTGTGCTAGATGCTGCACACAAACAGAACAGAAAGAGGGCTCCTGCCCCAAGGAGCTTACAGTGGTGCTGAGTTTTCGGTTGCTTGCTTGTAAGATCAGAGGGGATGGTCCATTTTAAAAAATGAGCAAACTGAGCACTGAGTCCGAAGTCTGTGATTTGCTCACAAAGCAATTTACAGTGAATTTAGTGTTAGTGGATGGAGCCATGTTGATAGCCCTGGACAGCAAAGGCCTGTGGTTAGCTTCAGAACAGGTAGGTCACACTCAAAAGCAGGGTAAGTGCTCCTCACGTACTGCACCCATCCCCCTTCAGTGCACCTGACTAGTCCTCCCCCTACAGCTACTGCATCAAGGACAGAGAGAGAGAGAGAGGTTATCTGAATGTCAACATCTTCATGCCATTTTTCAAACAATGTTTGTAGGTCCCTCTTTAGGTAAAAGGGATGGTAAGATTGTAGATAATGACGCGCCAAAGGCAGAAGCATTCCAAGACTGTTTCTGGTCTGTGCTTGGAAGGACGCTGGATGATGTATTCCCATTTACAGAGATAATGACTTAGATTGTGAGCTCTTGTCTTTTTGTTCTGTGTGTGCACAGCCCTAGCACAAAGAGGTCCTGGCCCACAGTTGGGGCACCGAGGTGCTATGGTAATGCAAGCAATAAGCAAGAAGACCCAAAGAAGAGCTCTGTGTAGCTTGAAAACTTGTCTCTTCCACCAGCAGAAGTCGTCCAAGACAAGATATTATGTCACCCACCTTGTCTCTAACAATAATCATGGCATATGTTTCATTCCAACAGTGATTAGGGAGGGTGTTAAACACCAACTGCTTTGGTTGCATATTTTTATAGCTACACAATTGGATAATTTGTACCCAAGAGTTTTAAAAGACTTGGCTGAAGAGCTAATTGTGCCATTGCTATTTAACAAATCTTGGAATACTGAGGAAATTCCAGAGGACTAAATAAATATGTGTAGTGATGTACAGAAGACTCCAGTAAAAGAATGACATAAAATAGCTGAGGGAGCACCATTGCAGACCTTTTGTGCTATGTAGATAAAAAAGGCCTCAGTCCTCTGGATTGCAGAGTTCTTCTTTGCATGATTGGGATTAACTAAAAATAGAACTAAATAAAACCCAGGTGGTGCCTGTGCACCATCAGAAAACAAGATGCTTATTGAGACACTGACTATAAAACTCCTGATTTTTGCAGCCCTTATAGACTCTGGGGACTGCTACTATTAGTAAATGCAACTCTACGTGAGCAAAGGCCGCAGAATTAGCCTCTACAATCCCACACTTATAGAGGGGAAGGAATGCAGTGTTGTGGTTAGACAGGAGATATCCATCTGAGCCACCAACTCACTGTGTGAATTGGGGAAGTCCTAGAACCTTTTTGAGCCTCAGTTTACCCCTCCCCTGCACTGCAGGATTACAAAGGAATTATGATCCTAAAGTATCTTACATTCAATTTCCAGCAGTTTATCAAACAGCCCCGTGCTGGGCAGCATTAGCCCATCATACAGCTCCACAGGTAAACCCCATACCAGACTCTCCAGTGTGTTCTGGCCCCTCTGCACTGGTGGTGGAAGCAGCCCAAAATGGCCAGCCTGGGCAGAAAGGGTGTATTCCACTCCTGCACCACCCACACCCTAGATCCAGATCAAGCTTCACTACAACTATCCCCAGCTGGCATAGCATCCCTTGGCATCACAGGCAGCTGGCGTAGATTAGAACAGCTCCCAAGCTGTCCTAGCCTGGAGGCAGATCCCCCACCCCCACCCGAGGACCAGGGGGCTGTAACAGTTTCCATGATGCGCCCCTCCCCACCACTTCTGGCCCAAGTGAAAACTTGGCACCACGGAGAATCTGCACCCCAGGGACCAACTCTCCTCTCGCTGACACTTGTGTAACTCCATTGACTTCTGCAGAGATGGCCTGATTCAGAGCAGTGCCAGCAGGCCCTGTTTCCTCTGCACAGATCTCTTGTGAGGGGTGGAGTCTCCTTCATCCTGCCCCCTCCTTCTGCAGCCCCTTCATCCAACCTGTTACTTCCCTGGTCTGCATATGGGTTGACCCTGAGCAGCGCCGGATGGTATGGTGACATCTCCCTTCAGTTGTGTGGAGCAAGGGGGGTAATAACCATGGTGCCTCATACGTGTCAGAACAGCTCAGGCATTGTGCGTTATAAATACACACGGCGGACGTCGCTTCCCCTCCTGCTGAGCCGCAGGGAAGAGGGGCAGGGGCAGTGAGACAATATCGAACGAGGAGCTAAGAATAGCACATGGAAATACGTCCCTCCGCAGAACGCTGTCAGAATGCGCCTCTCCTCACGGCTGAATGAGCAGAGAGGATAAACATGCCCTCCCGCGGACCAGCAGGTGAAAACACGCTGCAGACCCTATGGGGCTCCTGCCCGTTTGCCAGCCTTTGATTCTCTACCTCAGAACACACCCTTGTCTACGGCCGAGCTTGGAAGAACCAAAGGATGGCAAAGAAAGACTCACAGGCAGAGAATGCCCTCTGACGAAGCGCTCGATTGGGCCGCTCCCCTGTTGGAGCAGAACAGCCCAGTGCTTTCTGGCTGGGACGCCTTCCTACCAGCCTTCGTGGCCATCTTTGATGACCCACATCGCATTTGCTCTACAGAGGCTCCCTCCGGAGGCTTTGCCAGCACAAGGGCCGGGCCAGCCACCTCCTACAGCACCCACCTCTGATGGCTTGTAGATGATGTTGAGTGGGATGAGGCAGCCCAACTGAACCAATTCCACTGGGTCTCCATGATGAGGTAAAAGACAAGCTAGCCCGCATCGAAAACCTCACCCACCTAGGCATCTTCACCTTGACTATCGGCTGCGTGAAAGAAAGGAGAAAAGAGGCATGCCCCAAAATCTCCATGCTTGCCCGCCTTGCCAAGGCCTGTAGAACCAAGCTCCGAACCCACGCAGGTCAACCTGGGCCGCCAATTTCTGACCCCAGAGGAGACAGGGCGTTGATGATAGCTGAACTACGAGGGACCAGGAAAAGCCCTTGCCTCCTGCCCAGCTTGGAAGAACTCAGGAAACAGACCTGACCAGGCCCAGCAGGGGCCCTACCAGAGCTCCATGCTCTGGAACTGCCCCCCCTGCACTGCAGTAGACCCTGACCTGGGAGCTATGGTACCTCCCAACATTTCCAGTTGCTTCTGCAGTTGCAGGTCTTGGGGCAGGAACAGCAGATCCTCCCTGCCCAACTAGCAATGATAGACTCTGGGGCTGCTGCCAGTTTTATAGATGCTAAGGCAGCCAAAACCCTGCAGATCCCCCTCAGACTGAAACCTGCACTGGTCCTGTTGGAGACGATTGATGGGTCACCCTATCATTGGGACTGGTGAATCAGGAGAGCATCCCCTTAGAGGCTGTAGTGGAAGGGCACCAAGAAGCAATGTGCTTCCATGTGATCTGCTCCCCGTTCTTCCCAATAATTCTCAGCATTCCTTGGCTGGAACATATCTCCTGGTGACAGAGGAACAGTAGCTTCTCCTCCGAACACTGTCAGAAAGTCTGCTGCCAACAAAGCAACCAACCCCCAAGTGACCCGCATCAGGGGCCCCAGGATGGGAGGACAGAAGCAGAACCCTGGACAGGAGGGACTAGCCAGGTAGGAGCAGCTCCAGGCCAGAATCTCAGTCACCCAGCAAGTATCGCAACTGCCTGGATGTGATCAAGAAGAAGAATTCAGATTCACTATCCCCACACCGAGACTATGACTTCCCGACAGACCTACAGCCTCGGGCAAAGGTGCCCTATGGATGGACATATTCCATGTCTGAAACAGAACTGGAAGTGCTACATGGATATATCCAGGAAAACCTCACCAAGGGCTTCATTTGGTGATCTACTTTTTCAGTGGGGGCACCAGTCTTCTTTGTGAAGAAGGAAGACAGGTCACTAAGGCTCTGTATAGGTTATTGTGCATTGAAGTAAGTGACTCAATGTAACTGGTACTCCTTGCCCCTCATTCTGGAATTGCTGGACCTCCTGAGGACAGCCAGGATCTTCATGAAATTAGATCTTTGGGGGCATACAATTTAGTGCGCATAAGGCCTGGGGATGAGGAAGACTGCTTTTTGTACACAATGTGGGCACTCTGAACACCTGGTGATGCCATGTGGCTTGACCAACAACCCTGCAACTTTTCAACATTTTGTAAATGATGCATTCAGAGATATCCTGGATCAATACACGATTATCTACCTTGACAATATACTGATATTTTCTGAGAACCTGGAGCACCACTACCACCATGTCTGGTACATCCTGAGGAGACTATGGAAGCGTGGAAAAATGCACCTTCAACCAGGCCACCATTGAATTTTTGGGGTACATCATCTCCATGGAGGGAATCCAGATGGAGCAGCAGAAGGCAGAAGTCATCCGTAACTAGACAGCGCAACAGACCTTATGGGATCTTCAGTGCTTTGTGAATTGTTATAGGAGATTCATCACTGACTTCTCTCCTTGGTAAAGCTGTGTGATTGGCTTGGTTGCCCAAAGCACAGCTTGCTTTTGACCAGCTAAAGGCTGCCTTCACCACAGCCCCAATCCTGGCACACCCTGACCTGACTCGTCTGTTTATAGTGGATGCAGATGCATCCAATGTGGCCCTAGGGGTGGTACTCTCGCAGCCAGAGCTGACTGGTACCTGTTGATAGTGTGTGTGTGGGGATAATTTAAAGGTTCCCCCCCCAACAGCTTGAGTCATGCCCATGGGTGGCGTGTGAACTGCTTGCTGGGGGAGGCTAGCCCCCTGCCCTGCCCCTTCTGCCCAAGGTCCCACCCCTTCTGCACTTCCCGCTGGAGCCCAGAGCCCCCCTTCCCCCAACCACCACTGCAGTCACCAGCCCCGGACCCACACTAGTGTTCCCAGCCCTGAAGCGCTCTCAACCACTCGTCCAGCCCCAGAGTGACGTGAGGGTGGGTGCAGCCCCCCAAGCCCCGGAGCGCCAGGTGGGTGGGTGGCACAGCCCAAACTGGGATCACCCCACAGGGAGACTGAAGCCTCAGTGAGCAGGAAGCAGGAGGGTGGGCTGGGGGCAGAGAATGGGCGGGGCCATGCCTGACTGTTTGGGGAGGCACGGCCTCCCCCAGCCTATGATACCCGCCACCCATTGTCACGCTCCCCCTCTTACCCTCACTGGCCCTTCCCTGCAGCTCTCAGATGTTTGCTGCTGCCTCTCCCCACGGCTGCAGCTTGCAGCTCACCAGCTCCAGGAGCTGCCGTAAAGGAAGGGGGCCTGGCTGGCAAACCCTGGCAAAAACCTGGTGTGGGGGGCATGCATGCCCCCCATGTGTCACCTCTGTTCACAGTGACTAATGACCCAGTCGGTTCTGCACTCTTGGGCATTCTATTCCCAGGAGCCCATGAAGCTCATGGGCAACCCAAAACCACATGTGCACAAATCATGGCAGATGCAGATACAAATGGAAAACTAAAGACTCTCCATTGTGTGACTGTGATCAGCCAGAACAGACCATGGAACGTAACACAACTCACTCCCCGATTTCCAGATAGGAAGGAGGCATGACAGCAATACACTGCAATTATCCAGCTTACCCATCTGAATGTAAAATTATAGTAGTTTATATAGACATTTCCATCAGCCACGTGAAGAAGACCCCCCCTGAAATAAACCACAAAACAGTGGACAAGGAGCTGCTCACCATAAAAATGGCATTTGAAGTACGGAATCAGAACCCTGCAGGGCTCGGCACCCATTAAAGGTCTTCACTGCTCATAAGAACCTTGAGGACCTCGGCAAGGCCTGAGCGCTGAACCAGAGGCAGCTAAGGTGTGCCTTGTTCTTTTCTCAATCTGAGTTCACAATTACCTTTCTCCCAGGAAGGCGAAATGGGAAAGCTGATGCTCTATTGTGGAAGAGGGAATACTACCAGGGAAACAAAGAACTGACATCTGAGCCCCCCTTCTTCTTCAAGCCTGGGAACTTTGTCAATGCCACAATCCAGTGAGACCTGCTTTCCCTCAGCCGGTCCATCTTGAAAGGAGACGCACTAGCCCAAGGGATACAGCCCCTGCCACTGGGGGCTAAGATGTACCGTTCCATGCAGGATGGGGTAATGTACTTTGATGAGCATGTAGCTGTTCCCCCAGGGTGCCCCTGACTGCAAGTGCTACGGCTGTGCCATGCTGCGCCATTGATGGGGCACTTTGGCCACTGGAAGACCTCCTGCATGGTTTCCTGCTTTTTCTGGTGACCCCACATGCGGGCTGAGGTCCTAGCATTCCTGTGAGTGCTGTACATGTACCAAGATGCCCCAAATCAAACCCCTTGGCACCTTAGTACCCCTGGAGACTCTGGCTATGCCTTCGTCCTCCATCATTCTAGACTTTGTCATGGAGCTCCCATCATCAGATGGCCATACTGTAGTCTTGATGGTTGTGTACCGCCTGACCTAAATGGCCCATTTCATCCCCTGCAACCAGCTGTCGTCTGCCAAGAATACTGCCCAACTCCTACTGCACACTGTGGCCCCGCTCCATGGACTCCCAGACCACATAGTTTCCGATTAAAGCCCCAATTCACCTCTCCCTTCTGATGTGAAACATTCAGGCTACTAGACATCTGGATATCCACCTCCATCGCATACCACCTGCCAAACGGACAAACAGAATGGGTGAACCAACTACTGAAACAGCACTTGAGCTGCTTTGTAAATTATCATCAAGACAGCTGGTCCATGCTCCTGCCATGTGCAGTTTTCCTACAATAACACCGACCATGCCTCTACAGATAGGAGCCCCTCCTTCGCTAATTATAGGTTCCACCCCCATTTCCATAGAATCATAGAATCATAGAATATCAGGGTTGGAAGGGACCTCAGGAGGTCATCTAGTCCAACCCCCTGCTCAAAGCAGGACTGATCCCCGACTAAATCATCCCAGCCAGGGCTTTGTCAAGCCTGACCTTAAAAACTTCTAAGGAAGGAGATTCCACTACCTCCCTAGGTAACGCATTCCAGTGTTTCACCACCCTCCCAGGGGAAAAAGTTTTTCCTAATATCCAACCTAAATCTCCCCCACTGCAACTTGAGACCACTACTCCTTGTTCTGTAATCTGCTACCACTGAGAACAATCTAGAGCCATCCTCTTTGGAACCCCCTTTCAGGTATGTGAAAGCAGCTATCAAATCCCCCCTCATTCTTCTCTTCTGAAGACTAAACATCCCCAGTTCCCTCAGCCTCTCCTCATAAGTCATGTGTTCCAGTCCCCTAATCATTTTTGTTGCCCTCCGCTGGACTCTTTCCAATTTTTCCACATCCTTCTTGTAGTGTGGGGCCCAAAACTGGACACAGTACTCCAGATGAGCCTCACCAGTGTCAAACAGAGGGGGACGATCACGTCCCTCGATCTGCTGGCAATGCCCCTACTTATACATCCCAAAATGCCATTGGCCTTCTTGGCGTTACCAGCAGCCTCCCCAAACCTTGCCACCACCGACTGGGTCCAACAGATGCAACTTACTCAGGAAGAACTCAAGAACCACCTACTAGAGGCAAAGAAGCCCTACAACAGGCGACATCGGCCACAAGAAGATCTGCCATTTGTGGTAGGCCAGAAAGCATAGCTCCCTGCCAAACACCTCCACCTCCAAGCAACCTTCCTGCAATTCGGGCCACCAGTTCCTGGGACCTTTTCTGCTATGCTAGCAGATTAACCCAGTTACATTCAAACTCCAGCTTCCTCTGTCTCTCAAAATACACCCATTTTCCCCCCTGTTTCCCTTCTGAAGCCCTACATGGAGAACTCTTTCCCTGACCACACCACACCACTGCCTCCACCAGCTGAAATCCAGGGCCACAAGGAATATGAAATGTATGCCATCCTCCCTTCTGGACATCTGTGCTACCTGGTGGATTGGGAAGGTTATGGCCCTCAAGAGGCCTCCCATGTTCACACCCCTCACGGGGTGGAGGAATTCCACAAGGGTCAGCCAGATGGGCACCACCCCAAAGGGGGGCCTGCAGTAAGAGCCTGCAGGGCTAGAACCTGGGACCATAGGGGTTCTGATGACTCCACATCACCACAGAGGCTTAGGTTGGCCTTCTGCTGGAGGACTCTGTGAGGCTGGGCCCAGCAGGACATACTGCCCAGCAGGACCCGAGTAGCAGTTCCTCGCAGCCTGGCAGTGGTACTTAAGCCAGAAAGCCATGACAGGGAGCCGACTGAGCAACAATACAGACTGCCTGCCTGCATGTGAGAGATCCCAGACTGGCTTCTGACCCTGCCTCCCTCTTGATGCCTGACTCTTGGTTTGCCCTCTGGCCTGTCTTGGACTCTGACCCTCTGGTACCCGACTCCCACTCTGACCACTAGGTCTGACTGCCCATGACACGCTTGTGATAATGAGCGTTGAGAAGGATTCAATGCTCTGCTGAGCCACAACCTCCTTAGGTGAGCCATGTAAGGTTTGTCTACACTGCGAAGAGAGACCCACGGCAGCAAGTCTTAGAGCGCAGGTCAGCTGATGAGGGCTAAAAATAGCATGGTATACCTGTTGTCTTATCTATGTGGAGTGCAAGCTCTTGGAGGCAAGGGTTGTTTGTGCCGTGCTGCGCCTGATCTCAGGTGGGTGCTACCTTCATGCAACTAACATCATGCTTCATGGCATAAACTGATCACTGCAGGGCCCAGGAAGGAATTCCCCACCTCTAGGTGCAACACTGTTCTTCCATCTCCACTGACTGGGAACCTAAGCCCACATCTCTTCCTCAGGAGAGTCACCTTTACCCATACAATGGTCCCGCTGAAGTCAATGGGCCAATTCTCGCACACAAGGGTTTTCAGGATCTGTGCTTAGATCCTTTGACGTCACTTACATGCATCTGTCCTCTTCATTAGAAGCCTTGCGACATCAGACAGTCCTAGTATGTAGAGGGGCCTCTTCTAGTCTGTGCTCAGCCAGCGTAGGACGTATCTCCAGCAATCGGGCTGCCGTTGCATTTTCCTTGGTGGTCTAATCCAAAAGCCAATCCACATTATTGTTTGCAAAGATTCCCTGATTGAAAGGCTACATTTTGCTTTGCCCAATTCCACTCTGGTCACCCTTACATCAGCCACTGTGTGGAGAGACCGTTTAGTGTGACGGGGCAGAGACTCCACTTCATCCCCAGCACATCAGGGGTTAACACCAGTGTCCTTCCCCCTCTGCTCGCCTAGGTGTCCAGAGGAAGCGCAGCTGGTGAGACAGAGGGTGGAGAATACCAGGGCTCTCTCGCCTGCCTGGCCCCTGGGTCCAAGCTCGGTGGCTATAACGTCCACACTGCTATTCTCAGCACTCTGGCTCAAGCTGAGCTACTGCAGGCCTATCTCTCCAGGCTGGGACTCACGCCCACCAGCGGCAGTGTAGATTTACCTTTACAGGCTTAGAATGTAAGACTCAGCCCAGGAGTAGACGGATTAGTGGGCAGAGTGCAGGGGAAACAAAACTTTTCTGGATTGAATTCTGATTCCTGAACAGGCTGTTTGTTCCTTACACAGCAAACCAGCCCAGGCCGTGAATGAAGCAGGCTTCCTTAGAAACACAGCTCTGTTCAGTGACCCAAAGAAAGAGACCAGAGCCCGCGATTGCCTGGTGTACCAGGAGTAGGGTGACCACCTTTTCAAAAGGCAGAAGCAGGACACATGGAGGAGCCCCACCCCCCCTCCATGGCTCTGCCCCTGCTCCTCTTCTCAAGGCCCTGCCCTCTGGCCAGGCCAGAAGTCGGAGCCGGGCTGTGGCAAGAGCTGCCAGGGAGCCCAGGCTGCAGTGGGGAATCCGGACCCTCCACCTACCCTGGGTGGGGTGCCAGGGTGCCTAAGAGCAGCCCCAGCCCATGTCCAGAGCATGCCACCCAAGGCAGGGGGAGTGTCCTGGAGTCTGGGGCTCCCCCAGGGACCCGGGCTCCTTGGGTAGCTCTTAACATGGCCCAGCCTGGTTTGGCTAAAGCCCCCCACCAGGAAAAGACTGACGCTACCCCTGAGCCTCGGGCAGGCACGGAGTGGTGCCAGTGGGAATCCGGGGCAAATACTGTCCTGGGACCAGCACTTGAACTCTGCATTTTGGGACTGTCCCACCCAGTTTGGGATGGGTGGTCACCCTCAGGAGGAAGGAAGAATTTCCGGTCCAAGGCACAATGCAGAAGAAGCAATTAGCCCAACAGCAACTGCTGACTTCTTCCAGCAGAAGACAGGAATTAGCAGGAAAATTGGTTCTGCATTTTCACCAGTAGGTGGCACTAGCAAGTTCTACACTGCATTAAACTGGAAAGACTGTTGAATAATGAGCAGGGCCTTGTGCCCCAAGCGATGGGTGCGGCGGCTTGTCATGTCCCGCAGCCTCGGGGATAAGGCTGGACCAGCTCAGGCAGCTTCATTTGTGTTTATCATTCATTTCACTTCCTGCATCTCACCCACTCGCAGCCCCGAAGAGGAAGGTTCCAGATCAATCAGAAGATTGCTGAGATTGGCCTTTTGTAGCCACCTGTCCTGGAGCCCTCTCTACGCATAACACTATGCAAGGAGACTGGGCCTTGAACCAGGCATCTCCACTCCGAAGAGCAGGAGCTGTTACCATTTGAGCTAAAGGAATAGCTTCTCTAGCTAGTAGCAGTGGTAGACTTGTATGTGGGACAGCCACTAGCAGGGACCACAAAATACACACAGTTGGCTCTTAGGTTTTGTACAATCTTGTTTGGATGAACTGGCGATGTTGGGCGTAGCTGGAGGTAACTTCATATTCCTTGGGGGGAGTGCCAGGATAAAAATAATTTTAATAAACAACACAGAGGCAAGTTCCTCACCCGTGTCACTAATAACCCCATTTGACATTAGAGCTGGGTGGTAAAGCTCTCTCACAAACACACACACACACAGCACCAGTTCTCATTTACACCACACACGGCCTGTTCTGCTGGCAAAGTCGAAACAAACTGAAATCTCACAAGTTTAAGAACAATCCTTCCCCTCCTGCACTGGGTGTTCCCTGTCCAGCTTCCAAGCTGGAGGGTCCTGGCTCTCCCTACACAGCTAGCACCATGAAGTAAAAATAGATCAGCAGCATTCTCCCTGCAGCGAGGAAATACCCCCCACTTCCACCCAGGTTTGTCATGGAAGAGACCATTGTACCCCATCCCTTTCCCAACATGCCCGGAGGTGCAGGCCTGCAGAGCCAGGTGGAACCTTAGGACTCCATTTCTCAGGATTCCTTCTGAGAGGCGAAAAAGGGAGCCTTGTCTTGCCTGAGCTTTGCCCACCCCACTCTGCCTTGCCTCCAGCGTGGGCCCTGGCTGTCGACAGAGTCGGTGGCCTGGGTTCTTCCAGTTCAGTACAATGAGCCGTTATTGGCATGATAAGAGGATGGACTTCAGGTGAAGGCACTGGACTGGGACTCAGGAGACTTGGATTCAATTGGCTCTGCCACAGCCTCCCTGTATGACCTTGGGGAAGGCCCTTAAGCTTCTCATGCTCAGCTCACCATCTGTGACAAGGGATGACAATGCCGCCTGCCACCCTTTCTCTGTCTTGTCTGCTTAGGCCTCAGTTCAACAAACTCTTACACACGTGTGCTTAAATTTCCTCCTGTGAGTCGGTGCAGGATTGGGGCCGTAGACTGTAAATTTCTGGTGGGGCAGGGATGTTTGTAAAGTATCTGGTTCAACAAGGCCTTGGTTTCTTTTGGGCCCTCGACATGCAGCGGTGACACAAATCACACATAATAATCGATGTCTAAACAGGGGTTTCATAGATTCATACTGGCCAGAAAGGACCGCTACATTATCTAGCCTGCCCTCCTGTATAACCCAGGCCAGAGAATTTCACCCGCTTACTCCTGTAATGAGCCCAGTAATTGTGTCTGGATAAAGTGTATCTCCCAGAAAGGTGTCCGGTCTTGATGGGGAGATTTCAAGAGCTGGAGAATCCATCATCCCCATGGCAGTTTGTTCCAAGGCTCAGTCGCTCTCCCTGTTAAACAAGTAGGAACCCACTTCTGAACATTTTGGCTTAGTCTTTAATTTTTTTAATTTATTGACGACATCTAAAGTGTGGGCCCAAATGCGCTGCTTTTCAGTCCCGGGAAATGTGAATTTCCTGGCTTCCACGGGCTTCAGCCAACAATTTTATTTTCCTGTCACCCCTGCACGCGGGTCGCTACCCCTGGAGCCTCGGAATGTCATGGATGCTCGGTGGAATTTCCGTTCCTTTGAGAACCGTTTGGATGGCGGGGGCCCGGGGCGGGGGGGAAATCCCCAGGCTGTAGCAGCAGCAGAAACAGGCATCTCAATAGAAATGTCAAACAAACAAAAAATTATTTGTTGATGGGGGAAAAAACAAACCCAACAACCCACCACCCAGAGCAAGGCGGCGGCTCCCGTTGCATGCACAGCACTGCCAGAAATGCTAATCCACATCTTTGGCACTGCTCTGCAGCACTGACTGAGGAGGCAGCCAAGGGGGGACTTGAGGGGATTCCTAAGGGGGGCTCAGGGGCTTCTTTACAGAGGACTTGTCTGGAAATAGCAGCCCTGATATCTGACCCTCAGACAGGCTGGGACAGAGAAGAGGTGCCCCTGTGTTTGGCACAGGGATGGAGAGCAAGGTTAATTGCAGGGACTCTCCCCCTGCAGAATGAATGGTATGTCTCCCAGGCAGGCAGCTGGTACCCCAATGCATTGTGAGTGCTGTTCAGCTAGACAAGGAGATGTCTTAGTGGCTGTGTTGGTCCAGGGACTTTACTTGGGTTTCCTGCAGCTCCTGGCTCCTTGGGCAGCAGCTGGCTTCTGCATTTCACCCCCTTATGGTTTAGCAGCAGGATCAGCCCCTCCATTTCTCTCTACTGCATTTGGTAAGTGTTGGGGCTCTGGCTTGCTCTGGCTGGGGAGCTGCTGGGATTAAGGGAGAATGAGGAAGGGGAGGAGTATTGAGGGGTGGGATAGGCATTGTTCCAGGCTGTCATAGGGTGCCCTGGTCAATTTCACTCACAGGGGAGGGAGGTCTTTGTCCCATAAAGGGACTTGTAGGCAGCATGCTGCCGGCTTGGGGGAATAAAGGGCAAAGGAGGATGAAGAAGCAGAGGGAGAGAGATGTCAGGACATGGCTGACTCCAGATGGATGGGGGGTGGGGGTGGTAGGACATGTGTTTGAAATTCAGGGAAATCAAACTTTCCAGTGGGTTAAAATCACAGAGGGCTGATGATGCTTCCATCTTTGTGAGTATGTAGGACTGATGCCCAGACACTACGTTCACCCAGGGGTTACAAATACCCTGGACCCAGGGAGAGGTAATTAACAATCGTCAGGGAGTAAGGGGTCGCAAATGCAAAACTTCTCCAGGGACATGGCTGGTATTTCTTGTAATCTCTAGTCTAAGTGGTGCCAGCAGCAGTGGCGGGTGTTGGACAGAACCAGGGCATGCCAGCGTCATGGCCGGGAGTTTTCTGTTCAGTAGCCGAATAATCCCTGGTGTCTGTGCTGCTGTTTTTCTGATTATTACACCTGGCTTGGAAGGCGGCTCCAGAAGTGTGGTCCCAGCTTGCAGGTCAGGATGTGAGGATGAGTTAAGCTGGAGGATCTGGTGTCATGGAGCTGAGAACAGGCTGAGTGATTCCTTTCGACACACAAATATACTGTGTCTGATTAAAAAGTATTACAAATGAGCAACTAAGCCCCCAAACACTAAACTTTCACTCCAGATCCCTATCACTCCAACCCCCCATCTCTATCTTCCAAGGTACTTGTAACCCCCACCCATGATCCCTATACTCCACCTCCCGCCCCGGTCCTAGTTTCTCATTACCCCAGAAATCACACCCTATCTCCCAAGGCCTGCTATTTCCTGCCCATGGACCTCATATCCATCCTATCCTAGTTCCCCATCACCCCTACAACTACACCCCTATCACCCAAGGCCCGATGATTCCCAATCCTGGTCCCCATCACCCCCAAACCCACACCCCTATCACCCAGGCTCCATCCCAAATTCCCATACTCACCCCATCACCTTACTCCCACTGCAGGTCACCATGCCCACCCCCTCCTATCTCCCCATCACCCCCAAACCCATACCTCTATTGCCCTCATGGCCCCCACCCTCAGAGTCCTCACCCCAAGTCCACCCTAGCTTTTCTGTCCCAGGCTTCCAGAAGGAAATCAGATTTCAAGAGCTGTGGGAGCAGAAATGGCTCCAGCAGTGCTGAGCTGTGTGTTGAGATGAGAGCTTGAATTCAGGGGGCTTGCCGGTCACGCCCAGACCTCCTAGCTGAAAAGCAGCCCCGGGGTGTGTGGTTCCTGAAGCTAAGCCCTGCCTGTTGGTAAATAGCACAAGCATTCCTGGCTTCTTGCCTTTCTTCACAGGCGCTCTGGGAGCTGCGTGTGGAGGATGAGGCTACACAGAAATGATCGTTCCCTTTCCAGACACAGTTTCACCAGGGCAACGGCCCCTGTGCTGCCCTTGCCACTTGATTGCAGCAGGTTTCCCCGGGAATACCCCGTCTCCAAGCCCCTGGCACCCAGGCCCAGCCCGTGCCCTCTGGCCACATGGAAATCTTCCAGACAGGAAGGCAGAGCAAAAAGGTCCACTGTGTGGGGTTCCCCTTCCATCACCCCCTTGGGGGAGGTGGGTGCCTTGCCCCCTCTCATCCCCCACGGAGTGGGCAGGAGGTGTGACCGTGTGAACCTAGTGTGGCTCTTGGGGCACTGAGCTGGGATATTCACGCAGCTGCCCAGAGCCCCTGCATTGCTTTCCAGGACCTGCCGTTCTCTGCTAGCGCTGCTCCCACGGGCTGCCCCAAACCCTCCAGCGCAGCGGGGAAAGCGCTTGGTGTAATACTGATGGGTCCAGCCTGACCTTACAAGTGGACATCCCTGGAGGTTTCCGGGGGTTCGTGTGATCCTAGATGGAGAATGGCGACGCCCCACAGCTCTGCCCCGCACCACCTCCCCCAGCCCCTGAGCTCCAGATGTAAGGAAGGGCCTTTCAGAGAGCTGGGGGTGGGGTGAGAATTGCGCTTAGGCTCAGCCCCTCCCTTCCCTGCGAATCAAAAAGTTCCATGATTTCCCCATCCTCTGCTGGATTTTCTAAAGGCCACATTCTGGCCCACGGCTTGGAGCTGAAGGACACAATGATATGCAGGAATCGTTTCCACCAGCCGCTGAAATGCAGCTGTTGCTGGGGTGGAGTGCAGCAGCTGTTGAACAGCAGTTTAGGTCAGGCAGGGGCGATGAAACCCAGCAGGGCTTGGTATAAATGGCAGGAGTGATGCAGCAGAGGAAGAGATGGGCTCATCCCCCCACCCAGCAGGAAGACTCACGCATGGCTGGTGCTATTTCTGCCGCCATAAAAGCCCTTCCCCCCATCACCCCCCACCACCACCCGCAACCTCCACTCAGCAAGTCCGGCTGATAAACTGGGACCCGAAGCTGCCCTTAAATGCAAGTGGCCCAGGCAGGCCTACGGTCTTGCTCGGCTGCTAACCGTGCTCTGAGGTCTCACACTTGCCGATGTCCCTGGAGGCGGATGGCGAAAGGTGGCATGCGGCAGAGGGATAAGGAAGGTGTGGAGAAACCTTGTGCCTGGGACTCTGGGGGCAGGAGCAGGAGATGGGAGGCTGAGGAGGATGTGAGGTGGCAACAGCAGACTGAGCTGTTTTCCTCAAGCCCTTTAACTTCACAGCCTCCTGCTATGTGCCAGGGCAGCCACTTAATGAGATAAGTGGTGGGCCTCGAGGTGCTCTCGTCGCGGTGCTCAGGACTGTTCCTAACTAAGACCCGTCTACTGGGGATGGAATTCAAAGCTCAGCCGTTCAGAGGCACATTTCCTCCTTGGCTGGTAGCTTTCACGAGCCCCGATGGGCCAGATGCTGTTGTTAGTTACTCTGGCTCTATGCCAGCATCACACAGCAGTTTGGCCCTTAATTTCAGGTCTCCCACGAGCATGCAAAACGCTGCTAACTTGGACCCACTTACGCTGTCTTGGAATTGGGCCCTGTGACTCTGTCTGGGCTGAGGCTGGGATATTAGCTGGAGGGGGACAGATGGGGTGCCCTGGAAAAGGGCAGCAATGTAATGTATGTGGGAGGGCGGGGTCTCTGATCGCTCCAGGAGAGGAACCCAGAATCTGGACCCACTGTGTGATCACAGCCAGTATCCCCAGGAAGAGCCATTCGGAACTGATGAGTTACCTAGTGCCCGGGTCCCACCAGTAAACAGTATGGGTGGGCGTGGGGGAGTGTGGAATAATAGAGAAGAGGTTGGGAGGCCGTGACGGGACGCACCCAGTTCACTGCTGTACGCTTGACGTCCAATTGCTGCTGAAATTCTCCTGCCAGGACTAAACTCGTAAAAAATACTAGCTGCTTCTGAGGAGCCCCAAGCTAAGATCCAAGCGTCCTGATTCCCCTGCTCTGCCCTCTAAAGCTCAGCGCCTCCTGGACCACCTTGATCTAGTCTGCCTTGCTCCCCTGACAGGTGCTGTGGGCTCCTTCTTTGGGTCCTGGCTTCGTTTAATCAGTGGCTTGGGTCCCAAAATGCTCAAGTGCTGCCTCTGAGCCAGGAAGCTGCAATCATGGGCCCAATCCCATACACATGCCAGGCTTTATTCTCTTCTCTGGGGGGTCTGTTGGGTTGGCGGAGCCTTACGGAATAGCAGGGAAGGCCCTGTAATATCTGTCTGGAGTGGATGGCTCATGTGTCAGGGAATCCCAGAGATGCTCACAGCCTTTAAGGGGGAGGAAACAGCTGGAGGCTCAGACAGGCCTGGGCAGGCGGGTCATTCCCTCCTGTGGGGAGCGAGACACACATGTAAGACCTTGGAAAATTTCCACCCTCCTTCCTGGAAGGGAAGCGGTCACATTGGTCACATCGCACAGGAGAAAATCTGCTGAGTGCAAAGGGTCCCAGAGAGGGAAGGATGACAAACAGCAGCACGCTCCGCTTCTGATGAGAGACTCCCAGGGGAGTCCCTGAGACACCAGCTGTAGGCACGTGGCCCAGGAAGCCATCCACTGGCTCCGGTCCCCAAAGGAATTAGATGGGAGTTTGCATATGTTCAGCCACGGCGGCAAATTGAGTCTCTTCCCCCTGACGTCTGGGTTTTTATTTCCTGGAGGGTGTTTGTGACTCTGAACAAAGGCTCTGAGGGGGCCGGCACCAGGTGAGACAGGGGATTGGTTACTGGGTGGGGAGTAGCAGAGGTGGAAGAGGAAGGGATTGGCTGTGAGGGGAGGCCCGGGAAGGAAGTGGTTGCTTATTGGATGGGAAGCAGTTGGTTCTATGTTGGAGGAACAGAGAGTCTGGTTTGTTGGGGGGTGGGGCTGGAGAGGAGTGGGTATTGGGAGGAGGCGTGTCACTGGGAGGTGGAGCCAGAGGTGACAGGTTAAGTGACTTGCCCAAGGTCCCACAGGGAGTCTGTGGCTGAGTCGGGAGCCGACCCTGGTGCCCAGGCCTGTGCACTAACCACACCTCTCCTGGTGCGCCCTGGTCCCGCCTGCCTTGTCTCAGATCACCAGACTCAAGCACAGGAGACGCACGGCTGAGAGGAATTCAGCAGTGGTGCCTCTCTGCGTCACCCTCGCTGCTGCGGCGCAGTAACCGTCCTAGCCAAGGACAGCCAGCCAGAGCCCTCTCCAGAACTCATGGTGCTGCTCCTGAGCCAGCCAGAAGGTGCTCCCGTGAGCTTCACTGGGCAGCATGTCTCTTGCAGATGGGTGGGGGGCCTGCTACCTTTGTAGGCAGTGCTCTGCATTTATTGCAAAATCTGTGCACTCAAAGCGGGTCACCGCCTGCCTGAGTTGCAGCCCAAAAGCCAGCTCCCTGCCCTGTAGATCAGTGTTTCTCAACCAGGGGTCCAGGGCCCCCTCGGAGGCCGCGAGCAGGTTTCAGGGGGGCTGCCAAGCAGGGCCAGCATTAGATATGCTGGGGCCCAGGGCAGAAAGCTGAAGCCCCACTGCATGGGGCGGAAGCCCAGAGCCCTGCCACCCGGGGCTGAAGCCAAAGCCTGAGCAATGTAGTTTCATGGGAGCCCCTGTGGCCTGGGGCCCCAGGCAACTGCCCGGCTTGCTACTCCCTAACCTAATGCTGGCCCTGGCTTTTATATGCGCGTGTTAGGAGGTGCCGGCTGGAGGAGTTCGGCACCCAGACGCCATTTTCAGGATGTCTGGAGCCCTTGTGGCAGTGTGGCATTCCCCGCGCAGCACGTCAGGGTGCGCTCCTCAGCACAGAACCGTTGCCCTGCAGACGGCGGCTAGCGGGGGCCTGAACCGCGCTGAGCCTCTGACTGAGGCACCAGATTCTGGGTTTTTCCCCAAACGTTTCCTAGCTCTCCGCTGCTTCGCACAGGCTCCAGGACTGAGCCCTGCAGTCTAGAGGAAAGGGGTGGTCTCCAGCCGCGAGCCACACCCCAGGGCACTCTGCCTTCTCCAGCTGCCACACCCAAGGGCACTCAGCCTTCTCCAGCTGCTGAAGAGCCGCTTTGGCAGGAAGGGAGCCTGCAGCCAGTCAAGACTGAAGCGGATTTAGAACATGAAAATGTGGGGGACACGTGTATTACATAAAAGAATAGTTTGTGCAGTCATCAAAGCAGCTAATAAAGGTTACTATTAGATCAGCTGCCTTGCAACTGAGACACTTCATAGGAGAAGTTTCTATTTACCTTCAGGGGCTATCAGAGCAAATCTAGATTTCACCTGTGTGTGTGTCACACTGTCTGAGTGTGTGGAGGGGCTGACATCTCTGTACGTGTCTATGTGTGTCTGTCTCTCCCCCTCCCTCCACCCCCCATTATCTAGGGAAAGAATCCAAGGGCAGTAACGAAAGTTGACAGCAAACAAAAATCACCCAAGAAGCATGTAATAGTGAAGAATAACTGTGATTTTCAAACCAGACAAGGGGAAAACTCATCCCTGCTGCCAGCCATCAAGGTCAGTGGGAGGTTCAGCTGGTTGAGCCTCAGCTGACTTTGGGCCTTGGGCTCATTTCTGTGATTGTGTAGATCTCTTAGGTGATCAGCAAGCAGGAGTGAGAGAGAGGGGAAGAGAGAGGGAGAGAGTGGGAGAGGTTTGGCTGTGAGGGGAGAGAGCAAAGGAGCTGAGTCTGGCATCTCATCTACCCTATGCTAGTGGGAGAACTTGGGACAGGAGTGGGGGACAATGAATCCCTCTGCTGTGTTCAGGGTCACAACCCTACATGGGGCACTGGAGATGGGCAGCCATGGCTCCCTGGATATAGTCATTCTCTACGTGTAATGTTATTCTGCACTGTTAAACAGTCCCTGAGTTCCACCTCGGAAGTGGCTACATTTCAGAGATAGAAGAAGCGATTTTCTGTATCTACTGCATACTGTTTAGAAAGTTTGGGCTCCTTCAGGACTGGAAGGTGCTGTAAAAATGTGAGTTTCTGTTCTATAGAAGGGAGAATTTTTATAAAGTCCTCATCTCCTCTCTAACATCCATCCATCTCCATCAACGTCAGTGGGCCAGATACTGCAGAGGCTTTCAGAGTGCGTCTAAGGGATGGTGGCACGTGAACAGGACACTTGGAGTCAACTTGCTCAGCTCTTAAAGGCTGACCTGTGAGTGCACATCCTATGGGGGTGGGGGGCAGATGCTGACACCTGTTTGGGGACTGTGGCTTAATGGATAAATACCACCTCTGAGGTACAAACCCTGCAGCTACTTCAAAAAAGGGACCATTCTGGAAAGCCTGGACAGGTGGCAAACCTAATGAACATGACAGCTGGAGAGAACACAGGCCATGTGTAGCTATTAGGACACATGGGATTTCCTGGGGCTCCATGATCTTCCTCGGGGCAGTAGAAGGGAAGTGACAGGTGAAAGCACACGCCCCACTGGTTAACTCAGGAAAGGGTTTCTGCCTGGCAGATAGACGTGTTCCATGCCCTGAGGCAGTGCGGGGCCGGGAGGGTGGAAGTCACCCCAGAGATCACAAGTGTTGCTAGGCTGCACAAGCCTTCTGTGCCTCATTATAGCAAGAGCCAGGTTGTGGAGGAGAGATGCTGAGAGGGATTTGGCCCTGGGGGAGCAGGACAAGCTGGCTAGGAGTAGGGGGCTATCTGGGACTGCATGCAAATAAAGTTGCTCTAGGTGTATCCCCCCCCAGCCAAAAATCTCCCAGGGGCCTCCTTTTTCTAGGAACGATGCCTCGGGCAAGGCCTATGTAGCTCAGAAAGGATGAGATTTAACATTTGCTCCCAGTCCCTAAGCCTGTTTCTCTGCAGCTTCCTGACCCAAGAGAGTCAAATCCAGATCCTCAGCTGGTGTAAATCAGTGAAGCTCCTTTGAAGTCAGTAGACCTACCGCAATTTATACCAGCGGAGGAACTGGCCCTAAAGCTGTGGCGTTCAATGATGGCTCAGGCCCAGTTCCAGTCAGGTTGCAGTGGGGACTGAGGCAGGAACTCTATTGCCCGCCCTTGATCCTTCCTTGCTGAACGATTGCGCTAGTTGCACTGGGCTGGGATTTTTTAAAAGGGCTAAAGGAGGAACCCAACTCTGAAAAATCCCAACCTTAGTCTTTGCTCATCAGCTGAGATCTGGGGGTTAACATCCCAGCAAGAACCAAGGGAGCCATTTTCAAGCTGCGGCTGTCCAGGAAGGATGAGAAGGAGACACCAGTCACCCCACAGGAATTATTAAACATAAAGCCCCTCCCCCAGCCCATGCACGTCTTGTCATCGGAGCACCGGGAACTATGTAATCCTTTCCGCTATGGAAGAAGAGGAGTTTGGAAAGAGGGCCTGGGTCCTCGAATGGGGAAGGTTATTAGAGATTGCAAAACTTGCTCTAAATTGACACCCCCGTCTTCTGGGTCTCCCTGCCCGACCATCCCCTCAGTGGGTGTAAATCAGCACAATTCCATTGATTTCAGGGCCAAGACCTGCTGAGGATGTAGCCTGTTGTCTTGCAGGGTATGTCTACAGTGCACTCAGGTGTGACTGCAGCAAGGGCAGACAGACCCTCGCTAGCTTTACCTACCATAGTACGGCTGAAATTAGCTGTGCAGATGCAGCAGTGCAGGCTTCAACGTGGATTATAGAAGCCCCCGGGGACCTACTTGCATTGCTGAAGCCTGCTACTCTGCTATTCTTAGCCATGCTAGCGTGAGTGAAGCTAGTGCAGGTATGGGCTACCTGAGCTCCCATCACACCTTGGATGTAATGTAGCTCTACACGGAGTTTACAGTCTAAGAACATTTGTGCGTGCACGTATGCAGTGTGGTATTCATGAGTGTCGGCATGTCCTTGTGGGAGTGCAAGCATACGTGGGTGTTTGCTGTGTGCACAAGTACATGTGTGTGTGCATACCTGTATTTGTGTGTGTGCTCGTTTGTGTGTGTGTGGAGTGCTATGTTGCATTGCGCAGACATGTGTTTGTGTGCATGTGTTTTCATGTGTGCTAGTTTAAACATTGCTTGTGTTTGTACACTTCTTTGTTTTGCATAGGTGTGCATGTGTCACTGTGCAGATACACTTTGCACGCGGACATGCTGAGGTTTGGGGTGTGTATATTTGTGTGTGTGTAAATACAGCTAAGTTTTTGTGCAGTGGGGGTGTATGCATATTAATAGATAGGAACATCTGAGTTTTTTAGCTGTGTGTGTATCTTTGTGTGTGTAGGCTGTGAATGCCTCTGTGTGTGTGTGTGTGTGTGTATGTGTGTGTATTTGCATGGCATTTTGGGCTGTATAAGTAGGGGCATAGCGAGCAGATCGAGGGACGTGATCGTCCCCCTCTATTCGACATTGGTGAGGCCTCATCTGGAGTACTGTGTCCAGTTTTGGGCCCCACGCTACAAGAAGGATGTGGAAAAATTGGAGAGAGTCCAGCGGAGGGTAACAAAAAATTATTAGAGGACTGGAACACATGAGTTATGAGGAGAGGCTGAGGGAACTGGGGATGTTTAGTCTACGGAAGAGAAGAATGAGAGGGGATTTGATAGCTGCTTTCAACTACCTGAGAGGTGGTTCCAGAGAGGATGGTTCTAGACTATTCTCAGTGGTAGAAGAGGACAGGACAAGGAGTAATGGTCTCAAGTTGCAGTGGGGGAGGTTTAGGTTGGATATTAGGAAAAACTTCTTCACTAGGAGGGTGGTGAAACACTGGAATGCATTACCTAGGGAGGTGGTAGAATCTCCTTCCTTAGAAGTTTTTAAGGTCGGGCTTGACAAAGCCCTGGCTGGGATGATTTAATTGGGGATTGGTCCTGCTTTGAGCAGGGGGTTGGACTAGATGACCTCCTGAGGTCCCTTCCAACCCTGATATTCTATGATTCTATGATTCTATGTGTATATTTCTGAGGGGTTAGTAGCTTGTTCTTTGCTCTAAAGACCCATCCGATGTGTTCAGCACGGGGTACCCTACATGGAGCGTCCAGGGGACAGCTGCCCAGGCTGCCTTCGCTGAGGAAATGCTCAGGTGTGGCCATTACCTCTCCCTCATCACCCCCATGCAGCACCCCTTCGCAATCCGGCAGAGTCATTTTGCCTTGCAGGGCTTAATAATCTCTCATTTCCCCACAGTAAACAGCAATTCCCCGAACACTGCTGGTGACTTCTCTCAGTGCTCCCAGACTGTGATGGCTGTGGTGGGTCCAATTAGCATGTATGCTGGCAGGCAGGAGTGCTGCTGGAATGGCTAACATGGAGCAATACAAGCAGCTGGCAATTACAGAGTTGTTCACTATGGAGCATTTGCTGGGGCTGTGTCCAGTCCATGTTTGAATGTCCCAAGTGATGGGGCCGTGGGTCCTTTTCTTGAGATGACATCACACCCACTGAGATCTCACTGCCAGAGTGGTTTTCCTGATAGTCAGCCTAGATTGTATCATTCCGAAAAGAATCTTGTCTTCGTGGCAATCCCATTGTTTCTGGAAACACTGTACCTGGTGTGGTCACCTGTGGCACCTACAGTAACAAGAACTGAGAGATGGTAGCAGAAAATCTGTCCCCAATCTAGATTTTCAGTTTATTTCCTTTGGACATTTAGCAGTGCTTTGTGGCACTGTTTCTCTAGCATAGTTAGGGCAAGAATCATAGAATCATAGAACATCCGGGTTGGAAGGGACCTCAGGAGGTCATCTAGTCCAACCCCCGGCTCAAAGCAGGACCAATCTCCAAGGGTCGTGGTGGGTTCTCCATCAGTGACAATTATTAAATCAAGACTGGATGTTTTTCTAAAAGATCCGCTCTAGGAATTATTCTGGGGCAGGTCTCTGGCCTGTCATGTACAGGAGTCAGGCTAGAGGATCACAATGGTCCTTCCTGGGCTTGGAATCCCTGAATCTTCCATAATAAGTAAAGTTTCTAGTTTCCTGATTTCCCAAAGCACTGAGCCCTCAGTAGTGTCCATGGCAATTACCTGCAGCAGGACAGTCGGGACATCAGTGGGAATGGGCCAGGGCAGTACACCCAGGTTGGTGACATCCATTGACTTCAGTGGGAGTTACTCATCTCTGGAAGGAGAGTCAGGAACAGGCCCCCAACTTTGGTTGTTCCAAAGAGGAGCCTCTGCTCAGGTTTTACTCTGAGCCCAGTACATGCTGGGAGTTTTGTCAGTGCTGGGAGGTTACCCAAGCTGTGCAGACACGACCGATAACGCTCATGCTTGAACCTCCCTGTGAAGTCAGTGCTTTGGTTTGAGGAGCTCCCAATGTCAGGAAACGCTGCCCTTGGGCAGCTCACATAAAGCATAGCCTTCAATTTCCCCGTCTGTAAAATTAGAGTAGCACGTATCTGTGCGCCCATTATGATGCCCTGTTTTCAGTTGCTTATAACTTTGCCAAACTTTAAGTATTCAGGCTGAAATTCCCCTCTGCCTCTGGTTGAATTTTGTTGGAAAATTCAGCAAAAATGGCTTAGCAACTTCTGAGAATGAGCGTAAGGAAAAATACGTTGTTTGGTCCAGGTTAAAATTCTTCCAACCACTCTGTTGAAAAGCTCTACAGGGGCTTGACATTGGGGCGGGGGTAAAATGGGGAGCAGGTGGAAAAGGTCACCTGGTGTCAGGGATGTGCCTTTCGCTGTTCCTGTGAAAAACTACCCAAATTTGGCCACATTATAAACCTTTTTAAAAATCAGTGTGCACACGCTCAGTAGAGACTTGTTAGAGTCTGGCTGCTAAATTCTCTGAAGATCCCAGCTGCACCAGGCCAGGGCTGCAGGGGCTACAAGGGATTTTGCTTGCAGTTGCTGCTTCTGGCTGCTCTGGGCCAGGGTGGGGACAGGCACAGAAACTGAGAGCAGGGCGACTGTCTCTCCTGGGCTCGTGATGCCCTCTGTGTTGGCACCCAGGAAGCATGGAGGAGGAAACAGCCTGACATAAACACAGATGGGACAAGAGCTAGACCTAGAGATTGGGGGAGGGAATAGATTGGGACAAGGATAGAGAGACAGGAGCTGGAGGGGAGACTGGGGAGGGATGTCAGTGTTTCAGGGGAGACTTGGACAAGGAGCTAGGGAAGTGGGGGAGAGACAGGATAGGCACAGGGACAGCTTGGAGGGAGTGGGGCAGAAGGTTTCTTAGGGTTTCAGATTGGGAGGAACAGAGACAAAAGGGTCTGTGACCACTAGACACATTCTTCTTTTGAGCCTGAAATGGAACCCAAGACTCCCGAGTTTCACCATTCCTCTGCTGTCAGCAAATATCTATGAAGCTCACTGACAAAGAGTGTGTATCATCGCCCTCTAGTGGCTGGTCTGCTTAGAGGATGACAAACTACTACTGGGGTCAGTTACTCCGTTAGCATGGGTGGCATAGGAATAGTTGGTGCTCATAAGGACTGCACGGGGCGAAAGGATGCTGTCATGGTTAAGGCAGTTGAATGCTGCCCTGGATTCTATCCCTGCCTCTGCCACAGAGTTCCCATGGGATGCTGGGGAAGTTAGTGCTCCTCATTTTCCAGGTGCCTCACTTGCGAGCCTGGGGTCTGGTTTGCAGCAGTGCTGAGCACTCACAGCTGCAGCTAAGGTCAGTCAGAGCCGTGTTTTATCAACAACTATCGAAGGCTAAGGACTGGGAAAAAAATCGGCTTAGCTATCTCAATCTGGGCACCCAAAAGCAGTGGACATTAATCTCTGGGTCTCAGCTCCCCATCTGCAAAATGGGGATAATACCCTGGCTCAGCCCCACAGAAAAGTCCCTGAGGAGCTTAATGATTCTGTATTCAGAGCAGGGTTTGAATAGTGTGCAGTTAATGAGGCCTGGGCCACACACTGACCAATTAGGATAAAACAAAATATTAACTAGCTGCCGTCCTCCCTGTGCACTGAGTGAGAAAATGAGAAAAGCTCTGTGGAAAAACTTGTATGTGCCCATGTAACTAAGGTGTGTATTATATAATGCATATGTAACACCGACAGCCTCCAGTTATTGAAGGGCAGGATTGAACCGGGGATCTCTGGGGCTTAGTGCATGAGCCTCTACCTCATGAGCTAAAAGCCAACTGGCTGCTAGCTAAGGCTGTAGAGCAGACTCGTTTTATCTCTCTCTCCAAGTGGTCTCGGTGCCACTAGATGGGCCAGAGCACCACACCCGGGAGGTGTGGGGGTTACACGTGGGCACAAGGAGACTTAATTGACTTTGCAGCCGTCATGTTCTTTTAAAGTAGTTTTTTGTTTGTAACTATTATGAAAATGGAGGGCAGAGCCTTTTCCTCTCAAGGTCACCATCTGATCCCACACAGCAACACGGGAAAGGTTGTCTGTTGCTAGGGTGATGAGCATGGTATCCGTACTTTGGGAGATAGAGAGATTGCCTCATTAAAGAGCAAGTCCAGACTCATTCTAGCACCTTTTCCCTTTGTCCTTGAAATTCTCGGAGAAGCTGAAAGAGTTAGAGGCCAGAGAATGCGTAAGCCAGTGTCATTGTTACTCTAAAGCAGTGCTTGTGAATATGTGGTCCGTGGACCCCCGGGGCTCTGCAGACTGTCGAGGGGTCTGCGAAAGGTTGTTGTTACCATAGAACACTGGTCTTCTTCCTAAAAAGAAAAGGAGGACTTGTGGCACCTTAGAGACTAACAAATTTATTTGAGCATAAGCTTTCATGAGCTACAGCTCACTTCATCAGATGCATTCGGTGGTCTTCTTCCTGTGGTCCGTGGACCCCTGGAATCTAAGATTTCCAAAGGGGTTCAGACCTCCAGTCAAAAATTTTTAGGGGTCCTCAAATGAAAAAAGGTTGAAAACAACCACCTTGGAGCAGAACTTGGTCTGATTGTGGTTTGATCACATCAAGCAAAAGCGAAAGTTTATAAAAAACAAACCCAAATCCTGCCTGGAATGGCGGAAAAATTTGAAATTGGCCGGCTTTCACGTGGGTACTGAAGATGCTGGGGCTGAACTTTGCTGTCCTCACACAGCCGGTGACTCACAGGACAATATCACATTGTTCATTTATCTGACTAGCCTCAATTTGCAGCCCACAGATCTCAGCAGAAATCTCTCTCTCATTGGGCTTCAGGGAATGTGGGTTGCAGATTGAGAACATTAGAGTCTCCCGTTTTAAGTGGCTTCATTCTGACTGTTCGTGTTGGACTGAAGTTTGAGTACAAACCTTTAACTGCCCCCCTTCCAATTGTATCCCTTGTGCAATTGAGATATACTGCATGATGCTTCTCCGACAAAGAGGAGCTCTTACATTCATTCTAGATAAATGGCTCTCAGCCTTTCCAGACTGCTGCACCCCTTTCAGGAGGCTGATTTGTCTGGCCTACCCCCAAGTTTCACCTCACTTAAAAACTACTTACGTACAAAATCAGACATAAAAATAAAAAAGTGTCCCAGCCACACTATTACTGAACAATTGCTGACTTTCGCATTTTTATCATATAACTATAAAATAAATCAATCGGAATATAAATATTGTACTTCCATATCAGTGTACAGACGCTTCCCGACTTACGCAAGCGTTCCGTTCTGGAACGCCTTGTGTAAGTCGAAATTTGCATAAGTCGGAAACGTATCTCCAGCCATTACGCAAACCTCCCCCAAAAAACAAAAAAAACCCCTCCTATTTCTAGTTTACAGCAGTTTTTCTGTAAACTCGGATTTGCATAAGTTGGGTTTGCGTAACTCAGGGAGCGTCTGTATAGTAGATAGAGCAGTTTAAACAAGTTTCAGAGTAACAGCCGTGTTAGTCTGTATTCGCAAAAAGAAAAGGAGTACTTGTGGCACCTTAGAGACTAACCAATTTATTTGAGCATGAGCGTGAGCTTTCGTGAGCTACAGCTGATGATCTGATGAAGTGAGCTGTAGCTCACGAAAGCTCATGCTCAAATAAATTGGTTAGTCTCTAAGGTGCCACAAGTACTCCTTTTCAGTTTAAACAAGTTATTGTCTGCATGAAATTTTAGTTTGTACTGACTTCTCTGGTGCTTTTTATGTAGCCTGTTGTAAAACTAGGCAAATCTCTAGATGAGTTGATGTACCCCCTAGGAGACCTCTGCGTACCCCTAGGGGTCCACATACCCCTGGCTGAGAACCAACTGGTCTAGATTAGCAACTGATTACATGACACTCTCAGCTTTCATTTAAAAAATGAGTACGTTTCTAGCCCTCATGATTGCAGAGAAAACCCTGACAATGTAAACCCAGCTTTCTTCCCCTCCAGTGAGAGCCCTAACGACCAGGCCAGAGTCATTCTCGTTCTCGCCTTCTGGCCTAAGGATTAGTCAAGTATTTTGTACACAGTGGAACAGCTTCAACAGGAAAGCCTGAGAGAGCACCCCCAGCCCAGCATAGCCAATAGCCTGGTGTTTAGGGCTGTCATGGGGGATGTAGGAGCCTTGGGTTTAAGTCCCTGCTCCAGAGCTGCCACTGAAACTTGCCTCTCCCACACCTGGTGGGTGCCCCAACAGCTGGGCTACTGGGTGTGAAGGCAGCAGCAGCCCCGCCTCCTGGGGCTGTGAGAATCTAGCCTTTCATTTCCTTTTATTTAAAAAAATGGTTTAAAATGCCCCAAAATGAAACATTTCAGGCCGAATGAACAAAATTTTTCTGACTTTTTTGATTTGTCAAAAAATCTGAAAACTGCTGGTTTTGGTTTGACCCTAAACTGAAAAAAACTTTCCTCATTTTTTTTGGAACTTCCAGCAACCTGAAAACCCAGTTTCTCGCTCAGCTCTGCACAGCTCCGTACTTGTGGACAAGTCACATGACCTGTCTGCGACTCAGTTTCTTCCTCTGTATTACGGCAATGATACCTATCTGGCCAGGGTGTGGCGAAGGTTAATTAATTGCATGGGATGGTCACTAAGGTGCTTGGGAGAGAAGCAGTACTGGCGAAAGGCACATCCCTAATCCCTAATGAGCGTTAATAGTGGGGGGGATTTTAAGGATATTCCTCACCTGGGGCTGACCCTGATGCACGGTTCTTACTCCCCTGTAGTACCGGGCTGCAGTGGAAGTGCTCATACCTTAGACTGGTTTCAGAGTAGCAGCCGTGTTAGTCTGTATTCTCAAAAAGAAAAGGAGGACTTGTGGCACCTTAGAGACTAACAAATTTGTTTGAACATAAGCTTTCATGAGCTACAGCTCACTTCATCAGATGCATTCAGTGGAAAATACAGTGAGGAGATTTGTATACACACAGAACATGAAACAATGGGTGTTCCCATACACACTGTAAGGAGAGTGATCACTTAAGGTGAGCTATTACCAGGAGGAGAGCGAGGGGGGGGGAACCTTTTGTAGTGATAATCAAGGTGGGCCATTTCCAGCAGTTGACAAGAACGTCTGAGGAACAGTGGGGGGGTTGGAGGGGGGGAATAAACATGGGGTGTCAAATAATAAAATAAAATAATAATAATAATAATAATAATAATAATGTCAAATAAACATTGTTTCATGTTCTCTGTGTATATAAATCTCCCCACTGTATTTTCCACTGCATGCATCCGATGAAGTGAGCTGTAGCTCACAAAAGCTTCTGCTCAAATAAATTGGTTAGTCTCTAAGGTGCCACAAGTACTCCTTTTCTCTTTGCGAATACAGACTAACACGGCTGCTACTCTGAAACCTGTCATTATGCAAGGCACTGAATTTAGCTGTATGGAGTGGAAATCTATCAACTTCATGAAAAAACTCGTACAGATACAGACAGAAATCATCTTCCTTTTCAAATGCAAACAGATGGACATCGTACCAAAAGGACTGAAGGTAAAAAATCCATTACAATCTACATACCACGCAGACTATGCTGACAGCTTGTGCCACACGCTCTCAAAGAAACTGCGGAACCACCTGATCAACATCCTCTACAGCAAACAGGGAAAGATTAAGAGTGAGCTCTCAAAAATGGATACTCTCATAAAAAACCAACCTTCCACACAAACTTCCTCGTGGCTGGACTTTACAAAAACTAGACAAGCCATTTACAACACACACTTTGCTTCTCTACAAAAGAAAAAGGACACTAAACTATCTAAACTACTGCATGCCACAAGGGGCCACAACAGTGGTTCCCTTAACCCACCCAGCAATATTGTTAATCTATCCAACTATACTTGTAAGCACAGTCAGGATGAGCTCCACCCTGACATCTGGTGGTGAGGTGTGGCAAGTTGTGGAAAAGAACTTCAGGGGCCGATCTCATTTGCATAGGCACACCCACCCTGCCTAGAATGAGGCCATAGCTGCTCAAATGATCAGTTTGGCTGCTGTGGGATCCCCAGTGTCTCTGTTACTGGGGCAGGAAGAATAAATTGTTATTACCCTGATTATGGGAACTGTGCTTGGAACTGTACTTGGCCTTTTGTTATGATGGAGGGACTCACCATCAACTAAGTAGCACTCGCTAGGCAAGGGACATGGGTTCCAAAACTCTGTGAATTGAGAGAGGTTGGGGGATAAGTATTAATACTTGGTGGTATGGGCCCTTGGGTGAGGGCCTTACATGCTAATTGCACTTCCTCCTCTCTCCACTGTGGAATATCAGAGCTAATTTTGATTTCATTAGAAATCTAGTTACAGGCTGCTGAGCTCACTTTGGGCTAATAGTGCACCAGCACTGAGGCTCCCCTACTACAAGCTGAATTCACCTAAGAGCTGAAATCACTGAGCGTTGTGTTAAGTAGTGGGGGAGCCTGAAGATATATTGTGGAGCAGTTTGCCGGACGGCTGGAGTGTCTTGTGGACAGGCTGGTGGAGCAGTTCATAGGATGGCGGGAGCTACTTGTGGGGTGTGGAGCGGAGCAGTTTGTGGGACAGCAGGAGCTGCTTGTGGGCCGCGGAGCTGAGTGAAGCAGTTCGTGGGGCGGAGCGGAGCGAAGGCCTATGGAGCTGTGGGGCGGTCAGCTTCAGATCATGGAAGGTGCCCCTTACCTCTCGCTCTCTTCCCCCTTCCCCACAACTCTACCCAGGTTGGGAGGTAAAGCTCTGCAGATAAACTTTCGAACTCTGGGGCTGCCCTGACCAGGGACAGAGACTTTTGGGTCATTGGACTTTTGGGACTTTGGGTGATTTGGGGTTGCTGGACTCAAGAACCAAAGGGAAAGGGCATGCCCCAATTTGCTTGGGGTGGTTTTTTTGCTCATGGGTTGTGTTACGAATCCTGTTGGTGGTGTTTCCCCAACATAATGCCACATTGTTTCTCTCTGTTATTAAAAGGCTTTTTGCTACACTCAGACTATGTGCTTGCGAGAGGGGAAGTATTGCCTCTTGGAGGCGCCCAGCGGGGGTCTTATATATTTGTCCCAGGTCACTGGGTGGGGGCTCGAGCCGGTTTGCATTGTGTTATTAGAATGAATCCCCTAGATATTGAACCCGGCCCTTGTTGCTGCCAACTCTGACGGGCAGAAGGGTTACATACTCTTAGCCCAGCAGAAGAATCTGTCCCATCTCGGGGCCTCTCCTTCTGCCCCTCCACCCCCACGAATAGGGTACAGTTCTGGGGTGACCTAGAATCCCATTTTTGATGTCTCCGACTCAAGGAATATTTCCAACACACCTCTGAACAACATACTAACCCACAGAGACCTTCCTCCCAAGACTACAAAAAGAAGGATTCTGGGTGGACTCCTCCTGAAGGTCGAAACAGCAGACTGGACTTCTACATAGAGTGCTTCCGCCAACGTGCATGGGCTGAAATTGTGGAAAAGTAGGATCACTTGCCCCATAACCTCAGCCGTGCAGAACACAATGCCATCCACAGCCTCAGAAACAACTCCGACATCATAATCAAAAAGGCTGACAAAGGAGGTGCTGTTGTCATCATGAATAGGTCGGAATATGAACAAGAGGCTGCTCGGCAGCTCTCCAACACCACTTTCCCAAGCCATTACCCTCTGATCCCACTGAGGGTTACCAAAAGAAACTACAGCATTTGCTCAAGAAACTCCCTGAAAAAGCACAAGAACAAATCCACACTGACACACCCCTGGAACCCCGACCTGGGATATTCTATCTGCTACCCAAGATCCATAAACCTGGAAATCCTGGGCGCCCCATCATCTCAGGCATCGGCACCCTGACAGCAGGATTATCTGGCTATGTAGACTCCCTCCTCAGGCCCTACACTCCCAGCACTCCCAGCTACCTTCGAGACACCACTGACTTCCTGAGGAAACTACAATCCATCGGTGATCTTCCTGATAACACCATCCTGGCCACTATGGATGTAGAAGCCCTCTACACCAACATTCCACATAAAGATGGACTACAAGCCGTCAGGAACAGTATCCCCGATAATGTCACGGCAAACCTGGTGGCTGATCTTTGTGACTTTGCCCTCACCCATAACTATTTCACATTTGGGGACAATGTATACTTTCAAATCAGCGGCACTGCTATGGGTACCCGCATGGCCTCACAGTATGCCAACATTTTTATGACTGACTTAGAATAACGCTTCCTCAGCTCTCGTCCCCTAACACCCCTACTCTACTTGCGCTATATTGATGACATCTTCATCATCTGGACCCATGGAATAGAAGCCCTTGAGGAATTCCACCATGATTTCAACAATTTCCATCCCACCATCAACCTCAGCCTGGACCAGTCCACACAAGAGATCCACTTCCTTGACACTATGGTGCTAATAAGCGATGGTCACATAAACACCACCCTATACCGGAAACCTACTGACCACTATTCCTACCTACATGCCTCTAGCTTTTATCCAGACCACACCACACGATCCATTGTCTACAGCCAAGCTCTACGATACAACCGAATTTGCTCCAACCCCTCAGACAGAGACAAACATCTACAAGAGCTCTATCAAGCATTCTTACAACTACAATACCCACCTGCAGAAGTGAAGAAACAGATTGACAGAGCCAGAAGAGTACCCAGAAGTCACCTACTACAGGACAGGCCCAACAAAGAAAATAACAGAACGCCACTAGCTTCAGCCCCCAACTAAAACCCCTCCAACGCATCATTAAGGATCTACAGCCTATACTGAAGGTCGACCCATCACTCTCACAGATCTTGGGAGACAGGCCAGTCCTTGCTTACAGACAGCCCCCCAACCTGAAGCAAATACTCACCAGCAACCACACACCATACAACAGAACCACTAACCCAGGAACCTATCCTTGCAACAAAGCCCATTGCCAACTGTGCCCACATATCTATTCAGGGGACACCATCATAGGGCCTAATAACATCAGCCACACTATCAGAGGCTTGTTCACCTGCACATCTACCAATGTGGTATATGCCATCATGTGCCAGCAATGCCCCTCTGCCATTTACATTGGTCAAACTGGACAGTCTCTACGTAAAAGAATAAATGGACACAAATCAGATGTCAAGAATCATAACATTCAAAAACCAGTTGGAGAACACTTCAATCTCTTTGGTCACTCGATTACAGACCTAAAAGTTGCAATTCTTCAACAAAAAAACTTCAAAAACAGACTCCAATGAGAGACTGCTGATTGGAATTAATTTACAAACTGGATACAATTAATTTAGGCTTGAATAGAGACTGGGAGTGGATGGGTCATTACACAAAGTAAACTATTTCCCCATGTTTATTACCCCCCCCCCCCCACTGTTCCTCAGATGTTCTTGTCAACTGCTGGAAATGGCCCACCTTGATTATCACTACAAAAGGTTTCCCGTCTCCCCTCGCCCCCGCTCTCCTGGTGGTAATAGCTCACCTTGAGTGATCACTCTCGTTACAGTGTGTATGGTAACACCCATTGTTTCATGTTCTCTATGTGTATAAATCTCCTCACTGTATTTTCCACTGAATGCATCCGATGAAGTGAGCTGTAGCTCACGAAAGCTTATGCTCAAATAAATTGGTTAGTCTCTAAGATGCCTCAAGTACTCCTTTTCTTTATACCTTAGACTGTGTCTACACTTGGAGCTGGGCCTGTGATATGCAGCTCATGTAGATGTACCCATACAGTGTAGCCAGGGGAGCCCGGGCAGTGGCTTGGGCTAGCCGCCCTTGTACATACCCGGGGGTTGGGGCAGGTTACAGGTGTGTAGTTGAGTTGTAGCCCAAGCAACCTGTGCTCCCACAGCCAGCCTGTTGCTTTTAGCGGTACATCGACACGAGCTGGGAATCACACCCCCAGCGCCCAGCACAAACGTGGCCCGAGAGAGCCAGTGAGGAAACAGCGTCTCGCCAGCCAAGCCAGGAAGAACCACTTAGGTCCCCGCTGCGACCTTGTTACCGCAACAGTAACACGATCAGCGAGATGCCTGGTCTGCTGGCCCGGCACCTTTCATCAGGGCTGGATTCACAGTAAGGAGGAAACACATTTCCTCTGGTTGAAACATTAAATCAAGGCCTGGGGAATGTCAGTCGCTCTGATTGAATGACAGTCCGTTCCCATCAAGTGTTCAGGCCAGTTCTAATGTAAACGAAGCAGACAACTGGAGCAGCAGGCTCTGCAGCTGCCCGTCCAGTGCCAGGCTAGAGCCACCCATGGTGTTTTTAACACAGCTTTTGTGAAAACTGTGATTGCTCACCAATGGTGTCTCTCTTGGTCACTCTCTCACACACATGTGCGTGCACTGCCCACAGAGTGCAGACCTACAGAGACGTGTACACACCCAGGTACACACGTGCTGTTCGGACACATGCATTTAGTCCAGGTACTGTACACATGGAGTACAGGCACACACCTCTGCACAGCTGCATATGTACGCCGACAGACCCCAGTCGTTGGCGGGCAGGATTGAACCGGGGACCTTTGGAGCTTAGTGCATGAGCCTCCACCACATGAGCTAAAAGATAGCTGGCTGTGAGCTAAGGCTATAGAGCAGACTCCTCTCGGTCTCGGTGCCACTGAATGGGACAGAACACCACACCCAGAAGGTGTGTGGGTTACACATACAGTATAGAAGCCTACAGCTCTACCGTCCCGACACATGCTTACAGATCAGACACATGCAAAGTCTGGTACACAGCTATGCACACAAAGCTCACAACTGCATGCGCACACCACCACTTATCACATGCAAAACCAGCCTCACAAGCATATACGGGTGTGCACAAACACATTCACATACACTGAGCCAGCTCCTCAATGGAGCTGTGCTGATTTACACCCGCTGAGGATCTTCCTGCCCAGCCAGACATGGCCACGCTCACAGCTGTGTTCCATGCGTGAGGGGGAAGCTCATGCAGGAATTGCTGTAAGGAGTCAAGGGGAGAAGAAACCATTTTGTCCTTGCAGCGCCTGCAGGGGCTTGGAGAAAGGGGCGTTTCTTCTGCACCCCAGGCACTAAGCCACCCATGCTGGTCACAGCTTCACTGCCATTGTTACTCTAGCTAGGTTAAAGCTGGCTCTGGATGTCTATGCGTGCTGCCGTCTCACTTCTCAATTGCAGGGTAAACAGACCTTCAGAGAGTTTCTAGCCAGTGGAAGGGGCTGGATTGACAACCCGAGTCAGTGTCTCCCTTTAGCTATTCGCAGAACAGGGATGCTCTGGGTAGCTCTAGGATGCACTTACTACATCCGCACTGCTTGACCTTGGTCAGGAGAGACTGTGCTCAGGGTGGGAGTCACCGTGGCCCTTCCACCCCATGTCCTCTCTGCTCAGATTGACACGTAAGGTGCTGCTAACACTGGTGATCTCCACCAGCTCCTCTCTCACAAGCCACCAGGCCTCAGAGAGCAACAGCTTCCAACATCTACTGATTGGGGCTGGCTTTGAACCAATGACCTATTGGCAACAGCTTCCACAGCATAAGGCCAGTTCCCTAAATTGTGCTGTCCTGTTCCTGGGCTAACGTTCCTTTCAGGGACGATGGACAGGTCTGGTAGGAAGGAACAGGATAGGCCTCCAGGAAACAGTGGGTTTCCCACTATTTCCTCCCTGATTTCCCCAAAGCTCTCAGGGCTCTAGCATCTCATTGCAGGGTACCAGTGAGTCCTATTGAGGTCAGTAAATGTTGCTTGTACCCTTTGGTGGGAGGATTGGGCCCCAGTGGGTATCCAGGATCTGGATCAGGCCCTTCACTCCTGCTTCACTTAGGGTGAGATTCAGAGAGGCAACACGAGCCCTGCACCAAAACCCGATGGGCTGAAGTAGGTCTTAGGTGGTGCCTAGGCCTGGTAAATTTAACCCCCAGGGAGTGGTTCCTTTGTATTATTTGTTCAGGTGGTGGTAGTACTTTCCAGTCACACTGTTCCCTGAGCCATCCTGCGTCGTCTTTGCATGCACTGTGTTGGTCACTTGTGCACGCATGTGGTGAATTAAATGTATTTGTGTGGACAACATGCACAAGCATGGTAGCTGTGCGTGCAAATTAAGTGTGCACTGACGTCCCCTTACCTGTCTGGAAAATAAGGATCCAATTTATTGAAGGGTTAAAGGCAATTAAAGTTTGGCGATGAGCTCAGGTGATGGACACCCATGTGAACATTTTAACCCTTTATTCCCAGTGGCCCTGCCCTCTGAGGTGGGTTCTGAATCAGATGCTTCTTTCTTTCTTTTCCTTTACGAAGATTAATAAAAAAGGGCACCAATCTGAAACCCTAGGACCCCAGATGTAAATGACACCCCCCCACACACACATACACAGATAACTAGCAGCTTAATCTCTCCCCCAGCTGACAATATGCCACCCCCAGTAAAACTCTCTCCCTCACACTGCCCTGGGTTCCCAGCACCCTCCTCCCCTGCTGCAAAAGCCCAGAGAACCAGCTGAATCTTGCGGAGTGTCATGAAGGTCCACAGAGCGGGGTGGGCAAGGATGGGGCTGCAGCTGAATTCTGTCCTCCCCAGCATCTCTGCTGATCACTGCTATGGCATCATGGCCAGGGAGAGAGCCCCCCGGCCGCCTCCCCCCCATTCCCCTTCCCCCCAGAGACAAGCATTTGCCTCCTGGTCTTTCCCTGCCTTGGATGTGCTGGCAGCTGGTTTCAGACCAAGCTTGGTTTGCAGGAGGGACTTTCCGACAGCCTGAGCCTGAAGCACAAACCCGGTTAGTTCACATGTTGTCAGTGATCGTTTTTCTTACAGCGTTTGCTTGTTCTCCAGTAGATTTGTAGATAAACAAGACGCTTGGCGCTTTCCCCAGCACCAGGTCCCTTCCCACACACCCCTGTTGGGAAGTCAGAGAACGCTGAGTTGAGGCAGCATATTTGCTTCCATTTTTTTCTGCTCTGTTTCTAGCAAGCCCCCGGGAAGCTGGTTATTTTCGCTCTCCATCTTCCTGAAAGCACACGCGAGGTTTGCTTCTAGGGGGCTCTTCACAGACACACGTTTGTTCAGAACAGTTGGTAGGTTGCCTATGCCACAGGACCGGGTGTACTGGTTTGTTGTCGTAGTACTGCACAGAAGCACTGGACTGCTCATGCTGGCTTGTTATTGTAGGGTAGCTCAGAAGCACTGGGCTGTTTGTTACTCATGAGTGCAGGGCTGCTGGCACTGACTATTTGAAAAATAGACCTTCATATCCTTTGTTTTCATGTCACCTAGAAAGAACCAAACAGGCTCTGCAAACAGATGCAAGAGACCAGAAAGGCTGGTCCAGCTCTGGGCTTCCAGACCTTGATCCTTCCAAACCACAGTAAGACATTCAAGAGCATTAGGCCCAGTAATAAAGACACCAGGGTCTCTCCCCAAACCTCAGGTGCCTTCTTCTTATGTGCTCACTCAGCTCCTTAGACTCCTGGCTTGTGGTTAATTATCACCATCTGCTCTGTCAGTCTCCAGGGGCTGGCTTGTTTGTTGGGTGGTTGTTTGTCTGGGATTAAATGAACTACACTGGGTGTTCTTGTTTGTGAGACCTCCCTGCTTTTTTTTCTGGTGTTGACTGCACTGTGTCTCCATTCTGATATGGAGGCAGCTGTCGCCATCCTATTCGGCAACCCTCTTCCTTGTTCGCCTTTTGCAGTGACAGCTCTTTAGATAAACTCCTTGAGCCCTTTTATTTTTAATTCTGATTGTTGCCTCTCAGTGATATCAAAAGTTTCACATCTAGTTTTCCTTGGTTATGTTGGGGAATTCACTGGAGGGCTCATCTCCTGCGGATGGACCTGGGTGTTGAATTTTTAACAGAGAGAGCCTTTCTCCAAAGTGTTTCTCAGGCATTTGATGGGTGCTGACAAAAAAACCAAACAAGAATCTCAAACAGTCTGAATGAAATTTCCCCTCTTAATTAATCTAGTTTTACTCACTTAAAACTGCAAAATCCTGGGTAAGTCCCAAAGACACTCAATGTGTGCTTAAAGTTAAGCATATGCAATCTGCTGTCATAAATCCCCTAGTCCTGGAACATGAACACGCCATGTGCCCTGTAGGGAGAATTCTATTGAATGGCATCGAGTTCCTGGTCAAGAGGGCAGGTGGAACACTAAAGCTCCAGGCAGTGTGGCCTACGCCCATGGTTTTATTGAGACTCTCACAATATTCAGTGATTTTCCTAAAGCCCTGCCTCCTGGAGTGGTGCGATGATGGGAGAATCTCAGCTTTCATTTAAAAAAAAAAAAGTAAATTTCCCATCCTCAGGGTTGCAGAGTAAACCTGAAAACGTGACCCGCAAAGGCTATGACACTAGAAGACCAATAAAAAGAACCCTGACGTTACTGGTTTTAAAAGCTGCGTCATCTTTAAGCAAAATCGCACAGTTTTGTGGGGACTGAGTTATTGTTTTTGATCATGGGGGTTGGCAATACAGGCAGTTCTCCTGTCTGCCATAGTGTCTTCTGGGGAAACCAGGCTAGAGAGACCTGCATTTGTAATGTAAAAAAACAAACAGAATTTTTTTTTAAATACGTTTCAAATTTCTTTGGATATAGTGAGGAAATAAAGGGGGCAAGCCTAGTGTTTTCCCTTGCGTCCCAGCCGAGGCGAAGACGGGTTCACTTGATAGTGCTGACTCATCCTTGTTGTGGAGTGTGGCTGTGCTCCACCCCAGAGCTGAGCGACATGATCCAGTATACAGACTACATGTCTTTGGGGTGGAAGATGCTACATTAGGCCTTACCTAAAGAGCTCTTCACACTACAGTCTTTGATCAAGCATAACCCCCCCACACACACACCAGGACTCCTCACAGTGGGTGTGTCTTGTTTTGTCCCCCCCCACTTAGCAGGGCTGTACGGCTGTTACTCGGTTCTACACTGGTGCGTAGGGACCCCTGACTGTGGGTGTCCAGCCACACAAGCCATCTCAGAGGTTCCCAAGGAGCCAGTACATTGAGACAGGTCAGAGACGAGAGGGCAGATGAGTCTGTAGGACGCAGGGACACCCAGCCACCCGCACCTTCTCGGTCACAGCTCTGTGAGCCTGATCCTTTGCCCCTTGGAGTTGTGGGGGAGCAGCCCTGGTGCGAACTCCAGATAAGACTGAAGTCTCTGTCTCAATTCCCGCATCTCTCATGCCATACAAGGAATGGGATGGCATTTCGGGGAAGCCGTTTCCTGGTTTCAGGGCACACCCTGCATGAACAAATGTAGCAGTTCTGCACTGTGTTCCCCATCACAGATGCTTGCAAAGCCCGATGAGAGATCAGCTCATGCCCCCCACAGTGTAGAATTGTTCCCAGCGGGGACTTTCCACTGCTTCGTTCAGAGTTTTAAGTGGCTCCAGCAATACGGCTGTCATGGTTGCAGGCTGGCTGCCCCTCTGGCCTCTCACAATGCACGTCTCAGGTGTCAGGCCTTGTGTCTTTACCTCTCCTGGGGGTGGGATCACACAGTTCCCCCACTCTGAGACCAGGCCCTGGGCTACAGCACCTTGCAGATCAACGGTGCTTAGCCAGCAGGTCTGACTGGGTTCAGCACCGTGGTTCTTCCCTTCGGGAGTGGTGACCAGTGGTGGGCAGTGACCAGTCAGCCTCCTTACACCACCATGCTGTTTACCCTTAGTAGAGGGAATAAAGCATAACATGAGAGAGAAAGGATTGAAAACAGCAAACCGGCTGTACACAGAGCTACCCATAGAGCCCTGCAAATCTGCGGATATCCTAGGGTTGCTAACTTTCTAATTGCACAAAACCGAACACCTTTGCCCCACCCGCTTCGCCAAGGCTCTGCCCCTGCCCCATCCCTTCTCTGAGGCCCTCTGTCGCTCGCTCTCCCCCACCCTCACTCACTTTCGCTGGGCTGGGGTAGGGGGTTGGGGTGCAGGAGGGGGTGAGGGCTCCAGCTGGGCGTGCGGGGAGCTCACTCAGTGGGTTGGTGTTTATGGGGCGTCACTGCAGAGTTTCTTTCTTGCATTCCAATAGCCCTGGCTTGTGGGCTTCCTGTTCATAGGGCGGGTGAAATCCCAGCCGTCACAAACCAAGTCTAATGCCTCTTCGCCCCAATTTAAAATCCGTTAGCGAGATTCTGGTATGGCCGCATGCTCTGATTAGATCAGGGGCATCTTGGAGTGAAGTGAGCAGCTTGCTAAGAAAGCCAGATGGGCTCTGCCTGGAATAACCGAGGAAAATGAAATATGAGAGAGTGAGAGAGAGTTAAAATAACATTAGGAAAACCGGAAGTGAGTCTAACACAGTCACCTCCAGCCTTGGCCCATTAAGCCTTGATAACATTGGAGACTCTCAGAATAGGCTGTGGGGTCCCAACATGTAATGCACCAATTCCGGGCCTGATCCTGCCAGCTGCTGAGCCCCTCCTGGGAGCTGCTGTGGGTCTTCAGCTTCCTATGAAGCTGCCAGGAGTCGGAACTGCTTAGGAAGGCTCTTTGCATGTGTAAGGGAATGTTGTTGGTCTTTAGTGGCCATCCCGTGGAAAGTCTATGAGGCCTATATGGCCATAGCTAGCTAAGGGAGCTCTCCCTTGGCTTGCAGGTTGAGAGTGTTTGAAGCTGAAGGCTCAAGGTTCTAGTCCTAGCTCCCCAATAACAGATCTCACCTCACCCATCTTGTCTGTCTAGTATCTTGGGACTTACACAGCTACAACACCACTGCACACAGATCGTCATTGTGTCTTACCTGCAGGAATGGATCTGTACCACAACCCTCACTCGCTGAGAGGCTCAGCCCTGGCAGATCCTCAGCTGTGACTGTGTTTTCTGGCTTTGGGAGACAGTGAACATACAGGAGGGTTTGGTGGAGGAGGTTTGAATAATAAGAAAAGCTGTGACAGCTTCCACTAGCAAAGCCTTCAGACCTCCTAGGAGTGGGCAGTATTAGGCAAGGGGTTTGGGCTAGGGGCTGGGAAATCAGCTGTAAGGGATATAAAAGGCTGGAGTTGAACTGGATTCTCTACTGGGGCCTTTTCTCACAGGTGCCATGTTTAAACCTTTGCCCAGTTTCCTGGCTGCGACCATGTCTGTTTGGAACCAGGAAACAAAGGCGCTTCTACGTGAGGAACCCTAGGCCAATCCCATCCCGGGGGGTAACTCCAGTGATGTCAGTGAAGTTACAGCTGGGTTGAATTTGGCCCATTGAGACTAGAAAGCCAGAAATGAGTATCAGCTGGGAATACACTGCCAACCTAAGGGGAGCAGGACAGCAAAGATTGGTTACCTATTGTCATCATAATACCAGCACTTCCTGCTTTATTTGATTGGATTGTAACTACTCTGCACTAAGAGGAGCCCAGCCAATCCCTGGGTGTCCTGACCAGTCTTTTACAAGCCCTAATGCTGAGCTGGAAGAACAGACTGTCTGGGGGATAGCAGCTTGGCTGACCGGGCAGCTAAAGAGCAGGTAATGTTTCAGAGAAGCTGGACCTCAGACAAATGGGAAACAATTTGGTCTAGCTTTTTAGAAAACTTTGCTTAATCCCTTATGGCTGGAAACTGAGATGTCGTTCTCCTTTCTCCTCCCTGTCCCCCTCCCTTCCCTAGCTGGCACAGCGGGCGGTGAGTTAGAATTCAGGTGCCACTTACACTCAGGCTGATAACCTGCCCACTCTGCAGTGAGGACCCAGCCTAAACAACTTGAGTGCTGATAGTCCTCCAGTGCCTTCCCACAGTTCCCCCGCGTGCCCAGAAGGACAGACAAGGTTTCTAACAGTTCACTGGGAGAGATTCAGAGCGGCTCAGCATAATGCAGTGGTAAGCACCATGGGATGTGTCCCCTCAACGCTAGCAACACACACGGGGAAACGCAGCACAGAGGACACAGTCGCACAAGGCAGAGTTTTGCAACATGGCTGCTCACACTCAGCCTGTCTAACCCAAGCAATGAGACCCGGGTGCTGATCACCTGGGCTAACTCTGCCGTGAAGAGATTTTAACTGAATGAAATGTGCCAATGACTAATACAATCAGTGTAGTGACCCTTGTGCTATTTATTTTCATATTAAATTCCATTTATTTTACTCTCAGTTTTCAACGGACCACAGATTTCTTGCGGCCCCTGGATAACTGCCTTGTAAAAGCTGTCCGGGGTTAAAGCTGGAGGTTTTGGCAACTGTGTAGGGGAGAGTTGAGACATTTGGCCATTGTGAAGAAGTGGGAGGGATTTGGGGTAATCACATCCACTGGATGTTTCCGCCAAAACAAGCAACAGTGAAATAGTTAATGGTGTTGATGTTTCAGTTGTTGGTAGGTTTCAGAGTTAACAACCTATTGTTATGAACAAAGAGGTTCACACCTCTCTTTGAGCTATTGTTTGAGGCTGTGTGCAGACCAGGAGCACATCATGGCATTTGTGCACTCTTGTTTAGTGGATGGAAGGTTTCCTTCACAACCAAAAGGGTTAGAAGCCCTTTATTTATAAGTGAAAGCTGGGAATCTGCAGGAGTTTCTCTGCTGTGGACTCGCAGAGCAGGCAGGCAGCCTGGACGGAGCACCAACGCTCTCCCATGCTGTGACATTACTCAGCATACCATCTGGACTATTTAACAGCTATGTCATCTTAATTCTCTACCCTTGGGCTATGTCTACACTACACAGCTTTTAATAACATGGCTGTGCCGTGCTGCTAAAAGGCGCACAGTGTAGCTGCCGTTTGTCATCAGGAGACAGCTCTCCTGCCGACAAAAAACTTCCACCCCCAAAGAGTGGCGTTAGCATTGATGGCATGAAAGTGCTCCCGCCAACAGTGCAGGAGGCACCGGTGGGGGAGGAGCGGGAGCAGGAAGAGGCGGGGGAGGGGCAGAACAGGGCAGGAAGGGGTGGCGGGGCCTGGGGTAGAGCAGGAGTCAAGCACACCCCAGGAACTGGGGAAGTCGGTGCCTCTGTTACAAGCTCATAGAAAGTCAGTCATTTCATCAAAAGAAATTGTTATCCCAAATGGAGATTCCCCACACACTTTCATCCAAGCACACTGGTTAAGATAAAACAATAAGATATCTTTAACTACAGAAAGATAGATTTTAAGTGATTACAAGTAACGACACATAGAAGTCAGGATTCAATGTCTTTCAAGCATTGTAGCTGCCATGAGTAGAGATTGGGAGGGAGAGACAGGTGAGATGGAGGCCACTGTCTCTCATTTTTATACCCTTCTCCCCTCTTTGAGGACAACCCCCCTGCTGTCTCTGGTGGACGTGAGGTCTGAACCGTCCCTGTGATGGCTGCTTAAGCAGGTGATAATTTTTTAACACCTGACTGGGTGTTGGTCTGTCCTTTATCTCTGAAAATTAGTTTAGGCCTACTTTTCTTAACCTTGGAGCATGTTATAACAATGTTATACACTATCATCTTGTAACTTTACATAAAATTCTGATACACCTATTTTATCTGGACAATAATGTTCAGCCGATTACAAGTTTTCAAATGATACCTCACAAGGCATACTTTGTACAAAATTTATCATAGGCTTGTAAATGTGATGAACATAATAGCAGAGACTGTCACAAATGCACTCCCATGCAAATCCAGTCATGGCCCAGAAGTGCAGCCAATCAGTCTAGTTGTGTTATATGAGCTGAGTGACTGACAGGGCTGCCAATCAAATACTTTTCACTCCTCTAAATTCTCAAAGAAAAGCAGGCACTGCTGGAAGTAATGCTGCATGAATTGCCTCTCCCTGCAGGGGATGCTGTGGAATACATGGCAAACCACAGATAGGGTCCTGCTCTCAGTCTCAATGTGAGCTAACATTGACTTCAGTGAGCTTACTCTTCATTGACCCCAGAATCAGGCCCCATGGCAGCAAACAGGATTCTCTCTAGACTTGATTTTCTGCCCTGCCCAGCATAGATGGGCCAGGGGGAGCGGCAGGCAGCGTCCAGCCCCACCCCTTGGCTGGTGCTGGGCTAGTCATTTAATTATTTGCAATTGTGTATTAATGAAACCAAACTCCGGCAAGCCAGACTCTGTGGTGCAAAGGTCACAGTGCCGGGTGTTCCTGTGACATCATTAGATTTACTGCCTTGTGTTTATGGTGTGCAGGGATCTGCAAGTGATTGTTTATGGCCCCGAGGATGAGTGAAGTGTGACTGTTTTTTCCCATTTCATGGTGCTTGAGACACAGCAGGTTTTCAGAAGTGACCTGTTTGGGGTGCATTAGGTTTCGGAAGCCCGGTCTCAGCCAGCTTGGGCCTGATTCCTAGAGGTGCTGAGCAGCTGCAGCTCCCATTGGCTTCAGCACTTCTGAAAATCCAACCCAGAGGATCTGAGCTTAGGTCCCCAGAACTAGAGACCACGTTGGGAATGTTTTAGTCTAAGCAACTTGACCATGACAGCACATCAGTGGCAGAGCCAGGGAAAGAACCACAGAGTCCTCAGTTCTGGTCTATACAGACACCTTCTGATTTCATGTTTTAACTAATCAAAGATCCCTGGTACATCCCCGGTCACAGAGTCACTGGGCGATGCTCTGGAACTACTCCATATGAAGCCAGTCAGGACTCTTGGGGAGCCTCCTCTCTCTGAGCAGACTGTCTCCAGGGCAAGAAGCTTACACAACTTCGACCTTCCTGGGTCTGACCTCAGAACATTCAGCATCCCCTTCCTCCCTGTGCACTACCTGCAGCGAGTCCATCTGGGTGAGGCTCCTAGGGAAGCCAGAGGGCCCTGCACCCCAACTCCGCAGTCAAACGTGACTCTCAGCCAGCCAGTAAAACAGAAGGTTTATTATTCAACAGGAACACAGTGTAGAACAGAGCTTGTTAGCACAGAAATCAGTGACTTTCAGCCAAGTCCATCTTGGGGAGTCCTGGGCCAGATGCCTGGACTCCCCCTCTTCCAGTCCCCCACAGCAGACTGCCAGCTTCCATTGACCTGACCTCAGACACCCCCGTTGCTCCTCCTCCTTGTCCTTGTCTCTTCTCCCTTCTGGGGCAAAAAGTCACCTGGGTCTCAGGTTACGAAGGGCACTGGTCATAGCATACGTGCAGGCAGCCTCACCTGCCCCAGAGCCCTCAGCCAAAGTCACACATCCCTATTCCCACCACCGAGGTATTGGTGCAGCACACAGGGAAACTGAGGCACATACAGTATTCATGCAAAACAGTAAAACTCACATCGACTCAACAGGAAGACTCACATACAACATAACAAGGGAATATCCCCACTTCGTCACCCCCTCCCCAAAATAAACAGCGTTTCTCCGGTAAACATTAGAAAAACACTGGAGGGAGTGACTCAGTTTGTGCTGACTTCTCCCCTTTCCCAGAGCAGTTTGTTTATGCAGGCGATGCCTCTGCTCCTTGGCTCATATCGAAGGGCTTGGCTACACAGAGCAGTAATCAGGCTACGGGGGTGTGGTTTCTAAAGTGCACTGAAGTTTCGCACATTTATTGGTCCATGTAGACCCTGCTGGGGTGCTTTAACATTAGGGTGGTTTGAAACAACATTGTGTCAAAGCTCACGAACACTAAACGAGCGGTTCAGTAACAAGGATACAAAGCTTCAGCTAACGTGTACACCATTTTTATACATATAATAATTAAAGTAGTTCCTATTTAGACAAGAATTTGGGGAAGTACCTGATAAAAATCTTCTTATACAGGATCAAAGAGAAAGCCCCAGAAAACCCTGATGTTTGGACATCTACATAGAACTTTAAAATTACTAAAAATAATCCCCTGAAATGAAATTAATAAACCCTGAAAACCAGAAGCCCTTTGTGTGTATTACACTGCGGCGGAAGTTAGGGCAGGTGAGAGCTGAGGGGTTCCTGGCCCCCACGGCCATGCCTCGTGTACTAGACAGCTTTGTCCCTCTCATACAGACTCCATGCACTCCAGTGCATTTCACTAGCTCTATTTTTACCACACCCTCAAATATCCTCATTAGAGGGATTTTCTCAGGAAACACTTCCTTGTGACCCTGGAAGCCTGGTGAAGCAGAGGCTGCACTAAGCCTACAGGAAATCAACCCTGCTTACAAAGCCCAGAAATGAACCCGCTGCCTTGTAGGAGTGGAAGCCCACTTGGCTGGCCCCAATCCCAGGGGCTCCAGCAGCCACCCAGTGCATTGGCTTTGCTGCAGGCTGTATTTATTCAGATTTATGCAACACAATTAGCTCTCATTAAGCAGCCCCTGTCTCCTTGACCTTTTCTGGATTAGACTGCAAACTGTGGGGATCCACCAGGTGCTTTCTTAGTCCAGGGATTAACCTCTGCAATGGAAGTGCAGCACCTGGGAGCTGGGAGTGTTTGTGTGTCAGGGACAGGGCATGCTGCACAGGGAGAGCGGACAGAGGGGATGGTGACGCTGCAGCCACAGGTATCGCGGCAGCATGTCTCGACCTACCCAAGCTGGCTCTGAACGAGCTCAGCTAACGAGTGGTGAACCCGCGGCAACATGGGCAGCATCCCAGACTGCCGGTGCTGCTGTGGCTTCCCTGCTGTTGTTACCTGAGCCAGCTAAATCCAAGCTAGCTTGGGCATGGCAGCGCATGCTGCAGTCACACCTTTGATGGCAGGGGAGACATACCCTGCCTTGGCTATCCATCCCCAGGGTCAGATGCCTTAGAAGGAGATGCTGTAGCTGACAGCTAGGCTCAGTGGATCTTAGAGAGCAGCCCCTTCCTCTGTGGGGATGGGGAAATTCTGCAGCAGGTGTGCACGCGGCCTGCAGCACCAGCAGGCTCTGTCTGTCCTTCACTGTATTCATTCGCTTTCCTATGGCCCCCGTTGTGCTTCACAGCCTGACCCTCACAGCAGCTCCGTCAGCAAGGTCAATCTTTTCATCCCCGTCTTGCGGGTGGGGAACTGAGCCCCAAAGGGTGAAATTCACTCCAGCCACAAGGATCCACTTCCTAGCCCAGGCCAGCAGGTGAAATCCCCCTTCTCCTCCCCCACAACCCCTCCTCCCCGCAAGCCACCTCCAGCCTGATTTCCAAATGTGCTGGGCACCGACAGCTCCCATGCAGCTTTCCGTGGAGCTGTGGGGGCTTAACACCTTGAAACTCCAGCTGTAGACCCCTTGAGTGCGGTGTTATTCTGGCTCTCTCCTGAAGCTTCTCATCCAGCGAGCCAGACGGGTTGTTTTCCACACTGTACGCGTCTTGGTTGGGGAGACAGATTGGGAGCAGCAGGGAGAGCCAAGAGGATGGGGCTGGGGTCGTTCTCCTCCCTAAGCAGCTCCCAGCTGCCTCATTGGCTGGGCTTTTCTGCCTTTATCCCTGCCATAGAGATGATGGGAATAAAGGAAGCCCAATTATTATGGAAGGGAGAAAAATGTCCTCATCTCTGAATCTCACCGTCCTGATCCCTGTCGTCAAAGGGATAACCAAGCTCCCGGGAGCACTCTCGTAGGAGGCAGCAGCGGAAGCAGCTTGGGATTTGATCCAGTGTGTTCACAAGGACTTGGAAAGACGCGTGTTAGCTCCAGGACATTTTGAGGGAGGCAAGGAGCATGATAGCATCAATTACATCCTGCAAATGAAAAGAGTCGCTTGTATAAGTCTTGTGCTTGACCCACAGCCTGAAGGAGGCATTGGTCCTGCTCTGTTGACATGGTGATTAAAGAAGAATCTTCTGCCTCCAGGGACTGAGCTTTATTAGCTCTGCTTATAGAGTGAGCAGGCTTTGTGTGTCATCCGAATAATATACCCCACCAGGCACCAAGACAATAAGGGGAATTTACTTGGAAGCAACTGATGAACAGGCATTCTGGGGATACACTATTTGGGAAAGCCCAGGGCTTTGCGAGCACACAGCACAGGCCCTATGGGCGAGGTTTGGATCTCTAATTCTAGTATAAAGAAAAGGAGTACTTGTGGCACCTTAGAGACTAACCAATTTATTTGAGCATAAGCTTTCGTGAGCTACAGCTCACTTCATCGGATGATCCAATGAAGTGGGCTGTAGCTCACGAAAGCTTATGCTCAAATAAATTGGTTAGTCTCTAAGGTGCCACAAGTACTCCTTTTCTGTTTGCGAACTACAGACTAACACGGCTGCTACTCTGAAACCTGTCTAATTCTAGTATGACTCCACATTACCCAGTGACACAGCTGGGCAGGGATTGGACTTTCCATTCTACAGGAAATTCTGATATTTCAGAATTTTTTTTCATTACAGATTGGAGCAAAAAGCAAAAACTTTGAAAGTTCCTGTGAAACAAAAATTCTGAAATTTTTTTATTTGGAACCATCCAAACATTTAGGTTCAATCAAGTTAAAACATTGCTGTTTTAGTGTTGAAACATAATATAATCTATTTAAATTAATATTTACTATACTATGAATCAAAATGTCTTGAAATGAGGGTCAAAAGAAAATGCTGTTTTTACCTTATCAAAATGAAACATTTTGACATCAATTCAGTTTTTCCTATTGAAAATTTTGTTGAAATTAGACACATTCATACAAAATGTTTCCATTCTGATGAAACTGCTTTTCCAATGCAAAACTATTCTGTCAAGAAAATTTTGACCAGCTCTGCGCAGTGCGATTTCCCCACCAGACAGTATGAGAACAATAGGAGCACTCAGTTTGAAAAGACAGCACATTTTAAACAGACAAACAAGAAATCAAGGTAGCACACAAACTGGTGGAACTCCCTGCTGCAGAGGGAGGAAGACAACAGCAGGGACTCGATGATTGTCTGACCCTCTGTGCTAAGATTATGAGAGGTGAGGGTGATTTCCTGCTTCAAGGTACCAGCTGATGCCTTCCAGGGGTCAGGAAAGGAACTAACCTTCCATTTGCTACTGTCACTTGACTGGGATGTGGGCAGTCATGCCTCATAGCTGGAGCAGGAGTCAGTAGTCAGACGCCAGAACCAAAATCAGAACTGGGTTACATGGAGAAAGGCGAGGCGAGGCGAGGCAAGGCAGTGCTGGAACAAGGAGGCACAGAAGCTATCTCAGGGAAGCTGGGGGCAAATGCTTACCACTGAACTACTGCTGGTGCTGACTTTAAGAGCTGGTCTGCTGACTTTTCCAACTAGTCAGGGGGTGTAACTAATTAGGCAGCCTACTACAGGCCAGCCATGCTTGTTAGGTTGCTTGGAGACTGACTCTCCTGCAAGCCCTGCTTCCTGACAGCTGCCCTGTATAATTGGTCAAGTCCACTACTAAGGGTTTTCAGCTTCCACCACACCTCCAGGCATTGGTCGCTGCTGGAGGCAAGGTCCAGACTGGATGGCCCTGGGCCGTGGACCAATGTACTGTCTGTTGGCAAAGATCTCTCAAATACAGATTAGGCTCCAAATCTGACTAACCTTGAAATTATTCTCATCTGTTGGGAAATGACTCCTTTATTCAAGTTGTTAAACAGAAATAAAATCTTTTCCACCCATCAGTGTAGAAATTTAAAGGAAACAAAACAAGCACAGTTTATGTAGGACCTATGCAAACATATTGTTTTGGCTCCCCCTGCTGGTTTGTTTAGCAACAGTCAGCTAGCCAACATTAAGCCTGGGTCTCCCTTGTCCTGCACCTGGTGTCATGGCTGACCGCTGTGCTGGGGGGGTGAGCCCGTTGCCAGTGCTGAGCGGAGGCAATTGGCGATGCAAGGCAGTAAACAGAAAATCCAGGAATGAATGATCACGTTTCTGCTGCTTCACTTCCCCTTTAATATGCTTCAGCATCTTTGGAAAGGAAAAGTAGCCCCCCCTCTCCTGCCCTGCTGCCCTGAGACAGCGCACAGGCCCTTGCTGTGATTCACCGAAGGGTTTCATGGCCAGAAGGTACAAAATAGCCCCCAGCAGAGGAGCCAGAGGCACTTGCCAAAGTGCCGATGAATCCAGATGACCTTTCAGCTCATTTATCAAAGCTCCTGCTGTCATCCCTTGCAGTCTGCGAGACAGCAATCGATCGCCAGGAGAGGCCGGGTGGCAGGAGCCAGAGCAGTGTCTGGGCCAGTCCTGCTCCTCCCAAATGGTGTGGAGCCAATCTTGTGTCGGATGGAGGAGAAGCACTAACTAAAGCCAAGAGCAGTGGAGCAGGTTCCCCAGCCACAGCTCTGCAGCACTCCTGGGCCCTCACCAGCTCCCCCTCCTTCCTGACGCTAGGGTTGCCGACATCCTAATCCAAAAAAAACCGAAAACCCTTGCCCTGCCCACTGCCCCGCCCACTGCCCCACCCCTTCCCGAGGCCCCGCACTCCGCTCACTCCATCCCGCCTCCCTCCGTCACTTGCTGTCCCCCACCCATGCTCACGTGCTCATTGGCCCAAACAGGCGTATTTATTGTTTTGACAGATGTATTATGCTCAGTTCAGGTTTTATTTTTTACAGGATGCTAGAGCTGGCAGCAAAATAGTCAAAAAGGGTAATTTTTAAAAAAATGAAATTTCACCAAGGTTTTCATGATTCTTTCCCTCCCCTCTTCCCATTTTTCATAACCAGCTCCATATTTTTTTGTTCACTAAAGTTATTGTAATTTTATGAGTGGAATTAGGACCACACCTTATCACAGCTGCAATGGGTCAATTAAAGGCCCACTCCTGAAGCCCAAATACAAATCCATAGAGCACAACCACAGAAATGCACCTGTCCAGATACCTATATAATTGAATCTGTAGAAACTGACTCCCGCACCTACATGCGAATACACACGTGTATTCATGTGTACACATCTATCGTGCACTAACACATATACGTCCACATTATTTATTATTACAATTGTTGTTTAGTGCCTAGAGACCCCAACTAAGATCCGGGCTCCAGTGTGGTCAGAGCTGGACATACACATAAAAAGAGAGAGTCTGCAACAAAGAATTTATAATGTAGCTAGACAAAGGTGGGGAGAAATGTATGATACATCGGCTCTTATGCAATTACTAGTCAAAAACATTCACTTTTTAAGAAATAATGTATTTCTCTTAGAGTTCCCTTCTCTTTTAAAAACTTGTTATGAAATGAATACACACATTTTATGTCATCAATTTTTTGGTGCACGAGCCAGCAAAAGAAATAGAAGTCAAAGCGTTAGGCTGCAAATTTTATTCACACAGGTATACACACATGCGGCAATACACACACCTCCCTACACAAAGACACACAGTCTCTTACACACATACAATGCCTGCATGCACACACTTGCCCACACAGAAACACTTTTTTATACACTTTTCCAGGGGCTGCCTGTTTTTTTATATTTGTTTTGTTTGGCTTTGCTTAGTTTTAGGCAGTTTGACTCTGCAACATACTGGGAAAAAAAAGGGGTGGTACTCTCTCAAGCTCCACCCACAACCCAGGCTCTACCAACATCTCAAGCTCTGCTAACTTGTCGCTCCAGAATGGGACGCCGCTCAGTAGATTGCGTGGATTGCCATAATGCTAGGTTCATCTCTCCCCTTCCTTGTATGCTTTGATCAGCAGCAAAACATTTAAATTTGCATAATTAGGCTTCACAGTCACTGCCCCATTGAGATGAATGGAGGAAGTTCACACTTTCGTTGGAGGTATTGGTTCAGGCTGTCTACAAACTCAGGCAAGCACCACTGAATTGCATTATACAGAGTTCCAATTCTGAAGAATTTATGTGCAGCTGGAAGCAAACAGAGACTTAATATTTGTAATGAAGGTTTAAACTGCAGAGCACAAGCTGTCTGCTTCCAGAGGAAAGCACTGGCTCACCGAGATACTGCAAACCAGCCCGGTCCAACTCTGGCCTGCCCCAGCCAGCCAACATGTATCAGAACAAGCATGGTGAAAGCCAACTTTGAACCTCCTTTTAACAGGTTCTGAAACACCCCTCCCTTTAAACAGGGAACTGGGCCTTTCCTAGCTATATCTGCATCCGCAGGTGGGGACAGAGAATGGAATGAGAGGCAGCCTAGGAGATTCTTGCAAGATAAGTTTGAGTCCTGGCTGGTGCCCCTCAAGCTGTGACACCAGCCCGATTTTTTATTTATTTATTTATTTTATTTTACTGAAAGGCTTCCCTGGGCACAGAGCAGCCTCCAGGCAACTGAACCAGCCCAAGAAAGGCCGACAAAGGTGGAGTGTGCATTGTACCCTGGATTAGCCGTCCATTGCTTTAACCACTCAACCACCTTGCCACACAAAAGGGGCCATTTGGCTACTAAGCAGGGACTCTGCGTGGCTGTGCAGTGGGGAGGGTGGGGGGACACATCTGTGTGCAAAGCCAAGTGCGTGAGAACCAGATTGAGACCTCGCAGCCGCCAGGCCCTGCTCCTGGACGGTTGCTATGGAAACACACTGGGGGTTGCCTAGGGCCCCAAGATCTGTGCTGAACTCTCCATTGTGCTGTCACGCCGGGAGGTTTGAGCGTCAGGGCAATTGGACCTGGCTGGGCGACTCCTAGGACAGGATTATACAGGCCAATGGCACAGGAGGAGCCTCTTTCCTGGGCTGGCATTTGTTGATTGTGGCTGGGTTTATTGTCTAGGCCATAAAACAGATACTTCCCCAAGGTTGTGCAGTGGTTTAGTGCAAGGTAAAACCTAGGCTTTGTCTACACTGGCACTTTTGTCACTCCACCTTTTGTCACTCAGGAATGTGAAAAAACACCCTCTCCCCCCCGAACGACAAAAATTTTAGCGACGAAAAGCGCAATACGGACAGCGCTTCATTGGCGAGAGCCGTTAGAGGTGGTTTAATTTTGCCGCCGGGAGAGAGCGGCCAAGCAGCGCTCCTTACAATGGCGCGGCTACAGCAACGCTCTTGTAAGGTGAGCAGTGTAGACATAGCCTAAGGAACTTAAAGAGCCACTGTGGAGCACAGCCGGTGACCAGAGCAATACACCAGCTGCTAGTGTAAAGAGAGCTGGCACCTGGCAGGCAAGCACCAATGTGAACAGCTGGGCACACACATGCACATCAGCGCACCTCCATACACTCACACACAAGCACCAGGGACACGTGTACTGCACATACATGCTCACACACATATGTAAGCAATATGCCCCTGGGCACGCATACACTGTGCCCTCTCCAATTTGACTGTGCACACTGGCACAGTTCTGCTTTCATAGAATCATAGGGCCAGAAGGGACCACAAGGGTCATGTAGTCTAACCGCCGAGGGCTTTAGTTTATCCCAGGCTCCTGGATTTATTCCTGTCCACATTGGGGTGAGTCACTGAGGACCTGATCCTGTACTCCTTGCACACACAAGATGCCCACCGAGGGGTCTTTGCCTTGCTGTGTCTCAGTTTCCCCATCAATAAAGGGCCCACTGACACCATCTGGAAAGCAGAAAAACATTTAGATCCAGGTCTGGCACATCTGCTTTCCTCCCTGCTAGAGGTTGCTTGTCAGACAATTTCTTCCATTAGGGTTGGACCAGATGACCTCCTGAGGTCTCTTCCAACCCTAATTTTCTATGCCGTGGTCTACACTAGGACTTTAGGTCAAATTTAGCAGCGTTAAATCGATGTAAACCTGCACCCGTCCACACGATGAAGCCCTTTATTTCGACTTAAAGGGCTCTTAAAATCGATTTCCATACTCCACCCCGGACAAGTGGATTAGCGCTTAAATTGGCCTTGCCGGGTCGAATTTGGAGTACTGTGGACACAATTAGATGGTATTGGCCTCCGGGAGCTATCCCAGAGTGCTCCATTGTGAGCACTCTGGACAGCACTCTCAACTCAGATGCACTGGCCAGGTAGACAGGAAAAGAACTGCGAACTTTTGAATCTCATTTCCTGTTTGGCCAGCGTGGCAAGCTGCAGGTGCCCATGCAGAGCTCATCAGCAGAGGTGACCATGATGGAGTCCCAGAATCGCAAAAGAGCTCCAGCATGGACTGAATGGGAGGTACGGGATCTGATTGCTGTATGGGGAGAGGAATCCGTGCTATCAGAATTCCGTTCCAGTTTTCGAAATGCCAAAACCTTTGTCAAAATCTCCCAGGGCATGAAGGACAGAGGCCATAACAGGGACCCGAAGCAGTGCCACTTGAAACTTAAGGAGCTGAGGCAAGCCTACCAGAAAACCAGAGAGGCGAACGGCCACTCCGGGTCAGAGCCCCAAACATGCCGCTTCTATGATGAGCTGCATGCCATTTTAGGGGGTTCAGCCACCACTACCCCAGCCATGTTGTTTGACTCCTTCAATGGAGATGGAGGCAACACGGAAGCAGGTTTTGGGGACGAAGAAGATGATGATGATGATGATGGTGAGGTTGTAGATAGCTCACAGCAAGCAAGTGGAGAAATCGGTTTTCCCGACAGCCAGGAACTGTTTCTCACCCTGGACCTGGAACCAGTACCCCCTGAACCCACCGAAGGCTGCCTCCTGGACCCGGCAGGCGGAGAAGGGACCTCCGGTGAGTGTACCTTTTAAAATACTATACATGGTTTAAAAGCAAGCATGTGAAAGGATTAATTTGCCCTGGCATTCGCGGCTCTCCTGGATGTACTCCCAAAGCCTTTGCAAAAGGTTTCTGGGGAGGGCAGCCTTATTGCGTCCTTCATGGTAGGACACTTTACCACTCCAGGCCTGTAACACGTACTCGGGAATCATCGTACAACAAAGCATTGCAGTGTATGTTTGCTGACGTTCAAACAACATCCGTTCTTTATATCTCTGTGTTATCCTCAGGAGAGTGAGATATCATTCATGGTCTCCTGGTTGAAATAGGGTGCTTTTCTTCAGGGGACATTCAGAGGAGCCCGTTCCTGCTAAGCTGTTTGCCTGTGGCTGAACAAAAATGTTCCCCACTGTTAGCCACGGGGAGGGGGGAGGGTTGAGGGGGTAGCCACGCGGTGGGGGGAGGCAAAATGCGACCTTGTAACGAAAGCACATGTGCTATGTATGTAATGTTAACAGCAAGGTTTACCCTGAAAGACTGTAGCCACTGTTTTATAAAATGTGGTTTTTTAAATACCGCTGTACCTTTTTTTTTCTCCACCAGCTGCATGTGTTTCAATGATCACAAGATCTTCTCCTTCCCAGAGGCTAGTGAAGATTAGAAAGAAAAAAAAACGCACTCGTGATTAAATGTTCTCTGAGCTCATGCTGTCCTCCCACACTGACAGAGCACAGACGAATGCGTGGAGGCAAATAATGTCAGAGTGCAGGAAAGCACAAAATGACCGGGAGGAGAGGTGGCGGGCTGAAGAGAGTAAGTGGCGGGCTGAAGAGAGGGCTGAAGCTCAAATGTGGCGGCAGCGTGATGAGAGGAGGCAGGATTCAATGCTGAGGCTGCTGGAGGACCAAACCAGTATGCTCCAGTGTATGGTTGAGCTGCAGCAAAGGCAGCTGGAGCACAGACTGCCACTACAGCCCCTGTGTAACCAACTGCCCTCCTCCCCAAGTTCCATAGCCTCCACACCCAGACGCCCCAGAACGCGGTGGGGGGGCCACCGGCCAACCAGCCAGTCCGCCACAGAGGATTGCCCAAAAAAAAGAAGGCTGGCATTCAATAAATTTTAAAGTTGTAAACTTTTAAAGTGCTGTGTGGCATTTTCCTTCCCTCCTCCACCACCCCTCCTGGGCTACCTTGGTAGTCGTCCCCCTATTTGTGTGATGAATGAATAAAGAATGCATGAATGTGAAGAAACAATTACTTTATTGCCTCTGCAAGCAATGATTAAAGGCAGGAGGGGAGGGTGGTTAGCTTGCAGGGAAATAGAGTGAACCAAGGGGCGGGGGGTTTCATCAAGGAGAAACAAAGAGAACTTTCACACCGTAGCCTGGCCAGTCATGAAACTGGTTTTCAAAGCTACTCTGATGCGTACCGCGCCCTCCTGTGCTCTTCTAACCGCCCTGGTGTCTGGCTGCGCGTAACCAGCAGCCAGGCGATTTGCCTCAACCTCCCACCCCACTATAAACATCTCCCCCTTATTCTCACAGAGATTGTGGAGCACACAGCAAGCGGTAATAACAGTGGGAATATTGGTTTCGCTGAGGTCTAAGCGAGTCAGTAAACTGCGCCAGCGCGCCTTTAAACGTCCAAATGCACATTCTACCGCCATTCTGCACTTGCTCAGCCTGTAGGTGAACAGCTCCTGACTACTGTCCAGACTGCCTGTGTACGGCTTCATGAGCCATGGCGTTAAGGGGTAGGCTGGGTCCCCAAGGATACATATAGGCATTTCAACGTCCCCAACAGTTATTTTCTGGTCTGGGAATAAAGTCCCTTCCTGCAGCTTTTGAAACAGACCAGAGTTCCTGAAGATGCGAGCGTCATGTACCTTTCCCGGCCATCCCACGTTGATGTTGGTGAAACGTCCTTTGCGATCCACCAGAGCTTGCAGCACTATTGAAAACTACCCCTTGCAGTTTATGTACTCGCCGGCTCGGTGCTCCGGTGCCAAGATAGGGATATGAGTTCCGTCTATGGCCCCACCACAGTTAGGGAATCCCATTGCAGCAAAGCCATCCACTATGACCTGCACATTTCCCAGGGTCACTACCCTTGATATCAGCAGATCTTTGATTGCGTGGGCTACTTGCATCACAGCAGCCCCAACAGTAGATTTGCCCACTCCAAATTGATTCCCAACTGACCGGTAGCAGTCTGGTGTTGCAAGCTTCCACAGGGCTATCACCACTCGCTTCTCAACTGTGAGGGCTGCTCTCATCTTGGTATTCATGCGCCTCAGGGCAGGGGAAAACAAGTCACAAAGTTCCATGAAAGTGCCCTTACGCATGCGAAAGTTTCGCAGCCACTGGGAATCGTCCCAGACCTGCAACACTATGCGGTCCCACCAGTCTGTGCTTGTTTCCCGAGCCCAGAATCGGCGTTCCACAGCATGAACCTGCCCCATTAGCACCATGATGCATGCATTGGCAGGGCCCATGCTTTCAGAGAAATCTGTGTCCATGTCCTGATCACTCACGTGACCGCGCTGACGTCGCCTCCTCGCCCGGTATCGCTCTGCCAGGTTCTGGTGCTGCATATACTGCTGGATAATGAGTGTGGTGTAATGTGCTCCTAATTGCCAAAGTGAGCTGAGCGGCCTCCATGCTTGCCTTGGGATGGCGTCCGCACAGAAAAAAGTTGCGGAACGATTGTCTGCCGTTGCTCTGACGCAGGGAGGGGCGACTGACGACATGGCTTACAGGGTTGGCTTCAGGGAGCTAAAATCAACAAAGGGGGTGGCTTTACATCAAGGAGTATTTCAGGCAGGACTTCTCGGAGGGTTCCAATAAGAAATGGTGCACCTAAGTTATTGTTCTTATTGGAACAAGGAGGTTAGTCTGGCCTCTGATTGATACATGGCTAGATTTACCTCGCTGCACCTTCTCTGTGAGTGACTGCAGTGTGACCTAGAGGAATGAGTCCCCTAGACGGGGGGGGGGGGGGAAGCAAATGAATACAAAACAAATCTGGTCTATTTCTTGTTTTGATCCACTCCATCTATCTTTTACATCTTTGGCTAGCAGCAGATGGTGCAGAAGGACTGCATGCCATCCACATCTCATGGCTGCTCAGCAGAAGATGATGCAATAGGACTGCTAGCAATCCGTATCGCCTGCCTGCTCACCATAAGACAGTTCAATAGGACTGACTGCAGGTCTAAAGAGAATGACCTGATCAAGTCACTCCAAATTTAGTCCCTGCGCCCATGTGTGGCCAGGAGTACCTCAGACATGACGATGACGGCTACCAGTCGTACTGTACTGTCTGCTGCTACAAGGCAAGGGGTTGATGCTGCTCTGTAGCAATGCAGTACCACGTCTGCCAGCACCCAGGAGACATAGGGTGACGGTTACCTGAGCGGGCTCCATGCTTGCCTTGCTATGGCGTCTGCACAGGTAACTCAGGAAAAGAGGCGCAAAACGATTGTCTGCCCTTGCTTTCACGGAGGGAGGGAGGGAGGGAACGGGGGCCTGACGATATGTACCCAGAACCACCCGCGACAATGTTTTAGCCCCATCAGGCATTGGGATCTCAACCCAGAATTCCAATGGGCAGCGGAGACTGCGGGAACTGTGGGATAGCTACCCACAGTACAACGCTCCGGAAGTCGACTCTAGCCTTGGTACTGTGGAAGCACTCCGCCGAGTTAATGCACTTAATGCACTTAGAGCATTTTCTGTGGGGACACACATACTCGAATATATAAAACCGATTTCTAAAAAACCGACTTCTATAAATTCGACCTAATTCCGTAGTGTAGACATACCCTATTATTTTTGGTGGGTGGTTGCTGGATATTGCACTTGCTGAAAGGCCAAGGCAGAGAGTGGTTTTAGTTCCTCCAAGGGAGGTGTGACACTGACATGCTGCTCCAGGCAGCGATTCAGCCTCTGGGTTAATCATTGACTCCTCCCTTCTCTCTTCTCCCTCTCACGCCTGAGCTCACTTTTATTCCTGCCAGGACAGAGCCTCTGCTCGCTTCCCACGGGTTTATTTCCATCTGACTAGATGGCAGATGCAGCATTCAAGGACTTCAGAACCTTTGATTTCATTGCTTAAAAAGTAACATCAAAGCACATGGGCAGCTCTGCCTGAAAGCGGGAAATTCTGGGTGAGTTGGTAATTTTTGTCTGCTCGGCCCAGGGCTGTGTTTTGGGAGAGTTACACTAGCACAGGACAGGGAAGGGTGCCAGCACTGTATTCAGTCACCTTGACTCCGGGGACATGCTTGCTGCTCATATGCCTGGCCTAAATTTCTCTCTGTACCTCTCACCCTAGCCCTAATCCCCCCAAGACTGGCTGGAGCTCATTGTTTCCAGCCCAACTAGCAGTGGCTCTTTGTTTTCTTGCTGTTTGTTAACTGCAGGGTGCCAGGCGTGTGCCAGGCTGAACAGGCAGGGAGGGGCCTTTTGTTTCATGGAGTTCCCCCTCCTCTTGGATCTCTGTCCTGGGCAAGGTTTGGAGTCCTTCTGGTGCCAGCCCAGGGGCTCTGTATTCGACAACTTTGCTCAGTGCTAACAAATTCTGGGAAATTTCATTTCACTCCCCCCGCCAGAATTCCCCCGAGAGGGGATACTTCCCCACTCTCCCTCCTAGAGCCTGGGGTGCCGAGCTCCGTGGCAGTTGAGAGGACTCAGCACCTCACAGGATTGGGCCCCGACCTGATGTGTGGCGTAGCTGCCGGATGTTAAACAGCTGCTGCCACGTTCACCAGCCGGAAGGAGCTGGAGGTAGCATGCCCTGTAGGGCTGCCAGGGATGGGGTGGGGTCATTGTCCAGAGAGGGATCAGGCCACACCAAGAGCCAAGCAACTGGGATTAAACATTCTCTGTCACATCAGTGGCACCTCCATCCGTCCCCTCCTCCGGCACCCCTGCCCGGACAGCTGGCTCTGTGTGGCTGAGACCCTACCTGGGAAGTGCCACCTGGCGCTTATATCTGCAAAGCAAGAAGAGGGGAGAGATTTCTCCTGAAAACCCTTGGCACCTCCCCCAGGCAGCTGGGTGTGCCTGGCATAAAGAGCAGGAAGAGTTCCTGCCCTCTTCCAGGCACTGTCTGTCTCTTGCTATGTAACACCTGTGAGCAGAGATAGGACAAAAGGGTCTCACAGCAATAGCTTTAAAGGCCCCGCACTCACCAAGGAATAGCAGCAGCCAGTTCCTCTTCCTGCTCTTCCTTTGTTTTGTGACTAGAAAATCGCCACTCTCTTTGCCAATTTGAATATTAATGGATTCATTATGTGATTGTTGGAGCTAGCTGAGAAGCAGCAGCCCAGTAGCTCTCTGGCCAAGTAAAGTAAGTTTCTAGCCAAAGTAGGCTAGGGATTAAAAAAGAGGCTGTGAGCCAGGACTCCTGGGTTCTACTCCTAGTTCCACCACTAACTGCCTGTATAACGTTTGGCAAATCGAATCCCCCTCTCTGGGTCTCAAATTTCCTTCTTTTGGGGTCATTCACTTACCAGCCTCAAAGGGAAGTTCAAGGCTTAATCCACTGCTGTTTGCAAGTTACTTTGAGATCTCTGCAGCCAAGTATTGTTATTTTAATGGGATCACTGGTTACTGACCTTCTCTTTTCTCCTCTATGAGTAACTCGGGCTCATCCAGCCGGTCTCTCTCCCTCCCTGGCGACCTGCTCTGTGTACGCTGTTCAAAGTGAAAGCAATTCCCACTTTGCTTCTGATTTGATCCCAAGTGACTGTTTCCCCAGCCCAGGCTCCAGCAGCTGACGCAGAGGGATTTGCAGGGTAAGAGATGGAAAATCACCTTCAAACAATATTTGCTAAACTCTGAGTAGACAGGGAGGGAAAGGACTGACTTGGGTCACCTCGGGCTGCATGATGCAGTTTCACTGCAAAACTGACCTCACAACCCCTATAAGAAAAGGAGTACTTGTGGCACCTTAGAGACTAACCAATTTATTTGAGCATGAGCTTTCGTGAGCTACAGCTCACTTCATCGGATGCATACGGTATGCATCCGATGAAGTGAGCTGTAGCTCACGAAAGCTCATGCTCAAATAAATTGGTTAGTCTCTAAGGTGCCACAAGTACTCCTTTTCTTTTTGCGAAGACAGACTAACACGGCTGTTACTCTGAAACCCCTATAAGGTTCCCTCTGCCAAATTTAGAATCTGCCAACCAAAGAGGGCCAGATTTTGCTCCCAGGTACACCTGTTTAGATCAGGACCATCTACACTAAGACAATTAGCAACGCTGCCGTAAAACTGGTGTGAGAGCAGCAGTATTACCAACTTCAAGAGATCAAAAATCAGGAGGCAGACCCACCAAAATTATGAGACTGGCCCAAAAAACCCTGAGGGGTTTTTTTTAATCAAATCTTTTTTTTTTTTTTTTCAGTTTGTCCTTTGACTTTATCAGTCCCCTCTTTATTCCTGTGCCAATGTTCGGGAAAGAAGTTCAGGTTGAAAGGGCAACCTTTAAAGCGCACAGAAATGCACGTCTCTCCCTGGCTGGTGTGGTGGAGATTCCACATACCTTGTCTTCAGCCCCGAGATAGGGGAACTGCCAGCTATTCCTTCACGTCTTGCCTTCTCCCTGCCCTGGGACATAATGACACCACTTCCCTGACTCCCCATTCCTCTGCCCGGGTCCCACAGCACCACTTCCTCAACTCCCCTCCGCCACCTTCTGCTGCCCCAGACCCTCTCTCTGCTCTGGGGCCACATGTGAAGGCATGGTCCAGTGGCAGGCCCAGAGGCTCTCACGCAGAGCTCTGCCCAGCCCTGAAAAGCACCAGATCAGAGGAGATCACGACAGCTCCTCCTGCAGTCGTCAAAATCCTGTGACTTGAGATCAGCTCGAAAGAGTTGGTGTGATGCTCGGACACTGCCTTTTCCCCTATCCCTTCCCCACTAGCACCCAAGCTGGGGGAGCTGCCATCTGATCCCTCCATCGCTCACTCATCACTGTCATTTGCACCCCCTCAGCCTTCCCTGTCCCCTTATCCCCCCACATCCTCAGCCTTCTGCTATACCCCCACATATCTCTGCACCCCCTTGGCCTTCCCTCTGTCCCCAGACAAACTCCTGGCCTCATCGGCACAACCTCCCACCCCCCTCAGCTCTCCCCCTGCCCAGGACCGGCTCCAGGCACCAGCAAAGCAGGCACGTGTTTGGGGCAGCGCAGCTCCGGGGGTGGCTTTCTGGCCACCCTTGGGCACTTGCGCTCTCGGAGCTTAGGGTGGCAAAAAACCTAGAGCCTCCCCATGTCCCTTACACCCCCATCTGCCTCCCTCCTGCTCCCATGCACCCCTTCATACCCCAAGCCTCCCCTTGTCCCCCCACATCCCCTAAGCCTTCCCCTTGCCCCATCCCTCTGCACCCCCCTCAGCCACCTCCTTGCCCCCTCATCCCTTGCACCCCTCTTGGCCTCTCCCCGTTCCCCTCCCCCTATTGCCTGTACCCCCTAAATCTGCCTCCTGCTCCCCCTCACTCTCCCCATCCCCTTTTCACAGGGTCTCTCCTGCTCCCCACAGTCTATGAATCCCACCAGCCCCTGACCCATTGAGTGGCAGCTATTTGGTCTCTGGGCATGGTGTCAATCTCACTGAAACCAGCAGGAGGCAGCAGCCATCTTTGCTAAGGGCAGGCGCATTCCCGATGGATCTAAACTGTGGGGAAATGGCAGCCGTCGTGCTGGTAATGGGAGATGGCGGCCATTTTGAATAAGGGAAGAATTGTGAGTTGGGGCCTTTCATTATGTTTTCATGAGACAGGTTAAACCCCCCCGCTCCAAATCACTAGAGTTGTGGTCAGATTGCAGGAGACGGCCAGACTGGATCAGAATCTGGTCCCGGGGTTCCGGGACAGACCTTGGATCCTTGGGGCCCGATTCTCCATTGCCATGCTCCTTGCAGGGTGAATTGCACCAGCTGGCGCACGTGTGAAATGCTGCCCTCAACGAAAGGGTGGCAGCCTTTTGCACTGGTGTAATGGCAACAGGAGGTGTGGAGCGACAGAGGGTTGGGCAGCAGCAGGCCTCAGCGTGATGTTTATTTTATTCCCTGCGTCCTAGAAGCAGAGCATGAAGGCCTCCCAAGCAAGGACTGTTATTCTTCTTATAGTGCAGCCCTGCCGGGCGGTTAGAAATACATGCTATAGAGGTTGTTGTTGTCTTTAGTGTAATTTCCTTTGGAAAACAAGGGTGTAAATTAAAGGGGAAATCTGAGGCTTTGTCATCTCCCCAGTGATAAGGAAAAGGGAACAGAGGTTGCCAGCTGGCAGGGAGGCAGATGCAGCCTGCAGCCACTTGCTGAAATATTGTCATGCTAGGACAGCAGCTGCTTATCTCTGCTGCATTTAAAGGGACAGCTACAAGAAAGAAAAAATAAAGCAAGCTGAGAAAGGGTGCTACACAAGGGTGATGCTGCAGGGACAAGGGTCGGTAGGGAGTGACCAGGCTGTATGGAGGGGACTGTATGGAGATGGCTGTATGCAGGGGACTGGCTTCCTGCCTTTGGAAGGGCAAGAGATGTCGCTGGGAAGACATGCTCAGGTTTTCAAGGTCGGGTGTTTGAAACGGCTGTGGCTTTTCGTTGACACTGTTTCTCTACAATAAAAACAGGCGGTTTTGTCATCACCTGCTTTGGGCATGCAGAACCCAGACCTTGCCCCCAGTAGCAGAGAAGAAGAGGTGGTTCCAGAGAGGATGGTTCTAGACTATTCTCAGTGGTAGAAGAGGACAGGACAAGGAGTAATGGTCTCAAGTTGCAGTGGGGGAGGTTTAGGTTGGATATTAGGAAAAACGTTTTCACTAGGAGGGTGGTGAAACACTGGAATGCGTTACCTAGGGAGGTGGTAAAATCTCCTTCCTTAGAAGTTTTTAAGGTCAGGCTTGACAAAGCCCTGGCTGGGATGATTTAATTGGGGATTGGTCCTGCTTTGAGCAGGGGGTTGGACTAGATGACCTCCTGAGGTCCCTTCCAACCCTGATATTCTATGATTCTATGTCTTGGGAAACTGAGAAACATTTCACAAAGGGCCATACTTTGAGTTAGCAAGTTACAGAGGCTGCATCAAAGCCAACTGCCACCTCCAGTGATTACTTTCACCACACTAACAGCGAGAGGACCCACGGCATTAGGTGCTGTACATACACCAAATGAATGACAATCCCTGCCCCACAGAGCTTACAGTCTAAATAGACAAGGCAGAAGTTTTATCCCCATAGGGAACTGTGGCAGAGATTAAGTGACTTGGCCAAGGTCACACAGGGGTGAGGAAGAAGTCAGTGGCAGCACCAGGACCTGAATCCAGCATTGCTGAGTCCCAGTTCAGTACCTTAACCACAGGATCGTCCCTGTCTGCACACTGAGTTACCTGACTCTGCAAGTACAGCTGGTAGTAATGGAGAAGAATGGCTATACAAGTGTCTCCTGGCTATTGTGTCCTGTGAGTGTCCTGTTGTGCCAGTCTTCAGTTAGGATCAAGTTATTTTATACCAGAAACGGAGCAATAACCAGTTCTGAGCAGATTCTATGTAGAGAAAAAGCGATATTTGGGTGTATATTTTAATCAGCAGTTCAAACCGTGACTGCCCAGGCCAGGGAGACCCCGGACAGAGACACTAGGCAGCACAGGCCGGGTCAGTCAATATGGAGTCGAGAGCACCACGGGGTCTCTCTGTGGCCAGCAGCCTCAATAATGAATCCCCTTGAGAGATGTTATAGCCGAGTGCTGGTTCTTCTCTGCCTCTGGAGGGAAATTACATCCGTCTTGTAAAGCAGAAGGTTTTGTTCCCCAAATGCTGTGGCCTGGGGAGTTTCTTGAGCTGTGTTGACTCTGTAAAGGCAGTTCTGGAAGGAGACTGAGGGTATGTCTACACTCCAAATGCTCCGCTGAGGCTACTCCGCTGTAGTGTAGACACTTACTACAATGACAGAAGGGGTTTTCCCTGTCGATGCAGTAAATCCATCCCCTCCAGAGGCAGGAGCCAGGTCGATAGAAGAATTCTTCTGCCAGCCCAACTGTGTCTCCAGTTTGAGGAACCTGGACGGGATGGGGCTGTGCGTTGGGGTTCAGGGCCGGTCTACATTTTTCACAGGTCTGAGCAATGTAGCTAGGTCGACCTATGTTTTAGGTGTAGACCAGGCCTGAGCCCCAACGCACAGCCCCATCCAGTCCAGGTGCCTTTCGTGAGTGAGTCCATGGCTCTGCTCCTTCTCCACTCCACTCCTCATCTGATAGCACAGTGACAGCAGACTGTCAGGGCGCTTTGGGAGCACTGCAAGCAGCCCGTCTGGAGTGAGCAATGGGTTCTGGGGGGCCCAACCTGCCTGCCCTGCCCTGCCCTTAGGACTCTGAAAATTGTGGGGGGCCTGAGTGATGCCCTTGAATTCCTATAGTACCTAAGAGCCCCTACCAGAAGAGGGTCCCCTTTGTGCTGGGCACACACACACAGTCATAGCAGTGCAGGGCAGGAAGGGACCTTGAGAGGTCATCCCGGCACAGAGGCAGGACCAGGTAAACCTAGACCATCTCTGACAGGACTTTGTCCAACCTGTTCTTAAAAACCTCCAAGGATGGGTTAGTTCAGCCTCCCTGGGGAACCTGCTCCTGTGCTGAACTAGCCTCAAAGTTAGACCATTTTTCCTAACCTCCAATCGGAATCTCCCTTGGTACAAACCCAGCCGATTCCTTCTTGTCCTAGAAGAATGTAAGGCACCCAGCGACAGACAGCAAACAGGCCATTGTCAGAGCTGCTTATTCGCACACCCTGCCAGCCTCCGCTCAGATAACAGCCCTGCCCCCTCCTATGCCCTAAGTTCAACTACCAATGCCCCTGGTCAGCCAGTGCTCATCCACTTCCCATCCCACCTCTCCAGGACCCACAGTAGAGGAGTGAGCCTGGCTCTTGGTGGGGACTGCTTCATTCCACAATTTCAGCTCAGCATTAGTGGCACAAAGCTGCTGAGCAACCCAGCCAGCCAGTGTGCTGAGCCCAGGGTCCAAGGACAGCTCTGCGGTCACAAAGCAGCTTGCCAGCCCATTGCCCGCATAGCAAAGCCCTGTGCCCAGGGCAGCTCTCACAAGAAACCTGACAATAGCAAAGCAGGGGCTGCATCAGTCTGACTGCCCATGTAAGTGTGGAGCTAGGTTCACCCTGACCACAGGTGATCGATCAAACCTTCAGCGTGACGAGCATCTGCGTTGCTTGGCATCCCGGTGCCAGCAGCAGCTGGGGCAGCAGGGCTGGGGATGGTAAATTAATGAATCTGCCACCTTTATCTATTTCACTATATGTTCTGCTCTAAGAGGGCTCATTTTCTTTCATGCTACCACTGGGTAATTACCAGCCTGGCACTGATGGTGCCCCTTATCCTAATGAAGTGAGCATCCTCTCCAGACACTCTACATGGGCTGGTTCCAGCTCGCTACACCCACAGGCTCATTGCATGGGCACTAGAGAAGGAGACAGCTTGGGGGCTGGATGCAGGGCCAGCAGGGTATTGCATGAATCTTTGTTCCTCAAACACTCATGCATGCAGAGATGTCCTTGTGCTCTTCAGGACAGAGCGGTTATCACTTAATGCCACTGACAATGAGGATGGAGGGATGGAGTTGGCCATGTTCCCCTGGAGACACCTAGGTACATTGAGGGAAATGCCACAAGGGCCCTGCAGAGACTGGGGAATTAAAGACAGTCCTTTTATATGAGGCTGTTGTGCAGTGTCCCATAAGTTCCGCTAGGGCACAGGAAGGCAGTGTTGCCAATTCACCTGATGCTATCACAAGTCTTGTGATATCTAGTTTATTTCTTAAAGCCCCAGGTCCTGGAGTCATGTGATTACACAAGAAGCTCAGCTTTCATTTTTTTAAAAAGGAAGTTTCTAGCTCCCATGTTGGTGGAGAAAACCTTGAAAACATGACACGAGTGTGTCCACAAAGCTCCAAAACCAGATGGCAAAGAATTACTATGTAATCCAATCTCATGTTTGTGATTTGGGAACTTGTGGGGCTTGATGGTACCAGGAAGACCATTTTCCAACAGTCTCCTGGACACGCCCCAAACAAACCACCTCTCTGAAATGGTTTTTAAAGACAATGGAGAAGGAGCAGTGAGCTGCCCTGGCAGCTCGAGAGACTGACTGTCCTGCTTGGAGAATGGCCTCTTCTCACTCAGCAGAGCTGCCCCATGCATGTCCAGAGGCAGCACTTCAGGGACAATGTTGGTGTTCACAGCTTTTGTCCCCATTCCCCTCTGGGGGACGGAGCTGGATTGGGGGTGAGACTCGCCCGCTCTCAGCAGCATTGTGTCCCAAGGCCCGGTAGCAGGACCTGTGGGGAAGGTTCTGCAGTTGCACAAGCAGCTGCGAGCTCTGCGAGTACGAAGCTGCCTGCACCCCTGGGATATGTGCGTGGGGCGACTAGTCCATGCCGCTGCTGTTGTCACCTGTCCACTATTTTTAGCCTGCCTGCTCACGAGCTGGGAGTCACACGCCGAGCTCGTCGTGTCCACCGAGCCTTAGAGAAACCTTTGGCCCCATGTGAGTCTAGTGACAGGTCTAAATGTAGCACTTCATAGCACAGGAGATGGAAAGTTTGGAGCATTAAAGCCTGGTGCATGGTTAGCAGTCAGCCTCATCGTCTGCCCTGTCGCAATCTCCCTGATGCTACAGGGGGCTGCTAAGAAGAGGGATTTAAAGGAGGAAAGCAAAGGTACTTGGCATGAGGTGGTTGCAGACTCCCCTCCATTATCAGGGTCCGGCACCCAATACCTGATCAGAGCCAGCTTCCAAGCAGCAACCACACAAAGGATCCGATGCTGTGAAACTGACAGTGGGTTTGGACCATGTGGGCTGCTGCTATCCCATACAGGCCTTGTGTTGTGTTATTTCCTACAGATGCCCTTTAGTACCTGGCAATGTACGTGAGTGGATCTTGCCCTCAGTCCCTGCAGCTGTAACGTGGAGAGGAGCACTGCCTCACCTTATGTCGGTACTGGGAGACTCTAATTCAGGAATGTTTATGTGGTGCTTTGAGATCCTCAGATTGGAGGGAACTGGATACTTTCTTACGCACCAGCAGCTCTGACTGGTCCAGGTCACATTCAGAAATCTCCCCCCACCCCCCAAGTAGTCGTTTGTGCTCAAGAGCCTCTGACTTTACAATTTGGGGTCTGGGTGAAGGCTGGCTCCCTGCACTCTCTCTGGTAGCCACCACGCAACATGGCCCTGCGACACTGTCCCCTTTCAGCATGCCCACTGGCTGGGTCATGACCTGCGTTCCAGGAGGGAGCCCGACAGCAGCATCGCCTGCAGTCAGAACAGGAGAGGAAAGGAACACCCCCTCCTGTGGGCTGTGGCCCTTTGGTCTGGTTTCAGTGTTGTGTGTTGTGTGTGGGGGCTGGAGGGGGTGGTGGCCGGTGAGATACAGGAGGTAAGACCGGATGATCTGGTGCCTTTCGGGCATTAAACTGTGTGACTCTCTGGGTACATCTACACTGAGATTAGACACTCCCGGCTGGCCCAGGCCAGCTGATGGGGGCTAAGGGGCTGGTTAATTGCGGTGCCTGAGAGAGGGGAGGGCCCCAGCGCTTGAACTGCAGCCTGAGCCTGAAGAGAAACACCACAGTGAAACAGAGCCTTAGCCTGAGCCCCGTTAGCCTGAATCAGCTGGCAGGGGCCAGCCACGGGTATCTAATCGCAATGTAGGCGTTCCCTCAGACTCCTTACCTGGAGAATGGGAAGGGGAACAGCCGGCAGCCCAGTGAGTCTGGCTGGCTCTGATTAGGACTGTCACTGTTGTTGGTGCGGGAAGCCAGAATAACACAGACCCCGTCTCGCCTTTCCCTCGACATTGGGCGTGTGACATAAAGGCCTGTCCTGCTGCGCCGTATTGCTCGGGGCGCTTGCCTTTGGGAAGATTAATGCCGTTGGGCAGAAAGGCCGCTGCCGATATTTCCATTCCTGCCCCGGGGAGCAGAGGCCAGCACCCGCTGCCCAGAAAGCACGCAGTGCACAGGGCCGGCTCTGGGTTTTTTGCCGCCCCACGCTCAGGTGGGGCTGGGGCTCACGGGTGGCACTGGAAGCGGCGGGAGTGAGGTCCCCTTCTCCCAGCGCGTGCAGGGGCTTTCCCGCTCCCCCGCCCGGCCGCGCAGAGAAGCCCCGAGTTAAGGGGTGGCACAAGGCCGCGCAGCAGCCGGTGCGCAGATGAGGCAGCCTAGCCCTGGCTCCCCGGCAGGACTCGCCCTCTCCTCCCCAGGGAGAGGCTGGGCCCTCGCAGCTCAGCATCCCGGGGCTGGGGCTTCCTCGTCCTGCTACAGCCGGGGGCGCGGCGCCCTCGCCCCGTCTAAGTGGCGCAGCTCCGAGAGCGCAACTGCCCCGAAAAAAAAGGTGGCCGGAACGCCGCCCCTGGAAACGTGCCGGCCCCAGCACGTGCCCACTTCACTGGTGCCTAGAGCCGGTCCTGGCAGCGAGTTAGCAGCCTGATGCTCTTCAACAGGGGGGCCGTGAAGGCAGTGAGCTGGGAGTGCATCTCCCTGTGATTAGCTTTGGCTAGAGGAGTTTTGAGCCCCACGTTGTTATTTGTCTGGTGGGGTGTCTAGATACCCCCATTAGGAATCAGGGCCCCATTGTGCTAGACACCACACACAGGTAAGGAAACAATGCGCTGGGCCTCCCTCTGGATTTCATTTAACACCCAGGATGCTGGGGCACTGTGAGTTCGGGGCTTGCTGACCCAGCCTGTGCCCATGATGAGGCTGTCACAGTAAGACAGTGCTGTGGTCATTTTCAGGGGTGCTGCGGTTATCTGAATAGATTTAGGGGACGAGGAACCAGGGCGGTGTCAGACTCTTCCTGGTGGTGGGGCTGTGGTGGGCTAGAGAGAAAACTGGGGACAGGGACTGCACTATACATCTCGTGGGCACACATACAGGAACACTGAGGCTCGCTTATCCCCCCACAGGGCCCGGGAGGAGCAGGAGGGCTCTGACCCCTCACTGCCTCTTTGTGGGAAGGGCCCTGGAGCCACCCTCGGCTTGAGGTCAGCCCCGCACCCCTCACATTGCCCACCGCCCCGCGTCATAGCTCTGCTCAGCGCCTGGCGAGCCCGCCACTAGCAGCCCGCGGACAGCCACAGCGGCAGGACCAGACCCTTTGCAGGGTCCGCTGGTGCCTGCCTGCCCTGCTCACAGCAGCAGCATCCCCTGCACTCCCAATTTGGCTGCGGACCCCTGTCCCTGTGCCACCCCCATGGCGTGCAGTGCCCTGCACCAGGCTGCACATTATCGCTCCACCGTGTGTCAGTCCCCTCCTTGCATGGTCCGGGACTTCTCCCCCACCCACACTTCCTCTGTTCGGGGCTCTTTGCCCCTCATCCATGCCCCCCTTCCTCTAACCATGCCCCCCTTACCCTGTTGGTGATCCCCCCCTCCCCAATGCAGCTTCCCCCCACTGTGATCCCTTCCCCATGCAAGTTCCTCTTCCCTTGTTCTATGACCCCCTCCCCTAACCAAGCCCCACCTTCCCCTCTGTGATCTTCCTCCCCCAGGCATGCTCCCCCGTCAGTGATCCCCCCTCCCCTATTGATGCTCCCCTTCCCCTGTCTGTGATCCCCCTCCCCCATCTGTGATCCCCTTCCTTAGGCACCCCCGTCTCTCTCCCTGCATGCTTCCTCCCTTGTTTGTTGTTATTTCCATGTCCCCACCCCTTTGCATGCTCCACATGCCACCCTTATTTCTGTGCTGCTGCTGGCTTCAGGGCTGGGAACCCGGCCAGAGTCGCCGCTCTCCGGCCCCCCAGCTCTGAAGGCAGGGCCAGCTACAGCACAGAAGTAAGGGTGGAGATGCCGTACCATGCCACCCTTACGAATGCGTAATGTTTGAACTTTGCGCTAGGAGGGGTGGCTACAGGGTCCCCCCCAGTGCCGCCCCTGCGGGGAACAGAAATTGACCCACTGTGGCTAGCACCCAGTGCCCATTTGGGTGGAACCCACTTCATGCTTGCCAAAGGGCTGGGGGTGCAGAGTTTATACTGCAGGAACAGTTCTAGGATCTTATATAGCATGTGAAGCCTATAGGAAATAGTCATTTCTTGCCCCTTGAATGTGGGCATGGTAGAGAGAGACCAGGCTGCGGGAGCTGGGGGAGTTAATCCTGGAGGACATTGGGGCAGCTCTGTCTGGGAGCTGCCGCTGGGTTGCCCGTGGGCATCCCCAGGACGGCTCTGAGGGTTTCACTCTCTCTTTGCACAGGCCGTGCTGCGTCGCTCTGTGGGCAAAGGCCAGTCACGCTGGGACCGAGCCCCGGTCTGAGCCCCAGATTCTCTTGGTGAAATCGCTCCCCAGGCTGGAGGACGTCTGGAGGGGGAGACCCCACCCCTGGGAGCCTACCCCAGGAAAGCAGGGTCCCTGGGAACTCGGAGAGCCAGAGCCAGCCCCTTTTGGAAGGCTGCAGGTAAGGCTGCGCCTCTGCTCCTGTTCCCTCTAGGCTTGGCTGAGTGTCGTCCACGTACCATGCACCAGGACAGAGACAGGGCTGCTGGCAATGGCGGGTCGCTGGAGATGGTCAACTGGAGGCTGTGATTCCCCCCAAGGGAAACCTGCAGGGTGCAGAACCAGAGGGGAGATGAAGCCTGGTTCAGTGGGTGCCCCATTCCCATTGCCCTTTCCAACAGTGCAGAGAGGGTTGCCCTGAAGCTGACTGCTTGCACACAAGGTGCCCAGGAGCCCTGGTCCACCCTGACCCATCCACTCCCCTCCTGGAGGCTCTGCACACCCCATGAGAACCTTCAGCCCAACCAAACCCAAAGAGAAAAGTCCCAGGCCAAGCTGGGCTGGCTCAGTTCCTTGTGGGCAGGAGGCCCCATCAGCAAAACCACCCCCCACTGGCACTCGCTGGGCCACTTGTCGGGCGTCTGAGCAGAGAGGCCAAGGAGTGGCTGGGCCATGAGGCTGACCTGCCCTCTTCCCCTACCAGGGATGAGGCACTTTGGCAGAGCACGTGGGGAAAGCTTGGACTGCTCCCATGCCGTCCCTGCCCCCAGAGCACCTGCACCACACCCTGAGTCCTAGGGCTGTCACCTCCAAGGCACAGAAAAACCGGCTGGTCTGTGGGCAGGGCCACATTCCGGGGGAGGCAGGGTTGGTCTGTGGGTGGGGCCAGGACCCAGGACTGGGGGGAACCAAAGGGAGGGCCTACTTGAGGCTTGGAGGGATTCGAGGCAGGATTAGGGCTAGGCTTCCCCAACAGCTGGTGGCTGCTGCAGGCGTGCAGAGCAGGACCTGGGCGCCAGCGGTCCCAGCCATGCGGCTGGCACAGTGTGTACAGTGGGGGGGGGCTGAGAGCCATTGAACCAAACTGAACCCTGCATAGGATGGAAACCACTTCAAGCGAGGGGGTGCGACAGCCCCCCCAGCACCCCGAGTTCCAGCCCCTATGGCCTTGTGTGGCCGGTAGCTAAGATCAGCCAGCAAAAACACTGGCATATTTTACTTCTGACCAGAAAGCAGCAAGACACTAGAAACACCAGCCAGGTGGCAGCTCTGCTACCACCTGTCCCGTAAAGCGACTGAAGACAGGAAATGGGGTAGGGAGGAAACCCAGGTCAGTATTCCACCAGGAAAGATCAGAAGCCCAGGTTACACACCGTTCAGTCCTGACCCCCTCCTGTACCGAGTCACAGAGGAGGTAAATGTGTTGTAGCCCCAGCTACAGAGCCAGGCTCTTTAGTTCAAGCTATGGATCCCCTGGCTCCTGCCTCTGGAGCTCCCCAGCGCAATCCCTGATGCCAGCCCCAATGGCTGCTGTCACTGCACCCCAGTGCCCCTGCCAGGCAGGGCTCTGCACTCCAGCTCCCGTGTCCTGGAGTCTTTCCCAGGGCCAGTGAGTGAGTGTCACAGACAAACGGCCTGGATGGGCCAAGGCCTGGTGCTGGGGGTACTGCCAGCTCAAGGACGCCCCGTACCGTCCCCTCCCAGGAGCCCCTGCCTCCCCCACCCTGCTCCTCCCCCTGTCGCAGCAGCCCCAAGAGGACCTGGGTGTTTAAAAAACCCACTGCCAATGCAAAGTATTTCTACAGAATCCTAGACGTTGGTGGTGCAGATTAAAGTAAAAGTATGATCCCTGCCCCAAAGAGGCTTACGGTCCAGGTTAAATGTAGCACAGAATGGGGCCAGTAGATGCTGGGTATAGTACGGCCGCACTCGCAGACGTGACGTGAGTGGTAGTTACAAAATGGCGTGTGCACATCTGACTGGGAGGGCTGGTCCCAGCCAAGGGGAAAAAGCCAGCACGTTATATCTTTTCCCCAGCAACCAGCAAGGCAGCACCAAACCCAGCCAGGTGGCCAGCCTAGGCATGGGGGTGTGGGGAAGACAGGATTTCTCTGCCTCCATTAGGGTGACCAGATGTCCCGATTTTATAGGGACAGTCCCGATTTTGGGGTCTTTTTCTTATATAGGCTCCTATTACCCCCCACCCCCATCCCGATTTTTCACACTTGCTGTCTGGTCACCCTAGCCTCCATCCTGGTTTCAGTCCCTCTCCCCACCATGTGCTCTGCTCCCAAGGCTCTGAGCTCCCCAGTCAGGCCCCTGGGGTGGGATGGGGAAGCAGGAGATTCTAGCCTGACCTGGGTGTGCCTTCTAGGGGAAGCATGACTGAGGTGGAGCCTGTGCTGGACTTTGCATCCTCCGGGAGGACTGGTCGCAGGAACGCCCTCCCTGACATTCTGGGCTCGCCGGCCGGCGTCAGCCCCTCCGACCTGCCTCTGAAACTAGCTGAAATGTCTCTAAGCTCAGGTATGTACCAGACAGCAGGTCTGGCCCTGCCTGATGGGCCCTGCTCTGCCCTGTGTCCCCCAGAGAATCTGGTCCTGTGGCCACTGGGCCACTGGAGACAGAGGGCAAGTGTGCCCTGCAGAAGGGTCACACTGCCTAGAAGCATGGGCTAGTGGTTACAGCAGGGAACTGAGAGACTCTCGTCACTTCCCCTCTGCGCCTCTAATTCCCCATCTGGAACAATGGGGATTGTTATGTGTTATTACTCTGATAGGCATCTCTCTAGTGTGAGTATCGTTATTTATCAGTTGTGTTACCACAGCGCTTGGGAGCCCTAGTCACAGACCAGGCTGCATGGTGCTAGGCGCTGTACAGACGCAGAACGGACAGATGGTCCCTGCCCCAAAGAGCTGACACCGAGCAGTGCCATGGCCACGGCATGCGGGTGCCCTGCCAGAGCACACAGACAGCCTTTGCCTAGCGCTTTTCGCCCTGTTCCAGCACGAGGGGGGTCTTGCCTGATGGTTAGTTCCTGGGAGGTCACTGCCTTGAACAATACATTTGGCACCCTTGGCAGTCTCTGAATAAGCCAAGGATATGGTCCCTTCAAGGTCTGAGGGTTGGGCCACTCGGGGGCTGGGAGAAGTGGGGCTGGCCCGGGACAAGGGTACTGGGGGAGTGGGCTGGACTGCTGGGGCTGCCTATGAGCTGGGAGGCAGGGGCGGTGCGGCCACCCAAGGACAGGGGATCTGGAGGGAATGGGGCTGTCTGTGGGCAAAAGTCCTGGGGGAGTGGCTCTGGCTGTGAGCAGTGGGGCTGGCTGGGGGCTGGGAAGCTGGAGGGAATGGGTCTCGCTGAGGCTGGGAGTGGGGCCGCCAGGGGGCTACAGGGAGCGGGGGTTGGCTGGTGGAAAGGAGAGTGGGGAGGACTGTGCTGTACCCGTTTGTGGACAGAGAACTGTGCTTTCCAGGGCTTTTCACTGCACTTGCCTCCATTGCTCTCTCCACAGACAGATCCCAGGAAATGCAGTCCCCCTCCACAGAGGTGCCCCCGCAGCAGCCCCAAAGCCCAGAACTGAAGGACACGTCTTAACACCGTTAAGACCATTTCTGACCAGCAGGGAAAGGAGAGACTGTCGAGCATCAACACAGCTTGACTGGTGGGGCTGGAGTTTGCTGGGTTTTCCTTGGTGCTATGCAGCAAGAACATCTTGTGTTCCTTGGAGCGGGGGAGTAGAGGAACCTCCGAGGGGGAATAAGCAACCACGTGTCTGGCAAAGCTGGGGAAAACCCCTGTGGAGAAATGTTTCTTTGGTGGCATCTAAGGACACAGACTTAGGAACCAAGGACGTTTGTTTGGGGGTATTTTCTCGTCTTCACACCCAAACAGCTGAGCGGTGCTGATACCCGCGATGACTCTGCGGTAGGAGCATGATGCGCAACGAAGGGTTGTTCTTAGCTGAGTACGTTCGTTCACTGTGATGTTCTGGGGCACAATTTCCTTGTCTTTTCTTTTGTAATAGATGATCCAGTATCCTTATTCAGGCCTTCTGAGAAGCCTGGGGCAGATGGCGCAGTGGGGGTCCGTAGGACATTCTCCTCTCTGGCACCCAAAGGTGAAGCCCTTGTCTGGCAAACAGAAGCGAGTCCCTTCCCAGGCTGGGTCCTGCTTCTGCCGGGATCCAGTGTGACCCCTGCAACTTGTGAGATAAAGCTCCCTTGAGCCCTGGCTCCCTTTAAGAGCTTGCCAACCAAACGGGATGAAGTTTGGCAGTTTCACCAAAGTCTCAAAGCAGCCAGCAGGCCACACCGGGGCGTCAGTGACGCCAGTCCACGGAGCTTATTGTCACTGGTGAGCCGGGCTCAGCCCAGGCCCCCGGGCTTGCCTGGATCCCCGCCCCCCATGCAGCACCCCCTGCCCTGGGTTGTGGTTAGGGTCTAGGGCGCTGGACATACTGTGCACACTACCTCCCCCGAGGACTGGCCTTCAGGGGCAGCACCGGCTCTGCCCCCAAGCCAGGGCTGCCGCCTGCACTGATCAGCAGTATCCGCCCTCTGTACGAGGGCTCTGCAGGGAGAGAAGCAGGGTCAGTGGGTTTCACAGCAAACCCCAGAGCGGGCTGCCCCCCACCCGACAGCAGAGAACCCGAGGCCGAGGATTTTGCGGCCTAAACACAGGCTCTGTCTAACCGGCAGCACTCGGCCCTCTGCAGGGAGACCCGATGCGTTACGCAGGGAGAGCTGTAGCCCCAAGTTCCCATCCCTTACCGGCCGGGATGGCAGGGAACCAGCCGCAGGTGGTACCAGGCGCTACTCAGGTTTTGGGGGGCATTTAATGTTTGCTTTTCACTACGGGTGTAGAGGGACACCCCCACCCCCAGCCCCTCCCACCGTGCCTGGATCCTCCCTGCCCCTGCAAGGAGGAAAATATAAAAGAAACCTAGTGGTTTGGCTCAGATATACTGTGGCACATTAGCGAATGCTGCCATGGCCACATGGGGCAGGGTTCTGGATTGATAGAGGCGTCCCTCCTGCCCTCCTGCAATGGTCCCCCCAGAGGGGAGCTCTGGGACAGAAAACCCTGGTGTTCTGCTCGACATGGCCTCTCTCTTACTGTTCCTGTTGTTTGAATTGCAGCAGTGCCTAGGAGCCCCCGTCACGGACCCAGGCCCCACTGGGCCGGGCGCTGTGCAGACACAGCCCTGGAGATCAGATGTGCAATGTGCCATGCCCCAGGCTGCATGAGAGCTCATGCTAGGTTTCCCCCCAGCACTCACTGTGGCCACCTGGCTCGCGGGAGACGAGCACTATGAATCCAACAGGACTCACTGCCACTGGCCTCGCGTCCAGCCTTGGGCACACAGGAGCCAGGAGAATAGCCATAGGCATGGGAGGACTCTGCAATGATTCCCTCTGGGGAGGGAATTAGTTTAGATTCAGGCCTCCCCCTCCCACTTGTGTCCCTGGGTTCCCTAACTCCTCGTTAAAGTGGGCACTCTGTGCTGCCAGCCCCTCCACGGTGCCTCCAGCCGTGGTCTCTGGTTTGGGTGCTCAGGGAACTACAGAGGCCCATGTGGATTTTGTTATCCTTTCCCTGGGGGCTGGGCGCATCACTTTTGCTGGCCTTTCACCTTCTGCCAGTGCAAAGACGCAGGAGTCTAAGGCTGCCCCCAGTCTCTGAGAATGCAGAACTGCTGCCCAGGTTTCTTATTGACCCTCCTGGGCTCCCAGACCCAGCAAACTGATGTGAAGAGCGCTCCTTCCCCAGCTGTCACTCTAAGGTCAGGTCTCCAACATGGTGTTTCTGGAGCTGCAGCTCCTGCCTGGGCACTGGGAAGTTCCTTCTGGGAGAGGACTGAGCCATGCAGGGGCTCTGGTCTCCCAGCTGTGGAATCAGGGTAGATCTCAGTGCCCAGGCAGGACTGGGGTCATCATAATACAGCTGCAATGCAGAAACACATCGGTGTCGCAAGGAACAAGATGCTTCTAATAAACCTGGAAGGACTTTGTGCTGCACAGTAATACCAGCCCTTTGCCATTCTCCAGCACCTTCCATCTGAGGACCTCAAAGTCCTATACAAAAAGATCACATGTACCCAAAGATACAACCCAACCCTGGTTATTGACGGGAATGAATATATCGCTGGTCCAAGGTACCTGCTACACCCTGTGTTGGGCATTTAAAAAAAACCCTACAGCTCCATTGATACACATAACAACTCCTAAAGGCTTGACATAGACTTAAGAAATTCATTTCTCACAAACTACCTAGGGGACAAACTTCCTGCCATTAAAAAAGCTGGTATTCTCAGCTTTCCAGGGGTATAAAGCACTAATTTATAATCATCAAAGGTCATTTTGTCAGATCTTTTAAATCACACCACGCCGATTACCATCTTGCTCCCCCCACGCTTGCATTCCAGTGTGTTTTGGTAGCTGCCATCTCAAGAACTACTTGAGACAGAAACTGATGCTGCCTGTCCTCTTGAGTGGAAGGTTGGGAATCTCAGATTTCAAAGGGGATAAAACATCAACCTCTATCTTGAAATACCAGCTGCTAAAATCACCCTGGAAGGACCGTCACAAACGTGCTTTGTGGATGGGACCAATATAAATGGTTTCAGGACCAATCTGATTTTTCTAAACACTGATCCTGTGCTGAATTTGCAAAACATCCGTCTGCCCATTTATTTCTGGAAGGCTCAGGCCTAGATTCTGGTCTCAGTGACTACCAGGATAAATCTGTAGTAAATCCATTTCAGTGAATGGAGTTATTCCAATTTTACACCAGTGGAAATGAGACCAGACTCTGACCCCCCACGGCTAAATAATGCTTGTACAAGGATACTGGATTTAGCATCATTCCTAACATGTAAACAAGAGGTATCCTGGATTTAATGTCTGTGTAATGTGTCTGTGTGGGTGTGTGTTGGATATGTGTAGTGTGTACATGCTGCTTCCTGGAGCATCTGAGCACAGCTGGGAACAGAGCGAATGTGGAGACTGGTTTGTGGTGGACACTTGGAACCAGGGATTGGGGCTGGGAGGAAGGTCTGAGGACTGGGACTTCCAAAGGAAAATTTCAGATGGGCACATGCCCCCAGCGCCCAAACTGTCAGATCGCCTTGGTTTTGACTTGGTGGCTGTCAGGAATTGAGATGGGGCTGGGAGTGCAGTGAACACGGGGGTTCTTTTTTTAAGGGAGCAGTGTGCATCTCTGGGAGAGTCCTGAGCTGCTCCCACCTGGGGACTTGTTTGGGTAATAAATTGTGAGTATTTTCCTGTGCATCCCTATGCAGCGTATGGCTCTTTGGTTGCAGGGGTATAGCCACGGGGGGAGGGCTGTCCAGGAGAGAGCGGGACTTTCCAAACTAAATCCCTCTCTCTGGTTTGCAAAGGGGCCTGTGAGGTGCATAGGGAGCTAAACTGCCTGCAGGGTAAGTAAAGACGTCTGCAACCCTCTGGTAAAGTCGCGCGTGTAATATGAGATTCCGCTGGGTCTCCTGCTGGGCTCTGTTAAACTGAGGTGGGTGCTATAACGTAGTGCACCCGTAGCCGTGTCACCAAAAGCAGCAACGAGATCTGTCTGTCAGCTCAGAGTGTATCGCAGACAACAAGCATGCCTGGATTTAAAGGAAGTGATTAATGCGGTGCGGGGAGGCCAAGGGAGGTTGGGCTGATGTCAACTGCAATGGCGGCCACACAAGGCATGGCACAGGATACACGATGATGGATGAGTGTTCAGATGGTGCTGACTTCAGTTCTGGGTTTGTTCTTATCGCTTCTCACGTGGGAAGTGAGTCCGATCTGGGGTCTTGCAAGTGTAGTCATTGCTGGGGGGAGGATGGAGCACTGACCTTATGACATGCTCTCTTCCCGCAGAGACTTCACATGCAGCTCCTCAAAAGTGGGCACAGACCTCTCCTTCTGGGTCTGTCCAGGGCAACAAGTTCCCAGGTTTTAATGTCTATCGTGCATGCTTTGAGTTGGATTTCAAGGTGTCTTTATATCTGAGGATGGGTCGACCCTTAGAGCGGGCTCCTGTGCTCAGCTGGCTGGAGAGCACTGCTTTTGGCATACAGGAAACCTCCAGGCGGACCATGTGTCCGACCCAGCAAAGTTGAGCCCTGATGAGCATGCTGTCGACGCTTAGGGTTACAGTACAGTCTAAAGACATTAAAGATGTGTACAACACCCACTCTTTGAGAGGCGCCAAATGCTGGTCAGACCATCGGGTAGTGAGATGTATCATGTTACTACACTTTGCACCAAAGCGCCCCAGATGTCATTTCAAACCCCTAAAGATGATCAATGTGGTTTCCATGAAAGACCCCAGCAAACAAAGTTGGAACAGACACTGGAGACTGCATTAGCTGAGGTCCCAAAGAACCCCACAGATATTGAGGCAACCTGGTAGAAGCTCAGAGATGTCACATATAATACAGCATCCAAGGTTCTTGGCTTTGTAAGGTGGCAACACCAAGACTGGTTCGATGAGAATGACCATAAGATAGACTGGCTACTGAAGACCATGCACACCAAACACAAGTTCTACATCTTGGACAAGAAATCAGCAATGAAGAAGGCCAGGTACCATCAGACCAAACATACACAACAAACCAGATTAAGGCTAATGAAGAAACACTGGTGGGAGCAGAAGGCTGAAAAACTGCAGGGAGCAGCTGACAAGCATGACATGAAGGCCTTTAAGAAGGTCTCCATGCTGAGTATGGCCCAAAATCCAGTGGTACAGCCCCTGTCCTCACTGCAGACAGTAACGGGCTGTTCACAGGGGATGGTGATATTCTCTCTCACTGGGCAGAGCACTTTGATAGTCTTCTGAACTGTCAATGCCTATGTCCAATGAAGCTATTGACTCACTTCCTGCAGCATCCTGTCCTGGAGGAGCTGTCCCTCACTCCTTCTTTAGACGAGATTACTAGAGGCCATCAAGATGCTGTCCATGGGCAAGTCTCCAGGCCCTGAGAGCATTCCATCTGAACTGTACAAGTGTGGAGGTGCCCACCTGGTCAGGAAACTCACCAGCCTTTTCAAGACTATCCGGGAACAGGGCACTGTGCCCCAGGACTATAGGTATGCTTTCATAGCTCATCTATACAAAAGGCATAGGATATGCTATGCATCGTGAACTCCAGGTGGTGTGCAGAATTTGGTTAGAGTACAAATGGCTGTAGATGGCTCTCATGTGGACTCCCTTGGCCACGTGTAGTTAGCAGTGGGGCTGTGCAGGGCTCTGGTAGGGGCTGTGCTTTGCATTGTTTTAACGTCCAGAGGATTCAGACGTTTGTTCTCATGGCAGTCTACCGAAGGCGGAGTGAATTGTGTCTTGAATTGTGAATTGTGATGAGGTTTACAAAGGGTGGACGTCCCAGATCTGGTTCTGGGGTGAAGGCACAGCACTGGGGCTCAGGAGATTGGGGTTCAGGTCCCAGCTCAGTGTGTGACCTTGGGCCAGACACTTCGGATCAGATTTGACACTGGCAGGGGAGTTTAAAATGACAAGTAGCAGATGCGCATTTGGTTGGTTTTCTAGCTTGTCTTCCACACCCTGTTGCTGCCCAAATGACATCCTGTCCCTGCTGTTCCCTGAGACCTTCCACCCAGCCACCCCTCCCCATGGATCACAATGGGCGCAGTTCTCCAGCTAAGCCCAGTGAATTGGTGAGAGCCGCCTGCTGCTGGAGCAGGCTGCCTGTGCTTGTGGGGAGACAGACTGTGGGCAGGGAGGTGGAGGCCCCCCGCATTTGGGGGAATAGGAGCAAGTTTCTGCCATGAGGAGGCATGAGCAGGTGAGTAGAGTCGTGCACGGGGCGGGTGCAGAGGAGGTCCATTCCCATCTCCCCCTCCGCTTGTGGCTGATTTGGTGGAAGCAGGTGAGCTAATGAAAAGACTTAAAGTGGAGGGAGCCATATGGCGAGGAGCCAGGACGGTTATCACAGGTGCAGCATTCCAAATGTACTGGAGTGGGGGAGGCCAGAGAGCTGGGGCTCAGCAGGCCTACCCCCCGTTACCTGGCACAACGGCACAGGAGGGAAACCAGCACTGTTGGTGCAATTCTTACCAGGCCTCAGCCCCACAGCACGTGCCACCGCCTGTGAGCGGGCTTCCCAGCCCCATTCCTGCCCCTTCTGCTCCCTTGAGTCTCATTTCGGTGCCTAAAGGGGAGCTGAGCATGTCTGAAAAGCTGCACGTCTGTAACCCCCTGGGGAGCATGTCAAGCCCACCCACAGCGGGCGTGTGCGCTCTGAGAGTGACTGCATACTGCAGCACAGCGCTGGGGGGCAGGCCCCCGCCCGACTGCTCGGTGTCACACAGAGCGACGGGGGAAAGGGAGTCAGCCCACGGCTGCTGAGCCAGCTCATTTAGCTGGGAAAAAATAAGAGGAAATGCTACGAAATAAATCATCCGGGGTAAATTGGCATCATCTCCTGGAAGCTATTGCTGGGAAATGCCTCTCAGAGCCTCCAGCCTGTCTCCCAGTGCCATTGCAGGCCTGCAATGCCCCCCTCAGGATCCATCCCTGAGGGGGGCATTTCCAAGGGCTCTTTCCAGGCCAATTTTAAATGTCCTAAGTGATGGGGCTTCTGCAGCTTCCCTTGGGTACACAGTTCCACATCCTCAGAGATCTCACCCTTTGGGAAGGCTTGTCTCATATTCACCCTAAGCTCCCCTCCCTTTCAATCCATCCTGGGCATCTCGTTACCTTCTAAATAATTCCTCTCCCTCCCTGCTGCTTACACTTTGCAGAGTTGTAAGCCTCAGGCCTCCCTAGCAGTTGCTTAGGTGAGCAATGGATCTTTAGCTTGTCTAAGATTTCCTCTTAAATCCATCTCTCCAACTCCTGCATCGTTTGTTTGGTTTTTTTGCTGTTCACTGAATTGCCTCCAGCTTGTTAACGTCTTTTTGGAGTGAGATTCCCAGAACCAAATGCCAGCACAGAACCACTCGAAAGATGACAAAGTCCCAAGAACCTCCCAGGGACATGGAGCGGGCCTCAAAACTGCTGAGCATAAGAGCCTTCAAGGCCTAGATCCACAACGGGACGCCATATAGTCATGTGGTTTGGGCACCCAGCTGGGAGGTCAGAGCCCCTGGATCCACTCCCCTGCACCAGCTTCAACAGGAGAAACTATCAGAGCCCCACATCAGATTATCCCAGAGCCCTGTTCAAATCCTTTATTTCCCCTCAGGTGGAAAGGGGCAGAACCTGGGTCTCCCACATCCCAGGTGAGGACCCTCACCACTGGGCTACCAGTGACCACCTGGGCACAGCCTCCCGCAGCAGGGCTCAGATTCCAAAGGGACCCTGTGATAGGGGACACAGCCCTTGTGAGCGCCTCCTATCAGGTGGGTACGAACCTGCGCGCTCTCTCTGCTCCTTTTTAACTGAGCCTGCTGGGCTCTGATTGGCTGCTTCCCTGCAGCCTTTCTAGGCAGGCCTGGAGGACCCACCTTTATTGCTCCTTTTCTGGGGTGGTCTGTGGTAGGACCCTGAGGACTCCAGCAGGGGGCCTCAAAGGGCCCAGTACACCCCATCACAGACCAATCTGGTAGGTGGCCTCCGAGCACCCCTCCTGGGTCAGGCCCTGCACGTGACTTATAGGGTTGCCAACTTTCTATTTGCACAAAACCAAACACCCTTTCCCCGCACCCCACCCCACCTCTTCTCCGAGGCCCCGCCCCTGCTCACTCCATCCCCCCTCCCTCCATCAGTTGCTCTCCCCACCCTCACTTACTTGCTCATTTTCACCAGGCTGGGGCAGGGGGTTTGGGGGTGGGGGAGAGCATAGGGTGAGGGCTCTGACTTGGGGTGCAGGCTCTGGTGTGGGGCCAGGGATGAGGGATTTGGGGTGCAGGAGGGGGCTCTAGGCTGGGGCCTAGGGGTTCATAGTGTGGGAGGGGTCTCTGGATTGGGGCAGGGAGTTGCGGTGTGCGGGGCAGGTGAGGGCTGTGGCTGGGTTGTAGACTCTGGGGTGGGGATGGGGATGAGGGGTTTGGGGTTGTAGGAGGGTGCTCAGGGCTGGGACTCAGGGGTTCGGAGAGCAGGAGGGGCATCAGGGCTGGGGCAGGGGGTGGGGCACAGGAGGGGGTCAGGAGTGTAGGCTCTGGGCAGTGCTTACCTCAGGCATCTCCTGGAAGCAGCAACATGTCCTCCATCTGGCTCCTATGCGGAGGCATGGTGGTGGCTCTGCGTGCTGCCCTGTCTGCAGGCATCACCCCCATAGCTCCTGTTGGCCATGGTTCCCAGCCAATGGGAACTGCAGAGCTGGCGCTTAGGGTGGGGACAGTGTGCAGAGCCCCCTGGCTGCCCCTATGCATAGGAGCCGGAGGTAGAACATGCCACTGTTTCTGGGAGCTGCACGATGCCATGGCAGGCAGGGAGCCTGCCTTAGTCCCGCTGCGTCACCAACTGGACTTTTAACGGGGCCGCCAGGGTCCCTTTTCGACCGGGCATTCTGGTAAAAAACTGGACACCTGGCAACCCTACTTAGGTGGGTGAGCCCTGATCTTCCCTCCAGTTCATGGATTGCTCTGGGGCTCAGGTGGGCATCCAGATGCCTGGAGGGAGGGAGCCATGCACATGGCCAGAGGCAAAAACATAGATGCCGTGGGAACTTTTACCCTGAAAACTTAGGGGGGCAAGTGAGTTTAGGAGCCTGCAGGGTTCAGTGGCAATGTTGTGGATCACAGTGGGCCCCAAACTGGGACTGAGGCACCTATGTACCTTTAAGGACTGGGGCCTAAGGGCTTCAAATCCTAATGAGATGAATGGGAATAGAGAGTTTTCAGCATTGGGCTCTTATTTCCTGTTCTGGGTGCTCTGGGTGGGGTGGGGCAATGCAAGGTGCTGCCAGGAGTCATTAGGGCTGGGAAGATGAGAGCCCAGCAAACCTCCCCCTGGAACAGCATGAATGAACCCAGGTACCGTCCATCATTCCTCATTGCTTGGGGCCGGCAGTGCTGAGGCACCCAAGGGACGTGGTCCCAGCCCAGTTTTACAGAGTCTGGCCACTTCTCCAGAACCAAACCCAGCGTTGTATCTTCGGTCACTGATTCAGAGAGCACCCTGGCCAGGCGCTGTGCAGATCCCTCGGATTGTTCTTTGTCGATGGCATGCACGGTGCTTGTAGGACAGGCCCGACAATGTGTGCCCTGCAGACAGGAGAAGACAGACAGACCTAGCACTCCGAGAAATGAATCCCAGCACCTGAGCCAGCCTGTTGAGTAACGACAAGGCAGCCCCCTGGGGAAGGCTGCTGATGCGCCCATCAGCGTTCCAGAAGTGTCTTTAGGAAGCAAACGGCACAGCCCCAGCCCTTTTTATGGCCAGTGGTGGGGATGGGGCTATCATTTAAATTTTATAATGAATTTAGGTCCAATGAAAACTATGCCATGAAAGCATGACAGCCTTGGAGGGCAGCTGTCTCGCCCTAGGGAAGGGGTACTGCATGGGCAGCGGCAGGGCCAGCTTTTCCCACAGCCCCTGCCAACACATGTTGACCTTGCTCTACGGGAGACCCCTTTCAAGGTGAGAGAGCTGTTCGGTCTCCATGGCCCATCTGGCCCTCAGCACCTCAGCTGAAGGGGCCAGTTAGTGCCAGCCGTGGTGAGACTATTTTGTGACATGGTCACCGGCCTGTTAGGAACTGGGCTGAGCACCTGCCCACCACTCATCCCACGGTTGACCTGGAGGGAAACACTAGTAGGTGAAACACTGAGGTGTCCCTCTTCCTGCCCATGAACACACGGGTCGCTGGGGGACTTGAAGTCCTGCCTTGCGATCTGCCGCTGTCCCATAGGGACGGTCAGAGGGTCTTGGACAAAGGAGCCGGGGAAGCTGGAGCCCATCACATTTCCTCCAGAATAGCAACTTAGAACAAACTGCACCTGGATCTTTAAATGTGGGTGATTTATTGTGATTTTAAAGGACCTACCCACAGGTTTAATTTTTTTAAGGATGTCTCCTACTCTTATAAAACAAACTAAGGCTGCAGTGATATCTTTTGCCCAACAGGTGGTGCTCTGGCATTAAACCTAGGAAGCCGTCCCCTTGTTCTGAAGGAGTCTGATCAGATGGTTATTGTTCAGCTCCATATTTCACGCTCCAGGATTTGTCAGAGCCCGGTGTTCCTCTATGTGCTGATTTGCCCTGGGCTAATGCTGAGGTCTGACAGGGCTTCTGGGTCCAGTGCAAATCTGCTCATTTGCTCTACACTGCAGTTGCCCCATTGGTGAGGTCAGATCTGATTGCAGAATGGGGCCTTAGCTTGGCTCTATGCTTGTAATGCCCGTGGGCAGTGGGCTCAGATTGTATGAGCAGGCATTGTTTCCTGCCCTTCACTCACATGCCACGGGTGAAGATGCAGCCACGCAGCCCCCTGCTGTGAGCCTGTTAGTCCTTGCAAGTGACGTAGCGTTTGGCTGGGGCAGTAGCTGAAAGAGCTGCAAGGAACAGCTGGGCTGTAATGCTGGCTGTCTTTCGTCCCGCGTCAGTCCTGGGCCAACGCTGCTGTTGGAGGGTGCAGAGGGGAGCTAAACCCCAGTCCTAGCTATCCATGGTAATTAACGATTCGTGTAAAGCCACTGCTGAAGGAGTCACCCAGGAGGGCTGAATGTGGGGCCTCTGGGTCAAATGTGCTTCTGCTAAAACATCAGGCAGCAGACCCACAAACCTCTATGCATGATCTAGCCACTAGACGGGGTATTAAGTTCTGCTTATCTCACTACCTAAGGGTTTTCTATAGTGCCCATCACTGCAGTATGCTTATTATTTATTATTTGTAGTGTGGTAGCCCCTAAGAGCCCCAGCCATGGGCCAGAACCCCATTGTTCTGTGTTTGTACAGTCCCTTTTTGGCTGGGCATTCTGGTTGAAAACCGGACACCTGGCAATCCTAGCCCCTCTGCCAAGCCATGTGAAGTGACACAAGCTGGCTACGCCGTGCACTTGACTACAGGCAAGGGCGGGAGGGTCACTGTTCTATCCTTAAATGCCAAACTCTGCTTCTAGCCTGACGGCTCCATGGGCTTCATAAGCTGGGCTGGTCTCAGGGAGGCAAGGAGCACTAGATGGGGCTGTGGGCAGCTGGGGCCTCATGGCAATTACACTGGTAGTGGTTTCCAGCACCTCCTGGTGGAGTAAATCAGGAGTCCCTGGAGTCCTCCAGGTGTCCATAGGGGAGAATCAGGCCCCGTGTGTCTGACACTTTTATCCAAACCTTCTGGCTGAGCATGCGGTGGCAACGAGTAGGGTACTGCTCTGCTCCTGGTGTGGGGGTCACACTGGCACCAGGGCAGCTCCAAGGGGCGGCATCACTGGGACCTGCAGCTGAAGTCTCTCAGGCCTGGCTCAGGGCAGCACGACCTGGATCCCAGAGACCTGCACGCTGGGTGCAGACAAAAGGGACATGCTTGGCCTCCTGGAATCTCTCCCAGCTCTGCACCGGGATCGGGCTGGCTGCATGCCTCCTGCCCTTATCTCTTGGCACTGGGTGCAATTCTCCCAGCTGCTTGCAACACAGTGAGAGGTTAATGTGCCCTGGGGTCAGAGCGCAAATGAGAGTGAGACGGGACAGCATCACGGGGTAGCACCCTCCACCTGGCCACCATGGTACCCAGCTGGCCAAGGCTTTCCCCAGGAGGCCACCCCACCCACCTAGACATGAATGCCGTGCCCGAGCCAGCAGCTCATCTAGCATGTGAGTGCAGGTATCCCGCCCACGTCTATTAGTGCAAATGTTATAACCATGGGGTGCGTCTGCCCTGCAATCAGAGGTGCACCCAGCAGGTCGAGACATCCCCGAGCTGGCTCTGCTCTCGCCAGCAGTAGCAAGGCAGGCATGGCAGTAGGGGCAGGGCGAGCCATTCAAGTCCCAGGCAGGCGTGAACAGTCCATGCTGCCGCAGCGTCACTGCTCTCTGGTTCTGGAGTTAGACCAAAGCCAGCTTGGCTGTGTCCAGACATGCTGCAGCCGCACCTCTGACTGCAGGGCAGACCTAGTCCACAGCCCCACTCCCACTCCTAGCTCAGACCCACCCGTGGATCTGTGCGGGGCGGTTCAGGCTCCCTCTGGCCCTGCTCGATCATCTGATCCCACTGGAACAAGAGCCCAGTGGAGAGGAGAGGTTGGGGACGGATTTTCCAATGCGCTGGTGACACATGGGAGCTGATATTTTGAACAGCTCCTACTCCGCCATCCCCAAGTGCTGGGCCCTGCTGGCCGGCTCCTGGGGGGATGGATGGGCCTAACGGCACCGGCTGCAGCAGTTCTGCCACGCCCGGGGGCCAATCAGTTAATCAGTGGGGCAGCTCTGCGACCTGAGCAAAGCCTGCAGGTTAAAGGCTTCATGGCTACATCCCAGAGTGCTCTGGGCAGGGCTGAGGGAGCACTGACTGGCTCACCGTGGGCCCCGCCTGTCCCGAGCCTTGGCGCTGCCCCCTGGCAGTGAGCCGGCCCTTTCAAACATGTGGCCCTGCTGCTAGCCCCCGGGAAATTGGGAGCTGAGCACCCACAGCTCCCATTGGCTCATAGGGTCTGAGATGCACGATTCGGAAGGATGCCGCTAGGTCCTGTGTGCACGGAGGTTGGGGGCCAAGACTCCCAGACCCCTCTGGGCCTGCAACACCCACAGGGCCTGCTACAGCCACCAGCCAGCTCCTGCCTGAGGAAACACCCCAGCGGGCATCAGCAGCCCAGGACTGTGGATCCTGGGCAGCGGCAACCCACCAGGATGCTCAGCAGAGACATTCAGCGCCCAGCCCCACCGAATGGAGAGGGCAGAGCTGGGAGAGACGGTGGAGAGCGGCGGGCTCCAGGCTCCTCTCCCATGCTCCCAGGGAAGGCTGCCATGGTCCTGTGCTGTTCCTCTGGCCCCCAGGCCTGTGGCTGGGTGGGCTGCAGGACGTCCTGGCGCTGCTGGGCTGAGCAGAGAGGATTGGCGCCCAGGAGGCCTTGGCCCAGTGATCTGTGGTTCCTTAAGTTCCCTGGTCAGCCGCTGGCCGCGCCTCGCCAGAGGGCTGAGGTGGGACAAAGGCGCTTTAATTGCTGCTCAAGCTGCTGTTCTGCCTAATCAGCTTGTTCCAGCCACAGGCACAAATGTTAAACAGTAACTCTGCTGAGGGGAACAGGGGGGAGCCATTCCCCCGCCAGGCCTGTGCACGGAGGCTGCCTCAGCGGGGAGCAGTCCCCCCCACCCGGCCAGGGCCTGTGAGCAGCTGGAGCCATGTCCGGCCCCCTCCCCCGGGTCTGTGAACGGAGACTGCCTCAGCGGGGAGCTGTCCCCCATACCCCGCCAGGGCCTGTGAGCAGCTGGAGCCGTGTCCGGCCCCCTCCCGCCCCCCGGGTCTGAGAACGGAGGCTGCCTCAGCAGGGAGCCGTCCCTCTCCAGGGCCTGTGAGCAACTTCCACCAGCTCCTTCCCACCCTCCCTAGGTCCCTATCTACCTCTGGTCCATCAGTGCATTGGTCGCTGACCCGTGAGGGGCATGGCTGAGACCTTCATGCCCACACACAGCAACTCCTCCCTGCTCTTCCAGTACCCTCTGCTCAGGGCTCAACGCTGAGGGCCAAGGAGCTGTCCTGCTGCTCCCTCAGGTGGTGTCTCCCTGCCTCTGGGGACCTGGCTCTGCCCCCAGGAGCTGAGTGCACAGGGCAGCCCTGACCCATAGGCTTCAGCGCCTCCTCCAACCTTCTGCCCGTCCTCTATGACCAACAGCTCCCCATTCGGTTCAGAATTCCCACGTCCCTCACAGCAAACTCTCCCCTCCTCCGGCCCAGCCTGGCTCGGGACACTTGGGAATGTCTGGGTTATGCTTTTGTGCACAGAGTAATTTTCTAGAGGTCCCATCACATTATCCCAAAGCCTGGGGGCTGACCCAGTGGGTGATATGTGCTGTGTGGAGGGGTGGGTAGAGTACGGGAACAGGCAGTCTGGACTCCTGGGCTTTATTTCCAGATTTCCCACTGGCTTATTAGGTGACCTGCAGCAAGTCACTTTGCTTTGGTGCCTCAGTTTCCCCATCTATGAAGAGATCATTGAGTTTCCTGGCTGATATGTTGTTATCAGCGTCCATGGTGTGTCTTGCCAGGTAGGAGAGCTGGGCTGGCCGGAGGGGGAAGAGTACTGCAGAGCACTTAATTTCTGGAGACAGGGTGTGGATCCCGCAGTGACACCCACGGTCTCTGAAAGAAGTTCTATCCAGATCTCCCTTCCCAAAAGTCTGGTGCAGATAAGGTGGTGTCTCAGGCTCTGACAAGGGGTGTGGAGTACAGAATCAGCAGCCAGACAAAATGGGGCAGGGAATAAGGTTTCTCTGTACCCCATTCCCACAGCCCACCAGTTCCAGACAGGAAAGCAGTGTCCTGGGATAACTGGAGACCATGGTGCTCACATTTTGGGGTGCAGTCCAGGCCAGTGAGAGGCTGTGTAACCACAGCTTGTCCTGTAACCTGGAGAGCCTTAAAATGCTCTGCTGCTGTAGCTCCCTGTCTGGACACTCCCAACCAGTGGACAAGCGTGCCCCGAGAGTCTGTGTGCTGAGCTGCCCTGGTTCAGCGGCTGTGACTCCAGCAGCCTGCTTGTTACACCTCAGCCAGACTCTGATCTTCACCAGCCTCGGTTACTACTAGCCAGGTGACCCAAACACACCCCCAGTCCTGCATTTCCCCCAAACTGTCTGCCCGGAAATGTCCGGCCCTGTCCTGGAACATTCAGAGGAGTGATAAAAGCCCATTGCGCTTTTAAAGAGGCAAAAGCAGACAGCTTATTTCTTTGACTGGAGCTAATAAACACTTCATAGCAAACACAGCACTGGGTTGATTTAGAATAGAAGTCAAACTGGTGTATTTAACCAAAAAGAGAGAGGTCTGACGTGAGTTCAGGGGTCAGGGATAAAGACAGAAAGGGTTGCCAACAAATAAAAGTGAAAAACATTTTCCAGTGACTAAGACTTAACAAAACCACAGACTTGGTTCCAGGTAAGAGTCTTACCACACATCCCCCCAGCCAGATGGCTGACCACCCCAGGTCAGGGTCTCCCACAAAGTCCAAACTGCTCGGTTCCTTTGTAATCTTAGATGAGAGATCACTTGGGGTTCTTTACCGCTGTCTTGTACAGTCCAGTGGACATTGGAAATGTCTCCTCAAAGGCCAGTGTCCCCGCTATAAGGAAAGGTGCCAGGAAGCCTGATGGAGAAGGTTCCATGCGAGTTTCTTCCCCGCTGGTGTTTTCTACAATGGAAAATGATCTGTCCCTGCAGCAGCTGATAGGCCAATGACTGGCCACTTGACTGTGATTGCCAATTGTCTGATTGCAGTTGGAGGGAGGCACTGGCCTTTCCTTTGTCTGGAAACACCTGTTTCCCCACTCCCCAGCCCTGTTTTGGTCCCATTTTTCCTTCCCACTTGCTCAGTCCTTTGGTGTTTACCGTACACGCACCACGCAGGAATATTAACGATCAGGGTGTTATTGGTTTTCCAGGGATACCTCACATGACACCCATTCAACATAGATCATGACTTACGTGAATTGGGACGCACTGAACAGGTCAGGCCAGCGGAAACTCCCTGCCTGATACAGTGAGCCCCCTGCCTTCTGGCACTGGGGTTCTCTTAGGATCACAGTAGGCTCTGCAGAAATCAATAGGGGCTGGCCTACGACCACCTGGCTGCTACAGGTACCAGCAGCTCCATCCCGCAGTGGCCAGGCGCAAGCATTTGACAGCTGCTTCCTAAACCCATCAGGTCAGCACAGTGTGGCTGGCTGGGGAAAGGAATGTGGCCACTAAAAAACTGCCCTGTGTCAGGCCACGCATGGGAGAGACTCTGGCTAAAGGCCCCTCTTCCTTGCCTCAATTCACAGAGCTAGACTTTCCAAGGCACAGACTAGCAGTAAGATGACTGCTGCAGAACATGCATTTGCTAGCGATCAGGACTGTTTGGCCCTATCTATTATACATGGCCCACAGCACCTGACAATCACAAAGAGATTTTGGCCACGCACCCCTGCGAGGTGGGAAGTATCACCCTCATTTCACAGACAGGGATCTGAGGCACAGCGTAGACTAAGTGACTTGGCCAAGGGTACCCAGGGAGTCTGTGACAGAACCAGGATTTGAACCCCGTTCTCCTGAGGCCCAGTTCAGCACTTGATTAGTTAGAGCCCCCTTTATTTCCATGGCCCGGATTCCGTGGCCATGGACCAGGTAGTGTCTCTGGGTGAGGTTCTGATCTCTGTCACAGTGGTGTAGACCCGGAATAACTCCACTTCTGGCAAGGTAGTTACTCCCAGCATAAGGGAGAGCAGGCCCCTGCCTTCTGGGCCTCAGTCACCCACAATAGGAGGCCACTGTAGCACCAGCGTGAACCAATTGTGGGACTCCCTTGGGACCGTCAGCAAGCAGTCATGGCTCCAAAACAGGGCCTCTGGTGGAGACCATTTAAATATGAACAGAGGTCTCTCCGGACCAAAAACTAGCATCACAACACGGGCATTCCCTCCGGACCTCAGCTAATGAAATTAATGCACAGTCTTTAGCAGCAACAGCTGCAAAATACCTCTACCCTGCAAAGCCCCCAGGGTGTTGGTCTGGCCGGTGAAGCAGTGCCTGTCTAGGAGATGGTACGCACCGCACCCCTGTGGAGAAGGGCCGTGCTAGTATTCTCCTAGCACAGACAGGGACCTGAGGCACACACAGGCAAAGGCCAAGACCCTCACAAATATTTAGGTGCCTAAATTCCACAGGCTTCAGTGGAACTTCGGACCCTAAATATCTTGCAGGATCTGGGCCCAAGTAACTTGTCTAAGCTCACAGAGGAACCCTATGGCAGAGCAAGTCCTAATCACTGGTGTTACCACCATAACACAAGGCAGTGGAGAGAAGGCGGAGCTGAAGCTAAGGGTCTACATAGAACTGCAAAAAAGAAAAAAAAAAAAGAAAAAAATATTAGAAGAGATTGGCGGAGCCAATTTTCACACCCCTTTTGCGCTCGCTCTGGAGGAATGCACCAGAGATGTGATTGGTAGCAGGAGTGTTAACCGAATCAGCACACGCTAAGTAACTATTTGGAGCATATTGACGGAAACCAATATTAGCCACTTTAAACATAAGTGTTTGTAACTGAAACCTGATACTGATAATCACCCTCATCCAATACGGGAACACAGACCTTCTATGAGATCTTTGCATCCCATCCAAACTAAGCAAAATTGTTCTGATTGCAGATCTCAGGTATTAAGAAACTGAAATACAGAACAAGAGATAGGTTTCAGAGTAGCAGCCGTGTTAGTCTGTATTCGCAAAAAGAAAAGGAGGACTTGTGGCACCTTAGAGAGGTTTCTAACCATCAGAGGAGTGAAGTTTTGGAATAGCCTTCCAAGGGAAGCAGTGGGGGCAAAAGACCTATCTGGCTTTAAACTCAATAAGTTTATGGAGGAGATGGTATGATGGGATAATATGGTTTTGGTAATTAAATATTCATGGTAAATAGGCCCAATAGCCTGTGATGGGATATTAGATGGGGTGGGATCTGAGTTACCCAGGAAAGAATTTTCTGTAGTATCTGGCTGATGAATCTTGCCCATATGCTCAGGGTTTATCTGATCGCCATATTTGGGGTCGGGAAGGAATTTTCCTCCAGGGCAGATTGGAAGAGGCCCTGGAGGTTTTTCGCCTTCCTCTGTAGCATGGGGCACGGGTCACTTGCTGGAGGATTCTCTGCTCCTTGAAGTCTTTAAACTACGATTTGAGGACTTCAATAGCACAGATATAGGTGTGAGGTTTTTTGCAGGAGTGGTGCGTGAAATTCTGTGGCCTGCATTGTGCAGGAGGTCAGACTAGATGATCATAATGGTCCCTTCTGACTTAAATATCTATGAATCTATCTATGAAAAAAACAAATTTACTTGAGCATAAGCTTTCGTGAGCTATAGCTCACCTCATCGGATGCATTCAGTGGAAAAGTGTAGCTCACGAAAGCTTATGCTCAAATAAGTTTGTTAGTCTCTAAGGTGCCACAAGTCCTCCTGTTCTTTTTGTGAATACAGACTAACACGGCTGCTACTCTGAAACCTGAGATTAGCTGGCAAATCATTTCCTGTAAGAAACAGATTCAGAAAAATCATGTGCTGCCTATGAACACTTTGGAAAAGGAAACAAGTGATGTTTGTCAAGTAATGTGTGTGCTCTGTGAAGGAAAGTGTGGTCAAGGCAAGAATTCTTCCATCAGCCTAGTGCTGGCTACACCCGGGGCTAGGTTGGTGTAGCTACATCTCTCAAGGGGTTGTGCATTTTTCACACCCCTGAGAGATGTAGCCACACCAATGTAAGTTCCCAGTGTAGATCAGCCCTTAGGAGTAGTGAGTTTGTCAGGTCTGGGACAGCAGTTGGTTTGTGGGGTCTGAGACAGGAGTTGCTTGTATAGAACAGTAAACCCTTTGCTTGTTGGCACCAATGGGCCTCTGTGCCACGAATAACTGATTTTAATTTTTTGGTTCATGGGCAAATCTGAAACAAAACAAAAAAACTGGGATCAAAGCAAAATGACAATTGTCAAAATTTTGGTGAATTGAAAAGTATAAATATTTTTTTCTGAATTAAACATTTTGTTCGGACAAAATCGATGTTTTATTTTACTTTTTACCATTTTCAGATGGTTTTGATTTATTTTTTAAAAATAAAATGAAAGGCTGTTGTGAAATGAAAAGTCCTTTGGAACCAAACTATTGAAACACATTGATTTACTTCCACGGATTTGGGAGGGTCTCTCCAGCCAAAACAATCCAGTGAAACCAACACGCTGTCGTGAACTGTTTCAATGTCACTGTTGCTGCATTTTTTTCACTGAAAACTGCCTAGCTCAGCTCACCAGCCTCCCTGGCAGGGCTGTTGCAGGGGTCATTCATTAATATCCGGGTGATGCTTTGACATGAAAAGTGCTACAAAAATGTTAAGGATTGTTGAAGTGCTTTGAAGAAAGAAGCACTTAGAAACCCAGGGAATGTTTGCTGCAGGGCCTGCAAAGTGTTCTTGAAAAATGACCCATTGTGCTCTTCGTAAAGTCCAGAGGTGAACAAGATCCATGGAGCAAAGTCTGTGGGGGGAAAGTAAGGCCTGGTCCCGTCAATGGGAGTTTCGTCATGGATGTCTGTATGATAGTCATTTACTATTTATATTCCCACAGCGGCTAGGAGCCCTAGTCAGAGACCAGAACGCCTTGGTGCTAGGCGCTGTACAAACTGTGGGCCAGTATTTCAGCCCTGGTCCATAGAGTCTGTGGCTCAGGGCAGGAGGAGAAGGTGGCTGCTGCTTGTCACAGACGTGGCTACCTTACAGAAAGGGTGCAAGGAGGGTGGGGGGCATGGGGGCAAAACTGAGACTGTGCCTCTCCCGTTTTCCCTCTGCAAGCGCTGGGTGGAGCTCCTAAAATCCACAACCCCCCTGTGTCAGGCTACACACACTGTTTATACCATGCAGCAGCCATGCCTACTCATCTTTTCAGTGTGCACTACCCTGGGTGAGGGGGAGGGGGCTACACAAAGCCCTGGTGACCATGAGATGAGGCCATGGACCGATAGCTCATCTGCAAGTGAGACGTTCAGCTCCTTACCCCGGGCGACAGAACCACGCTCGCAGAGTCCCAGGCCAAGCTGCTGCAGAGCTCTGCCCTTCCCCATGGTGGGGAGAAGGAATTTGTTGGGAAATGAGAACAAAGCTCTCATCTTCCTACCCTGCCCCCCAGCGAGAAACATTAGGGCTGAAGCCTGGCCAGAATCACAATCCCAGCAGAGGACCATGCCAGAGACGTCCCAGCCAGCTTCAGGTTGCTGCTCTTGGGGGCAGGGGGCTGATCAGGCTCAAACCCCACATGGGACCACAGTGTCACCAGTCATAGCAGCGGTCCCCTGAGCCCCACCTCGAGCCGTGGAGACAGCAGCTGTTACCACTGCAATCGGGGCACGCTGGCTCTCAAGGCATCTCCTGCACATATACACGCCTGCTCCCCTCAGCCCCAGGGGTCAGCCTTGCTGGCATGCTGCTGCTGTGACTTCAGGTAGAATAGTGCAAAACGAAGCCAGCAGCCAGGACCTGCCACCGACTCACTCCATGGCCTTGGGTAAGCCACTTCAGCCCCGATCCTCAAAGATTATTTAGATGCCTAAATGTCTTTGAGGACCGGGGACTGCCTCGCTCTGTGCCTCAGTTTCCCCAGCTGCAATGATCATTATGTGTTTGAGGTGTATGGAAGAAAACCACCATGTGAATGCTAAGGACTATTAGCATCTGCATTACACCCTGGTTTACGGATACGAGATCTGGATGCCTGAATTCTTTTCCTGCCACTGCTGTGCATCTCCGGGGTGGGGGGGAGAAGGAGGAGAGACAATTCTCTGTGCCCCACTTTACCTATCTACAGAGTGAGAATAACTCTACAGTGCTGGCTTTGGAGCTGCCTAGAACTGATGACCAGGCTGCAGTGCAGTTTAGTGGACTTATAGCCTGAGTTAATTGACGAGCAGAAAATGCACCCATGCAGGGGAGGCGAATCCTGGTTGCCCTTCTCCCCAGACATGCCAATGCAGATCAGTTCCCTCTGAACACTGGGCTCCATGCCCCTGCTGGGCTAGATTCACCAGGAGGGGAAAGTCCCGGGGGTGGGGGGATCAAAAGCCTCATGGGGGGTTAGACACTTTCACAATGAGGGGCAGAAACTGACCCTCGTCCCCTGTGTTTAAGGGTGCCCTGAGGCAGCTGAGCCTGTCCAGGTCTCCACTTTGGGATGTCAGACCCCGGGCAAAGCAGACAGGCCTGCTGGCCATTGGGTGGTTTAAACGCCTCTTCTCCTGCTAGGCTCCTGTTCAGATGAAGCTGTCGGGGGTCACTGCCCCCACACGGGCCACAAACTCCCGACCTGCTGCAGCCTGTGTGCGGGGGACTAGAGCCCAGCACCCGCTTCGAGAGCGGGACAATCGGAGGATGCCAGCCCTCAGGAAACCAAGATGAGGCCTGATGCCTGCACTCGGAGAGGCAGCCAGCCCCACACCATGACCCCTACTCATCTTGCCCCTGGGGTGCACGGCTGCACTGGTGAGTGCTGATCGATGGCACTGATGCCTTGGGTGAATGGCACCAGAGATGGACAAAACCATGTTACAAATAAAAAGCGAGACCATGCCCTCTCCAGCCCCTGAGCTAAGAAGGTGGGTGTGAGCAGGGGCAGGGCTTAGCCCAGCGAGAGAAGCGGGAAGAAGTGGATTTATACCATGTGCCCTGAGGTCTGACAGGAGAGAGTGGGAACTCCCCTGACTCTTACTGGCCCTTGGGGACTGTCTGCCAAATACCACTAGGGACTGAGCAACTGCCCTGCTTCAGAGTGGCAGTGGGGTTGGTCAGGTGGAAATCAGGATCAGAATTCTGCTCTGAGCTCTGCCATTCATTATGTGATCTAGGGCAAGACACTTCCCCTGCCTGAGTCTCGCTTTCCCATCTGTAACATGGGCATAATTACACTAGCTTTTCCTTCATGTCTTGTCTCTTGAACTGTGAGCTCCTCCGGGCAGGGGGTGGCTCTCCTTGCGTGTCCACACCCTGCCCTACAACAGCAGGATCCTGATCTCCGCTGGGCACAACCTGAGCACAGCTAAAATACAAATAATCATTCGTATGTCGCTGCCAAACCTTAGGGCTGCATAAGCCACTGAACCCCCCCCCCCCAGAAGATCCTAGGAGGAAAGCCAAGGTCTGATTCCTGACCCGCATCTGCACACTGGGGTGTCACTCTGCAGAGGTCAATTCATGCCCGAGATTGCACTGCACAGGCTGGGATCTCATCCGAGCAGTGGGGAGCGGCGGGCCCGGGAGATGGGGGAGGATGCCGGTGACTTGCTTGCAAGAAGAGCGCAAAGCGCGCAGAGCTGGAGCGCTCCCCGCGCAGTCCGCGCGCTCCCGGCGCGCTGCCCCCTGCCCCCCAGCGAGCGGGCCCGGGCCGTCCGCTTCTCCGGCGGGCTGGGGAGCCAGTGCGCCGCTCGCTCCCTCTCCGAGCACGTGATCAGAAGAGCTATTTAAAGAGGCAGCATGCGGGCAGGTCGGAGAGCAGGCTCGCCTCCCCTCAGCGCCCAGCCGCAGCTTGCACGGCCCCGGGGCTCGCCATGGCTGAAGCTTTCGCCGGCACCTGGAAGCTGATGAGCAGCTGTCATTTCGATGACTACATGAAAGCGATTGGTGAGCGCGTGGAAGGGGGCTGGGAACTGGGGGTACGGGGGACGAGCCTTTATTCCCAAGGGGCAGCGATGGCGAGGGGCTTATTCTTTGCCCCGGAGACACAGGCTGGCCAGGAGAAAAGGCAAAGAACAGAGAGTGAAATCCCGGGATTGGCGCATTCCCGTCGCGGCGCTAAATTCCGCGCACTGGGCGCAGGCAGGTGTCCCCGCGCATCCTGGGCCGGGAGTGGCCTCGCTCGGGGGGGTACTGCGGGTAACATTTTAAACAATGGTGGCTGTTTTCTCTGTCCATTTGACACTGAATTTCCAGCACCCGTAGGGCTGGGGCAAACGTTCCTGTCCGGAGCAATGCTTTGGAAATGGAAAATACGGGACACGTGGTATTGGCAAGCAGTGGCCAGAATGGTCTTTCTTTCCTTTTTTAAAAATTTTAAATAGCAGTTTTTAAACCTAAAATCAAAGGCAAACGGGCTGCTGCGCTGTGGTTAAAATGCGTGCTCGCACACACGCGCGCCCCTATCCGACCTTGATGGGGGGCATGGAAGTGGCAGGGTTAATTGCTCTGTCACCTGATGTCTCTGGGAGCAGCTTGGCCTGGCAGGAGGGTGTTCTGCACGTCTGACAGCTGGGGGGCGGGGGAGGGGGTGTCTAACTGCAAGCGAGCAAGGTCAGTGTAACGGATCCAAGCCTGGCCCGGTACTGATATATCTACAATCAGACACAAAAGGGGAAGCCTGGGTTTTGCAGCGTCAGCCCCCAGTTGGGCAAGCGAGGCGTGGCAACTGGCCAGGCTCATCACTCTCGGCCACAGATACTTGCTGCCAGCATCAGGGAGCTCGCAGGCATCAGCTGCACCCATGCAACCCTCTCTGCAGGAGCGGGGAGGGGGGGTGTTAGAGGCCCTTTGTGTTTGATGTAAGATTCTTCCTACCCTTTGCCTTGCCATGCGCTGGCAGCGGGAGCTTGGCTTCACTCGGTGCCTCTCCTCTCTGCCATGCGCCGACTGCTCCGTGCCAGGCAGCGTTTGCAGATGGATGTGGATTCATCGCTGGGTGTCGGCAAGGTTCAGACAAGTGAGCTGGGCCCAGCAGCAAGCAGGGGGTAGGGGGACCCTGGTCCAGCACCATCACAGTGAAGCTGCCGGGGTGGAATTGAGGGCAGGATTGGAACCCAGGTCTCCTCCTTGTGGCATCGGAGGAAAGGGTTTGACCTGCCCAGTGCCACACTGGACACCCCAGCCACCTCCAACTCACCTGGGCTGGGCAGTGCTCTGCTTTGCACGTGAGTGACTGTTGGAGCATGGGGCAGACACTGCTCCAGAGCAGTGCAACCTCTAGCATCAACAAAGCATCCAAGAGGGGCTGCCTGACTCCTCAGGGGACCCATGCCCTGGCCAGCCTGCCTGAGCTACCCTAAGGGAGGGGATCTGTCAAAGATGGCGAGTGGCTGCTCCAGCCTTCTCCCTAGCAGATTGTGGGGCCTGCTGTGTAAAATGGCTGCTCCCTCGAACTCGGCTCCCAGAAGCTGCTGACATTGAATAAACAGGGTGGGAACATTTTCCAGTCGTGCGGGTTGGACAGGGTCCACGGTCCCCCCCGACTGTGACACTGAAATATCAGGGGTGCAACGTGGCCTGGAATAAATGAATGAAACATTCTGTACGTGTTTTCCTGTGCATACATGTACACACACAGGCATGTGTACACACACACACACACACACGGAGAAGTCACCCAGTTTCATCCCAATCTGATTATTCAGGGCCAGCTCTGGCCTTCGATTACTTTGGCTGGGAAGGTTTGGCTTCCTGGGAGCAGAGGCCCAGCTGACACTCAGTGCAGAGCCAGCTTTGGGCTGCTACGGGGGAAGCCAGACAAATGTAGATCAAGATTTTGCAGAAGGGCCTAGTGATTCTGGGTGCTCACCTGAGCACACCTTAAAGGAGAGGGTTTGCAGAGGACGGGTGCTTAGCAACCCTTTAGGTGTCTCAGCATGGGCCCCCTAAATCACTAGTGAAAACCATGCTGTAGCAGGTTTGCGGTGGTCCCTTGCCCTCTGGCTCAGTGGGAAGCCACTCCACCTCACTGTGACTCTGGGATGCCACTCTATTGGGGATTAAAGCTGCCGCCTTTAGGCAAGGTAGAGCAAACAAGCAGGGTTAAGGCTCAGGCCCTTAGGTGGGGCAGAGCAATACAACAGTCTGGCATCCCAGCTCTGGCAGACGGCAGACAAATGCAGGCCTCTTGTCCTAAGGTGAGGAGGCTGCCACCCCAGGGGGGAGGTTGGCAGCAGGGGGTAGGGGGACCCTGGTCCCAGCCCAGTGGTGGAGTGTTCTGCCACTTGATCAGTGGGGATCTGCCCAAAACACATTGACCGGGGTTCAGGCAACAACAGAAACCAAACTACTGTCTGGTGTCCCTGGGCTACTTCCTACTATCCCACCATAATGTATCTGCGGCTTGGGGTCATCTCCCGTCTCATTGGGGTATATGGCGAGCGGCAGTCTTGGCAGCTCTTCACCTGGTTCAGTCTCCTCCAGGAGCAGGGCAGGGCATGGCGCAGCGCGGGTTCAGGTCCGGGGATCTGCAGCAGCTTGGAGACATCTGCTTCATTCCCTGGCTCAGCCGCAACTTAGTTAGAGGCATCGCCTTTTACACTTCCTGTCTTGCCCCTTAGCTTCCGGCAGGAGGTGTGAGCCTAGCCTGGCTGCACCATCCAGGGATCACGGAGTGACTCTGTGACATTCCCCTGGTGTTATGTGGACCGGTGATCTGCTAGGTCACTCCAATCCTCGACTCTGGGAGCCAGCCTTACCCTGCTGTGCTGTGAGAACCCCCACTCCTGCGCTGTTCACGCACAGCCTCTGGCATGTAACCTGCTCCTTGGATTGTGCAACCGAATGACACTAGCCAATATCTCCGGTCCCAGACACAACCCTAGGAACCTCCTGTCTTTCAATGTCCAGTTATGCCTGCTAGACGCTGCAAGTTTATATGAGTTCGTCAATTTAACAAAGAAATTGATATGTACCCAAGGAGAGTTTCTGACATGCTTCAAACCAAACACATTGCTTCAGGTAGAATAAACAAACAAATTTATTAACTGCAAAGATAGATTTTAATTGATGATAAATCAAAGCACAACAAGTCAGATTTGGTCAAAGGAAATAAAAGCTAAATGCATTCTAAGCGGATCTTAACACTTTCAGTGCCCTTACAAACTTAGATGCTTCTCACCACAGGCTGGTTGCTCTTCAGCCAGGCTCTCCCCTTTGATTAGCGCTTCAGTTACTTGGTGGTGATATCTGTAGATCAGGGGTCTCAAACACATCGCCCGCGGAGCTATTTGCTGCCGCCTACCGAGTTCCCTGCGCACCCCCCCGTTATTTCCTATGGCCACCAAGCTCCCCTCCCCCACCGCCCCCCCCCAGCACGCCTCATCCCCGCTCCTCTACCTACCTCCAGGCACTTCCTGCCACCAAACAGGAAGTGTTTGGCAGCACTTAGCGGTTTCCAGGAGGGAAGGGGGAGGAGCAGGGAGCCGCATGCTTAGGGGAGGAGGCGGAGAAGAGGTGGGGCAGGGGTGGGGACTTTGGGGAAGGGGTTGGAATGGGGGCGGGGAAGGGGTGGGCAGGGGCGGGGAGGTGTCAGTGATATGGCCCTCGGACCAATGTATTAGTCTTCATGCGGCCCTCCTGGTAATTTGAGTTTGAGATCCCTGCTGTAGATGGAGGTGGAAGAGAGAGGAAGAGCATGGCAAACATCTCTCCCTTTTATCGTGTTCTTTCTTCCTTCTTAGCTTTGCCCTATCCCCACTTCAGAGTCAGGTGAGCATTACCTCATCATAGTCCCAAACTGACCAAAGGAAGGGGGGTGACTCACTCGAGAGTTCAACAGATCCTTTGCTGCTGCCTAGGCCAGCGTCCTTTTTTCCTGTGAGGCTGGGCTGGGTTTGTCCCACACATGCCCTGATGAGGTGTGAACTGCCCCTCTGCTCTTGGAGAGTTTTTGTCTGGGCTTGTTTTAAACCATGAGGATATATTATATTCTCAGCCTCATAACTATACACACAAAATTACAACCTATAACATAACTATAACAGCAATGCTCAGTGAATCATGAGCCTTCCGAAGACACCCGACATGACAAACTTTGCACTGGATACCACACAATCATATTATAAGGATGAACATTCATGGGGGTACAGGGCGGTCCCACAAGGTACAGAATGTCACAAACTCCTTCCCTTCTACCTCGGTGGGTGGCCACTCCACCTCACTACACATGCCCACTTGCTGAGAAGCTCTGTTCCCCTCCAGCGGTGGCTAGGCCAAACAGATTGATTGATGAGCCTGCTCCGGCCTTGCCGAGGAGAGCTGGCTCTTTTAGCTCTGGCAGTAGAGGCTGATGCATTAGGATCCAGGCTCCCAGGTTTGATCCCTGCTGCTGCCAGCCTACCTCCCCAGGAGTGTCCGCATTACACAAGTCATTCTTGGCCACGGTTTCCTGCATTCCCCAGCTGTGACGTGGTCTCTGCACCACACAGCTCAGCCCCAAGCAGAGAGGGTGCCGCTTAGACTGTCTCTAACTGGTGGTGGTGATTTCACGGTGAGGACTGTGGCTAACCCGCTCCTGTGCCTGCAGCAGTTACTGCTACATGTCCCGAAAGAAGGAAAACAGGCGCCAAGTTGCATGAAGCCAAGCCCTGTTGTGCCTTAAGTGAACGTTTGCTCAGGTGGTCCCCCCAGCTGAGCCAACATTTGCTAACTGCTGGCGTATCGCAGGATCACTTGCTGCATGCAACTGACCCCCTGGCCTTCCCAGCAGCAGGTACGCAGCACTTGAATCACTTCTCAGGTATTGCGCTAGACGTCAGCCCTTGTGCCTCAGCCATAGGGGCCTTCCACACGATCCTGCTGAACGCCACTGGCATCAACGTCGGAAATGAGTCTGACGCGTGCTTGGGAACAGTGCAGCTGCCATGTAGACGAGTGCAGAGATAGTGGACACTGGGCCAAAATCTGTCCTGTTGCACCTTTGCAGCCCCAAGAAAATCAGCGGGTGAGCAAGGGTGTCCCAGAGACAGCAGCTAGGAGCTTGCAGGTGGGAACGCAGCCATGCACGTGGATGCTGGGGAAGGGTCAGCGCTCAGCACAGCAGCCCTGATGGAGCAAAGCACTTGAGCACGGGTGTGGGGGGCTTTTGTCCCTGAATGAACCTGAGCCCAGCCTTGTGTAGGACAGACCTTCCCTAAGGGTGCTCTCCAGAAAGAAGGCCTGCCGGCAGCGTGGATCCCACAGACAAACCAAGCTGCAGCTGTGCTGGGAGCTCAGGTGCACCTTGGACTCACACATTCAGAGGAAGCGTTTGCTTAGCGTGTGAAGCCCTCTGTCTCATTCCTCACTGCCCCCTCCTCAGTGCCTGCCGTATATCTCCCCTACCCACTGTATCTGAGCCTCTTCCAGCATCTGACTCCCTCCACGGCAGCTGCTCACATTCCTCTGGGCACATCTGTAACCACAAACCCATCGCTCAGACTACCACTGGCCAGATGAGGGCTAGGGAGGCTGAGGGCCAGCGCTCAGTGGGTGGAAAGGGAGTGAAGCTGGGCCACTGAACAGCTGCCAAAGACCGAATCCCGAGGGCATCTCCCATTCTGATGCGTGTCCTGAGGGTTGTAAAATACTGACTCGTGGATTCGGGCTATGCAGGGAGCCCAGTACAAATGCCAATACATTTCAGAGCACGGCTCCTCTCCGGGCTCCATTCAGCTGCTCGCTGGCAGTGATTTGGGGTCAGTAGGCCACATTCTCTCTCTCTCTCTGTTAGCCAGGAGGAATGCCCCTTGAAGGCTGTGATGAGAGAGGCGCTCACAGAGCCAAAAGCCCAACTGAGATAAGTGAAGACAAGAGGCACCAACGCTCAGGAAATGGTCCAGTGCTACCTGGAGAGCGATGGAAATTATTTGTCAGTTGTGAGTCAGTCAGTACAGCTGAAGAGAGAACTGATTTGGGAAGGGGACTTACAGCACACAACCCCACTAAAGCTACTGAGATGCTGGCGGGCAGGCTCCCAAGCTCTTGGTTGTAGGAGTCAGAAATGATCACGGGTGTGTTGTCGCACACCTGCCCGTGCCAAGTGCAAGTGCCTAGCGTGAACCTGCCCCCTCTGGTTCTTGTGTCTCACAAGAAATAGAAAGCTGGTAATAGGCCTGAATGCAGCCCCCAGGAGTGCGTGGGGAGTCACCCCTTGGCAGAGATGGGTGGGAGTGAGGGCAGAATCAGGCCTGATGTGTCCTGTGGGCTCCCGCTGGTCGGTGATCTCTCGTCGGGAGCTGTGGGGAGAGGCAGCAAGGCTGAGCTGGGCAGTGAAGTGCTGGAGGGAGAGGCCATGTGGCGGCAGCCGTGACGGCCCTGTTTAGAGCTGCATTGCCCGAGGAGGAACCAAGGCAGGGCAGTCCAACGCAGAAGGGTGGTGTCAAATGACACGGCTCTATTGGAGTTCGTTCACACCAGCTGAGGATCTGTTCCGCCTGCTCCCCCGCAGGTAGGCCTTGAGCCCACTGCCCTGTGAGCGGGTCCTGAGCCCACCGCCTGCAGCTCCCACTCAGTGCTGGCTGGTCTTGTTTGTCCCACAGGCGTGGGCTTTGCCACGAGACAGGTTGCAAACCTGATCTGGCCCACCACCACCATCAAGCTGGAGGGCGACAAGGTCACCTTGAAGACCCAGAGCACCTTCAAGAACACAGAGATCAGCTTCAAACTGGGGGAGGAGTTCGATGAGACAACTGCAGATGACAGACATGTCAAGGTAGGAGGAACAGTTGGCATGGAGAACAAACAGGACACACACAAGGCAGCCCTAGCCACCAGATGGGGATTCTGCTAGATAGCCAAGGGCTAGTTTACATGGGGCCACTCAGGAAAATGAATCTGAATTAAAGGTGTGAATTAGTGAAAACACATTAAATCCCAGTGTGCATGCTCTTATTCAGCATTCACTTTGGAAGTGAATTAAGGTAGCTTTAATCCCCAGTGGGAGCTCTCTTATTCAGAGTTAATGCAGTTAACTAAACCACCAAACTAATTCAGATTAACTTTTCTGAGTGTCCCCATGTAGACAAGCCCTAGTTCAGATCTGTGTCCTGCCACCAGCATAGCAAATGTAATGCAGGGCTGTGAATCAAGGACATGGGTTTCCAAATGGTCAAGGTCTAATAGATATTACTAGAGATTGGCCTGAGCCAAACATCCCCAAACTCTCAGGTATATTTAGAATCTAGACACCAATCTAGATCCAACTTTGCAGTTGGCCTGATCTCTACAATGGGCCAAGGCCCGGGGTCCTTGGCCCCCTGGCCCTCTCTGCAATCTAGATATGTGGTACCTTAGCACCTACACCCTTCAGTCTGCCTCTTCAACCCATTCCTTCTCACCTACAATCCCTCCCTCTCTGCCTTGCCTCGGGTTTGCCTGTCCTGTCTCATTGAGCCTGAAAGCTCTCCAGCTCAGGGGACATGTCTCAAGGGAAAGTGACACAGTATTTTGTAATAACTGTCCTTTCAACCAGGAGATTTGTATCTGAGCTTTGTGCCCATGGCCCCTTGTTCCGGGGGGTGTGGAGACAACGGCTCATAGCCATAAACAGCCAGTGCAAATCAGAAGGGCTTTTGAATCAGAGAGAGGGAGGGCAGAGTAGAAGTTTCAACCTTGGACAGCAACAGGTGGCTGAGGAACCTCCACGTGCTCCAAGGATCAGAGAAGGGACAGCAGCCGAGGCTGTATTAATTCCCTCCAGTCCATTGACCAAGGTGAGCATTCAGATAGGCACCTTTCCTGCAGCTGCTGTACGAAGCAGGCTGCGAGGCTGCCAGGGCCCCACTGCTGAGCCACAGGGCACTCTTGGGAGTCCTTTGGTAAAACTCCACACCAACCTGAGCAGGGGGCGTCTCCCTACCTGTCCTAGAGTCCCAGCTTCCCTGGACACTGCCTCACCAGAGAGAGCCCAGAGTGAACAGCCCTGCTTGGCAGAGCAACCAGAAAGCACCCAAGAGTTTGGTGTGGGTAACCCTCGGTCTGCTGCAGGGTCATCACCCCACCTCCTGCAAACACCACCCCGGTGACTGTGGGCTGTTGTATTCCCTACTGAGTTTAAGTGAAGCCTGGCTGCTGCGCTTAGGTCCTGTCCTCTCCCATACCCGTCTGAAAAGCCCTGCCCTCTCCTGGGACTCTGATCTTGGGGCCCCTCTCTCAAGTCCTTTGCTCTTGACACGCTGCAGAAGAGCTGCTGCAGGAGTTCAATGTTGCAAAATCAGGTTCTTTTGCGAGATAAAATCAAGAGGAAGTTATCCACGCCTGGCTGCCAGATGCACTGGAAGCTTGTAATGTGAAGGCAAGTTGTGCACAATAAATACACCCAGCCCTCACTTTCCCCAGGGTAAAAGAACAGAGGTTTGCATCCCCCTTCTTGCTTCTTTGTGCCCTACCAGGAATGCCTGGAAGGGGCTTTCCAAAAACATTTGTTGCATTTTTATTTTTTTACATTAGAAATGTAGGTTTGCAGCCCCTGTTTTCCATCCGTGACTGGAGAATTGGTAGGGTTCTGCCACCACAGGTCTGAAGAATGGAGCATGATCAACTGGCGCTTTGGATGGGATGTTTAAAAACGCTGGTTTTGGTAACCCCTCCTTAATTCCAACGCCTGGTAAACAGTGAAGCGAGAACCTCTCTTTGGGAAAGATTCAAACACTCCCACCCCTCTATGCCGAATTACCTCACACCAGATCTCTCCTCTTCCAGGAGTCCTCCAAAGAAACAGGGACGGCAAGTTGGGATACCCCTGGGGGAGGGAACCCACAACCAGGAAAAACCCTTTTTGAGGGGAGGAAACCTGCCTTTTCTAGCGTCTCTATCCATCAGAGTCCCCCCAAAAGGGAGCACACCCTGGATTTCCCTGTCTTCAGGTTACTGTTAGCAAAGAACGCTCCCCTCCCTGGAGCAAAGTGAGATCTGGCTGCACGGACAGTAAGCTGGCATAGACATGAGGCTCCCAGGCTCCATTAAATACACTTCAAAGACCTCAAACATGACCGTTTGTGCCCTTTCATTAACGATGGGGATATCATCAAGGTTGTTGTGTTATAAAAATAAACTCCAGCCTGCCTTGGGGCAGGAAGGAAGGAAGACAGCAAGGAATGGGGCCAGCCCCCATGGGTGCTGGAACTCGGGGTGCTGGAGGGGCTGCAGCACCCCCTGGCTTGATGTGGTTTCCATCCTATACAGGGTTTACAGTTTGGTTCAATGGCTCTCAGCCCTCCCACTACAGAAATTGTTCCAGCCCCCCAAAGAGAACGTGGCCAGGCCCAGGACAATCACGCTGAGCCCTACTGAGGGACGTAGCACATGCTATTTCTGAACGGTCTCCCCTGGCGCCGCCTGGTGCTTGCTGTCCATCCCTGCATAGTGCCTCCACCACGCCCGCACCAGGACTGCCCTTTTGCTCACACCTGCCACCCAGCCAAACACCAAGACCTGCCCAGAGTCCGAATGGCAAAGCTAAGTGGGACAATCGGTCACACGCCCGCGTTGGCTCTGTCATATTCACAGCAGGCTTGTAGCCACGGGTGGGCCTGAGTGGGCTGTGGCCCACCCACTTAGCCTCCCGGCCCACCCAAATTGGGGCTGGAGCCACCCGAACCCACAGGCTGGGACTCCTGCCCCCAGCTCGGTGTCCGTCCCGCTGGCCATGTCCCTGTCCTGCTGGTGCCGAGTGCAGCTGCCCCGTCTCTGGCCCCAGCGCTTGCCCCGCCCACACCCATCCTCACGAGGCACCCCCACACCTGGGAGGGGGGCGAGTCGTAAGGGTGGGTCTGGGTGGGGCTAGCACTGGGGCTGGAGACTGGGAGAAGTGTGTGGTGCCGACAGGAGTGAGACACAGACAGACACCGAGCCAGGGTTGGGAGGGGTGGGCAAAGCTTGAGCCCTGGTGGGGCCCCTTCTGCTCCATGGCCACACCCCCAGCCTGTGTGCCCTGGGCAGCCTCATCTTTGGGTGCCTGCTGCTGAGCGGTAAGGGCCAGTTGGAGGGGCTGCAGGGAGGCGGGTCCCCCTCCTTTCTGGCCCCCTCCCTCCCACATCCTGTCATTGCCTGCCCACCCGAAGGCCGGGGCCCACCCAGTTTTCCTGTCCTCGCTATGCCACTGAGTCACAGTGGGTCCCCCACCCCGAGGCTATGACCTTGCAGGGACAGTGCTTAGTGCAGCATGGGATTTTTAAGGGGAGTGTTTGAGAGAGTCCTATAATGTATGTTACAAGCTGGAAAATCTATATAAATGGCTAAAGATACCTAGCACTTTACATAAGAGGCTTTTTACCACTTCACAAAGCTGGGCAAGAATCATCTCTCCCCCACCTCCTTTTTGCAGATGGGGAAACAGAGGCACAGAGCAGGGATGTGACAGTAGGAGGCATTGAGGGTCACTGGCAGAGTGGAGAGTAAATTCAGGTCCTGTCCATAGAAGCACACGGCCATGCCTGACACCCTGTCACAGGAGGTTGTAACTTACAGTGAAAGAACAGGAATGTACATTGCTATGGGGCTCTGTAAGATCCTGGGCCTATATTCACTAGCCAAAATGTTCAGCTGATTCTACTGTGTGTGTGTGGGTGGGGTGGGAGGTCGACTCTCTTAGCTCAGGCTGCCCAGGGGATCTCGTGATGGCACTGGAAATCTTGAGAAAAACATACAGGGTGACTAGGTCTGATGGAATCTACATTAATCCCACCTGGGCTTCCCATAGGGAGCAAGCAGGCGTGAAGTGCTGAGGACTATTCTTTGTACGCTGAGCATGTGCCCTTCAGGTGCCCCTGGGCAGCTGGCCAAAGGGTACAGAATAGCAGGAAGAGCAGGATGGCAGCACAGTAGCCTCCAGCCCGAGGCAGCCGCTGCAGAGCTGCACCGATCTCGGCACCGCACACAGCCGCAGGTCACCCCGCTGAGCCCAGCCAGCTCAAAGCTGTGCGGTTTGGGGAGAGCACCCGCCAACCTCTAACCAGGGGGCGGGGCTACTCAGGAAGACCAGGGCTTTACAGAGCCCGCTCCTAAGTGACCAGGAGCGGCTAGCAGGGGAGCTTCGTGAGGGAGTTTGGGGGATACATGTAACATTCCTTAAATTTCTTTAAACTTAAGTTAAAACACATCCCCTGATTAAAAACAAAATAACAAAGGAACCAGCTGCAGGAGTAAAAGGAGAATGCAGGCTGAAGTCCAGCACCAGTGTGGGGTCTACCCAGTTTATTTTACTCAGTGCCGCATGTCTGATTACCTGCCCTATGGGCAGGGGCGTATGTGTGCATTCGGAGCCAGGAGCTCCTGCCCTCAGAGACCGTGTACGGGCTTTGGAGGCCAGGGTGGCTGAGCTGGAGGAGCTGAGGGAGACAGAGAGGTTCACAGATGAGACTTTCTGGGACACAGTAGAATAGTCCCACCCGGTACTGGTTTCCCATGGCGCCAGTGGCTGCATGGGGCTGGGCCCACACCCAGAAGGGCCCATAACGCTTGCTTCCTCCTCTCTCAGTGCGTGCAGCAGCACACTAGCTACTGCGGCACCCAGCCTCCAGCCCCAGAGAACACCTTACCCCCCACCCCGCAGGCTCGGCCAGCCCCTGCGCGGAGCAGACGGCCAGCCCTGCCCTCCCCCCCGGGGTATGATACACTGTGTCAGGGCCCTGATACATTGTATCCCCCCTGCCACGACCAGAGACAGGCAACAACATTTCAGACCAGCTCTCACCCTCTGCCTGCAGGGATCCAGCCTGGCAGCTGAGAGCCCAAGGTACGTGGTGTGGGGGTGTAGTTCTTTGACCAGCTCCCTGCCTGGAAAGCTGGGCCTGGAGCAGGAAAGGAACTACATCTCCCAGCATTCCCTTGGCTGCTGTCAACCAGAAAGGGAGGGGAAGCTGCCAGGGCTGTTGAGACCCCATACACGGAGCTTGCTGTGGATGGGGAGCTGGCTGCTAGAAAGGGGTGGTGCTGTGAATGGGGAACATATAGGCACAAGGAGTAAAAGACTGCCCCAGATTGGATTAGGGATGCTAGTGGCCTCGGCTGGCAGTCCCCGAATTGCGTGGAATGAATGGACAATGTGCCTCTATCTGAAGCCTAGCAAGGGTCAGAGGTCTGTGGACCCTGCCAGGAGAAGTTAAAATGATAAGTAAGGAAGGGAAGGCTCTACTAGAGGACCTGGGCAGCTTTAGATACCAGGCCTGCAGGAGTATGTGACTCAGTTTCCACTTCTGAGCCATGGAAGCAGAAATTGGCTTTTCCTTTCCAGACTTATCTAACATTCAGAAAGGGAATCTAGCACCTGCCTTCCCAGATTTACACCCTCAAAGTTCAGAAGTGCTCAAGTTCAATCTGGGCCACTCTCTGTTACTTCATTTCTCCCAAGTCAAATACTGATCCACTGTAATTTTCTGTAGAAAAAGTAGGATAAAATTGAACAACAAATGTTGGCATCTTCCCAATGCTAACGAGGACCAGAATTCTATTTTCAGTAACCATTACCCTTTTTTTTAGTTTTGTTTCCTGTAAAAACATAAAAACAAGATGACAAGTTCTCCACAGAAACTAAGATTGCAACAGACAGCAAAGGCACCTCAACTTTTCCTCATTATGTGGGTCAGTCTTACAATACGGATCCAGATATCCTCTAATCCCACAAACTGAAAATTGTTCCACTTTACTGCAGTTCTGTAACCATGCAGGAACCAATCCTGTGTCCTGCGCATATCTAAAATTCCTACTGAATTCAGAAGTGCCTGGCTTTTGTAACCATACCACCTGATATTTTCAGACCCTGTAAGCTAAGCAGGTTTACGTTCAGTAGTGGAGTGGGAGACCTCTCAGAAAAAGTTACGTGTTGCAGAAGGTGTTGATTATTCCACACCCAATCTGACAGCCTCTGTGCTGTTGAGGAGGATGAAAATCTCAGGGAAGGAGAACATCCAATTGGAGCACAGGGAAACAATCCCATAGTTACAGGTTTCAGAGTAGCAGCCGTGTTAGTCTGTATTCGCAAAAAGAAAAGGAGTACTTGTGGAACTGAAGTGAAGTGAACTGTAGCTCTCGAAAGCTTATGCTCAAATAAATTGGTTAGTCTCTAAGGTGCCACAAGTACTCCTTTTCTTTTTGCGAATCCTATAGTTGGAACCCTCCTTCCAGATGATGTTGTGGTATCCTCTTGCACTGAGGATACCTCTCTGGGGGAGGGAACTGCAGCTATTAAGAAGAGACAGGCATTAGTAATGAGTGATTCGATCATTAGAAACATAGATTGCTGGGTTTGCAATGACCAGAACCGCATGGTGACTTGCCTGCCTGATGCAAAGGTTGCAAATCTCTCGAGACATCTAGATAGGCTTATGTGTAGTGCTGGAGAGGAGCTGGTGGTCGTGGTATATGTCGGTACCAATGACATAGGGAAGGATAGGAGAGAAGTCCTGGAGGCCAAATTTAGGCTGCAAGGTAAGAGATTGAAGTCCAGGACCTCCATGGTAGCGTTCTCTGAAATGCTTCCAGTTCCAGGTGCAGGGCCAGTTAGACAGGCAGCACGACAGAGTCTCAATGCGTGGATGAGACGATGGTGTAGGGAGGAGGCTTATTAGGAACTGGGGAAACTTTTGGGATAGGGAGAGCTTATGCAGGAGGGATGGGCTCCACCTAAACCAAAGTGGAACCCAATTGCTGGTGCTTAAAATTAAAAAGGTCATAGAGCAGTTTTTAAATTAAGGGCTGGGGGAAAGCCGACAGGTGCGGAAGAACATGTGGTTTGGACATCCCTTAGAGGAGCATCTATAAATGGAGATTCCCTATGTCCTAATAAGGAGGAGAGGATGAAACGTGATAAAATACAGGTAGGATCTGATGAGAAACAGTCAAACGACATTCAATTACATCATGCAATGGCAGGCAGCTAAAAAGTGACAATTTTTTAAAGTACTTATATACCAATGCTAGAAGTCTAAATAATAAGATGGGTGAACTAGAGGGCCTCGTATTAAATGAGGATATTGATATAATAGGCATCACAGAAACTTGGTGGAATGAAGATAATCAATGGGACACAGTAATACCAGGGTACAAAATATATCAGAATGACAGAACAGGTCATGGTGGTGGGGGTGTGGCACTATGTGTGAAAGAAAGTGCAGAATCAAATGAAGTAAAAATCTTAAATGAACCAAACTGTAGCACAGAATCGCTAAGGATAGTAATTCCATGCTTGAATAATAAGAATATAGCAGTAGAGATATGTTACAGACCACCTGACCAGGATGGTGATAGTGACTGTGAAATGCTCAAGGAGATTAGAATAAAAAACTCAATAATAATGGGGGATTTTAACTATCCCCGTATTGACTGGGTCCATATCACCTCAGGACAGGATGCAGAGATAAAGTTTCTTGACACCTTAAATGACTGCTTCTTGGAGCAGCTAGTCCTGGAACCCACAAGAGGAGAGGCAATTGTTGATTTAGTCCTAAAGGGAGAACAGGATCTGGTCCAAGAGGTGAATATAGCTGGACCGCTAGATAATAGTGACCATAATATAATTAAATTTAAAACCCTGTGGTGGGGAAAATGGCCCAACACTGTAGCATTTAATTTCAGAAAGGGGAACTACACAAAAATGAGGAGGTTAGTTAAACAGAAATTAAAAGGTTCAGCACCAAAAGTAAAATCCCTGCAAGCTGCATGGAAACTTTTTAAAGACACCGTAATAGAAGCTCAACTTAAATGTATACCCCAATTTAAAAAACAAAGTAAGAGAACCAAAAAAGAGCCACCGTGGCTAAACAACAAAGTAAAAGAAGCAGTGAGAGGCAAAAAAGCATCCTTTAAAAAGTGGAAGTTAAATCCTAATGAGGAAAGTAGAAAGTAGCATAAACTCTGGCAAATGAAGTATAAAAATATAATTAGGAAGGCCAAAAAAGAATTTGAAGAACAGCTAGCCAAAGACTCAAAAAGTAATAGCAAAAAATTTTTAAGTATATGAGAAGCAGGAAGCCTGCTAAACAGCCAGTGGGGCCCCTAGAGGATTGAAATGCCAAGGAGCACTCAAGGACGATAAGGCCATTGTGGAGAAACTAAATTAATTCTTTGCATCAGTCTTCACAGTTGAGGATGTGAGGGAGATTCCAAAACCTGAGCTATTCTTTTTAGGTGACAAATCTGAGGAACTGTCCCAGATTGAGGTGTCATTAGAGGAGGTTTTGGAACAAATTGATAAACTAAATAGTAATAAGTCACCAGGATCCGATGGTATTCACCTAAGAGTTCTGATGTAAAATTGCAGGACTACTAACTGTTGTCTGTAACCTATCATTTAAACCAGCTTCTGTACCAAATGACTGGAGGAGAGCTCATGCGATGCTGTGACTGGGGTCCTAGTGTGGAGCCAGCTACAGTCACTCAATTAGAGTGAACTGCAAAAAATGGAGCAGCCAAACCCCAAAAGCTAGCAGATACTCCAATATTTAGATTCACCAAGACAGCATAAAACAGCTTCTTTATTACCGTACTGGTTACTCAGAAGTCCAAACAACACAGTTCCCTTAAAATGATCCAGCCTCAGGCCTCCATCCAGGTACCTATGTCAAATATGATGAAAATTTCTGTAAATCTTATTTCATCACATAAAAGAAAATGTTCTACCAATCCCAGAGGATCGGGCACATCACCTCCCAGGTTAATGAATGTTTCAGATCTTACCCAATACACGCTACAGCCAATTCTTACTAACTAAACTAAAATTTATTAAAAAACAAGAGAGAGAGAGTATGGTTAAAAGATCAATATACATACAGACATGAATTCAATCCATTGAGGTTCAGATTCATAGCAGAGATGGTGAGCTTCGTAGTTGCAAAGAGTTCCTTTAGAATTCAGTTCATAGGTTATAGTCCAATGTCCAAATACCATATTCAGGGTGTACCAGCATAACTGGGACCTCAGTCTTGTGACTCAAACTTCCCCTGACGAAGCCTAAGCAGATCTGAGATGACAGAATCAGGACCCAAGGATCTTTTATACAATTTCATGTCCTCTTTGACAGGTTGAGAGTTCCTCGGGGAACTATTAGGATGACTTTGAAGGATGTCCATCATCGGTACTTAGCTATACGAATTAACATAAGGCCATTTGCTTGTTCCTCCACCATTCACAGATTATTTGCTATACATTTCAAAGAGAGATGAATACTGAGATATCCTGTGTTTACAATTCATTTAAATGCTAGGATCTTCTTTTGACCTCTGAATTATCAGAGTACAGCATAGACAGGGACTGTTGATTACATTGTTGACCCTACTCATACATATGTAAATACACAAAAACATAAACATTATCTCCCCTCATGTCTTCTGTGGGTTATTTATTTTGCAGGATGTTTAACCCTTTCCAGCCATGCATCTGAGATTCCACTTTTTAAAAAGGGCTCCAGAGGAGACCCTGGCAATTATAGGCCGGTAAGCCTGACTTCAGTACTGGGCAAACTGGTTGAAATTATAGTAAAGAACAAAATTGTCAGACACATAGATGAACTTAATTTGTTGAAGAAGAGTCAACATGGTTTTCGTAAAGGGAAATCATGCCTCACCAATCTACTAGACTTCTTAAAGGGGGTCAATAATCATGTGGACAAAGGGGATCCAGTGGATATAGTGTATTTAGATTTTCAGAAAGCCTTTGATAAGGTCCCTCATCAAAGGCTCTTAAGCAAAATAAGCAGTGATGGGATAAGAGGGAAGGTCCTCTTATGGATTGGTAACTTGTTAAAGATAGGAAGCAAAGGGTAGGAATAAATGGTCAGTTTTCAGAATGGAGAGAGGTAAATAGTGATGTCCCCCAGGGGTTTGTACTGGGCCCAGTCCTATTTAACATATTCATAAATGATCTGGAAAAAGGGGTAAACAGTGAGTTGGCAAAATTTGCAGAAGATACAAAACTACTCAAGATAGTTAAGTCCTAGGCAGACTGCGAAGAGCTATAAAAGGGTGACTGGGCAACAAAACGGCAGATTAAATTCAATGTTGATAAATGCAACGTAATGCATATTGGAAAATATAATCCCAACTATACATATAAAATGATGGGGTCTAAATTAGCTGTTACCACTCAAGAAAGAGATCTTGGAGTCATTGTGGATAGTTCTCTGAAAACATCCACTCAATGTGCACCAGCAGTCAAAAAAGTGAACAAAATGTTGGGAATCATTAAGAAAGGGAAAGATAATAAGATAGAAAATATCATATTGCCTCTATATAAATCCATGGTACGCCCTCACCTTGAATACTGCGTGTAGATGTGGTTGCCCCATCTCAAAAAAGATATATTGGACTTGGAAAAGGTTCAGAAAAGGGCAACAAAAATTATTAGAGGTATGGAATGGCTGCCGTATGAGGAGAGATTAATAAGACTGGAATTTTTCAGCTTGAAAAAGAGATGACTAAGGGGGGGATATGACAGAGGTCTAGAAAATCATGACTGGTGTGGAGAAAGTGAATAAGGAAGTGTTATTTACTCCTTTTCATAACTCAAGAGCTAAGGGTCATCAAATGAAATGAATAGGCCTCAGGTTTAAAACAAACAAAAGGAAGTATTTTTTCACACAACACACAGTCAACCTGTGGAACTCCTTGCCAGAGGATGTTGTGAAGGCCACAACTATAACAGGGTTCAAAAAAAGAACTAGATAAGTTCATGGAGGATAGGGCCATCAATGGCTATTAGCCAGGATGGGCAGGAATGGGTCCCTAGCCTCTGTTTTCCAGAAGCTGGAAATGGGTGACAGGGGCTGGATCACTTGATGATTACCTGTTCTGTTCATTCCTTCTGGGACACCTGGCATTGGCCACTGTCAGAAGACAGGATAGATGGACCTTTGGTCTGACCCAGTATGACCGTTCTTATGTTCTTATGACAGAGGATCTCTGCTAAGCAGGGGTGAGAAGCTCATGGCTCGGAAGGGGAGAGGCAGCTAGGAATGGAATCGATTCAGGGACAAGTGTTTAGGGGGCTCAGGAGAGCAATTAATGAAAGCCCCAGTTCTGGGTGGGTGCTGCTGTCTGGAAGGGTTTGCACCAATGGGAGATGGGGATTGGGTGGGACAGTCCAAGGGGCAGCCAGCGGATGGCATTTGGGGAAGGGATTTCCCTAATGGTGAGATCTGCAAGGCTGGGGACTCGTTTCCTGGAGGTTGGGAAGTCCTGTTCCTTGGGACACTCAAAGCTACCCTACATAGATCTCCCAGATATACAGCAGGGAACAACCCTGCTGTGGTCCCCACCTCCTGGACAGGGATGGCAGGGGTCTGATGCTGCTCTCACTGCGAACAGGAGTGGGCTGGCCAGATCTCTGCCATCTCTAGGTCCTAGGATCTGTTTAAGCTTCCCCCAAAAGTGCTGTGAAACATCACACGGAGGCCCCCCTGTCCCACCCAGCTGCTGCACCATTCCTCTCTCTTGCCTTTATGGAGCCTTCTGCCCTCTGCCCCATGCTCCCACTTTGGGAGAGGGCAAGTTGTGTATCCCCCCAGGTGCCTGGAGCACCAAAAGGCTAGGAGGCCACCTGCTCTAGTGGGAACATGCCTGCAGCCGGGGGGTGGCCCAGACCAGGGAAGAGAGCAGTGGGGCAGGATCACCAGCGAGAAGGGGCTTGGTGGGGGTCTCACATTTAAGCAGGATTAGCAGCCGGGAGCCATGGAACAATCTGGGGGGTTCAGCAAGGAGTTTAGAGAGCCCTAGAGGTGCCTCCCAGAATGTTCCAGGAGGGTGGCTGGGGGTAACTGCATCCTACAGAGATGGGTACTCCCCAGGCATTGGGGTGCTGGAAAGCAGCAGCTGAGTCCTGCAGCCCAAGCCCGTCCCTGCGGGCATGGAAGAGGAAAGTTTTTATTGCAAACACATGCAGAAGGAGCACACTGGGACAGCAGCAGGAGGGGGGTTGGGGAATGCAGCCCATCTCCAGAGGGCAGGAGGCTGTCTGGCCTGAGAGGGACCTGGATTGGCCTCACAGCACCTGATCGCACGGGGGTTCTCTGGCTCTTTAGACAAGAGAATTGTCACGCTGACCTTAGCCATGGCCAGGCCCGGCTGTTAGGCCAGTGTCAACACAAGACGCAGTGTAAACAAAGCCTTGCCAAGGCCGGGGCAGGTGGAGGGAACCATCAAGCTTTAATTACACTGCTCAGAAACCCATTTGTGACACTGTGACCTGAGTCCCCCACCCCTGTCAATAAGCAGCTCATGGGGAGATGAAATTCAGCCTCTACAGCTCTCATTTCCAAGGGAAAACTGGCTCATCTGAGCAACCAGCTGGGCAGTGATTAAATAAAGAGGCCTTCGTGATTCAGTCCTCTCTGAACAGCCCAAGCAGCTCTGAGGAGGTGGTGAAGCAAGCGGTGGGGGGAAAGCAGAGGTAATGAAGCCATGGCCACTCACCACCATGCCACAGCGATCACCAGGACCATCAGTCCTTGGGGCCTGAGCAAAGGGTGACCATTATTAGCACGCTGTTCTAGATGCGGAGCGTAAAGAATAGTGACACCTTTGCTCACTGGCCTCAGTGGACCTCTAAGTCATCCACCTGCCCTCTCACGTACACACGTACACACACACACACCCCCACCCAGGCAGGTGCAGAGCTGCCTGTCTGATTCATCCCGGGAGTCAGAGCAGGGTGGGGGTCACTCAAGCAGCACCAACTCTATTATAAGAGACAGAGTGGCTCCCTGAGGGAGGGCTAGGAACCAAGGCTGAAAAGCCCTGGGATTAGGTGTCTCAGGACAGGGTTTGCATTTGTAATTGAAGCCTTGGGGCTTTGTCAGGTTGGAGTGAAGGCCACGCCAGGAGAGAGCAGGTTTGGACAATCCCCTCCTCGCTGTGGGAGAGACACTAGAAATACACCTGTTCTCATCAGCCACAATGAACAGACACACTTCAGTCTTCCAAACCCGACTGAACTTCTGCTCTGGTCTGTAGCAGCTTGGGCTACCCTTTCCTTATCCAAACCAATGTGGCCACCCCCAAACTCTCACATAACAACCGCAACATCCCCCGCCCCATCTTCCCAGTGGATCTCCTGAGCGTTTATTCCCCCTGGACATTAATCAGCCCCTTCAATTTAAGGTTGAGGCAAGAGCAGCCTCAGGTGGGACCAAAGGATAGGAAAAACTCCCTCCTCCTCCTCCCTTTTTTGACATTAACTCACCAAGGAAATTCATGTCAAGATGCACCATTAAACTCAGGGTCAGTTCTAGGGTCCCATGATTTACGGGGGGGAATGGTATTTTGAGGCCCCTGGATATCGCTATTTAAAAAACAACCCATCTTCCAGAAGTCCAGGGGCTGGTGAAACTCCTGGAAAATCTTGGATTTTAAGAGTTTACAAATAAAACGTAGCTCTGGTGTCAATATTTTGCTGTGATTTAGAATGCATGTCGAGGATGAAGACTCTCCCATCTGCCGCTGTTCATGGCTTTTCGTTGGACAACTTGGTTCATATTTTAGCCTCTCTCACAATTTAGGACCCTTTGATGATCTTTTGGGAGGGGGAGATAGAATGTCCCCTTTGCTCCCCGGTAGCTCTGGGCCTGATTAAAATCTCTCTCTTTGCCACCATGACTGTCCCTGTAAACTAATTCTAGCAGCTGGGAGGGCAGGGTCCATTCTCTCTGCAGCTACCAAGAAACTTCATTTGTACAAGCCACCAAAATACAGCCACTAGGATGGCTGGGCGAATGCTCTGCCCTACTCTAGCTGCAGCAGTGAACAACCAAGCATCAGTGAGATCTAAAAATCCCCCCCTCCAGCCCTGAGCTAATTCTGATGGCTCTTTCTGCAATGACACCACTCTGCCTGCACCCCTTCCTTGGTTTCACAGTTCCCAGGCATTCACCCCTTTAATAGACATGAAAGGTCTTGCTGACCTGGATTCAAGGGCAAATCCTTGGGGACGTGCGAGCAGAGACGCTGCGTGTGCCCGAACCTTTACCCCACGCAGGATCTATTTTATTGCCCCGTTTTAAACCACTTGTGCTGCTCCTGTGCTATGCGCTTTGATCTCTCTCTTCCCCTGCAGTCTCTTGTGACACTAGATGGAGGAAAACTTATCCATGTGCAGAAATGGGATGGAAAGGAGACGACGTTAGTCCGAGAACTAGAGGATGGGAAGTTAATTCTGGTAAGAGGGCAAAAGCATTCCTAGGATCTGCTAATAGCACCTGCCTTTCCATTCACTCAAGATATTGCCAATCAGTGGGTGGCATCAGATAAGCTTAGAGGCTGTCTACAGCAGTAAGTTGTAACTGCTTTAACTAGCCCCGTTAAAGCAGTACAAAGCCCCTTGTGTGGAAGAAGATACATCAGCATAAAGGTGCATATTCCCTTACCAGAAAGAGAAATAGCTATCCTGGTAATAAGGTACATTTATACCAACATATACCAGGGAGGTACCGGTATAAAGATACACTCTCAACCCACAGTTAAACCAGTCCAACAAGTGTAGACCAGGCCTTGGACGGGTTAGAAGAACCAGAACAGCTGGCTGAATATCTGTCCTACAGGGATAGGTTAAAAGCGGAGAGAGAAGCTAGGGGGCAGATCCCAAGATCTGTTAATTCCCTGAAATGCAGCCTAAGTTGCCGTGCCCTGCGGTGAATGCCTGACAGAACCTGGTGGGGGGAAAGTCAGCTGTGAAGCTCCTGACGAGGGACTGACCCCAAATCCTCCTCTAACCTCCCTTGTTTTGTTTCTGATTCCAGACTCTCACCATGGGCACTGTTGTCTGCACTCGCACGTATGAAAAGGCAACATAGACGCCAGCTCTCTGCTGATCACCCGGTGCTGAACTCACTGAATTGCCTATTCCCCCTCCCCCCCAATTTGTATTCAACTGAATATTTGAGCATGGAGCCAGTGTTGGTGAGCCCTCCCCTTCTGCCCGTGACTCTGCTTTCTGTGATACTGTGTTTTTGTTTAATCTTGTAAAACCCCATGCGGAAAATAATAAACCAAAGTTGTTACAGATTGGTGTCTGGCTTGCTCTGGGAAAGGCTCACAAGCCATCTCCATACCAGGACTAATTTCAGCAGCTCTAGCTATGGGCCTCACTCTCTGCTCTGGGCCAGGGGTGGGTTCTGCTTCGGTAATACTGTAGGCTTTGGACTTGCAGAGACCAACAAACCCTAGCAAGGAAGGCAGAGCAGCTTAATACAGCCTTCGCTTCCAGGCTCACTGGGCAGCCAGGGCGGAACAAATATTCTTTTAAAAAATTCTAGATTTTTCCAGGGAGGGAAAGGCTGTTTTCTAGCCAGCTACAGTCGTAGCCCTGCTCAGAGCAGGTCAAAGCAGCCTGGTGTTTAAAATATCAGTGGTCTCTGCTGGCCTCTCTACTAGTGCTCCCACCAGTGGAAAAACAACAGGATACCCATAAAGTTTAAGCTCAAATAAATTTGTTAGTCTCTAAGAACTCCTGTTCTTTTTGAGGATATGCAGTGTGGCCAGAGACATAAGGCCTCAATACACCTACTCCACAACGCTCTAGTCATTGATTGATCAAACACTGTTTAATCTTGGATCAGTCCCTCCACCATCTTCTTTCAATCCCCCTCCAATTTGCCAATAAGCTGAGCAGCAGTTGGGTCTTTTAGGATCACATGCTAGCTGCTAGGTTCAAGGGTCCTGAAAAACAGAGGGATGCTGCTACTCACCTGGATACAGCTCCACAAGTCTCTCCAGTTCCCTCCCCATTCCATCTCCATGAGTTGTTTTTGTTCACATTTTGCATTACACTCCCTCTAAGGGCCTTGGCCCCAGGTAGAATTGCAGCTAAGGAAGGAGAAAAACATTTTCCCAGGGCTGACTTACCTTTAAGGAGCCTGTTCAGGCAACACAGATGTCTACTACTCTGGGGAAAGTTGGATCCAAATGCAGACATAACAGGCACTGTTCCCGTTTGTTTTGTAACCAGGCAGCTAAGAGGGTGCCACAGTGGTTTAAAAAGACAGTGTTCCACTACGATTACTACAGAGAAAAGCAAGCTGAAATTGCAATTCCAGCCTGCCCCCAAGTTTAGTATGAAGACCTCACAATGACGCAGCCTTCAAACATGTCTCTTTACTCCAACCACACAGGACTCACTTCAAGATTTCATTGTTAGTGGTCCCCCTGCAATGGATTAGTATCTGCCGTGAAAGCACGAGTCACAATCTAGCCTGGTTTTCTCCGGGCTGTTATATTTTTGCACCAGCAATTTTACTAGTAGTTGTTCAGAGTATAATTTATATATACCCACACACACATCATTCCACATAACCAAATCCTTACACCACAACTTCAGCAGAGAATGCTGCTGTGTAGCGTAAGCATGATACTGCGCATATGAGCAGAGGGGAAGATGGGAAATCAAAGTTAGGAGAAAGGGATGCTCAGCTAGATCCGTCACACTGAGGTTTGGGAAATGAGTTTTCGATAATGAAGGATTCCTGCTTTGGGACTTTTCAAAGAAGAGTCTGATTTTGAACTGAAAATTCAAGTGAAGCATATCACACCACGCCACCAGTGCTTGAAGACCTTATAAGTGGCAGAAATGTTTGGTCTTCCCTGACTTCGCTGAAGAACACATGTGGAATGAGAGCTCTCTCGATAGCCTGCTCTTTCAATCTAGGGCTGAATTCTTAAGCCTTGTCTACCTTGAGGAAATTCAATCTGGTGCTGCAAATGCACTAAAATTTATCTTGTAGTAGTGGCTAGGGGCCTGGTCAGTGATCAGGGCCCCCATTGTACTCTGCAGTGTACAAACAAAAGGTTTTGCAGGGTTTCCACTCATGTAGCTTACTTCAGTACGTTACTGGTTTAGCTGTATTGATGGAAGCCCTACTTTGCATCAGTTCAGTGCAGTCACATTAGAGTTGGCATATCCTTTTACACTGCAGTGAATTTCCTCAGTGCACCCAGGGCTTTCCCCGAGAGATTTTCTCCCTAGTGAGTTAAATAGGTGTATCAGAGTTTTAAATGAGAGTAAGAATCACTTATCTTCTCAATTAGGAACCACCCTTGTTGTCAGGGATGTCATTCTCTGGCCCACGTCATGCAGGAGGCTAGACTAGATGATCATAATATTTTCTGACTTGAATCCTTCTAGTTCTTCAGTTGTCAAGAGAGACTTTCAGACTTGCTCTCTCTCTGTACATCAGACTAGCAAGACAGTACAAAGCCACCTTTTTTCCTTGTCAGGTCAGTTGACCAGTCTGGGGCAGATTTATATGAGAAAGCTGCAGCATTTTAACTAAAGGTGGTATTTGAAACTGATGCAAACCCCCTATGGGGACAACCCTTAGTTCAGCTTAACGGTGGTCTACAGAGGTTTATCTTACATGGATTTGAAACAGGTTTCAACTACTCTGAAATACACCCGTAAACCATTGCAACTTGTGTGTTTAGACAAGGCCTTTGTTTTGCTGCCCCAGACAAACGACTGTAGCTACCCCAGGAACACTTTACTGGTATAGGAACAGTGTTACACTAGATCAGCAAAGAGCTCCTAGTGTGAACACAGCTCTACTGACAAAGCTGAGCTTTTGCTGGACTGGTAAGGCCACCCCCTACAGGGGACAAGCTATAGCGGTAAAAGTGAGGTTTTGCTGGTATAACTGTGGCACAGCTCTGTCACACAAAAATCACCCCCAACTGACATAGGTATGCCAGCAGAGTCTGGAGTGTAGATACAACCAAAAAAAAATCAAAACAGCATCAGAAGAATGTAATTTAGCATTTCAGAGGTTTATTTTTCATAATTTACACAGCTAGCAATACTGACAAAGCTAATGTTCACCTTGAGTGTCTCCATAACATAATTTAGCTGATTTGTTGCCAACCCTCTGCCACTGCTAGCAGACAGAATGGACAAGATTGAGGGGTTGTCTACACACAAAAGTTTTTCTGCTTTTATTATCCCAGTGTAGTTAAAGCAATACAATCCCCCTACTGTGGATGTACTTTCCTATAAAGACGCCTTATACTGGTACAGCCATTCCTGCATGGCAGGGGATTAAGCTGTATCAGTATAAGGACCAGAGGCACCAACTTTGTGATTTCCCCAGGAGTGCTGGACCCCCACTCTGTCCTCACCGCACCCTGCCTCTTCCTGCCCCGTTCCACCCCCTCACCCCTAGCACCTCCTACACACCACTCAACAACCGATCGCGGCGGCCGGGAGGCGCTGGGAGGGAGGGGAAGGAGCTGATCTGTGGGACTGCTGGTGGATGCTCAGCACCCACTATTATTTTTTCCCCCTGGCTGCCCCAGCCCCAGAGCACCCATGCAGTCAGCGCCTATGATAAGGGCATAATGGAGTTCACACTAGGAGCTACCCCAGTATAACTCTACGGCAAACAAAAATCACACCCCCAGCCACATAGTAACATGGATACAAAAACAGTGCATAGAGCAGGACTGAGATGCGGAGGGGTGATAACTGTAACAATTAGCAGGGAGGCAGTGCCCATGACTAGACAATCAGCTGACAGGGTGTGTGAGTGGCTCCCTCTAATGTTTTGCAGGGACCAAACCCGAGTGGCACAGCTGTCACCCTTTGACAGGCACTGGATACGCTGCTGCTGTCCTGCACACTCCTTGCCGTTTCAAAGGAACTCACTGCAGCCCTGGCAGCTCACTCAGAGGAACGTGAAGCTTTACAGGATGGGAGAGTCACTGATGAATGGGTATAATTAATCTATTTTGGCAGGCAGAACCATTGGCCTCTCAGCAGGAGAATGGCAGCCTGTGTAACTTTATAGTGGATAATTAATTTCATAGTCGACACCTTTAACATCAGTGACTGAATGCTGCTTTAAGAAGGAAGCTCTTCATCCCTGAAAGAAGCGTGTAGTGATTTAACTCTACTCTCTCCGGATAGTTTACTCTAGAAGGCTAGAACAGGCAGGCAGGGAGATGACAACACCAGTGCCCCTTTCTAGCTCCTCTTCTTCTCATTCTTTGTGCTTTTTCTTGTGCTTCTTTTTCTTCTTCTTTTTCTGAGGCTTACTAGCTTTCTCCGAACGTTTGGCCCTCTTGCTGGCTGGCTGAGCCCCATCACTGTCCAAGTCGGAGCTGTCTGAATTGTCGGACTCTGATGACTTCTTGCTCTTGTGTTTCTTTTTCTTCTTCTTTTCCTGTTGGCAAGAAGGAGACAAAGCCACACCGGTTGCAAAGTGCTCACCTCTGCTCACTGGTTAAGGCAGCGAGCTGCTTTTCAGAACGAGAATGTCAAGTCATTTCTTAACATATCGCCTCCTGCTGGGAAGAACAGGATGGGCTGCTGGTCGAGCTACGCAGCAGTTAAATAATTCTGACATGTCAAACCATATCAGCAAACTGAGGCTAGGGTTACCATAATGGGGGCTGTTTGATAAAGCATAAACCTCAATCCTTCAAACTGTTACTCGTGTAAGTAATCCCTACTCACGTGCCTAGTCCCACTGAAGTCAGAGACTATTCAAATACAGATGACTCACTTGGGTAGTAGTTGGCAAGATCAGGCCCTTGTTTATTCATAAAGTGGGTTTCTAAACTAGCTGGTCTAAAACCAGTTTCTGTATCTCCCCTCCCCCGCACTCAAAAATGTGAAAGTAACTGAATCCTTAAGCTCGGCAGGGAACCCTTGGGGACTGTTCCCTACAGCAGCAGTTCTCAGAAAGGGTTCTGTGGCCTGCAGTGGGCTGTGAACAGGTTTCAGGAGGTCTGCCAAGCAGGGCCAACATTAGACTCACTGGAGCCACAGCATCTGAGCAACTGAGCTTTGCCGGCCCCTGTGGCGTGGGGCCACAGGCAACTGCTCTGCTTGCTACCCCCTAACATCGGCTCTGCCTTTTATATTCAGAAAACCAGTTGCTATGGCACAGGTGGGTCATGGAGTTTTTACAGCATTTGGGGGGGGGGGATGGGAGCCCACAGGGGACGGGCGGAAAGAAAAGGATTGAGAACTCCTGGATTAGAGCACTGGTGAGTGAGGGTACATGGAGCCTAGAGGAATATGAAGGGTACAAAAATAGAAAGAGGGGCATCGATCAGAATTGCTGAAAGTAGTACAAAGGGGCATAGTTCGGAGCAAGCAACAATGGAGCTGATACAGAATGGTGCCCCATTAGTGTATGCCGAATGGAAGCATCATTTGAAAAGAAATAGTCTCTTGCCTTTATGGCTGTGATGATAACATCTTGAATGTGACTTACTGCTGTGCTGTTCTAGCCAACTTGCCTAGCTCTTAATATTTCCTCCTGATTCACCTGCCTCCAGCTCCTGCATCCAATTTTGACGCTCTTCTCAATTCTTGCCAATTAATCTGCTAGGAGTTTGCTTATAAAAGTCATCCACAGTATATGTTTCCTACCTTTCTACTGATGATGGCGGCCACTTAAGTATGCTACAGAGCCACAATGCCTTTCTATGAAAGGCAGGGACAAACACACAACCTCACCAAAGGTGCAATCCTAACTCTCACTCATAGCTACTCAAAGCAAAACCTCATTTCAGTGGACCCGTCCAACACACACTTTATTAGGCATGAAGCAACTTAGGATAACCTACCCTCCCATTTCTAAAGCCAGACCTCTGAAGCCAAGAACTTGGCAGGATTCAAAAAAGGATTGGAAATTGACATGGAGAACAAGAATAGCCAGTGTTGCTATAATTAATATTCTTAAAGAGAGCTAGAAAAAGGATCTAAACTCTCATGTTTTCAGACATAAAACAATCACTGACTACTAAGCACAGGTTACCCCATAACTAGCAGAGCAGGATTTCTTCCCCTGAAGCAGTCAGACAGAGGACACTGAACTGAACAGACAGCTGGTATGATCCAGTAAGGCAATTCTTATGTTTAATTGGATGAAGAAACTTTAATGACAGGTTTATCTCATGGGGAATCCTGTTAGGGAGGGCAAGGGAGTACATTCATATTGATTTAATTTAGTAATAAAGTGAAGTAGTAAGGCTAATATTTACAATCAAGCATGCCTATGCCATAACATTAGCAAAATATACCTCTGTTGAAATAGGTAGTAAATAAAAGCAACTGAAGCCAAATAGTGCGTTTATAAGGACACTTGATCACAGAAGGGAATAAATCAGAAATGTTACTTTGTTTAATAACACATGGACTCAGCTCAGCCAGACATACTAAGGTCCTACTATTGTTGTTAAAACAAGGAGAACAAAAATGGAAGGTTTATACAGCTGTTCCAGTTTATACTGCTGGAGACAACAGTTCTTGAAGTCACTTTGTATTGTATAATGAATGGACTGTTAGAACAAGTTTAAAAAGCATCAAAGAATAGGAGTCACCATCTGAATGGTCCACATCAGCACCTCCAAGAAAAGGAACCAGGTTGGACCACATGGGATAGGATAAAACAGCCTGTTTTCTTCAGCACATTGCTGCCCAAAAGCCAAAGATGCCTAGAAAGATGACTGAGGTCCTAGGCCGGCCACCTGGGAGGCCTCCTGGTGACTCCAAGTAAAGTACCTATCTTGGATAGGCACCTTTAACTGTCTCTTATTTTCCAGCAATTCAGGTTGCCTGCTAGTTCATCGGAAAGAGACTATAATCCTGTCTGTCCTTCACTCCACCTATGTTTGCAGCGTTAACTCCTGCTATGAATAATAACTGAGCTAAAGGCTGGTGGCTGAGTAAAGATCTGGTGAGAAGTAATACAAACTTTCTCTTGGGTGACTAACCAAATCACTCACTGACCACCACTTGAAACAAAGTACCTAATGAGTGAGGAAGCATACATGCTTGTGTATGTGCTCTATAGACTGACAGAGTTAGTGTGTATGTCTTTATTTTGGAACAGGTTCCAATTAAGATTGTGGTAAAGTAGATTTAAAACTGAAGACGTTACTGTTAACTACATGTACTGTGAACTGTAGAACTGTACATGTGTTTACCCTAGTTAATGGTTTCATACTGCTTTTCAAGTTCTAGGTGTATGTAGATATAAAGTGAGACCAAGCCTTCAAAATTTTTATACTGGTCTCAGTCTATCATAATGTAGGAGTTTATTTTAGGTAGTTAGGAGTGTTTATCTGATCCTGAGACAATCATTCACTGGGAAGTGGGCAACAAGGGCTGACTACTACATATTAGGAAGGAGACCTTGATGAACTGGAATGTAAATAATTGACCAAATTGTCTTGTGATCTAGCCTTGGTTTGTGCTTCTTCTGTTGTGTTAGCATCATCAAAATCCGTAACTAATTGGCAAGTGAGGATGAGGGACTGAGTCAAAAATCTAAACAAAGTCACTTTCCAAGCCAGTAATTGAGTATAAGTGTTATTCTCTATTCGGTGTACTTTGATTCTGAAAACCTAAACAGCTGTATCAACCAATGTTCTAATTTATGTAACCAAATCATAGTCCAATATCATTTTTGCCTTCTATCGTATATGATTAGTTGCTAGTGTTAATTAAGGATATTTAATAAATTCTATAAATCTACTTTCAAATCATTTTTGTTTAGTTAAGCAATTGAAATTAAAAGAACTCTACACTACCCGCCAGATCGGCAGGCAGCGATCGATCCAGCGGGGGGTTGATCGCGTCTAGTTTAGAAGCGATAAATCAATCCCTGAGCGCTCTCTCGTTGACTCCTTTACTCCAGCGCTGCAAGAGGCGCAGGCAGAGTCGATGGGGGAGCGGCAGCAGTCGATTCACCGCGGCGAAGACACCACGGTAAGTCGATCTAAGTACGTCAACTTCAGCTACATTATTCATGTAGCTGAAGTTGTGTAACTTAAGTCAATCACCCCCCCCAGACCAGGGCTAAGAAATGTGGTAGGGGTAATGAGTTAAATAGTTGCTTAACAAAGGTTTTCTTTATACTCTGTCTTTCTTACAATAGCTCTGAAAGGTATTGCTACCAGTGGGTGAGATTAAACAGGGAAATGGTAAGTTCAGAAGGGGCCATCTGTCTTGACCCCCTTTTGGGGCAGCGTGAGCAAATGCCCGGATGTCTTGGAGTGTTGAGCTTTCCCCAGTTCAATCAACCTGCTTTTGCGTACCCAACACGTCTACAGAATTAGAGCATTTTTAAACAAAATTTCCAAACGAGTGCGACATTGCACCTGTGTATTCTAGGAGGTGGTTAGTGAAAAACCCAGATGACCAGTTTTTCCTTAAGAATGTGATGCTGCCTGTCCCGTCCATCTGCTCTTGTGAGGCTAGAGCACAATGTGGGACCACATCCCACATTCTAGGCCAACCAGCACCACTAACTGGCTTTAATAATACTTTGCAATCCTGATGTGCTTTACCAACATCAATTTGTAGAGCCCTGCACTGATACAAATTTATACTCTCAGATGTGGATATCTGTAGATATAAATTGGTACCCGCGGAACTGCAGGGCTCTCCTAGGAACTGCAGCAGTGAAAGGAGCAGGGCGTGGGGCCGCCTCTCCCAGGAGCCAGTGCCCCGTGCCGGCAGCTCCTCTGGCGTGGTTGTACCGACCCCAGTTCCGCCCATTGGGGCGGGCACCAGGTTCACTGTCAACTTGTGTTCTAGTGGCGCGCACGCCCCCAGACAATAGACGCAGACAGTTGCATGGAAGGGACCAGGGCAGGGCCGGGGAAAGTACAGCTACGCTGCAGGAGAGGGAGCCCCTGGGAGAGGCGGCCCCACATTCTTCCTTTTTCACTGCTGCAGTTCCTGGGAGAGCCCTGGGGTTCCGTGGATACAGATTTGCATCCATGGGTATAAATCTGTATCTGCACAGGGCTCTATCAATTTGGCTCCCAGCTTTGTGCTCACTATAGACGATGCTGGCCTTTAATAACAATTCCTAGCTCTTCTACATGGTTTTCCATCAGCAGATCTCAATGCACTTTACAAAATGAGGTTAGCATCATTTTATTCCCATTGTTTACAGATGGGGAAACTGAGGCAGAGAGGAAGTGACTTGCTGTAGGTCATCCAGCATGCCAGTGGCAGGGCTGGGAATAGAACCCAAGCCAGAGTTCAGTACTCTTACCCACAAAACTCTCAGGAATGGATCATCATGCACTAGGGGCTGTTTTGCATTTTTCATACAGTTCAAGGTTGAAAAGGGGGTGGGGAGGGGAACGGAGGTTTCCTGGGCAGAAGGGGTGCCATGCATACAAACCAGGCTGGTGAAATTAAACCATTGCCTGGAAAAAATATTTGTGCCAACTGAAAAGGGTTAAGAACAACTTCAAGATCAACTACACAAACTCCATCACTCCCAGATCACAGGAAATGAAGCCAATATAAGGTTTACACTGTGCCATAGTCAGATATTTGAGTGTCATTTACTTGCTGTGGGACTGTTGCACTGGTAATCACGAGCTCACTCTTCACTGTGCCTATTTCTGAGAGGGTCTTCTGACCTTCCTTCCCCCGGGCACTAACACGATATGCTCTAACAATGAGTGTACTGTATCAGGATTTTTCCCAACTGTAACTTGTCCCTGCCCTAACTCCCTTCTCCCCCCAGCCCCCTTTGTTCGTTGTCACCCCTTGCTATGTGTATCTCATTTACACTGAAGTCATCCAGCCACTGTAATGCTCTATTAACTGACAGTGTAAGCAGTGCACAGAGAACACAACATTTCTGAGCATGCATCCTCTATTAACAAGCATTCAATCAATAACGGGGTTAAAACAAGTTAACTGTCCAGTGGTTAAAGCATGAGAGGGCTGGTATGAAAGGAAATATGGGGGGTTGTGGGGATGAAGCTAGCCCTTGTTGCTCAGGAAAACAGTCACAAAGCAGTGGGGTGGAGGAGGGCAGAGTCCACTTCCCTCCTCCAGGTGAAGGAAAGACCACTGCACAGCGTCCGTAATGCGAATCACCTGGGCACAGGCCTGCTGGCTGGAGAAGTCCTGGGCTATTCATGCTTGCTTGTCATGAGAAGAGATGAACAAGGGATCTCAGTACATCTGACAAAAAGACTTATTTTATTTTACTTTTTTAGTTCAACAGGTTGACAGACTGTTAACAAGGCTCAGGGTCTGGCTGTGAACATGCTTCAAGGAGCGGAAGGACAGAGGAAGATGAGGCAGCAAAGTAATGGGAGCCCTAACCATAACCTTTTCATTGTTTCTGTCATATAAAGAATGATTTACATTCCTCCCTAGAGGGGAGTGTAACGGGAGAAGCCAAGTGTCACCGAAGCTGACAGCACTCCTTATTATCTTAGGGAAGATGTTCTCCAGTAACCTCGAGCCCATCCCAGGGCTCATGGGGAGTTTTGCTGGAACAGCCTTGCTGTAAATCACTCCTGCCCTGTCACAGCTGTTAGTGCTGTGCAGTCACTTGGTGAGGAAATAGAAATAAACAGTCAAGCCAACTGGTATAGAATCATAGAATATCAGGGTTGGAAGGAACCTCAGGAGGTCATCTAGTCCAACCTCCTGCTCAAAGCAGGACCGATCCCCAATTAAATCATCCCAGCCAGGGCTTTGTCAAGCCTGACCTTAAAAACTCCTAAGGAAGGAGATTCTACCACCTCCCTAGGTAACGCATTCCAGTGTTTCACCACCCTCCTACTGAAAAAGTTTTTCCTAATATCCAACCTAAACCTCCCCCACTGCAACTTGATACCATTAATCCTTGTCCTGTCATCTTCTACCACTGAGAATAATCTAGAACCATCCTCTTTGGAACCATCTCTCAGGTAGTTGAAAGCAGCTATCAAATTCCCCCTCATTCTTCTCTTCCACAGACTAAACAATCCCAGTTCCCTCAGCCTCTCCTCATAAGTCAGTGTGCCAGACCCCTAATCATTTTTGTTGCCCTCCGCTGGACTCTCTCCAATTTTTCCACATCCTTCTTGTAGCGTGGGGCCCAAAACTGGACACCGTACTCCAGATGAGGCCTCACCAATGTCGAATTTCTAAGGAGTGAAACTTTCCTAGCTGGAGAGGAAGGCTACCTCACATTGCCAGGGCTATTTCTTCCCTTAGAAGAGAAGATCCTATAGCCTCTTCCCAGATTATTAACACCACACAAATGTGATTCGATGTAAATCCAACGAAGTTGAATATGGGAGAATGACATGGTTTGTAAATGGTTTAAAGTAAGTGCTTTGAAATACTATACAACTATTCACATAGGACAGTGATGGGACCACAAATACCTAGCTAGAGGGCAGTGTGCGCCAAAACAAGTGACTTTTGCCTTTTTTTCCTGTAAAGTTGTGATTTTAGCATTGTTTGGCATGACAACCAACCAGCCTGTATTTTTAGTAATCCACACTACGGGGCCTGTTTATTTATATAGTTTATTTGACCTACAACAGGATTTAAATATTTTGGGCATGCTGGAAAGACGCAATGGTGGCAAAATACAGGTTACAATGCTGGAGGCTGTAGTGGGCTTCATTCTGACTGGAAATTAAAGGAATTTTTTTCATCCTACAGAACATATAGGAGAGACTGTAGCAAAGAGTATCACTGTCTCCTATAATTACAACTACTTTCAATGGTGCACGCTCTCTCTCTCTCTCTCTCAAGTTATGGAGAGACAATAGTCTCTTCCATAATTACGATGTGGTTCCTTTGTGGAGAAGCAGCTCTGTAAAAATAGCATCTTTGAATTGTATTTAGGTTCTTATACTGCACCCAACACCCTATTCAAGTGTCTCTGCCTTCTTTACTCATAACTCTGAAGATTATGTTCCTATTAACCTTGTACCATCCCACACAGCTGGATGTTGTTCTGGCTCATATAAGTGGCAACAGAAATAACTTAGCTGCAACTATAGGATCAAATTCAGCTCTCAGCTAAATCAGTGAAACCTCTCTGGAGGCAATGGGGCTGCTCAGATGTAAATTAGGGCAGAATTTGGTCTATAGAATCTTTATTGATGGTGATGATGCATTAGCTGACTTCTGATTCTCAGCTGAGTTTGCAGGACTGGAAGATAGAAAAAACTTTTTAATTTTTCTTGTAAACACACTCCAGATTTAAAGGTGCTCAGAGAGACAACACATGTTCTAAAGGTTGTCTGTGCAGTGTGTGAAGTAGCACTTCCTTATGTTTGTTTTAAACCTGACGCCTATTAATTTCATTGGGTGACCACTACTTCATGTGTTACATGAAGGGGTAAATAACACTTCATTTTCTCCACACCATTCATAGTTTTATAGATTTCTCATACCCCTCTCCTCCCCTTAATCATCTCTTTTCTAAGATGATGAGTCCCAATTTTTGTAATCTCTCCTCATGCGAAAGCTGTTCCATTCCCCTAATCGTTTTACTTGCCCTTCTCTGCATCTTTTCCAATTCTAATAGAATTTTTCTGAGACAAGCTATACATGAAGGAACAGACTGGAAAAATACTTCTGAAATATTGTTCTAGTTCTTTTTGAAAGTCACCTCTCAAAACCAGCTCTGTTTGGGATTATGTAAATCCAAGGAGATTGTGCTGTCACTTTATATGCATTAGTCAGACCACTTGACACACAGTGTCCAGTTTAGGACCTTATGTGAAGAAAGATGTAGCTTAGCTACAGAAAGCACAGCATTTGAGCAGAAAATTAGATGCTTAAGTGGAATTAAATAAACTGAAGGAGATTTTAGTCTTATACCTGGGAATAGCTGACCTCTTATGGATGGGGGATGTGTGGGGGAAAAAAATCAGAAGGGAAATTTTTGCTCAGTATATTTCCCTCCTACACATGCCCAGCCGAGACTAGGTATGCACTATGCCCATGGGAGTTTTTTGTTCTCCTGTGACCCAAAAAGTTAAAGAGTTTGTTTCAGTAACAAAATTTGAGGCAGCTTTCACAGAACTTTTACATAATCTAAGGTATTTATCTGGCCCCCATTACCATAATACCGGAGAACCTCACAATCTTTAGTGTAGTAACATATGAGGGGAAACTGATGGACAGGGAGGCTAAGTGACTTGCTCAAAGTCACACAAGAAGTCTGTTGCAGAGCAGAGACTTGAACCCAGGTCTTAGGCTAGGGCCCTAGCCATTGGACTACTGAGAAGTTATATCAACAATGTGACAAAGTTAGTTGGGTTCTATGTGAATACACAGTCTGGTACAGACTACCGTTTCCTGAACAAAAGCTGGCATTTGTGCTGATCAGCGTGAATCATCACTTAGAAGTTAGCTGGCCCTCCATGCAGTCTTCTCATTAATATTTCATTAGCTTTAGTCCTGCAAAGTCCATGGGCAGTCAGGGTGCCTAGGGGCGCTGTGCGTGTGAGAGAATCCCATCTAATACTAGTTGATAACAGTCTGCCTTTTGGGTAGACATGACTAACACCGCTGTGCACTTTCTTTACTTTCAACAATTCCCTCAGATAGAGTGGGTAAGTAGACCCACAGACTACTGATGCCTCCAAGCTGTAGGTCTCATTCCCAACTAAAGAATTCCCTAGCTAAAGAATTAATATAATTTAAATTTATCAGACTGACCACCTTCTGTGATCCAAGAGAGCAATGTAAAAGTACAGATTCCCGGTTTTTCTCCGCAAATAAGTATACCTGAATCCAAGATGGCATTTGAATGTCAGCAATCTAAACAGGATGACCTCTTGGTGACCTCTGATGTAAAGATCTATGTCCTACACTTAGAGCACAACTCCTACACAAAAGTCCTAAAGAACTGAATAGTAAATCACCACCACATCTTTGGAAACATCCTACAGAATTTAATTATAAACACTACTGTAGAATTCCATAGGCTAGTCCAAAACCCTGCAGGAATGAACTCATTCTCTATTACATTTCAGAGGTTTATAGAACAGGTTTGATAGAGCCCCACTTGTATTGCCACGATTAAGTTCTCCGGGGCTTTTTTGACAAGAAAAAGTAAATCTACCCAATTACAATATTCCACCTCAATTGTACCATGGAAGAGATTCAGGTACCATTGCATGCAGTAGGAACACTTTGATAGCGTCAAGTCATTCAAGGTACAAATCAATTCACAATGGAGAGAGGCAAACAGCTGGGTTCCCCAAAGATCTGTACCGGGACTTGTGTTGTTCAACATATTCATTAATATGTTTAATTAATATGGGATTGGGGTGTTTTCTGGTAAGCTTATTAGCATGCAAGTAGGTCCTTTTATTTTTTAAGGAGTTTTTTTTAATGGTTTTGCAAAAACAACAAACCTCATTAAACCTTATTGGTTTTATTTAATGCTCAGGCAATCTGACTTGCTGAGGAGCTTGCAGTATAGGTAGGGAACTGTGCAGCCTGGAAAAACCCCAGTCAGGAAAAAATCCACATGTCTCTGCCCAGGAGAGATGGCTAAAGAGCCTGCAGTCTAGAGTGGGTGCCCATGATAGACCACAAGGGGGTGCCCTGAACTGTGACAAGGCGGGGTAGAACTATCAAGCCATTCCAGACATGAAGGACCCATGGCTGGCTTCCACTCCCATGCTACTGTGTATAAACAGATGAGGTGAAGAGCTCCATTTGACACTGAAAGCCTAGAGATAAACTAGAATTAGAGTTACTTCACTAGATGGTAGCTCAGTTCTATCATTCGTTTTTCTGGAGAAGAGAATGAAAGAACGGACAAGTGGACTACATGGAAACCGATGAGACTGCAAGACTACAGTATACTATCATAGAATCATAGAATATCAGAGTTGAAAGGGACCTCAGGAGGTCGTCTAGTTCAATTCCCCTGCTCAAAGCAGGGCCAATCCCCAATTTTTGCCCCAGATCCCTAAACGGCCCCCTCAAGGATTTAACTACAACCCTGGGTTTAGCAGGCCAATGCTCAAACCACTGAGCTATCCCTCCCCCCACTATGGTAACAAGCACCTCAAATATCCAAGCTAAATTTATTAAAAATGAATAAGTCTAAAGACAGCTAGAAAAAACTTGCATAAATTGTCTATTTCACTACACAAACTGTTCAAAACCAAAGTCTATCCCATTCTCAAACCAATGAGCTGCCTGCTTGTAAACTGGTCCATTTTTCTGTGGTCTAACATCAACAAGGCTACAACCTGTACCTTTTTTCTTTTCTTTGAAGAATTCTCAGTGTGGCTGGATTTTTTATCACCTTCATATTCTGCTGTCTCCTCCTCCTCCGGTATCAGACTATACTTGGTTCCCCCAGGCTGCATGAAACACTCTTTGGCAAAATGACCTGCAAAATGTTTGAAACAGAAAAGAGCAAAATAAATCCCCCTTTTTGGGCTATTTCTTTTGAGGAGCCTAATGAAGATTCTACTTGGAGCCTATTTCTATAGTGGCACCTTAGAGACTAACCAATTTATTTGAGCATAAGCTTTCGTGAGCTACAGCTCACTTCATCAGATGCATTCAGTGGAAAATACAGTGAGGAGATTTATATACACACAGAACATGAAAAAATGGGGGGGGGGGGGAAGAGAGAGAGAAAACCCTTTATAGTGATAATCAAGGTGGGCCATTTCCAGCAGTTAACAAGAATGTCTGAGGAATGGGGTGGGGGGGTGGGAAATGGATAAACAAGGGGAAATAGTTTTACTTTGTGTAATGACTCAACCACTCCCAGTCTCTATTCAAGTCATTCAAGCCTAAGTTAATTGTATCCAATCTGCAAATTAATTCCAATTCAGCAGTCTCTCGTTGGAGTCTGTTTTTGAAGTCTTTTTGTTGAAGAATTGCCACTTTTAGGTCAGAAATCGAATGACCAGAGAGATTGAAGTGTTCTCCGACTGGTTTATGAATGCTATAATTCTTGACATCCGATTTGTGTCCATTTATTCTTTTACGTAGAGACTGTGCAGAAACTCTGAAACCTATTTCTATAGTGATTACTTCCGTCTGTTAATGTTAAAATAAAATCTCCTTAGAAGTGATAGAATGCCTGCGTAATACCAAGTGAGCATTGGGCTGCTCCCCTCTATCTGCTGTGAGAGTTAATGTAAGACACTTCCTTCCACTGTGCTTTTGTTCCTCCCCCCAGTCTTTGTTTAGGCAAAGCTCTCCAGGGCAGGGACAGTTTCTAGCTCTAGTACAATGGGGTGCTGATCTCAGTAGGGGTCTCTAGGTGCTATTATAATACAAATAATAATTAAGGCTACAATTTAGTCATGGGTATTTTTAGTAAAAGTCACAGACAGGTCACGGGCAATAAACAAAAATTCATGGCCTGTGACCTGTCCATGACTTTTACTAAAAATACCTGTGATTAAATCTTGTGGGGGGAGACGCACTGGCGAGGCGTGAGGGGCCTGCTGCTGCTCTGGCCAGCCTCCCGGGGCCGGGGCTACTCCGGCTGGCGTGGCTGTACATAGGGCTGCTCCAGCAGCAGCTGGTGTGGCTGTTCTGGTGGCAGCCAGAGCGGCCGGCCCCGGAGCCAGCTGTTTGGGTGGCACTGGGGTCAGCCACACTGGCCCCTGCAGAAGTCATGGAGGTTGCAGGACTCACGGAATCCATGACTTCCGCGACCTCCATGACAGACACGGAGCCTTAATAATAAATGAACTTGCTCTTCACAGTTGGAGCCCTTTGAAACTGACCAACACGAAAGATAATGAAAGGAACCACTACATACGTTTGTTTTTGTTTTGCTCATCAATTTGAATTTATGTTAGTGTGTCCACGCTGCATTCTCTACAAAGGGACAGATGGAAGATACTGTCACCATACTATTAAAAATCCATCACTATTTCAAACTCCATTCAGTGGTCGTTGTCTCTCATTTGAGGTTGCCACCTTATTGTATAACTCTAAACATCCCAGCAGGAGCCAGGAACGAGAGAACTTTGGCCCCATGAAAAAGCAGATTTTCAGACAGTTGACTCAGTGTACAGGACACTAAAATAGGACTAAAGTCCTGCATTCTGTTCCTGGCTCTGCCACTGGTTTGCTGTATGACCTTGTTTCACCTCTCCATCTCTGTTTCCTCATTTGTAAAATGGGGATAACAGTGCTTCACAGAGATGGATGAGCACTGAGATAACTGGGCCAAAAGAGAGAAATACTGAATACGTTTCAGAATTATTTTTAAAATATGGTTTGGTTAATTTACAGTTAATTGTAGCCCGTTTTGCGTGTGTTTATGTTATATATATATAACATATGTGACAAAGTTCCTCCTCTACCTTGGTGGGTCCTGCGCTTATTGGCAGATTTTGCTCGCCTCAGAGATTCACAGTAGCCCTCAGTTTGGCCACTTTTGTGGCTCAAATCTGCCATTCACTCAGATAACCTCATCGGTGGCAGCATGGGGAAAAAAAAAAAAAAAAAAAAAAAAAAAAAAAGAGGAAGAACAATCCCCACAGTTTCTACTGATCCACCATGTGGGTCAGGGAACAAATCAGAGACCTTCCCCTCTGGTGGAACCTCCTGTATTGGGTCAGGAGTTGGGAGGTTTTGGGGGAACCCGGGCCCACCCCCTACCCCGGGTTCCAGCCCAGGGCCCTGTGGACTGCAGCTGTCTAGAGTGCCTCCTGGAACAGCTGCACAACTGCTACAATTCCCTGGACTTCTTCCCCATGGCCTCCTCCCAACACCTTCTTTGTCCACACCACAGGACCTTCCTCCTGATGTCTGTTAATGCTTGTACTCCTCAGTCCTCCAGCAGCACATCCTCTCACTCGCAGCTCCTTACACGCACCTCACTAACTGGAATGAGAGCCTTTTTAAACCAGGTGTCCTGATTAGCCTTAATTAATTCTAGCAGCTTCCCAATTGGCTACAGGTGTCCTAATTAGCCTGCCTGCCTTAATTAGTTCTAGAACCTTCCTAAGTGTTCTGGAATAGTCCCTGTTATTTTACCTAGGGAAATGGGACCTGCTTAACCTGGAACTAATTTATCTACCTTCGACCACATATTATATAATTATAAAAATAAAATTCAGTACTTAAATACTTGGAAACTGGGACCAGAGGGCAGTCCTGATTTGCCTTGTAAGACTAAAGATGGTGGTTTCTCATTTGTTTTTATTGTATTTCAGACATTTAAATCACTGCTTTTTTTATTAGATGCAGCAGTGACAATCTCCTTTCCTTTAATGTTCAACTGGTTTAATCTGCACTGATTAACCAACCCAGGGTACTGAATAGAACACAGGTCACTTAAGAGGGATTAATCAGACAAACCCAGTGCCCTGGTGTCTGAACACCCAGTGCCCTGGTGTCTGAAGAAAGAACTATGGGAGAGACTTATCTGAGCAGGGGCTTCAACAGTAGAAGGGACATATGGCAGAGGGAATAAGCCCATGTCAGGGAAGCTCTTCACAAGAATGGGAATGTCTTTCCAGCCAGCATCTTAAGACATCCCCAAGGCTTATAAGGATTCAATTTTTTAAAATTGGTGTCAATTTTACTGTACACACACAAACCAATGAAAAAAATATTTCCATTGATAATAATAAAACAAAGATAGGAAAACTAAGAAAAATGCTGCATGAGAACTCAGTTTGATTTAAGGATATTTTGTATCCTTGATTTAGTTGGGGATTGGTCCTGCTTTGAGCAGGGGATTGGACTAGATGACCTCCTAAGGTCCCTTCCAACCCTGATATTCTATGATTCTATATTTTGACAGGCGATGTTGACAAATTGTGTTCAAAGGTTAATGAAGCTGTCCCTTTTTGAATCTCAAAGTCTACTGCCATTAAAAAGAAAAGGAGTATTTGTGGCACCTTAGAGACTAACCAATTTATTTGAGCATAAGCTTTCGTGAGCTACAGCTCACTTCATCGGATGCTCACGAAAGCTTATGCTCAAATAAATTGGTTAGTCTCTAAGGTGCCACAAGTACTCCTTTTCTTTTTGCGAATACAGACTAACATGGCTGTTACTCTGAATACTACCATTAAATAACTTAACTGTCTGATGCCCCCATAATTTCTCACAACTGAAAATTAAAATGGACAAAAATAAAAATACTTAAAAAACAAAGATATTATCAGTCGAATTAAAAAAAAACACATCAAATTCTGGCAAGCCATACAGAAACAACTGCTTAGTTTTGGAAATTAGCCTCATTTTGGATCTACCCTGTACACACCAATGGCTGAACTCTAAAAATAGTTCCTGCCAACACATCTTGCCTAGTCAATTTGGACCAGACAAAGCCATTTTAAAAATAATGCTTTAAAACCATTATCATAGTTAGGAATCTACTTTAGAAAATGGTTTTCAGCCTCATTTTCAAGATGGTTGTGTGCAGTCCATACTGGACAGGTAACTATATTTAGCATCAGCAGAAACTGCTTTTAAATGTGCACTTATTAAGCTTTTTTAACACAGTTTAAAAGTCCACCATAACTATTAGCCAATAACCATGTAATATATAAGAACAAATAGAGCATGGTACAAATTTCGCAGGCAAAATGCTTAATTAGGACTAAGGTTGCTCATATGACCCATCAACAAAATCACTATGCGTTAAGGAAACCCCCAGTTAAGCCAAAAAGAAAAGGAGTACTTGTGGCACCTTAGAGACTAACCAATTTATTTGAGCATAAGCTTTTGTGAGCTACGGCTCACTTCATCGGATGCATACTGTGGAAAGTGCATAAGCTTTCGTGAGCTACAGTTCACTTCATTGGATGCATACTGTGGAAGCTTATGCTCAAATAAATTGGTTAGTCTCTAAGGTGCCACAAGTACTCCTTTTCTTTTTGCAAATACAGACTAACACGGCTGTTACTCTGAAACCAGTTAAGCCAAGATTCACTTCCAAACAACCCTCATATCTAGGCTTCTCAGAATTCAATATTTTTTTTTATATAATTTTGACAGCTAAAAATAGGAAAAATGCATAAAAATAAAGATTATCAATTTTCACAGTTCTGAAACCTCATAATTTTGCAGATTTATTTAATAGTAGATGTTGAGATTCAAAAAGGCAAAGCTTTATTAACTGTTGAACACAAACTGTGAACTTCACGTCAAAATATGCAAAGTATCTCAGACTCAGACTTTAAGGACAGAAGGAACCATCATAATCATCTAGTCTGACCTCCTGCACATTGCAGGCCACAGAACCTTACCCACCCACTCCTGTAACAGACACCTAACCTCTGGCTGAGTTACTGAAATCCTCAAATCATGGTTTAAAGACTTCAATTTACAGAGAATTCACCATTTACACTAGTTTAAACATGCAAGTGACCCTTCCACCTTCCTCTGCAGTATGGGGTAAAACCTACAGAGTCTCTGCCAATCTGACCCGAGGGAAAATTCCTTCACGACCCCAGATATGTTGGTCAGTTAGACCCTGAGCATGTGGGCAAGACACACCAAGCAGACACCTGAAAAGAATTCTTTGTAGTAACTTGGAGCCCTCCCCATCTAGTGTCCTGTCTTCAGCTGTTGGGGATTTTTGTTACTGGCAGTCACCAACAGGCAATGTGCCATCGTGGGCAGTCCCATCCTACCACCCCCTCCATAAACTTATCAAACTCAGTCTTGAAGCCAGTTAGGTTTTTTGTCCCCACTTTCCCTTGGAAGGCTTAAACTCATTTTCATGCATTTCATTTTAATTTCTTTGACTATAAGTTTCATTATCATAGATGGAAATCTTTTGTGCTGGTCTGTGTGTGGTGAAATCAACGTTTACCAATCAAAAAAATCTAATCCTTCCAAACTTACTTATCTCACACACATTAAAACTGAGCGTTTGGATAGCGATTCTAACAGAACTGCTCACAAACATGCATTCAGTTCCTAGTAGCTGATGGAACTAAGTAGTTCCATTGGCTTTTCTTGAAATAGCAAGTAGTTAGGATGAATTAAGGAAATAATAGTTTCTGTTGAAGTGTAAAATTAGAACAGTATCCTTGCTGTGAAATGCAATGTGTGTGAGACAGAAAAGTATGGAAACTGTAGTGACTGGTTCTTTAGCTAGATGAAGTTCAAAAGAGCATGGCTATGAGAATCAAATCTTTAAGAATGAGCATTTCTAAATGTTTCCCCTGCAATAGTCAGAAATGACAGAAATTTCAGTTGTCCTCTGAAGAGTTAAGTGTGTTAAGTTTGGAGACCTAAATTCAATCTTTACAGCGAGAAATGGGTAGCATGCTTTAACTGAATATATCAACACAGCCATAATTGCAGAGTCACTACTGATACCTCCGTAATGAAGGTCAAGACAAAAAACTAGAACAATAGAACAAGAATGGAAACAGCACAAACGTACCTTTGCAACCACATTTTTTGCAGACAGTGTTCAAGACAGCTTCCAGGGTAATCTTCTGACTAGTGTAGTCTCTGAATGAACGTTTCTTCCGCTCATCCTGACTGTGGAAAGAAAAGAACTATTTTTCTCTTCCAATCTGCATCACCTCTAACCCCATGCATTTGCTTGGAAGCTCAAACAAAAGTTTTCAAACATGGCTGCCTGAAGTTAAGCTTTTAAATCCATAGCTAGGCATCTAAATAAAAGCGACTACTCTGCAGAATGCAGTTGACTACTTGGTGGAGGAAGCCACAGACAGCATATTACGCTTGCTCCCTATTTGTTTCTTGGTATAAGAGGACTCATTTCAGAGTCAGTTTCACAGAATACAGGCAAACACTCATAGCTTTATACTTTATAGTATAGCCTTATACTTTGGCTAACACGCAGCTGCCCTACTTCACACTAATATATACATACACGTATATATAATGTACACAAACATATGCCTGGGATAAAATAATTATTTTTGACGGAGTAATAAAATGTCATCACAAGGAAGTGCAGACAAGGAGATTTTGTGCCTGGGATGGTAAGTGTTTGTAGGGCTGTAAGCTCACAGGAAATAAATACACCCTCAGCACAGGAAGAAAGATTGCCATGGACAGGTCATTATGTACAGCACGTTTTGTTAGCATGCTGAAATTTGGTATTCAAATGTAGTCCTTTGCCAACAGTGCTGCAGAGGGAACATCTTAGATTGTTCTTTAGAGACCCCTCCATTTGCTTCAGAGCGGCATTGATGGGCTCAGGAGGGAGCTGCCGCCTCCTTCCTGGCAGGAGGACCAGGTCAGTCACTGTAATAGGAGGGCAGGGAACAAAGGAAGCAATAGTCGCCAGGCTGATTTATTACACCCAACAGAGCAGATTTACCTACTCAAGGGCAACATTGTTTGGATCAAGGTCCTTTCCTGTTCCTTGGTTAACGACCTTCATGGAAAGAGACAGCTTCAACTTGTCATCTTTCATCTGTAAGAGACGGACACGGAGGGAAAAAAAGCAAGTCATAACAGAATCCGGTTATAGGAAAACCCACAAAGACTGAGTGAAACTGCCAACTAGTAAAGAAGTGAATGCTCTAAAGTCAAGGATACATCACAAAATGTTTTAATTTTGACAAGTATATTTTAGTTTCATTTACACTTCAATGTTCTAGTTAATGGACCAGAGTATATTACTTAAAAATAATGGTCTCAGAAATAAGATCATAAAAATTACCCCAACAGATCAGAACATAGACTCATCTAGCCAGTATCTGGTATTTAATAGTGGCCAGTAGCAAATACTTTGCGGAAGGGAGGGTGTGTACAAGAAACTCCAAAATGGACAATTATGGAATAACCTGGCCACAAGGGAAGTTTCTTCCTGATCCGAGCCAGGTTAGTGGTTGGTTTACGCCTTGAAATCATTTACACATTTTTGTCCTTTTCGGTAAATGGGAATGTTCTAATTATCCGTATAAAAGGCTCTTTTCTGAATCCTAATCAGCTCTTGCTCTCCATATTATCTTGGAGAGTTTCACAGGTTGAGTGTTGCTTGACATCTTTCTAGAGTACACAGCCTTTTAAACATTCTTGCTAATGATGTGGGGTAAACCCCATCATAGTGTGAAATAATGAAATGGGCAGGTTACAGTGAAGCGCCGCTCTGATGCAATTTGCAGTCAGGCCAAAACTTGGGAGTTATTTTTCATTTATTTATTTGCAAAGTCCATGTGTTCTTTTGGGTGCTTTAACAGATAATTTTATTTTAAAAAACAACATTTATCCACCCTGCACACACTTCCCATCAGACCTTCTTTAGACACCACAAAGAAGCAGAAGAGGGCACAAGCCCTATTGTTTTTTATTTTGCAAGTCATCTTTAAAAACAGAATGAACACTGTAGCAGTGTCCTTTCAAAGAAAGTTCATTCCCTCAAATAGAATTAAGAGAATTCTCAGCTTCTGCTAAGAATGGGTTAAGAGACCTTTCCAATCGTGAGCAGTTTACAACTATATAGCACCTTACTTTCCAATAAATCTTAAAGTACTTCACATGATATACAAACACCATAGAGGAGTCATGTAGCTACCTACAGGGTGACATGCCAACCAGTAAACAGTAGTCTGAACAATGGTGCAGGGGGGAGGCAAGATGACATTTGATCAAGGATGAACTCCTACTTTTGTGAAGGATGCCATGTGATCTGTGAAGCCCATGCAAATCAGACAAAAGGTTGGTTCTTAAATGCTCATGTGATGAGGAACATGATTAGTTTGTGTTCACAACAAACAGCATCATGCACTAGACAAACACTACGCTTCTGTTAACATGAAAATCATTAGCTTGCTGTCGTTGCAAATTTTTTCTTAGTTTACACAGTGCTTAAGACACCATAAGCAATTTTACCTCTCTTCCAATAAGCTTCACCCACACTTTGTCTCCAACATCTACCATTTCCGAGGGTTTGTCGACCCGACAGGCTGACATGTGGGTTTTATGGACAAGGCCTAGAGGTGGTTTTAGGGGAAATAAATAAAATTGTTTTTGGTTGAACATAACATTTTATCCTCTAGAAAATAAGAGCATCAAGGTCTGGAGCATCCTTAGGTGAAATTAAATATCTGGGTTACTCAACCACTACTTCACGCAGAATAAAGATTTATGAGGTTTATTGGTTTTTCAAAACCATTTATAAGCCAAATGCAGCCAGCTAAACCCACCAAAATCTGCTCCAAACTCACAATGGGGCAGCTCTTGCAAAATTAGAACCTGACAGCTAAAAAAATGCTTATATCATTCCAATCTCATAGAGTTAGTGTAATTTCCCCCGAAGAGTTTGATCCTGCAAGTCTTTGTGCATAGGTGCTTGCAAAATTAAGGTTCTGGTGCAGCAACAAGCTCTGTGCAGATGGGAATCTTGCAGCCATATGGAACTTACTGAGAGATTGGGCCAAAAGTCTCCCTGACTTCAATGGAATGTAGACATCCATAAAGGCTGCAGGATTAGGTACCTACTGCATTAAACCCAATGCTAATTACTTCGGAATACAAATCACTCTCGTGGGAAGGGGAAGATGGGAGGCTGCATATTCTAGATCTTAGAGTGCAGTTAGTAAGAAAAGCAACTGAAAGAAAGAGCATCCTATCAGACAGCGAAGGTGCTAATTTAAGAGGCACAAACAAGTTTTAATTCCTGCCAATCCTGTGGACCTAGCAGAGCTGAGGGACGACAAACAAGATGCTGTTCTATTTTGGGCATTAGCAGCACAATTTTTAGCTGGCAACACCAGAGGCAGAAAACATAACTTGACTTGAAGACTCTGGCTTGGCATTGCAGAACTAGCAGGGAGAAAAGAATCATCCTTTTAACTTGCACAAACTAAACATTTGGTGTGGGACTGTCCAAGCAAGATTAACTATTGAACCCATAGTGGCATTTTTCAGGGTATTATCACATTTCAAAGGAAACCCCAGGTTTTGTTTGTTGGGTTTTTTTAGTGTCACAGTTGCATTGGAAAACTTGCCACTTATTTTTGTCACAAGTAACACCCCTAGTGCCACTGCAACGCAGAGACCGGAGAAAAAGATATTTAATACTTTTTCAGTTTGGTTTACCTCGTGCATTTGACAGCATTCCCTGTACAGTTTCACTATTTCCCTTGTATACTCAGATTCACCTGTTAGTGCAAGTCTTTCACACAACTGATAGGAACATGAAAAATAATCAGGAAAGCCTGGACTGTGAGGCAGTCAATGATTTACCATTATGATTTTTCCTTCCATCTATGAATTCCATTTCATAGCAGAAATTAAGCATCCCAGGCCCTGAATATGTAGGGAATTACTGCACTCCAGTCTAGTGCCTTATAATGCCACTCCAACATATTCTATCATCACCTAGAAATGCACTTTTTCATTTAACATTTTTTTCTGTAAATGAGAATATATTCAGTATTAATGCAAGCATTTATATAGCCCCATCACTGTATCTGGAGCTCTTGTGTAGCATAAATGGGGACATAAAGATCTCCATAAGAAACCAAACCCCATACCGGGAGGATTTAATCAACTGGGAAGGGGTGAGCAACAGACTCATTTTGCAGCATTTTCTAAAAGATGCCAAGTCCTTCTGCAAGGGGAGGACTGTATTAAGCAAACCAGCATGGAACTAAGTCTGAAAATCTAGTCTAAGAAACAAACCTTGTTTCCTGCAGCCTGGAATTTTTATAAATGCCCCATATTCTGTTACAGCAGCAACCTGTGAAGAAAATCAATATATCCATTGACTGAAAGAGAATCTTGTACATTACACCCATTTTCTGTCTCATTTTCTCCTTCCCTGCAACCCACTCTCGTTACATGCACTTATTTGGTTTCAGCTGTTTCTAATTTGCTTTCTATGAGTCTCCTTCAGGTTATCTTCTTTTGAACTGGGGAGCTACATAACAACACATATTGTTGCATCAGATACACACAAAAGCACAGGATCATTATTTTCTGCCTGCAAGATTACAGACAGATCTTGAAAAATGACATTTTTCAAAGAGAATCTATTTGCTATATTCAGCAGCAGGAGCCAATATTTTTAACTTCTATTTTCCCCTATTTTACCATTTGAGTAAATTTAGTGCTGACAGGCCAGACTGACAGGCCTTGGAAACAGTCTTATGCTCATCTATGGAACAGACAGTGGACAGGCAACAAAAACTTCCCTAAATCTTCAAACTAGTGTGCCTCTGAAGGGACTCACCCTACCATTTGGGGAGGGATAGCTCAGTGGTTTGAGCATTGGCCTGTTAAACCCAGGGTTGTAAGCTCAATCCTTGAGGGGGCCATTTAGGGATCTGGGGCAAAAATTGGGGATTGGTCCTGCTTTGAGCAGGGGGTTGAACTAGATGACCTCCTGAGGTCCCTTCCAACCCTGAGATTCTATGATTAAGGGGAATTAACCCATCCCTCCATGCTCTATTCTATCCTAGGCCTCTCTAATAAGACTACCCAAAAGAAGGCCAGTCAGTGTCAATTGTGGCAGTGGTGGTTTTGAAATGGATACTTGTCCACTAGTACCTGCACTGAGACCTACCAACTAATTTCACATAGTTATTACAAACAAACATCTGATGGTAATGACTTTTGCTCACTGCTGACTATGGCCCCAATTATGTAATAAACTCTATGTAAATAGACACCTGAGCCCGCAGAGAACTTCACTGAAGTTAATTAGTCACGGCATGGATCCACCCATGCAGAGCTTTATTATGGAATCAGGGCCTGATGTTGGAGTTGAACCAATCTAGACTTGAGAGGCTCTTTAACTCATTCTCTGTCCCCTGACACCTATAATTCTAGCCTTTGTCCTCTTCTTACTATTCTTATGGGGGGAAAATAGTACCCAGGGCTTTTTTGATTATAACAAGGCAGACAGGATCTCACTTCCCTTTTAATTAGAAGAATGGAAAGCTAACATTAAAATGTTCAGTGCCCTTAAGTTCAGGCACCAATATGTGGAGTGAGCCCGAGGTATTGCAATTCAGGACTTTGAGTTGTGCCAAATTGAACAACAAATATTCTTGATAGCAGCTATTAAATTCAAGACAGTTTCCAACTTTTAAAAGCTAAAGTCTCTTGTACTTCACAGCATGAGGCAGGATGGAAAGCTTTATCCCCAAGCTCCACAAAAATTAAAGCAATAAGATTTTCAGATCCCTCACACTTGAGTCGAAAAATTAGACTTGGCTGAGAGAAATAATCAGCATGAATTCTCTGAAGACAGCTTTTCTCATCCTACAAGAGGACTAGCATGTTTATGAATACACATTCTTAGCTAATCCTCTTAAAGAGAGTTATTACTCTTCAGACTGGAGGTGTTTGCATTAGCAATGTGGCTCACCCATCAGTTTTATTTTAAAGACATCTAATGAAATAACACCTGCAATAAGAGTCTCAACCTGTTCTCAAAACATTAGTTAAAATATTTGCAAAAAAGTGTGTTAAATATTTTTCTTTAATCTGAGAATGCTGGTAAAAGGCAGCAGCTCAAGAGACTGAAGTCCTCTTCTCATCCCTGTCAATGTAAGCTCATGCTCAAATAAATTGGTTAGTCTCTAAGGTGCCACAAGTACTCCTTTTCTTTTTGCGAATACAGACTAACACGGCTGTTACTCTGAAATCTGAACTCTAACCTAGTGGGGGAGAGGGGAGTTCTCTCTCTATATAGCCTATGTACTCCTTAGTCCAGGAGTGGGCAAACTACAGCCCAGGGGCCACATCCGGCCCTTCAGATGTTTTAATCTGGCTCTTGAGCTCCCGCTAGGGAGCAGGGTCCAGGGCTCGCCCCGCTCCGGTGCTCTAGCCGGGGAGTGGGGTTGGGGGCTTGCCCTGCTCCACATGTGCCGTGGCTCCACACAGCTCCCAGAAGCAGCGGCATGTCCCCCCTCTGGCTCCTACGTGTAGGGGCAGCAAGGGGGTTCCGCACTCTGTCCCCGCCCCAAGCGATACCTCCACAGCTCCCAGTGGCCAGGAACCACAGCCAATGGGAGCTGCAGGGGTGGTGCCTGCGGACCGGGCAGTGCACAGAGCCACCTGGCCGCGCCTCCGTATAGGAGCCAGAGAGAGAGCATGCTGCTGCTTCCGGGAGTTGCTTGAGGTAAGCACCACCTGGAGCCTGCGCTCCTGTCCGCCTCTCACTCTCTGAACCCCTCCATCCCAGCCCGGAGCACCCTCCTGCATCCTTAACCCCTCACCCCCAGCTCCACCCCAGAGCTCGCACCCCCAGCCTGAGCCCTACCCCCCCCGCACCCCAACCCTCTGCCCCAGCCCGCAGCTCCCTCCCACACCCTGAACTCCCCATTTCTGCCCCACCCCAGAGCCCACACCCCCAGCCGGAGCCCTCACACCCTCCCACACCCCAACCCGCAATTTCATGAGTATTCATGGCCCACCATACAATTTCCATAGCCAGATGTGGCCCTTAGGCCACAAAGTTTGCCCATCCCTGCCTTAGTCTCTATACCAGGAACGCCAGCAAGGGGTCAGTCTGAGGCAGCTGTGGTGGCAGTAGTTTTGTGACGTAGACACTTGTTCTCTATGAACCACAATACACAATAGCAGCTCATTTCACACAGGTCACTTAGCTTTGTTGCCAGTAATTAGGGCTGGTTCTGAACTGGTGATTTAAAAATGAAAGGCTCTATATTCTTTCTCAATATCCTGCACTATTCATGTCTCCAATACTTTTTTGTGACCCTAAGCAACGACAACACATACCTCTCCTTGGAAGACGTCATAGAGTTCAGGCAATGTCTCCATGGTCTCAGGTCTCACAGACTTCATTTGGGAAGTTTTCTAAGAGCATGCACTGCACAATTCTTTCCTAACCTTGCAGCTTACTTTGATTCCATTTATGAGATGTTATCCTTCTGTGGAGCAGCCCCATTCATAACTGAAATGAAGACAGACACCACTTGTTGAGAGAAATATCTTCACTGGTAATAAAAAAAATAGCTCTTGGGGAGGCCTTCTTACCTGCCCCACTTTCACTCATACTAGTCACACTAATTTCTCAATATCCATTACTATAGTGACTGGTGCTTACACTATATACTATGGCAGTATAATCCAGTTGGTAGACAAGCCAAAGAACCAGAAGACATGAGTACTTCTATGATACAGCTGCCAATAACATGCTGTGTAAAAATTATAAGAAAGTCACTTAAGTTTGTGTCTCACTCCCCCCCCCATAAAAGTGTGTAAGTATTATAGTACCTAGGCAGATACAGCAAAATATGTACCCATGACTGTAAATTGGCTCTGATAATACCTTGCAATTTTGTCCCGTTCTCAGAATTCAGCACCCTCATGCATATGTAGTTCCTATTGTTCTTCAGCGACTGTATTTAGGGTGTATTTGGGGGGAGGGATAGCTCAGTGGTTTGAGCATTGGCCTGCTAAACCCAGGGTTGTGAGTTCAATCCTGGAGGGGGCCATTTAGGGAACTGGGGCAAAAATTGGAGATTGGTCCTGCTTTGAGTAGGGGGCTGAACTAGATGACCCCTTGAGATTCTATGATTATAATCTGTTCCCTTCCCTAGTACCTACGACACAGGCCTAAAAACCAGAATGTAAACAAACGGAGCCCGCGATTCCTTGCCTAAGCCGCCACCCTTTAAAAGGCCGACTAGAGCTTCCCAAATGCTTGGCTCAGCCGCAGAGGGGCGCGCTCTCACCCATACAAGGAAACACTGGAGCATCTCAAGGACTGCGAGCCCCCCCAGTTAAAAGTAATGAGCCCAAATCATTAGAATGACTTAAAAATCACAACGTTCTTTAAACACCGCCTTTGGGATTCTTTTTATGTGCCGTCCTTCCGGTTGCCTCCGGCTCACGTTTCCAGGCTGTCCTTAGCTCCAAGAGCAGGGGCTTAGACGGAAACACTAAACACGCCGCACCCTCCCCTCCTCGATTCCGCCCCATCCCAGCTAGCGCCCAGCGCCCATAGCGAGCGCTTACGGCGAGCCCCTGGGGCGGGGCCAGCGCATCGCTGCGCTGAGTCTGTACAGCGCCGATCACACGGGCTGTCACCGGGGCCCGCAGGTGCGACCGCCGCCCAAGCGATCACCCCGCCGCGGCTATCGACGGCCAGCAGGTGGGGTGGGGAGGCCCAGCCCGCCCAGCGCCCCTGGGCGCAGCAAGGGGATGGGGGGGGTGACAAGCCCCCAGTTGGGGAAAGGGCTGAGGGCTCAACTTCCCGCTGCCGCCCCCGGCCGGCCCACCCCGCTGCCCCCCGTCACTCACCCCAGGGCGCCTTCGTCGCCGTTAACCCGCCCGCGCCCCGGTACAACCGGGGACGACGAACCTTGCGCCGACCAATCACCACGCAGCATACTCCTGAGTACCACTCACACAGCTAATGGGCGCGCTCGATGCTAGAACGCCCTCAGCTAGCCCGCCGATAAGTACGGCCAGCTCTACCCAATCAGCGCACTGAAAAGAAGGTGGTGGTGTGGTCGGTGCTCGCAACCAATCAGAGCGGGGAAACTGGACCGTTCTGTCCAATGATTGGAGGACGGGGGCGGGGCTTGGATGCTCCGGCGTAAAGCCTCTGAGGCCTAGCGCGGGGCCGAGACCCGAGGCCGAGTGGCGGCGACAGGGAGCGGCGATGATCGAGCAGCAGAAGCGCAAGGGGCCGGGCCCGGAGCTGGCATTGGTGGCGGCAGCGGCCAAGCGGCCCCGGCATGAGCTGCTGCTGGGGCCCGGCCCGGGCGGGGGGCAGCCGCCTCCGGGGGCCCTGCTGCAGGCGGTGAGTCCCGGCCCCAGGCCTCCGCCCCACGGTCCCTGCTCCCCCCGCCGCCCCGGCTTCCTCGGGGGCTCTCGCTGTGTCCCCCGCCAGCAGCACGTGCTCTCCCCTCGGCGGGGGAGGCAGTCCCCCCCCGCCGGGGTCACTCAGGGCCAAGCCTGGCCCCAGGGTTCCCAATGCCGGGATGGGCCGCTCCGTGCCCCCGCCGCCTTGTCAGTGCCCCCCGGGCGGAGCTGCGGCCAGCTCAGGCGAGCCTGGCTTGGCGAGCCTTCCCCCGGCTACATTGACACAAGGGCTTCCAGCTGCTGCTTGCCGATGGCAGAGGCGGCCCCAGCTACTTCCCTGTCTCCCTCTGTGCCTTCCCGTGCACCCCGAGCCAGAGGGGTGGCAGACTTGAACCCCTCCCAAGAGAGCCCTTGGGGCAGGGGAGCAGTTACCCAGCCCCATTCTCTGGACTCCTGTTATAACGTGGTTTAGATTCTTTGTGTAGTTCCTCTGGTTGTAATATCTATACTGACACCAACTTGCGATGTGACTTTAGACAAGTTATTTCACCTCCTCGTGCCTCAGTTTCCACATCTGTAAAATGGGGACACATCTGGAGTTGTGAGGTTTGATAAGTGCTTTGAGATTCTGTGGTAAATGGGGACAGAGAAGTGGAAATGTTAGCTTTGTAAACCCAATAAGGGAGTTACGATTTTTTTTTCTGCCTTCCTTTCCCACACTGCAAACATTCTGGTTCATATGTTTCATTATCGCTCTCTGCATTTTCTCTATATTTTAGGGCCCTCCACGATGTTCCTCCCTCCAGGCACCCATAATGCTGCTCTCAGGACATGAAGGAGAAGTTTACTGTTGCAAGTTTCACCCTAATGGAGCCACTTTAGCATCTGCAGGATTTGACAGACTGATCTGTGAGTTTGTAATGATCGGTAGTTCGTGATATGAGCTATTTTTCTGACAAAATCCAGTGCTGCTGTAAACTGCTTTTTATACATTCAAATGGCTATGGAGTGAGCTGTTGTGAGCACAGAATGCTGATAGCTTGGCATTGACCTGCTATGTCAGAGGTGGGCAAACTTCGGCCCGTGGGCCATATCTGGCCTGCGGGACTGTCCTACCTGGCCCCTGAGCTCCTGGCCTGGGAGACTGTCTCCCCTCTCCTGCAGCCACGTCGCCGTGCAGCGCAATGCTATGCCAGCCACCGGTGCTCCAGGCAATGTGGTCAGGGGGTGGGTTGGGTAGAGGACAGGGGAGTCTGGGGGCTGGTCAGGGACGTGGATAGGGATCGGGACGTTCAGAGCGTGGGGAACAGGGGTTGAATGGGGGCAAGGGTCCGGGGGGGGGCAGTCAGGAAGGAGGGGGGGTTGGATTTAGGGGTGGGGGGTCCAGGGGTGGTCAGGGGACTGAGAGCCTGGGGGTGGATGGTGCAGAGGTCCCTGGGGGTCTGTCATGGAACAGGGGGGATTGGATGGGGCAGGAGTCCTGGGGAGGGGGGGTGTCAGGGGCCAAGAAGCAGGGGAGTCGGATAGGGGGCGGGGGCCGGGCCATGCCTGGCTGTTTGGGGAGGCACAGCCTCCCCTAACTGGCCCTCCGTACAATTTCAGAAACCCAATGTGGCCCTCAAGCCAAAAAGTTTGCCCGCCCCTGTGCTATGTACTTCTAGGAGTATTTCAAAGTGTTGGTGACCTAAAATTATCTGGGACCCAGCCCGTCTCTCACCTTGCACTCCACCACATCAGTTAGTATTGGAGGGATTGTTCTTGCTCTCATTTTCTGAAGGGGAACTTAGCAACATTAACAACAGAATTATTATTGGTGGGGCGGTGTTTGAACTCAGTCTCTTTGTCAGTCTCCCAGAGCCCACACTGAGCATCTTTCAGTCAGGAGGACTCGCACATTTATTAGATTTAGAACTTGTCTACATTGGAAAATTGCACAAATTAAATTTAAATCTGTTTTTTAAATGGATATACTTAGACTGGTGCAAAGCCAGTGTAGATACTCTTATTTTGGTTTAAAAGTGGTTCCTTTCAATTTAACTTAATCCTGTTCTTAGTTGAATTAAACTAAACCAGAAGAAGCCATTCTTATACTGAAGTGTGTTTACGGAGGAATTTGCATGAGTTTAACTATATCAGTTTAAATTAGTGGTTCTCAAACTTTTGTATTGGGGATCTCTTTCACCCAGCAAGCCTCTGAGTGCCACCCCCCACCTTATAAATTAACATTTTAAAAAATATTTAACACTATTATAAATGCTGGCGGTGAAGCAGGGTTTGGGGGTGGAGGCTGACAGCTTGCGACCCCCAGTTTGAGAACCCCTAGTTTAAATTCACACTTAGGGTTATACCAATGCAACTTTCCCAAGGAAGGCTGTGACTTTATAGGATTATGCCCAACGCTAACTCTTGTGAGTAGCAGCATAGTACTGTTATGGTTTTGGTTTTTTTGTTACTGTTGTTTTCAACATGCAGTTAAATCCATATTCATACAAACAGGAATATAAACTGATGGGAAATCCTTCTGTATAAGGAAAGATTGATCTGGGGCTCCTTTCACATCCCCTCATATTTGTCACCTCTCTACATTAAGAAGCATACAGCATGAAATGTATAGGAAAGTTGAAACAGATGCTTCTATTTACACTTATAGTACAGGAGGCAACATGACACTCAAAAGTGAGGAAAGGAAATACTTTTTGCCACAATGGATAATTAACCTGTGGAACTCACTGCAACAACATGCCATTGAGCCTAGTAGGATTCTAAAAAAAGATTAGATATGTATATGGAAGTCATCCATGTTTACATTAGATAGAATACATATTTATAAGGGAAATAAACCTTCCTGCTTCTGGGCATGAGGCAGCCACTCATTGATGGGGAAAATTTTCTCGAATCCACTATGGGCAAACTGTTCCTTAATTGTCCACTACAGAGTTTTTTCCACCTTCCTCTGAAGAATCTGAAACTATCCTTGGTCGTTATCACAATTTCCATGTTCCTGACTACCACTTACAGGTGGCCAAAAAAGCAAATTTTACCATACAGCTAATAAAATGGTGTATGTTTATTGATGTCCACAATAGAAAAATATTAGTGCTTGGAACGGCAGTGGAGGTATTTACAAAAACATGCTTCCCTTATCCAGCTTGGTTTAAGAACACACACAAACCAATATTTAAGGTATATTTTAAATTTCAGCCATCTCTCTCACATGGAACTTACACTGACCATTTAAAGGCTTCCTATTCCGGGTAGTAAATACTGGGGTTTGGAGATGGTGCTGAATACAAGAGGCACTTTATTTTAGTGAGCTCAGGAAGTGTCACTATAGATATTTGGACAAATTGGTATTAAAACATAGTTTTGGGTTTGTTTGGTTTATTTTTTTACAGTGCTGTGGCATGTGTATGGGGATTGTGATAATTTTGCTACCCTGAAGGGACACAGTGGAGCAGTTATGGAGTTGCACTATAACACTGATGGCAGGTAAATATCAGATGAAACCGACTTGACCTATAATTAGCCTGCCTTGCTGCTGTTTCTGCATGAAGGCTCCAAAATGTTTTGGGAGATAGTTTGCATGAAAGAAGCTGCTAAATGAAGGTGGTGGTGTTGAGGTCTTGGGTAGAGATAGTAAAAGATCTTGGGTAAAAGATACTTGTAGTTGGCAAGGGGGATACTTGCTGGTGAATGTAAGCTACTCTCCAGCTCCTCTTCATTGCTTTTGCTCTCAGCTGGTGGCTCTGACGAGGAGACGCAATGGTGTTACTTAAATGGTTGCACCTCCCAGAAATATCTCAACATATTACATCTGTTCTAGAGTGCAGGAGCAAAGAGTAAAGTCAGTGTGACAAGTTCCAAGGCCCATGGATGGGGAGCAGAAGATCTAAAGCCTAGACATTCTGTCCCAACCCTAGCAAGCGAATCTGTGAGAAAGTGAACAGGGGGACTTTCAGTGTGAAAGAGAGAATGGAGCAGAGATTTGGGATAAGGAAAGAAAGATGGGGAAGGAAAAGTTGACTGGTAGAGACAGCTTCTGACATTATCCAACAGTATCTGAGGTTTTTACAAAAGATATCCCTCCCACTTCACCATCATCCCAAGTGATGTCAAGGAGGTGAAATCTGGCAGGAAGCCAGCAGACACCCCTCCAGTAATTGGATTGAGGGGAACATAGAAAATGGGCTTTTCACCATCATGCTACCCCTTGGTCCTGCCACACAACCTGGAGTCATCTTTTGATATCAGCCTCTGAGTATTGGGTTTAGTCTTCTAGCTATCATCTACTTAATTTTGTAACCTCTAGTCTTGGATGTGCTTGTAGAGTAACAAAAGGGGTTGGGGGCAGATATTTTATCACCCTTCAGGATTCCATAGCTATGTTGTCTTTTCCCCCCCATGCTAGCATGCTCTTCTCAGCATCCACAGATAAAACAGTAGCTGTGTGGGATAGTGAGACTGGAGAAAGAGTGAAAAGGCTGAAGGGGCACACATCATTTGTTAACTCCTGTTATCCAGCGAGGCGGGGACCCCAGCTCGTCTGTACAGGCAGCGATGATGGAACAGTAAAGGTCAGTACTTCTGCAGGGGCTGACTTTTGCAGTGATGGAGACTATACGAACACTAGATGACCCATCTGAATAAAGGACATTCAACTTTGGTGACTTTGCAAAAATAACTAATTGAATAAACCACTTGAGTAAAACTTTGTTCATCTGAGACCGCTTCACCCAGAATTGCCTCTGAACCAAATTCCAGCCTGAGTCACTTGCCCATTAACTTCCTTAGTTATCCTCATATATGCTGGCCCTGAAATGTTTTGGATGAACAAGACTAGATTGTTAAAACTAAAATCAAAATCCTAGAAAAGAACATGAGACTAAACCCGGAAAATGGCTGGCTCCTTTTGTGAATCGAGATGGATTTTTAAATGAGATTTTTCCTGGATCAGAGCTGTCCAGTTCTGTGTGTCCAGTTCTGTCCTTAATTATGCTCCTGTAAGTTCACCGGCTAACAACTTAACATTTAAAAGATCAATACTGTTCTCCTTCCCCCTGCCCCAAACCCCATCACCACCGTTTGGGCAGGCATTACCAAGGCACCACAGAAGTGTCCATATTGGAGCAGTCTAACCTACATTATTAGATCCTCTTTGGGGAATGGAGTTATATTTATACAGCATCATAAAAATATAGGGCTGGGCGGGCCGTCAATAGGTCATTTAGTCCATCCCTCCACCCCTACACTGAGGTAGAGATAAGTGGACCATCCCTGACAGGTATTTGTCTCAACTGTTCTTAAAAACTTCCAATGATGGGGATTCCAGAACCTCCCTAGGTAACGTGTTCCAGTTTTTCCTACTAACTACCCTTAGTTTTAAGTTTAGAAAAAATGCAGTCTGATTTTTCCATCTCTCCCCGCCACTTGAAAACAAACGTGTGTGTCAGGACAACAGGTTTCATCTGTCCTGTAGAGATCCTCCACATGTTCTTCCCCCAAATTCAGCTCTTAAGCACTTTGACAATGTGGGGAGTACTGATGTGACTACTTAGTTGTACTGTGAAATGTATGGTGTGCGTATAACTTTAAAAACTTTTGCTTCCCGTGTCCTTTCAGCTGTGGGATATTCGTAAAAAAGCTGCTGTCCAGACATTTCAGAACACTTACCAGGTATTAGCTGTGACCTTCAATGATACCAGTGATCAGATTATATCAGGAGGCATAGACAATGATATCAAGGTATGTTGACTGTTTTAATGCACTTTCCTATTGTAACTATCCCAAACAGACTCCCCAAACCTTTAACATTATCCCAGATGTTGTGGGTAATTGCATGATATGGTAGTGGGCTAGTCTTGATGGTTATATTATTCTTGTGGAAGTCTGACACTTGATACATTTTTCCTAAAGAGCCAGACTGATTTGACCATGTTGAGCAGCTTCTGTGATAAACTTAGCCTCTGCAAACCCAGCTCCAGTTTCCTACCAAGAGGTGATTCCATTAGGTAAGATAGGGCCAGGCTGGTACGAAGATATTTGCTAAGATTACATTTAGTTTAAATGAAACACTGCTCAGCTATTTTTGAGTGATGTGGTCTGCAGAACTGTTCTTACATGACTGTATAGTACAGCTGGTGATGGTTCCTCCTCCGAGCATCCAGTCTCCATCTTATCTAGGGCCTGGGCAAGCCAGTGCTAGGCCTGGGGAGTGCTGAGGTGATGAAGGGGCTGTCACGGAGATGAAGCACTAGAGCAGTGTCATTTCTGGCTGACCATTTGAAACTTAAGATTCCACAATCTTTTTTTTTTTTTTTTTTTTCAACAAGAACAGAGCACAACCTCTGGGTCCTGGCCGTCATGCCCTCTCTCTGTCAGACAGTTTGTAGCTCCAAAGTGCTGGTAGGGTTATCACTGACCATGTGGTGATTGCATCATTCACTTTGTTGCCAACATCCAACTCCTTACTGCATAAAGCAGGGGTACCTTGGGTAGGAAGTATATGAAGCCATATATCCCATGCTTGAGACAGATGTGCAGGCTTAATTCTTCTAATTTACCAGTTCCAATCCAGGCCAGCAGTGAGTGAGAGTTGTTCCCAGCTCATGACTGTTCTGTTCAGTGGCCTGTGTGAAAAGAGTTGAGGACTGAGGTCCCAGTCAGTTTCTTTGGGTAGGCATGTGCATCACAATTTGCTCTAATTAGTTTCTGGTGAGAATACCAACAAGGGGTCTTTGCGGCTGTCTCTCTAGATCAGGTTTGAGACAAATGGTGAGGAGAACTTTGCACTGTTGCTGCCTATGATGTACCAGTTCTGTGGGTTCAGCCTCCAGAGCAGTCAGGCCAGCTTCTTCCACTCTTACCAATTACATTGACAGGCGCTTCCTTACATGGAGAACCAAACCACAATACCATGCATGTGCGCTTTTCTTAAAGGTATGGGACCTTCGCCAGAACAAACTAACGTACACAATGAGAGGGCATGCTGACTCAGTGACAGGCCTCAGTTTGAGTTCAGAAGGCTCTTACTTGCTTTCCAACGCAATGGACAACACAGGTAATTGCCACAGCTTGCCATCGTAGGAATCAGAGTTTTTCATGCCAGTTAGAGCTACAGCTGGTTAAGGAGTGGGATTGCCTAGCATTGTGAGAGAAATAACTCAATGTAATTGGATGCCAAAGGAACAAAGGAAGATCTAGGCTGAATTTGTCTGATAGACTGATGATAGTGTGTATGTAAGGGGTAATTCCAGTTATAGTGACTCTACTTACAATGATGCTTTTTCATGAAAAGGGTGACTGCACGGGGAGGGCTCGTCATCTCGTCAAAGTGAGATGAAGGAGACCCCAACGCAGTTTACTTAGGAGTGGAAAGCACTGCGGACATTCAGGGAGCATCAACCCCACCTTGTCAGGACCTAAGTTAGCTGACCCAGATCTATCCTGCTGTCTCTGATTCCATAATATTCAGCATTGCAAGAGGCAGATCGTTCAGCTGACACCCCAAGCACAATGAATTGGAATGAGTGTTTTGGGGTTTACTGAACTAAAACAGCCTCCAGTTTAGAGAACCTGGTAATGTCTTGGGACAATGTACTGAAGGAAGGATGGAATTTCAGCCTTTGTTCTGAATTTCATGTTTCTTGTGGATTTAGCCTAGGAGCTGAGATGGTTTGAACATACTTGTAATAGCTTAAATATACTACCAGAAATAAAAGCTATTTAAAACAAAAAAGGATTACAAATAATACTCATTTGTGGAGATGACTGCTCACGTAGTCACTTTGTTTGGTACGATAACTAATGGTCTTTAGCTAGTTGCTGACAGATGTCCAAAGCCAACTGCGAAGAGTTACAAAGGGATCTTACAAAACTGGGTGGCTGGACAACAAAATGGCAGATGAAATTCAGTGTTGATAAATTCAAAGTAATTCATACTGGAGAAAACAATCATATAAAATGATGGAGTCTAAATTATCTGTTACCATTCAAGAAAGAGATCTTGGAGTCATTGTGTCTCTGAAAACATCCACTCAATGTGCAGCGGCAGTCAAAAAAGCGAACAGAATGTTGGGAATCGTTAGGAAAGGGATAGATAATAAAATAGCAAATATATTGCCTCTATATAAATCCATGGTACGCCCACATCTTGAATATTGCTTGCGGATTTGGTCGTTCCATGTTAAGAAAAATATACTGGAGTTGGAAAAGGTCCAGAAAAAGGAAACAAAAATGATTAGGGATATCTAACAGCTTCCATCTGAGGAGCAATTAAAAAGACTGGAACAGCTCAGCTTGGAAAAGAGACGACTGAGGGGGGGATGACGGGGATCTATACAATCGTGACTGGTGTGGAGAATGTGAATCGGAAGGTGGTGTTTACTCCTCCTCATAACACAAGAACGAGGGGTCACCCAATTAAATGAATAGGCAGCAATTTTAAAACAAACAAAAGGCAGTCTTTCTTCACCCAAGGCACGGTCAGCCTGTGAACTCTTTGCCAGAGGATGTTGGAAGGCCAAGACTATAACAGGGTTCAAAAAAGAACTAGATAAGTTTATGGAGGATAGGTCCATCCAGGTTATTAGCCATGATGGGCATGGATGCAAAACCGTGCCCTGAAGTGTCCCTAGCCCCTGGTGCTAGAAGCTGGGTATGGGCGACAGGGGATGGATCACTCTATGATTACCTGTTCTGTTCATTCCCTCTGAGACACCTGGCATTGGCTGCTGTTGGAAGACAGGATACTGGGTAGATGGACCTTTGGTCTGACCCAGTATGGCTGTTCTTATATTCTTATGTGCTCCATTATAGTTCGTATCTGGGATGTGCGACCATTTGCCCCTAAAGAGAGATGTGTGAAGATATTCCAGGGGAATGTGCATAATTTTGAGAAGGTGAGTGTTCTGCTAACCGAAACGCTGCTCATTAATGAAACGCTGCAGCTCTTTAAAAAACAATTTACAGACAAATTACTAAACTCAAGAATATAAACTAGAAAGGATTTAATGAGGACTAGAGGCAAGGTTAATGTGTAAAGGGGGATTCCAATTAAAGCTGTAGTAACAGGCTTTCTTTGTTCAATTCAGCTATAATTAGCTGTAAATTAAATATTTTCTACATTTAGTATCTACTTTGTGTAAAATAACAAGGCACTGGATGTTTCCAGCATTAAAATACAGTCTCTTAACTACAGGCTTATCTTCCAAAAGGAGATCATTAAAGTGTTCTTTGTGATATTTAAAATCCCATGGTGACTTTATTTTAAGCAAAAGGGGAACCAAAAACTTCTCATCGAAATGGACCTGTGTGCATTTCTCTTTGTTTCGCAGAATCTTCTGAGATGCTCATGGTCACCAGATGGGAGTAAAATAGCCGGCGGATCAGCAGACAGGTAAAACTTAATCATTGTGCTTCTCTCTGGCACTTTCCATCCCAAAGCACTTTACAGTCACTAGCTGGGCCTCCTCCTAACCCTGTGAGTTAGATTCAGTTAGACTCATTTTCCAAATGGCACATACAAGAGATGAGCCCAGGGGCATAGCTGAGACACAAGCTGCAGTCTTAGAACAATATGCTGCACAATAATGTAACAATGTGAATGTAGTTGTTAAAAGAATATCCATGATGTATTTGTTACATAACATGCAGTTATACTTTGAGGATAACAAGACCTTCAGCACTAACAGAATGGGGTTTGCAAAGGACTTACAAACATGGTTCGTTCTTGATCAAATTACAGAGCAGCTGAGAGACGGAAGAAGCATCACACAAAGGCTACTCAAAGTGCTGCTACGTGAAATGCTAATGCTGTTATTGCTTAGACAATAGAACAGCTGCTATTTATTAACACAGCTAGAGCTACGTCTGGTCCTTGACTGGACAGCGCAGCATGGTGACTCAGGGTTAAAACTACAAGGTGTTAGATTAGGTGCTGGGTGCAGTCCCACAACCTGAAATGAACTTTGTGTGTAATGCATAACCAAGTGCATGTGGTTGTCTCATGGTGGGACAGATAGGGATGCTATATTCTGGGCCTGTCCGGAATACTGTTCCACTAATAATACAGCTGCAAAATCTTTTTTTTTTTTTTTTTTAAAGTCCTGGTAGGAAACTAAAGTGAAAATAAGTATTCTGCCTCTTTGAGGTGTAAAAGTTGGCTGCCAAGTAATGATTGGCTTCCTGCTACATTACATGGACCCTCAAGATGACTAAATTTAGCTGACTAACCAATTTATTTGAGCATGAGCTTTCGTGAGCTCATGCTCAAATAAATTGGTTAGTCTCTAAGGTGCCACAAGGACTCCTTTTCTTTTTGCGAATACAGACTAACACGGCTGTTACTCTGAAACCTAAATTTAGCTGGAGATCCTTAAGCATGTAAAATGACTATTTGCTGAGCCTTCAAGAGTTTGTTATGGCTAAAAGAAGCAAATGACAGTGCCTTGCCTCTCCCACAGCATTAATGAAAATAGATAACAGGGAGAATGTTGGAGCAAAGATTTGTCACAGCTCTCACCTACTAAGTTGAAATAGCTATACTCTAGTTTAAATAGATGCAGCATTAAATAAGGGTTCATAACTTACCCATGCTTGTAGGTAGCATATTTTTCTCTTTAAAGAGGTTTAATGAAGCAGGTAAAGTGTGGTTCCAGTCTGGAAAGTGACTATGGCTTGCTCAGCAGATCTGCTCTATGTGCATATCCAGAGTAGGACCTACCTACCTGACCAAAAATAAGTTAACCCTCTGGAGCAACACACGTCTGGGAGAGGGAGCTGGATTCTGTGTCAACTAAGAGTTGTTTAAAGTTCTAATTACAAGGCCCAATTCTGCCCCATCACTGCTGTGAAACCATATAGAAGGCAATAAGATCGAACAGCTGTAACTAAGGATTTACTGCATCTTGATTACTGGTAATACACAAGGCAGAAATAGTGGGCTGGCGCAGGCTTGGCACTCAGATCTCGGGCTGAGTTTGCAGGGCTGGCAGAAGAGACTTTTAAACAGAGCACATCTGATTTGGAGAGAGAGAACTATGGGGTCCCTTTTGCAGAGAGACCTATTTCAGAGTAATACAACACTGTAGGTTGCCTTTATGCAGTTTTTCTTGTCTGGTCGTCCTCTGTGCCCTCATTCTTTGCAATGTCCCTTTTAGTAGTGATGCGGAGCAGTTGAGCCAACCTTCTCATTCAGCCTAGCCAATTACTGCAACATCAAAACTTATTCCCCAGCTAGCAGAATTAGTTTGAGAGGCTGGTGATGTCCACCAAGAGCGCTTCTTTCTGTTAGCATTTCCATGCCAAAGCAAAAGAGAGAGCAGTCTAAATGTAGTCCATAACTGGCAGCTTTCCTGAGCTCATTTCAATGAATTCTCTCAGATCTGAACCCTCTAATGAGTGGCCTTTCACATGATAAAACAGTTCTGGTGTATTTGAAAGGAAGTCATTCAGGTGGGACACACAGTGGTTTTGCCTGGTTTATGATACTTTGCTCAGAGCTCTTTCTCATTCTGATTGACAACAAACCCCTAAAAATCTCACTCTAGCTAGGGCCAAGTCTTCCAGTGAAATTGGGCATTAGTTGAACAGTTACTTTCTCAGCCAGACTGGCAGCAAATGACACGTAAATGAACCATATTTACAATATGTTTCAGGCATTGGTCAGCTTGCATTCTTGGTGTAGCATGATTTGCAGTGGGCTTTTTTCCTCAAAAGAAGTTTTCTTTGTAAACATAATCTGCTTAAAAGCTGAACTACTCATACTGCCAGCAGTTAATTTCTGACCCATCACATGGAAATATTCTAGTGTCTCCTTCACAATGTCCTTCAGCCAAGGCGACAGAGCTGGACAGGACCCAGATATGGTGCAAACAGGGATAGAGAGTAGGAAGAGATTCACAAAAGGGCTTTACAAAATCTGATCAATCCCCTCATAAACTAGGTCACTGGGAAGTGACTCCTGACTTTGTAACCGATTAGGAGATAGAAATCCACCTATAAACGTTATTAGCTGTGAGGAATTAAACGGTATCGAGAGTTGGTTTTGTGCAAAATAATCAGCCATTCCTTGGTGGAACAACCTGTCTTTCTATAGCAGTGCTCATCCCAAGGCACGCTGACACACTGACTGATAGCAACTGCTGCAGGGTGCTGCTGGGCTGGCAGCTGTCTAGCAGCAAACAGCTGTGCTACACAGTAGTTTGTCACAAGCTGTGGAAAATGCTGATCTCCAGCTGAAATTTTCAGGATGAATTTGTAAGGAGGCGGAATGGTAGCCGGGTACTTCCCCAGAACACTGGGATGAGCATCCTGCTCTTCCGAAGAGTTACATAACCGCCAGAAGTCAGGATCTCAGACCTGGTCTCATCCAAAGCCTACACATCAGGCTCTCGGTGCCCTGTACTAGCATGCTGGGGCAGTGACGCTCAGATAAAGCCCCCACTGACACCCCTCCCGTCCCAGATGCCACTTCATCCAAAATTATTGATGGGTGCAGAGTGGCTCTGTGGCATGTAATTCCAGCCATCTGCCTCCTTGTGTGAAACGCCTTGCTAGGGCTCCCTGGTATAGGCCGAGAAGCTTGCTCCCTGCCCAGGCTGCTCTCGCTGTCTAACCCTTTCTTTTGTCTGTGCCTGGTAATGACAAATTTTCATCTCAGGAGTAGTCTCTTGGCATGTTAAAGTTGGAAGACAATTGTAACTATTAAAGTGTAGCTGGGGAAATGTAAGTTACCAGGAAACCTAGACGAATTGGGGGCTGGAAGTTTTCTTTTCTTTTTGAAGTCCTGCCATCAGGAAGCTTTCACCCTCATAACGACTGTGTCTTGCAGGTTTGTTTATGTGTGGGATACAACCTCCAGGAGAATTCTCTACAAGCTGCCAGGCCATGCCGGCTCAGTAAACGAGGTGGCTTTCCATCCAGAGGAACCAATTAGTAAGTCTTGTTGATTTGTCAAAAAGCTCTAGTCTTCTGGGGAAATGAGACTGAGTGCTGTTGAAATATTTCTAAGCCTGTATGCGAAGTGCAGGACTCCCTCAGATCCCAAGAGAGGGGCACTGTGCTGCAGGGTTTCTGCAAGCAGCAATGCTGTCACCAGCAAACAGCATCATAAAACCTTCTGTATGTTCCTTCACCTCACTGGGCTGAGCTCCCCTCATAGTGTTCTCAGACATAAAGGGGAAGCGCTGGAAATTAACACACATGCAAATTCAAATGCATGTGAAGTGGCCTTTTACCGTTGTTTCTTTAAATGGCCTGCTCTAGGCGGTATTGACAGACACCGTGGTACCCCGATTCGGTGGGGTGGAGGGGAAATCTAACTCAATCTGCTAGATGGCTTTGAAAACCGTCGTCATCACACGATGCCTTCTCTGTGCTTGTGCCACCACTGTGTTAGCTGAAGCCACTCTAACAACACCTGTTTACTGGCACAGTCGTCTTTGTAGTACAGACAGGCCCTCCGGGTTACATTGTTTCCATGGAAACAAAGACTCATAGTTATCATGGGCTGGGTCGCCCCATTGCATTGGCCAGGAAATCAACACTCCTCACCCCCTGTAAATGCATTTTTCCCAGGAATGAATATCTGCACAGAAGGTTGGGTGTGGGAATTCAGTGCCATGAATTATGGGTTTGTGCCTTGGTTATTCATTGTTCTGTCTCCAGGTCAGAGAAGGTGCTAAAAGCGCAGAGCGATCTTCCCCTCCACAGAGGGGGTTTGTTGTTTGCAATTGCATTCAGCTAAGTACCGCTTTGTGAATCAATCATTCGTCTGAAAAAATAAACAAGCGATCTGTCCCCTCCATGGGCAAGGGTTTATGAGAGTGACTCCTGTTAACATCAAAGGGAGTTAATCTTGTAAACCACTCCCTTCCTTCAAGACCCCCACGCCTCTGCATGCAGAGGGGCACAGACTTCCAAAGACTGAGATTATGGGCCTAAATCAGTAATCCTTAAATAAGAAAGTCTCCAATTGACTTGCATGGGAGCCTGCTCTGGGTAATGGGTACAGCAGGTCTAGAGAGACTGTCACTGCACTTGAGATCTGTGTCATGAAACCACTGAACAATTATGTCTGAATTAAAGAGGTTCAGTGCTTTGTTATGTTGGGATGACAGCTGAATTTTTTGTTTCATAACTATTGTGGTAAACAAGAATAATGGCCCTTAAAGACTTTTGATAAAGAGATTGCTCCCTCTAGTGGCTAGCAACCAGAATTAGAGTACTTAAATTTCTGATATCTGAATATTTTTTTGGCAAAGAAAATAACATCTTTGACATTTTATTGCGGTTTTTCTTGAGGAGAACAGCAGTAACAGTGTAAACAGAGTGTGTACCTTAATATGAGGTATACCTGCAATTATAACTTGGGATAGAAAAATGTCAGTGTCAGGAACATGCAAAATGTGATTAGCTGTCAGGTAACTAATTCTGAAGCATGCTGGGGAGAAAACCATTTTAGTTCAAAAGTTACTTTATAGACACAAGATTGAGAACAGGTGAAATAAAAAAATCTTAAATCCAGATGGGTATTCACTCATCTGCAACTAAACTCTCCAATGGACTCTTAAAGTTTTTGATTTTGTCTCTCCCTCTCTCTCCTGACTCAGTACTCTCTGCATCTAGTGACAAAAGACTGTATATGGGAGAGATCCAGTGAAGATGAGAAGACTGCTTAATATTTGACCTTGACTCCTTTGGTTTACAGAAGTAGAATTGAATTGCTTCTAACCAATGCCAGCCCCTTCAGACACGTGTGGTAATAGAAAATATCAAGCCAGCTTCATTTGCAGAGCAATATTTATGTCTTAACCAACAAGGCTTCCAAGAAGCTTTAACTGGATGCGCCTCCCACAAAGAGAAGAGAGGAGAATTTTTGGTAGGAAATGCATTAGAGTCTAAAATGGTTGGAATTTTTAAGATGCTTCAGGTGTTCCCACTTTCAGCTGCTGAAGAGGTTATTGGCCATGACCAGAATCACTTACAATTTATTGTCAAATGTGTTAAAATGCATTAAGTGATTTGTATATTTCCTGTCCAGTTTCTCTTGGTTGTTTTTATACAGAAAAACTAAATAGACAACTTTTTATAAGAATTGTGCCTGGAATTTATTGCTCTGTTTTATTCTTCTATTGTACAGTATTAAATGGGGAATTTTGCTTTAATAGAGTCCAGGGAAAGAATCCACTTCATCTTCAGAGGAGCTGCTTTATTTTTTATTCAGAGCAATAAAAGTGACCATGCCGGAAATAATGATCCGGCAGCCTCTGGATCCTATTTTCTTCTTTTGTGTGAAAACCAGCCAAATGCTATAAATAAACTTTAAAGGGACGGGGGTTTCTAGGACAAAGTCAGAGTATTTAGTACTCAGCAGCCAAAGGAACCAGTACAGTCACTCTCCCCATTCCCCATAGACACAGTTTCTGCAGGAAGCATTCTTTTGGGGGCTGGAGCAGAATGAAAGGGGCTAGTAGCAGGGTTTCTGGCCGGTTAGCCAGTCTGTCTCTCAGCCTTGCCTTTGATGCTCCAGAAGTTAATTTCTTTCAGGATGATCAGAAATCCTTCCCAACTGACTACATCCCTGCTGCTGGGAGTTTGCATCTAGGCCAGTCCACTGCCAAAGGGCAGAAATAGAACTGCTTTGCCCATGGGATCATTCTAGATGAAGAGTTCAGGCTTTGTCCACAACCCTCCTTTATGCTTTAAAGAAGCTGTCAAATATCGGTCCCCTAACTAGAGTAAATGGGGTTGGACAGCGCAAGTAAACCCATGGAAGTCCCCCTAGCATGCCTCTTACTAGCCTTTATCAGATGGTGGTGGGGTTGCCCCTCGACAAGGGTGCAGTGGGCTCCGATGCCCAGACATGGGTGTTTGGGTGAGCATGGTTTCCTCTTACCACAGTTCCTCTCTCAAGTGAATAGAAATGTCTTTACAGAGCACCTGTCACCTGGGTGGCTCAGGCTGCTCAGAGACACTGTTTTGGCTAATAGCCTTTGATCTAAACCCGTCCTTTCCAAAAGTGCCTTCATCAGCTTTTCACCAAGCTGCTGGCTCAGTCAACTGTGCTCACTCTACCTGCCCCCTCCCCTGGGCTGCCTGCAAGGGGTTGGACAAGTAGGTACAGTATTGGTTTTATCCTCGCAGCAAGTTTTTTCAAGTCTGTAAATCAAAAGTTGCCTGACTGCACAGAATAAATTCACTGTGTGGTCTCTGTGCTCTGGGCTAAACATCTGACCTAGAGTTGTGTTCACAATGCCCTCAGATGAACATGCATGCTGCCAAAGCTTACAGGAACCCACATGTACAGATCTGTGCCCCCCATGCTCTCTTGCAATGATCCCTAGTCTCTTCCAGGCAGGGTCTTCTGTGGGTGCTCTTCCATGGCATACCCCTCCCCTGAGGCTCTGCACTGACCTCAGTACAGAGGGCCTGTAACCTACCCTGTGCTGCTGTTTCAGAAGAAGCCAGAGCTGGAGTGTACGCTGACTCATCCTCTGCTTGTGTGGGTGGGTTTTCTGGAGGGAAGCCTCTGCCAGAGCTTTGTCCAGTGGTGCATAAAGAAGCTGCTGGAAGGTGGGCCAGCTTGGGGCTGTAAAGGTTAGAATGGATCTGGACAGCACAGTCGAAGGGTGTTTCTCATGAGAGCAAGCGAGCTCTGAGAGCACGAGTGGCCCTGCGTAGCTCACTCTTCTGCACTGCACCCTGGCAGTCAAAGCCCCAGCAATTTGCTGTTCTCTTTCACCACGTACTCATAGGCTTTAAGGCTGGAAGGGACGGATGGAATGATCTAGTCTGACCTGCATAACCAGGCTAGAGTATACACCCAGCGATTTCTGCATCCAGCCCAGAATCTCTGGTTGAGCTACAGTGGATCTTTTAGAGCAGCCGTGGCCAATAGAAATTCGATGCTAGCCACACTTGTGGTTTTGAATTTTTCTCATTAGCCACATTATAAAAAAGCCACATGCATTAGCCACAATTCAGTAGCCTATTAGCCACATGTGGCTAGTGGCGAACGTATTGGACATCGCTGTTTTAGGGAGATGGCTGAGCTTGATGTAAAGATTGCAAGTGATGGAGAATCCACCACATCCTTAGCCATGGGATGCTAAGGAGTAGGAAAGCCATCGTTAATGCAGCTTGTGCTTTGGGAAGCAAAGGGAGGAAAAGACAAACTCCCCTTCCTGTGAGAGTGCTGTGTGCTGCAGCGTCTGCCTCTGCTGAGCATGTGGGGCCCTCTGATGGGGTGTACTCCCCACACTGGCTCTGCAAGTGCTGAATGAGGCCAAGTGGGCCCAATTGGCCAAGTAAGATGCCAATGGGGGAGCTTTAGGGTGTGTGGAGGGAGCAAACTAGAAGGAAGCTCACCTAGGAGGGCCTCCAGGCTTTAGAGAAGCCCCGCAACAACATGGGGATCAGCGGGGAGGAAGCCTGCAGCCCCTCTGCCTGAGGTAAGGGAGAAGCAGCATGGTAGGGAGGAGTCATGGGGTAAGAGCTGTAAGGTTGGGGTAGATGCAGACCTTAACTGTTCAGTACAGGGCCCTGGACTGGCCCCCAGAGTAGAGGATGGGCCTGAGTTCCTGGGCAGAGTGGTATTACTAAGGGCAGTGGATACGAAGCCTACTGGAGTCACTGCGGGAGGGACACAGTCAGGGCGGCAGGCGTGAGGGCTACCTGATGCTGCTTGTGGAGACAAATTCTGAACGGCCACCCCAGAAGGGGAAACCGCTGAGCAACCTGGCCAGAGAGCTGAGTGCGAAGAGGAGCGAGAGAGGAGCCACAGCCTGAGCATGGCAGAGTGCAGCCACAGGAAAGGGGGGCCTGGCAGAGCTAATCCCCAGACCACCAGGAGGAGGCACTGTCCGGCGGTGAGCAGAGCATCCTGTCGCAGGCCCATTTTCCCTGTGCACTACTGGTGCCTGGTGGAGTAATGCGGGAGCAAACTGCCTTAAAGTGAGGGCTGCATTATGCACAATAAAACTGGGCCATAAACATTAACAGTGAGGGGGAAACTGCAGGGATCAAGTTGCCAAGAATGAGGCTTATCAAGCACCTCTGACCAACTTCCCCATTGTGCAGGTTTGGGGGATCTGTTAGACTGCAGCGTCCTATCCTTTACCCCATCCCCAGTCTGCTTACCCCAGTTCACAGGAACAGCTTGCATTACAGCCCCATGTTCTTAGAGGTGGTTACAGATTTTAATGAAACAGTGTCAGAAATCCCCCCTGAATCTCTTGAAAAATGCAGTGGGTCAAATTTATCCCTAGGTTAATTCTCCTGAAGCCAGTGGAATTAGAAGCCAAGGGTCTGGTTTGCTAATCCTTGATTATTACATTCACATCAAGTTGAGGGGAATTCAGCACAGACTGGATTGTGTGTGCTTAACAACACCATGAAAGTTGTTGGCTGTATGTGCATCTTTCATTGAACACTTCACTGTAGACAGCTGGAGGGGATGTCTTAACATGTTAAGTATCAACTTTGAAAGAACTACGTTCCCTGGAACCCCATGTTCAAATCCTGGTAGGACTAGTTTCATGCTGGGGTAAGGAATTGGGTTGGCTTCTGATCCCACACCAACTTCAGACGGATGGAGCAGGAGGAAGTGAGAGTGCAGTTGGGCTCTCTTAGACAAGATCTTAAAAAACTTAAGTCCTATCTGCCCTGGGTGGAAAGTACAGATCCGAGAGCACTTTCCCTAACAGTAGGTATTTGCCCTGGTGTGAGGTCAAAAATTTCCCTCCGCTCCTACTGTGCACCATGCTGTGAACCTGCCTGCTGTCCTCCACCTCAGAGGTAGCTGCACTCCAGTGCTGCTGTTTCCCTGGGCCCCAGGTCTGCCATCTCACACCATTGTACTTTGGGCATAAATCAGGGGAGTTACCCGTGGGGGTGAGTGAGAGGAGAATCCGACTCCTGGATCTGTTGGGATGAAAGGCTCTACAGAAATGTAAACTAATGACCCTTCAGACACAGAAGCAGGAAGGGAGAGGGTAGGCGGGGAAGATTCATTTTGAACTCTGCATCATATTAAATAGCATGCACTGAAATGTACGTAAGTTAGGGTTATGAATCCATCCATCATGGGTGCAGTGTGGAGCTGGAATCCCTGCTCAGGAATTACAGCTGATCTCTAACCAGTGATCAGGAACAGTCAACATGGATTCACCAAGGGCAAGTCATGCCTGACCAACCTGATTGCCTTCTATGATGAGATAACTGGCTCTGTGGATATGGGGGAAGCGGTGGATGTGATATATGTTGACTTTAGCAAAGCGTTTGATCTGGTCTCCCACAGTATTCTTGCCAGCAAGTTAAAAAAGTATGGTTTGGATTAATGGACTATAAGGTAGATAGAAAGCTGGCTAGATCATCAGGCTCAACAGATAGTGAGCAACTGCTCTATATCTAGTTGGCAGCTGGTATCAAGCAGAGTGCCCCAATGGTCCGTCCTGGGGCCGGTTTTGTTCAACATCTTCATTAATGATCTCGAGGATGGATTGCACCCTCAGTAAGTTCATGGATGACACTAAGCTGGGGGGAGAGGTAGATAGGCTGGAGGGTAGGGATAGGGTCCAGAGGGACCTAGACAAATTGGAGGATTGGGCTAAAAGAAATCTGATGAGGTTCAACAAGGACAAGTGCAGAGTCCTGCACTTAGGACGGAAGAATCCCATGCACTGCTACAGGCTGGGGACCGACTGGCTAAGAAGCAGTTCTGCAGAAAAGGACCTGGGGATTACAGTGGATGAGAAGCTGGATATGAGTCAACAGTGGGTCCTTGTTGCCAAGAAGGCTAACAGCATATTGGGCTGCATTAGTAGGAGCCTTGCCAGCAGATCGAGGGAAGTGATTATTCCCCTCTATTCAGCACTGGTGAGGCCACATCTGGAGTATTGCGTCCAGTTTTGGTCCCCCCTACTACAGAAAGGATGTGGACAAATTGGAGAGAGTCCAGCAGAGGACAACGAAAAATGATTAGGTAGCTGAGGCACATGACTGATGAGGAGAGGCTGAGGGAACTGGGCTTGTTTAGTCTGCGGAAGAGAAGAATGAGGTGGGATTTGATAGCTTCTTTCAAATACCTGAAAGGGGGTTCCAAAGAGGATGGATCTAGAATGTTCTCAGTGGTAGCAGATGACAGAACAAGGAGCAATGATCTCAAGTTGCAGTGGGGGAGGTTTAGGTTGGATATTAGGAACAACTTTTTCACTAGGAGGGTGGTGAAACACTGTAATGCGTTACCTAGGGAGGTGGTGGAATCTCCTTTCTTACAAGTTTTTAAGGTCAGGCTTGACAAAGCCCTGGTTGGGATGATTTAGTTGGGGTTGGTCCTGCTTTGAGCAGGGGTTGGACTAGATGACCTCCTGAGGTCTCTTCCAACCCTAATCTATGATTCTATTCCTTCGATGATGCACATTGCTGGTGTCCCTTCCTTGTTACTATCATTGCTGAACAACAAGAAGGATGCAATCACTTGCTCTTCTTAGCTTTTAATAACCCTATTATAAACTTCCCGGGATTATTGTTTATATATATATATATACACACACCCAAGTGTCAGGGGAAAGAGAGAGATTCAGCTGAGAGCAGCTGCTTTCCCAGGCTTATTTAGTAGTGATGATATGATAATCCTGCGGGTTTCTGAATCATCTTTGTTTTTAAAAAAGCTTTTTCATAAACGCCAGCGCAAGCAGCTGCAGAGCCTGCAGCATGGAGCTGAACAAACCGGAGCTGAGCTGGGAAGCTGTGAGAGGGAGGTTTCTCTCCCTGCTGCTCTGGCTCAGATAAATTTTGTTGTTCAGCTAGACTTTTCCCAGTGGCTCCATAAAGGGGAAGCAACATACCTCTCTCTTGTGTCAGAAACAGCTGGCCTAGTAGCCTTTCCACCACAGCAACCATGGGATATTCTCCTGGGTTAGGCTGTAATCTGATATTGAGTGGGGTGTCCCTTCTCTCTTCACCCACTACATCTGTGCACATCAAGAACGCAGTTTCAGACTGACCACCTTTTTTTCAAAGAGGCAAAGGCCTGGAATAGCAGCTGATGTCAGCAGTGGCTCCCTGGGGCGGGGGGCACCGGATTAGACAAGCAGGGGGTGCTATGCAGCAGGAGCGAGGGACATTGTCAGAGCTGTGTCTGGTGGTGGGTGCGATGTCCCAGGAGAGAGGTTCAGTGTGTCACAGCGGCTGTGTGTGCAGGACCTTGAAGAGCCGCCGGCCACGCACTTGTTCACATTACAGCCAGTGGGTGCGGTCGGCGCTCTTACACCAGAGACCGGAGAGAACAGCAGCAGCAGTTTAAGCTGCAATGGCGATTTTCCCTGTGGGTGAAAATTTTACTATTTCATACAATGGAGAGATCTCGGACTTCCCGGCTGTCCGGCCAGGGGAGAAGCAGCACTGAGATTTGCCAAAGCGCACACGGGGTACATCTACACTGCAATTAGACACCTGTGGCTGGCCTGTGCCAGCTGACTCGGGCTTGGGCCAAGGGACCACTTAATTGTGGTGTGGATGTTTGGGCTTGGGCCCAAGCTCTGGGACCCTCCCATTTCGCAGGGTCCAAGAGCCCAGGCTCCAGTCTGAGCCCAAACATCTACACGGCAGTGAAATGGCCCCTTAGCCCGCGTCAGTTGGCGTGGACCAGCTGCAGGTGTCTAATTGCAGTGTAGACATACTCATGGAGAGCACTGGGCAGGGCCTGGTGTCTTGCAGTGGAATGAGGGAGGCAATGTATTTAGTTATTTGACGTTGTTGTTGTTTATCTTCCCATTGCAGCCTAGTGCTTGTTCCACACAGTGCAGTGAAACACAGCATGGATCTTGCTCCAGTTCCCCAACACAGATCAGTGTGAATGGAAAAAGGAAAGGATGGCAGTGGGAGGTGATTTGTGTTGACCTCCACAAACTCCCAGCAGGGCCAGGGATACAGATGGCATTGTGGCTAAAAGACTGAACGGGGAGTCAGAATTCCTGGGTCTCATAAAATCATAGAATCATAGAATATCTGGGTTGGAAGGGGCCTCAGGAGGTCATCTAGTCCAACCCCCTGCTCAAAGCAGGACCATCCCCAATTAAATCATCCCAGCCAGGGCTTTGTCAAGCCTGACCTTAAAAAGTGGGATTGTTTAGTCTGTGGAAGAGAAGAATGAGGGGGGATTTGATAGCTGCTTTCAACTACCTAAAAGGGGGTTCCAAAGAGGATGGTTCTAGACTATTCTCAGTGGTAGCAGATGCCAGAACAAGGAGTAATGGTCTCAAGTTGCAGTGGGGGAGGTTTAGGTTGGATATTAGGAAAAACGTTTTCACTAGGAGGGTGGTGAAACACTGGAATGTGTTACCTAGGGAGGTGGCGGAATCTCCTTCCTTTGAAGTTTTTAAGGTCAGGCTTGACAAAGCCCTGGCTGGGATGATTTAGTTGGGGATTGGTCCTGCTTTGAGCAGGGGTTGGACTAGATGTCCTCCTGGGGTCCCTTCCAACCCTGATATTCTATGCTTCTGTGATCATCCAGATCATTCATGAAGATATTGAACAAAACTGGCCCCAGGACCAACCCTTGGGGCACTCCACTTGATACCGGCTGCCAACTAGACATGGAGCCATTGATCACTACCCGTTGAGCCCAACGATCTAGCCAGCTTTCTATCCACCTTATAGTCCATTCATCCAGCCCATACTTCTTTAGCCCATACAGCCCATACGTCTGTCGGGGCCTTTCCTGCATGATCTTGGGCTAGTGGCTTAGGCTGGAGGAAGCTGGGCCAGCGATAGCCCTGCTTTGCCATTTGCGCTGCTCCATGCTCCTGGCTTTCCTGTCCGAAGACATTTGCCCCTTGCCACCCCTCCCCGTCATGCAGTGAGGAACAGGAAACTGTTAGTTTAAATGCCTGTCGCCTCTGCCAGTTCTGCTCTGGTCCCACTCCATTAACTCCACTGGATCTTCTTTAGTAGAGTTAGGAAGCTCAGCAGACCAGATCCTTTCACAATGGTGAAACTCAGGAGAAGATCTGGTCCGCTGAGCTTCCTAACTCTACTATGCGTTTTCCCGATTTATTGCCAGATTCGGCCCTCTCTGTAGCTGCCTCTGATCTAACTGTTCATACATCCCCATCCTCTGTGTAAACTGGTCCAACCGGCTGTAAACTCCACCATCAGGGTATGGCACTATCTCTGCTTAGCAGTGTTAACCCTTTGATTTTCGGAGACATCTCCTTGTCTGGAGACATCTCCTTGTGGATGGAGAGATCTTTATGAGCTCCTGCCGATTGCAAAATTACTAACTCAAGTGTGAGAGCCAAGCCCCCAAAGTTTGAGACTGGTGTTTTTAAAGATCCCATTATTTGTAAGCCAAAAGTTTGGGTTCTTTTTATTGGCCTTCTGGGTTTGGCACCTGTTGGGGTCATGTCTCCAAGCTTTTCTCCTCCGCCAGTTGGGCTAGAAACTTCTCCTCACATGGGTAATGGAAGCTGAAATGTTCTGATAATCCCCTGACTCCAGAAGCTCAGGCTTTAAGAAGAACACACACTATTGTGAGTCTTGGGATAAAATTGCAAGAGTTAGTGAAGCTGGTTGGGTGGCATCTTGGGTCTTAGCAGCCGCTTCACTGAAATTGGAAGAAGCTTAGGGGATCCAACGTTAGAACCGCCGGTGGTTAGGAATCCCGGTGGAAAATGTGGGGCGGGGGCAGTTTGGCAGGCAGGCAGGCTCCCACTGGCTAGGTGGTAGGAGCTAGGAGAGCTGCTATCCTATTGAAATGGATCAAGGCTCCCTGGCCGGAGCCCTTGGTGGCAGGATGTTATTTAAAAGCCCCGCTGCAGTATACAGCTCGAATAGTTCAGTCTCCACTACACTCCCAACCCCACCGTGTCCCACAGGCCCACCTTCCCCAACCAGAGGGAAGTGGAGGACTTGGGGGGACACCTGACCCATACCCCACATTGGGCCAGCAGCTAGGATGTCTCCTGGCAGTCTCAGGAGTGTGGACCAGCAGCTGCTCCTCTACGCCTGGCCAGCTCTGCTGGGGCCAAGGCCTTGAGGGGAGGCTCCGGGCCGCTGTCAGTCAGGTCTGGGCCCTGCCTGTGTGCATGGGTTCCTTGGGCACCCTCACAGGGCTGCAAGAATGTGCAGGCCACAAGGGCAGCAAACCCACGGAGGCTGGGAGCCAGTTCCAGGAACTTCCAGGGGCAAGGAGCCACTGCAGAGAGCAGCCCCCTTCCATTAAACCAGGCCCCTGTCACCTCTGCCTCTGCTCTCCCCTGCAGGGTACTCAGGCCCAATCCTCAAAGGTATTTAGACACCTAACTCCTATTGGTTTAACTGGGAGTTAGGCACCTAAGTACTTCTGAGGCTGTGGGCCATAGTTCTACCGTCCAAAAGCCCCTTGCCTAGAACAGTGTCCACCTCTGTCTAATCTGACTGCTGCACATCTGAGAGGTCCCTGGGGCAGGGCTGGGGGGCAGACAGCATGCGTGCTCAGAGGCTAACTTTCTTCTCCACCCACTGTGGATGCTTCCACAGGATGTGTGAGAGCAGAAGAATAAACCCCACAGAGGAGGCTGGGCCACCCAGGGTCGCAGCTAGCCAGGGGCGAGGGGAGACGGCTGCCTCCCTCACAGAGCCCAGCTGCAGTTGCATTCTATTATCCTGGCAAAGAATCGCCCCTCTCAGTGTGCGCCCACCTTGGATTGCATATGGGGCTGCTGCTATCACCTCTGTCTGCATAGGTAGCGGTGTCTAGGGGGTAGGAGCTGACACACAGATTTCCTGTTTCCAGCTCTGCCAGCAACTCGCCAGGCAGCCTTAGGCAGGGGAATTAAATTCTCCTTGCCTCAGTTTCCCTATCTGTAAAGTCGGGGAACTAATAATCCTTCCCTTCTGCCCAGGAGGGTTGAGCAATTTCATGGATGTTTGCTATATGCCAAGAACTCCTTGTTGGGAGGGACAGTGTATTTGCAATCATTCTATAGCCTCTGGCCCTTTCCTCGACTCTGGGCTTTTAAAACCAGGGAAAGCTTTGGGGGGTGGGGAGGTGAGGAGGGACTCACTGGTCTTGTCTAGGGTGGATCTGTCCTGGTTGGTGGGAGCGGTATCTGAGCTGCACACATCCGCCACATCCCAGATGGGTGCCAGAGGGAGCCGCGAGCCCTGCTGCAAGAGAGGAATGCCGGGAGAGGTTTAGCAGAAGCGGCGGCCTCAGCTAGATGTGTCCAAATGCTGCATCTCTGCTGGAGGAGCAGGCGGTGCCATGGGGAGGGAATTGGGGTCACGGGGCACCCAGCTGCACTAGTAGCTGAGCTGTTCTCATTGCCCCTGCCCCCTTGAGAACTGCCACAGGGCAAATGGGGGCTTCCACCTCAAGGAGCCAGGTTCAAACCCTGTGCTGGTCCATCACTGACAGAGGTGGTGAGTCTCATGCTAGTCCCTAGTGGTCAGATGCCCACCTCCAAGCTGTGAGTGCAAGGAGGGTTCACACAGCCAGCTCCCCACTATTTGCCGGCTAGCAGCAGCGATTGTTTCTTGCATCAGTGAATCATTCACGAGTGGATAGAGCCAGGCCTCCACTTGGGAATGATGGACACAAGTTGTAGCTATCACCCTTCTCAAGCCTCCTTATTCTGTCCCTTGCAGGGTATAAGTAACCTCGGGAGGTGGAGGAGGAGACAGGCTCCTGTGCTAGTTTCACTCCGATGTATTGATCATTATGGGAACACTTAGGCCCCATTGTGCTAGGTGCTGTACAGTGAGAGACAGTCCCTGCCCCCAAGTCCGGACAGACAGGCCGGCCAAAGGCAGCTGTATTATCGCCATAGGGCCGCTGAAACACAGAGAGGGAGGTGACGTATCCTAGGTCACCCAGGAGTCTGTCAGAGTTGAGACTTGACCTCCAGTCCCCTGAGTCCCAGCCCAGTGGCAGGCTGGTCAAGCCTGGAGCTGACAGTGTCTACCAGGACTAGTCTCCCAAGTGCCCACTCCCTCTCCAGCTTCACCAGCCCAGCGGAGGAAGGGCACCATCCACCTCTAGACAAGAAGGCTATTTGCTGCTTCCTGCTACTGATCGCATTTGCTCCTGGCTCCGAGGGGCTGAACAGGTGCTTCCCGCCCCCGCACTAGCCCAGGCTCAGCCCTATGCTGCTATCAGGGCAGGTTTTGTTTCCAGAGTTGCTCTGTGATCGTTTGGGGGTGGCGGTGGGGTGAGAGAGGCCATTTTCTAAAGCAAATGGAGCCCTAGGAATGGTCACACTGCGCGCCCCATTTACACACTCCTGGGTGGGAATTTAATCCTGGTGAGATGTAAGTATGGGTTGCAGCACCATTGAGTTTTATTAGCCTGGGGAAGGGGAGAAGTCCTTGAGTCCGAAGCCATCATTTGTCGGGGTGCCCTTGCGAGCCAGCCACCTCCACAATAATTACCACTGTAAACCCACCACAGCTACCCAATAAACATGAACAATGTGCCTCTTCCTAATGAAATCACACAGCTGGGGACTGCAGCGTCACTCAGCTGCAGGAGCCCTGTGCTAGTCTCTGAAAGGCTGGCGATCAGGGGGGTGCTGGAACAGAGCTGGCGGAGTCAGGGCCAGCCAGACATTGCCCAGGTGAAAGCAGCATTCACAACACGTCACGAGCCAGAGGGGCAACCAATGGAGCAGACCCAGCTCAGTGGACACCGGAGCTCCTGGCATGTGAGACCCCATCCTGGGCCAAGCTGCTTTCTGGGGACCTGGGGACTGCACCTCTGGGCTAGTTTTTAATCTCAGTGAATTCAGTACTGGCGAAAGGTGCCGAAGGATCAACAGCCCTGAGGGCACACGAAGCAGGTACAGCACAAACTCTGTCCGTGCAGGCTCCCCCTGCCCTGCCAATATGCCCCACACCAGAGCCAGAGGGATCCCTGCTAGGGTGACAGGCTAGGGAACACCCGGTCGAAAAGGGACCCTGGTGGCTCCGGTCAGCACCACTGACTGGGCTGTTAAAATTCCGGCTGACAGCACAGCAGGATTAAGGCAGGCTCCGTGCCTGCCCTGGCTCTGTGCAGCTCCTGGAAGTGGCGACATGTCTCTTGGCTCCTAGGCGGAGGCACAGCCAGGGGCTCCTGCGTGCTGTCCCACCCCAAGCGCCAGCTCCACAGCTCCCATTGGCTGGGAACCTCAGCCAATAGGAGCTGTGGGGGTGGTGCCTGCAGGTGGAGGCACTGTGCAGGGCTGCCTGGCCACTTCTGTGCCTAGGAGCCAAGGGACATGCTGCTGCTTCCATGGAGCCACCTGAGGTAAGTGCTGCCTGGAGCCTGCACCCCTCACCTCCTCCCGTGCCTCAACCCCCTGCCCCATCACTGAGCCCCCTCCCACAATCAGACTCCCTCCTGGAGCCCATACCCCAAACCCGCTCCCACGCCCCAACATCCTGCCCCAGTTCAGAACCCCCTCCCACAGTTTGAACCCCTTGGCTCCAGCCCAAAGCCCCCTCCTGGACCCCAAACTCCTCATCCCCAGCCCCACACCAGAGCCCGCACCCCCAGCCCAGAGCCCTCACCCCTCCCCGCACTCCAAGCCACTGCCCCAGCCTGCAGCCCCCTCCTGCACCGTGAATCCCTCATTTCTGGCCCCATGCCAGAGCCTGCACCCCCAGCTGGAGCCCTCACCCCCTCTTGCACCCCAAATCTCTCCCCCAGCCTGGTGAAAATGAGCAAGTGAGTGAGGATGGGGAGAGTGAGCAACTGAGGGAGGGGGGATGGAGTGAGCAGGGCGTGGGGCCGCAGGGCAGGGGCGAGGCCTTGGAAAGGGGCAGGCCAAGCGTGTTAGAAAGTTGGCAACCCTACATGGGCCTCTCTGCTGAGTCTGCGTTTAACTACAGAGTGGCACTTTCCCAGGCTTGCGATGAGGCAAGAGTCCTGCCCCGCAGCGTTGCCAGGGAGCTCCAACCTGTGGGGCGAGGCAGTGTGAGCAGATGGGTGGAGGTGCAGAAACAGCTGGGCCTGGCCACCACTAAAACCTCTGGTCAGTATGATAATGTTGCCTAGGGGTCTGAGTTCTCATGACACTTTTATTCCGGAAAAAGCCTAGTGTAGACACAGTTACACTGGCCAAAGCGCTCTCTTGCCACTACAAGCTGCATCTCCACTAGGAGGCATCGCAGGCAGAGCTGTTGCCGTATAACCCTGTATCTGTATAGCTGGGTAAACCTGGCCTGGCTTTGGAGGAGAGGGAAGGCTTAGCCCATGGGAAGTGGCATGAAAGGAGGTGCAAAGCCAAGAGCGGAGATGCCCAGAGGTTTGAATGAGGGGTAATGAAATGTTCTTTTACTTCTTGTATGAGAAAAGGGCAGAAGAACTGGACTGAGCTTGTCCTGATTGAGAGGGTTACCGCTCAGTGCTTAATTTTTTGCCAGGCCTGAGCCCTGGCACATCTAGGCTTGGCAGTTCATAGCCTCAGGACCTTTGGGCTTTCCCCATTAGTTATGAAAGTAAAAAACTTGCTTGAGCCCCGGCACCTCTTTCATTACAAATTAAGCACTGGTCACCCTCAGCTGAACTGCGCTCCCTAAGCAAGAGGCTTGAATGGCAGATCCCGTTGGAGAGAGAGAGAGCAGGTGGAGACAGGGGTTTTGCTTGGTGATGTGGGCTCTGCCTAAAAGTCACAGGCACTATTTGACCTGCCCCTTTCTCCTGTTTAAAGATAGAGCTTATTAGGCTCCATAGAGAGTCTTTTGGTTTTGTTCAGTGACCCCTAGAGCTGAAATCACCTCCTACCCTGTGGGGGAGAAGGTACCTGGCTCGTTCCTCCAGCTGCTCGCCGCTCGCTCTGGCCGCAGTTGTTTGTCGTGCCACCATTCACTCCACCACTCCATTGCCGATGGCCTTGTGCCATCACCTTCTGCTGCCACCAGCCCCTGTGACCTCTGAGTCGGTCTCTTGAGGTTTCACCAGCTCTCAGTGCGGGTGTGGTGGGTTGGATCACAGAAACCCCTTTGGGAAATGCCATCTGTTCAGTTTTGACAGTCTCTGAGTGTTTTCCTGGCCAGCTTAGGACTTCAGTGCCCTGCCTGGTTTAAGCCAGACACACTTGCCTGCCGCAAACACAGCCCCAGGACTGAACCACATCCTCCAACAGCTACAGGCTTAACTGAAAACAGCTTAAGAAGTGTTCCTGTCTCTAACACTCAGATGCCCAACTCTCAATGGGGTCCAAACCCCAAATAAATCGGTTTTACTCTGTATAAAGCGTATACAGGATAAACTCATAAATTGTTCGCCTTCCATAACACTGATAGAGAGATATGCACAGCTGTTTTCTCCCTCCCTCCCCCGGTATTAATACATACTCGGAGTTAATTAATAAGTAAAAATGATTTTATTAAATACAAAAAGTAGGATTTAAGTGGTTCCAAGTAGTAACAGACAGAACAAAGTAAATTTCCAAACAAAATAAAATAAAACACACAAGTCTATGCCTAACACAGTAAAAAAGTGATTATAGATGAAACCTCGCCCTCAGAGTGTTCCAGTAAGCTTCTTTTACAGACTAGGCTCCTTCTAGTCTGGGTCCAACAAACACTCCCACCCCCATGGTTACTGTCCTTTGTTCCAGTTTCTTTTAGGTATCCTTTGGGGGTGGAGAGGCTATTTCTTGAGCCAGCTGAAGACAAAATGGAGGGGTCTTCCAGGGGTTTAAATAGACTTTCTCTTGTGGGTGAACACCCTTCCCTCCCCCTGTGTAGAATGCCAGCTACAAGATGGAGTTTTGGAATCACATGGGCAAGTCACATGTCGATGCATGACTCAGAACTTATAGGTAGCAGCCATTGTTCACATGCTACTTTGAACGTCCTCAGGTAGACTTCTTATGTGGATTGGAGCCTTCCAAGATCCATTGTCCATTAAGTGTTTCTTGATTGGGCACTTAACTTGCAAATTCCTTTCTAAATGTAAGCAGAGTCAGAATGAGCTCCACCCTGACATCTGATGGTGAGGTGTGGCAAGTTGTGGAAAAGAACTTCAGGGGCTGATCTCATTTGCATAGGCACACCCACCCCGCCTAGAATGAGGCCATAGCTGCCCAAATGGTCACTTTGGCTCTTGTGGGATCCCTAGTGTCTCTGTTATTTGGGGCAGGAAGAATAAATTGTTATTACCCTGATTATGGGAACTGAGCTTGGAACTGTACTTGGCCTTTTGTTATGATGGAGGGACTCACCATCAACTAAGTAGCACTCACTAGGCAAGGGACATGGGTTCTAAAACTCTGTGAATAGAGAGGGCTGGTGACATTCATTCATTTGTACCTGGTGGTGCGCACCCCTTTGTGAGGGCCTGAAATGCCAATTGCATCTCTGTCTCTCTCCGCTGTAGAATATCATAGCTAAATTTGGGTCTATTAAAAGTCTTGCTACAGCTACTGTGCTGAATTTGCTTTGGCCTTATGGTGCACCAGCATTAAGGCTCCCACTACTATGAGCTGAAATCACTGAGCACTGTGTCAAGTAGTGGGGAGCTAGAAGATCTAGAGTGCAGTGGTGCTGTTTGTGGCTAGGCTGGCGGAGCATTTGTGAGACGCAGAGCAGAGCAGAGTGGAGCTGTTCATGGCGGAGCGGAGCCCTGTGGGGCAGTCAGCTTCAGGTCACGTAAGGTGCCCCTTACCTCTTCTCCCCCTCCCCCCCCACACAGGCACATATTTAGCCAGACTGGGGAGTAGCACTCTGCAGATGAACTTTTGAACTCTGGGGCTGGACTTTTTGGACTTTGGGTGATTTGTGGATTGCTGGACTCAAGAGATGTTTGGGTTCTGGGACTCAAGAACCCGAGGGAAAGGATGTGGCCCAATTTGCTGGGGTGGGTCTTTGCTCATGGTTTGGTTAATGAACACTAGTTGTGGTGTTTCCCCAATTTAATGCTGATGTCGTTTACCTCATGTTATTAAAGATTCTCTGCTACACCAAGACTCTGTGCTTGCGAGAGGGGAAGTATTGCCTCTTTGAGGCGCCCAGGGGGTGTGTAAGATTTTCGCAGGTCACTGGGTGAGGGCTCGAGCCAGTTTTGCATTTGCTTTGATGAGAGGGAACCCCTGTGTACTGAACCCGGCCCTTGCTGCTATCAACTTGGCCTGGCAGAAGGGTTACATAAAGAAGCTGCCCAAATACCTTACTAAGGTTACTTAAAATCAAACAAGTACACAGCCAATATTAATAACTTTAAATACAAAAATGATATATGCACACAAATAGGAGGAATATATGCAGTAGATCATAACCTTTACAGAGATATGTTACACGGCATATGTAGCATAAAACGTATTCCAGTTATGTCATATATACATTCATAAGCATATTCCCATAAAACATTATGAGGTGCAACGTCACAGGGGGAAACCTCACAGTGAGTGCAGGCTGGGCCAGCAGTGTCTTCCACAGAAATGCTGTCCCATTGCACGTCTAAGAACATAGACCTGATTATCACTTGGATCAATCAGAAAGAGATCCACTGAAAACGTACTGGAAGAAGCAAAGACTTTAGTTCAGAAGTTGACCAACTAAGGCACTTATATTGACTCCTTAAGTGAAGAGGATAAGAAGTGTTTGTTAAACCAGCTGAAAAAGTAAAGTACACAGTCTTGATTCTTACAAATCTAGAACAGCAACTTCTGGATTCTACTCAGCCTCCATGTAGGTTTTACAGATGCCTGTCTTATAAAACACCAGCAGTTGAATGGAGTGGAGTGGAGTGGAGTGGGGCACTACCTGCAATGGGGTTGCTATGTGATCAGGTCAGAATAGAGAATTTGAACACAGAGTGGAATATCATAAGAACAACATAAGAACAGCCATACTGGGTCAGACCAAAGGTCCATCTAGCCCAGTATCCTGTTTTGTGACAGTGGCCAATGCCAGGTGTCCCAGAGGGAATGAACAGAACAGGTAATCATTGAGTGATCCATTCCCAGCTTCTGGCAAACAGAGGTTAGGGACACCATCTCTGCCCATACTGGCTAATAGCTATTGATGGACCTATCGTCCATGAATTTATCTAGTTCTTTTTTGAACCATGTTATAGTCTTGGCCTTCACAACATCCTCTGGCAAGGAGTTCCAGAGGTTGACTGTGCGTTAGTGAAAAAATACTTCCTTTTTTATGTTTTAAACCTGATGCCTATTAATTTCATTTGGTGACCCCTAGTTCTCATGTTATGAGGAGCAGTAAATAACACTTCCTTATTTACTTTTTCCACACCAGTCATGATTTTCTAGACCTCTATCATATCCGCCCCTAGTCGTCTCTTTTCCAAGCTGAAAAGTTCCAGCCTTATGAATCTCTCCTCATACGGAAGCTGTTCCATACCCCTAATAATTTTGTTGGCCTTTTCTGAACCTTTTCCAAGTCCAATATATCTTTTATGAGATGGGGCGACCACATCTGCACACAGTGTTCAAGATATGGGCATACCATGGATTTATACAGAGGCAATATGATATTTTCTGTCTTATTATCTATCCGTTTCTTAATGATTCCCAAAATTCTGTTCACTTTTTTGCTTCCCGCTGCATATTGAGTGGATGTTTTCAGAGAACTATCCACAATGACTCCAAGATCTCTTTCTTGAGTAGTAACAGCTACTTTAGACACCATCATTTTATATGTATAGTTGGGATTATATTTTCCAATTTGCATTACTTTGCATTTATCAACATTGAATTTCATCTGCCATTTTTTTGCCCAATCACCCAGTTTTGAGAGATCATTTTGTAGCTCTTCGCAGTCTGCCTGGAACTTATCATATGACGAACAAATGAAGATTTGACTTCAACTTCTTCTTTATCATCCCTAGTGATTTGACCCAACCTTTGTGCTATGTTTCCTGGGGTGAAAGAAGTAGGAACTCATCCCTGTTATTCCTAGTAACAACAGCTACAGTTGAGCGTTCTATTTCCTCATTGAATAATGTTAAGAATGAGAATATCCTCTGCTTATTGTGAACAGCTGGGGCCCAGTTCCCCTGCTGGGATTCCAGAAAAGAAAGTGACTCTTGAGGGATTGACTGGCAATGAGTGAGCCTTTTAAGGTCCCCACTTCAAACATAGCCTAGGCTGAGAGAGTCTGAAATGTATGACCAGGAGATGGGTGCCCAGTGTGAACTGAGTTGGAGGGTTCTCAGCCCATTTCCTAGGGGTTAAGCATCTAGCTAAGGTAGTTATACAGCAGTCTCCATTAGCAGAGTCTCCCAAGTTGTAGGCAAGTACCCAAACCACTGGACCATCCTTCCTCTGTACAATGGTTACATCACAAAATCCATCATCAGAATTGGCACTAATTATCTCTCTCACACTTCCCCCATCCTCCACGCCTTTGTTGACAGTCTCAGCTGAGAAGCCAAGGACTGAATGAGCCCTAGTGACTGAATTCCCTTTGTGCCTGGAGGGGGTTTCTTCATGGGAAGGGTGAGGGACACTGCTTTGGGGCTGAGGAATGGGAGCTTGCATTGACCTGCCTGCTGCCTGTGCTCTCCAGAGCTCTCGAACCTGCACTAACATTCACATCCAAGTGTAATAACCTAAATACACTAATCTGGATCTAAGATGGCATAAATGTTAAAAACACTGTAACATGAGTCTTATGATTGAAAAGATGACTAATTAAATCAACTCATTAAACCTCAGCAGCCCCTTGAGAAAGTGAAGGATATGCAGGGATCATTCACCCACTACTGAAATGCAGCCACCCCTAGTGTGGAGCACATCAGCTGTGCAGCAGCACACAGCATCACTACACACCAGATGAGGACAGGACATAGAATCCTGTATCCAGTCAAAGCTGTAGGCAACTGTAGGTGGGCAGCATGTAACGACCCAAACTGGAATTTGGCTAGGACACTGAGGTTACAGAAAGCGCCATGGGCTTTAATGACCACAGGTGACTGGGACTCTTGGTATCATGTTTTTCCTGAAAGATGCCTCCTCCCGCAGGAGTGTGCCCCTGACCACATGCTGGGGAGTTGGTCAGTACAAGGAACAGTGCTGCCTACTGACCCTCCATCCCACCAGTGCGTTCAACTCTCGGGGAATGGCTCCATCCCACTTCAAGAACTGAAGAATTGTCTCCCAGCCTCTGCCAAGCAGCCCCCGAAATGGATGGTGCAAGTCCAAGAGCAATGTATGCAGAGGAGGGGGACAGGCTATTTTACAGGCCAGGGGTCAGTTTCTGTCTTAGGCACTTCTCTTCTCTTTGATCAGTGCTTTCCCGGCTCTTATTTGCATAATCCTTATGTAACCCTTCTGCCCGTCAGAGTTGGCAGCAACAAGGGCCGGGTTCAATATCTAGGGGTTCCATTCCAATAACAAAATGCAAACCGGCTCGAGCCCCCACCCAGTGACCTGGGACAAATATATACCACCCCCGCTGGGCGCCTCCAAGAGGCAATACTTCTCCTCTCGCAAGCACATAGTCTGAGTGTAGCAAAAGCCTTTTAATAACAGAGAGAAACAATGTGGCATTATGTTGGGGAAACACCACCAACAGGATTCATAACACAACCCATGAGCATAAAAAACCCACCCCAGGCAAATTGGGGCATGCCCCTTTCCCTTTGGTTCTTGAGTCCAGCAACCCCAAATCACCCAAAGTCCCAAAAGTCCAATGTCCCAAAAGTCTCTGTCCCTGGTCAGGGCAGCCCCAGAGTTCGAAAGTTTATCTGCGGAGCTTTACCTCCCAACCTGGGTGGAAATGGGACTGGGGTAAGAGGCACCTTACGTGATCTGAAGCTGACCGCCCCATAGCGGCACTCCACTCCGCCAGCCGCCCCACGAACTCCTTCGCTCCGCTGCGCTCCGCTCCGCCAGCCGCCCCACGAACTCCTTCGCTCAGCTGCGCTCCGCTCCGCCAGCCGCCCCATGAACTCCTTCGCTCAGCTGCGCTCCGCTCTGCCAGCTGCCCCACGAACTCCTTCGCTCAGCTCCACAACCCACAAGCAGCTCCTGCCATCCACACACTGCTCCGCGTCGAACTGCTTCACCAGCCGTCCCGCAAACTGCTCCACAATATATCTTCAGGCTCCCCCACTACTTAACACAACACTCAGTGATTTCAGCTCTTAGGTGAATTCAGCTTGTAGTAGGGGAGCCCTAGTGCTTGTGCACTGTCAGCCCAAAGTGAGCTCAGCAGCCTATAACTAGACTTCTAATGAAATCAAAATTAGCTCTGATATTCTACAGTGGAGAGAGGAAGAAGTGCAATTAGCATGTAAGGCCCTCACCAAGGGGCCCACACCACCAAGTATTAATACTTGTCCCCAGCCTCTCTCCATTCACACAGTTTTGGAACCCATGACCTTTGCCTAGCGAGTGCTACTTAGTTGATGGTGAAACCCTCCATCATAACAAAAGGCCACGTACAGTTCCAAGCACAGTTCCCATAATCAGGGTAATAACAATTTATTCTTCCTGCCCCAATAACAGAGACACTGGGGATCCCACAGCAGCCAAAGTGACCATTTGGGCAGCTATGGTCTCATTCTAGGCGGGGTGGGTGTGCCTATGCAAATGAGATCGGCCCCTGAAGTTCTTTTCCACAACTTGCCACACCTCACCACCAGATGTCAGGGTGGAGCTCATCCTGACTCTGCTTACACTTAGAAGAGGGAAGGAGTCCTTGTGGCACCTTAGAGACTAACTAATTTATTTGAGCATGAGCTTTCGTGAGCTACAGCTCACTTCATCAGATGCATACCGTGGAAACTGCAGCAGACTTAGAAGAGGGAGCATCCTCACCCAGCCCTGTCAGAAGATCCCCCTCTGGCAGGAAGCAGCCAGGCAGTGGGTTGTCAGTGCTGAGGGGCTGCCTCGCTCCATGGAACTGGGACAGGAAAGGGGCTCAGCTCAGGCTGCCTCCTGAAAGCATCTTGCCTTCTGCACAGGGGCCAGAAGCTGCTCCCCCTGAAACCGGTGGCAGCGTTTTGTGTTACCCGCCACCAAGTTCAGCTGTGGACACGAGGGCAGCCATAAGTCAGCCTCCAGCCCTCCTTTCCCCTGGCCCTTGCGTGTGCAATGGTCCAAATCCCAGCCCCTTCTCCTGCAGAGGGCACTGATCCACATGCAGATTCTGCAGCTGGAGAGCTGGAGAGGAGGGATAGGACCCCACAAGGGGTATCCAGGCCTGCTGCCTGCACTACAGAGCCTGTGTTCAGACTGGGCCCAGGCCCGGGGCAGGGCTGGAATAATCTCCTGAGAGTCAGCAGCAGTTACCGTGGCAATCCCCTGCCCCCTGCTCTCTTGCCAGGCGCCAAGACTGGTCCCTATGTAGAGTGTTCAGGAGAGAGCAGAGCGGGTGGGGTCAGTGCCCACGATCTGGGATGTTTCTCCCCAAACTTGTCCTCAGTGTCTTTGGTTAAGAATCGCTGGGTTGAGGGGCTCCCGCAATCTGCTCCCAGACTGAAGCGTTTGCCCGCAGGAAACAAGCCCCTTGTAGGCAGGGCGTGGCAAGGACAGGTTAATGGACTTGTGACCAATATACCAGTTACTATTATTCTGACGGGCCACCGGATGGTGAGCTTCGTATAGACTGGTGCTTCTCAACCTTGCCAGGCTAGCGGCCCCTTGATGGAAGTCAAAAATGTTCGCGACTGAGTGGGTACAGCTTGTACGTTTGCTATAAAAGCATAAAAAAAATGTCAGTCATAATAATGCTTAGCCCACTTCATTTATGTTTGTGTGTGTTTCAAGGGTTGACAGGGAGTACTGGACTTTGACAGGTCAGGCTCTGTGCTTTAGATTGTAATAAAATGCAGATTTTCTTTGCTTTAGATTGCAATAAGATGTTCAATACCTAGTAACCTCCTGATTGCCTTTTGTGACCCACCCTGGGGGTCATGACCCACTGGTTGAGAAACCCTGATATACACTAACTAATAGAGCTGGTTGGAACATTGTCAACTGAAGTTTTTCACCAATATGCTGTTTTGTTGAAATGTATTGATTTCAATTAAGTTTTTGACAGGAAGGTTTCTGGTCATTTCCAGAGAGAGAGAGGGAGATTGACAGCCTGACCTTTTCGGTCCAAAAAATGGATGTTTCGACACAATTCCATTTTGCGAAAACATTTGAAGGTTTTGTTTTCAGTCCAATGCGGAACGAAAACAGATGTTGACATCTCAAAAGTTGTCACAAAATGGAACTGCCGTTCTCCAGCCAGCTCTGCTAGCTAAAGACACACGTTTCTGTAGAGAAATTGCTTATGTTGCACCTCTCTGATTAGCAGTCTCAGAGAAGAGCTCTGAAACTTTTCTTCCTCATGGCTTTGAGAGTGCTGCACTTCACCAAGCTTGCAAGGCCAAATTTTATTGACACAGACTTTTGCCCAATGTAAATGGTAGGCTAGCTCAGACCAGTACATTCTGCAGTACTGATCAAAAAGTCCATGTGGGGCATGACCAGCTTAGTTCACATCTAAAAGTTAGGTTTTGTAGGACTGGATTTAGAAACATTTTCAAGAATGCGATTTCAGTGGAAACTTGGTTTTTAATAGTTTTTAATGTAATTTCCCTCATGCTATTCACAGTGTTGCTAACTCTTGTGATTTTGTCATGAAATTTCTGATATTTGCTGTTTTTCTAAAAGCTCCAGCCCCTGGAATCAGGTGATTATGTGAGAATCTCAATTTTCATTTTTTTAAAAGAAAGTTTCTCGCCCTGGTGTGAACTTGAAAACGTGACTCCCTAAAGGCTCAAAATGCAGAAGGCCAATAAAAAGGACACACACACACCCCGTATTATTTTTAAAATCTCATGATTATTCAGGCAATCTCATGATTTCTAAGGGGGCTGGCTCATGATTTTGAACATTTGGAGCACAGTGCTGCTACTGGAACCGCAAAGGCAAGAGCACTGTGATAGGACAGGGGACCCAGCAAGTGATATTGTCTAGTAACTAAAGTGAAACTGGACACTTCCATGTGTGAGATGGATGGAAATAAAATGAAACAAAGAGTGAGCAGCAGACTTGGGCAAAACTCAGGGTCATTTTGATTTTGCAAAATCTTGTTAGTTGGGGGTTAGCTTTGCAAAGCCAAAGAGGGAGGGGTAATGGGTGGGAGAGGGGAAGGCTGCAGCTTCTCTTGTGGGCTGCATCTGATATCTTATCTGATATTCCCTCCCCCCAGATACATAAATAAATAAATTCAGGCAGTTCAGAGAAAAGGTTCTGGTTTGGGTCGAATATATTAGGGACTAGAGCCACGTCTGGTGCAAAGCAACGTAGCTCCAATGAAGTCAATTAGATCAGTTTACACAGTTCAGGTTCTGGTCCTAGGTATTAAAACCCCTTTCCAGTTTGCAGTCTAAGGGGCATCGTAACACAGGGAAAGACAATGGACCAAATCCTGCACTGAATTACTCCTATGGAAACCTCTTCCAGTGCCAGGACTTGGGTGCAGGCAGAGGAATGATTAGACACTGTTAGTATTTCAAAAAGAAAAGGAGTACTAGTGGCACCTTAGAGACTAACCAATTTATTTGAGCGTAAGCTTTCGTGAGCTACAGCTCACTTCATCGGATGCATTCAGTGGAAAATACAGTGAGGAGATTTATATACACACAGAACATGAAAAAATGCGTGTTATCAATAGCAGACCCGACTGGAAAGCATCCAGAACCCCTAAATATCAGCCTCTCCTCCTCTCTTCCTGGTCTCTCTGTTCCTTTTAAATTCAGATTCCTGTTGCGCTGGTTCCCTACATTCCTCCTTGGAGCAGAGCGCTATACACCAGTCCACCTCGCACGGCTGTCTGCGAGCAGAGATATGTCTTGGCTGTCATCCCAACCAGCAGCAGAGAAATCTCCAGGGCATTACAGCAGAAAACTGTTAAATGCATAATCCTGGTGCAGAGAAAATTGTTTTCTTAAACAGGTTTATTCCTTGAAGGGAGGTATTTGCTTAAGAGATTTTCCACTATAAATTAAATCTGTCTTGGGATCCAGATAAACTGCCTTTGTGAAACAGAGTTAGTCCCTGCAGAGACTGGCTGCCGCTATCTCCCTGCTGCTTCAAGGGACCTGGCTCTTTGGCCAGGATGAGCTGGCATTTCAAACCGAACACCCCCTCTCCCTTGGTATTCTTCCCCCTCTGTCGAGGGGCTGAGTACGGTCCCTGCTAGGGCTGGGTCTGATGCATGCATTGCATATGGGTCACAGTTGGAAGGGTAGCTGGCTTCTGGCCTCCTGGCTGTTCTGCTTCTCATGGGGTGGGCGGTATAAACAGTTCGCCCCCTCCTCCCAGCTCAGTGGGGCAGTGACTGAAAGGTATCTGTTGGTTTCATTGCAGTCACCCGGCAGTGCCCATGGCTCCCAAGGGAATTACTGGAGAGTGCTCAGTCCTGTGAGGTGTGCTCTGAGTCGCTGCAGGTGGCCTGTCGCAGTTCCCATGCACTGTCCGTTCTTCCCACTGGAACCGCTGTGCAATGTCTATGGTTCTTGCTGCAGTCACTCGACCCGGCCCATTGGAGCCACAGCCCCGACCTTCAGACCCAGTGCGGCACCCCGGCTGCCACCCCCGCCTCAGAGACAGGGAAGGAGGGAGCTGATATGGAGCTTGTGCAGCTGCTCCTGGTTAAAGGAAAAGTGCTGCCTTTGCGGGACCAAAATCTAAACTGCGATGGGCAACCCGGGTTTGGAACAGAACCGAGCACCTCAAGTCTGTGCCCATTTCGAGAGCTGTGACATTCCCATCTGCAGGGCCAGGAGCCGCTTGTGTCATTGGAACTGCTTGACCAGAGCAGACCAACCGTTCAGCTAGGCCAGATTCTCTCCCCATTAGTGTCCGGTATGAGATGCTTCAGAGGAAGGTGCAAGAACTTCTCTTGTGGACAGTTATGGAATAACCTGCTCATAGAGGAAATTCCTTCGTGACCCCAGGCAGTTGTGGCTGGCTTATGCCCTGAAGCAGGTGGATTTATAGCCCTCATAACTATTGCCCTATGCTCACAGTGGGTATTATTGTTCATATACTTGTCTCATTCTCTTCAGAATCCTGCTAAGCGCTTTGCTTCATTGCTGTGCAGTGGCAGAGAGTTCCACAGGTTCTCTATGTGTATTGTGTCAAAAAACATGTTTTTACTCAGTTTAAAGTTTGTTGCTGTTCAGTTTCAGTGAACATCCCCTGGTCACATATCACAAGAAGCGCTGACAAGGCTCGCCTTTGGCAGTGCCAGTCATTTCTTCATCTCTCCACAGGGGTTTGGTGACAACTCAGCCCCACCTGACTGGTAGAATTGTAAAACTCGGTGGAATGTTAAACTTTAAAAAACATAATAAAAACCTATGACCTCTTGCTGGGGATTCGGAAGCGTTGGGTCCCTTTTCCCCTCCCTCGCACCTCCTCCTTTCTGTGTGGTCTCTGGGCTGTGGCCATGACCAGCTGCAGAATAATTTAGTGCCATGTTGGCAGCCCATTCCCATGTGCTGCCCAAGCCCAGCTTGTGACCCAAGAGGTTTGGGGAAATGTCCAATCAGATTCAAAGCCGGTGTGAGGGGTCGGCCAGCCAGATAGCTGCCTAGGACACCTGGATATTTATGGGGACCCCCCATCCAGCCTCCCCCCTCAACCACTCTAGGTAGGAGCAGCAGGGACAGCTGGGAACTGCTGCAGCAAGTAGCTCAGGCCTGGGCCAGCGCCTTGCACAGAATTTCCCTAAGGTGGGGGGAAGGGCTCTATCATTTTAAGGGAAGTGGACCAGCAACTGCAGCAGGGGACAGGAATCGTCATAGCCAGCCCGCCATTCCTATGGCTCTGTGATAGTCGGCCTGTCTCAGCGTGGCTTTAGGGAGGCGTCTGCCCCTTTCTGGGCGCCCACTTGTTTCTGCACCAGAGGGGCTGGCTGCTCCCTTTGGAGACACATCAGGTGTGTGGGGGAGACAGGGTTGTTGCCTAGGGCGACAGAGTGGCAGCCCTGCCAGCAGGTGGGTATTTCCCAGGCTGCGAAGGGCCCACGCCGATAATGCTGCTTTGCCAAGGGAGAGGCATTTTCTGCTGTAAATAACTCACCGCACAATCCTACAGGGGAGATGCCAGTGACACATAGCACTTGTGCAGTGACCCTCCCAGCAGCTCTCCCAGGCAAGCAAGCGAGTGTTGTTAGCTCCAGTTTACAAATATGGGCACTGAGGCAGAGCGGGTAGGCCATGTGCCCCAGACTCCGAGGTGACTTCAGCCGCAGAGTGAGGACTAAAACCCAGGTGCCCAGCCTACTAGTCTCCTGCTGTACTCACTAGACCACACTGCCTGGCCATGGAGCTCTGGGAGGAAGGGAGATAAAGTTGGCTCTAAAATGTCCCTTGGAGAAGGGACAAGTGAAAGCCACAAAGGGCACAGCTGAGGTACTCGGTGGGATTGAAAACTGGCCAGAAAAAGCAATGGGGGCTCCAAAGCAGGGATCATCTCATGGGGCCCATGGCGGCATAGAGTAGAGCTGTCTTTCAAGATGCCATCTTGAGCTCCAGAATCTTCGCTGCCCGTTAAAAATAACAAAGGAAGTCTCTAGCCGTTAGAGTTGCAAATAGCCTTAAGGAGAAGTGAAGTGGGTCTGATCAATGCAGTGACATCTGCCTGAGTCTGCAGAGAGCCTGAAGCAAGAGCAGTCAGAGGGGTGACCTGCCCTGTTCATCTCAGGTGCCCGGCAATGATAATTTTAATGTCAACATTATTAACGATCTCACTACTGATCACAGCATGGAAGGAGGGGAGGGACAGGGCTGTTATGAAGACATGCAGAGTCTATTCTGAGTGACAGCTCATTTTAGCAAGCTGATTGAGTGGTGCTTGGGAGAGATACCAGCATTTGTATATTTATCCCCAGTCCAGAAGAAGCCAAGTCCCAGGAGCCCTGCAGTGCAGCCAACCTCAAAGTTTCAAAAATCATGAGATTGTTTTTAATGCCATGATTTTTGGGTCAGAAAAGACTATCACACTTTTTGGGACTTTTTTGATTTATGAACTCCCCCGGCCCATCACCCGTGTGTGGGTGACAATAGTGTTGCCCTCTCCCAAATGTATCGGGTAAAGGGATTTTGGCCACTGCTGCAGGAGCTCTCACCCCACATCCGCCCATCCCATACTCAGCAATTAATCCTGTTCCCCAATCTCCAAATCTATCTTGTCTTCCCAGTCCCCACATTAGTTCTGCCCCATCCCCCCACCCGTACATCTGTCCAGTCCTCTATGGCCCCCACATTTTTGCCCCCCAGGCCCCACTCAGTTCCCAGATCAATTCTGCCCTCTCAGCCTCAACTCTGTTTTTCCTGGGGCTCTCCCCTGGCCCCGGGGGGCAGCAGTGGCTGTCAGGAACAGCATGGGAGTGCCACTCACCTGCTGCAAACAAATCTCAGCCACTCCGCTTCGAGGCCTAAGCATTGCACAGCATATTGCCCCATGCCTGCAATGGGCTGTGGAAGCTGATTCAGAGCCATGCAGGTGATCCCACTGAGCACCCATTCAGGGATACGCCAGGGGTGGGCAAACGTTTTGGCCCGAAGGGGAGGGGAGAGGAGGGCAGAGGGCTCTGTGCACTGCCCTCGCCTGCAGGCACCGGCCTCCGCAGCTCCCATTGGCCGAGAATGGGGAACTATGGACAATGGGAGCTTCGGGCGAGGTACCCGCCGGTGAGGGCAACGCTGAGCCCTCTGCCCCCCTCAAGGGCCGCAGGGACGTTGTGCCGGCTGGTTCCGGGAGCGGTGCGGGGCCCATCCTACGGGCTGGATCTAAAGCCCTGATGAGCCTGATCCAGCCTGCAGGCCATAGTTTGCCTACCCCTGTGCTAAGCGTAAACAGGCTAAGCAATTGCTTCAGGCCCAAGCAGGTGAAGGGGGCCGCAATGTAGGACCCCCTTTCTGGGATGCCACCTGATGTACTGGGATTTCACTGAGCCTCCCCTGCTCAACCAGCCTGGGTTCCCTCTCCCTGATTTGCCAAATTAGGCTCTCCGGCTTCTTGCAGCGCACATGCACACGCACACACACACACACACAGATAGGGCCACACCCAGCTGCAGACACAGACTGAAGTCAGCTCTGTGTGAGAGGACTCCCCCAGCACTCACATGCACACTCCTTTTTGGGAGATAAACCCAAAATAATACTGTCTTGCACTGTATAGAAAAATCTGCACAGCGCAAGCTCATAAAAATCCTCCCTCTTCCTCAACATGAAGAGAGATATGCACACCTCTTGACCCCTGCCCTGTTAGAAATTGCATAAACTGGGTTTTATTATAAAGAAGTTTATTAACTACCAAAGGTGGCTTTTAAGTGAATACAAGTGATACCAGACAGAACAAATCAGATTATTAAGCAAATTAAACCAACAAGCAAACTAAGCTAGTTTCACTAAAGAAATTGGTTACAAATAGTATTTCTCACCCTAGATATCCTTGCAGGCAGATTACAGAAAGTCTTGAAAGGCTGGTGCACTGGTCTCCCTCTTGAGACCTGAGGTATTATTACTCACAAGCTAGATGCCCTTCCAACTCTTCTCCCCTCAGTTCAGTTTTTGCTTCCATGTCTTTTTCAGTGTTTCTTTGGGTGGAAAGGGAGAGGAGAAGCATGATGATGTCATTCTCCTGCCTTATATAGCTCTTGTGTAAGGCGGGAACTCTTTGTCTTCTAATGGAAAACCACAGACATTCCAAAAGGGGAGGAGGGGTATCCAGCACCAGGTGACTCAGACCCCGCATCCCCTGTCTCACCCCAACCCCCTATCCCAGCCCAGACCCCACAGGGCAGCACCCAAACTTCCTCCCAGAGCCCACCCCCTGCACCTCCTCTTGCAACCCAACCCTCTGCCCCAGCCCAGAGCCCGCACCCCCCACCCAAACTCCCTCCCAGAGCCTTAGGTAGGTGTGGGGGGGGGGGGGAACTTGGGCACCACCATGTGACATGTAAATATCTTGCAATGCCAGCTACAACAGTGCCATGCAAACACCTGTTCTCACTTTCAGGTGACATTGTAAACAAGAGGCAGGCAGCATTATCTCCTACAATTTGTAACCAACCTTGTTTGTCTGAGCGATTGGCTGACCAAGAAGTAGGACTGAGTGGACTTGTAGGCTCTAAGTTTTACACTGTTTTATTTTTGAGTGCAGTTTTTTTTGTACATAATTCTACATTTGTAAGTTACACTTTCATGATAAAGAAATTGCACTACAGTACTTGTATTAGGTGAATTGAAAAATACATTTTTTTGTTTTTTACAGTGCAAATATTTGTAATCAAAAATAAATATAAAGTGAACACTGTACACTTTGTATTCTGTGTTGTAATTGAAATTAATATATTTGAAAATGTAGTAAACATCCAAAAATATTTAAAATAGATGGTATTCTATTGTTTAACAGCGCAATTAAATTAATCGCGATTAATTTTTGTAATCGTTTGATAGCCCTAGTTTATTTAAAAAAGAAAAAAAGAAAGGTGAGAGTTAAAATTGGTTAAAGAAATTAAATACATACAATAATTGCAAAGTTCTTGGATCAGGCTTGAAGCAGTGATGGAATAAACTGATGGCTTGTTAAGTTTCTGGGTGCTTCCAGTAATTAGAAGGTCCTCTGTCCCTTGGTTAGAATGCTCCCATTAGTGTAAGTCCATAGTCCAGAGATTATAGCAAGAAAGAGGCAAAATGGAGCTGTTTTCAGGGCCTTTTATAGCTTCTTCCCTGTGGAGGGAAACCCATTGTCTCAATTTGTGGAAAATATGCCCTTGCATGCGTTGATGAATCAAAGCAGAGGCCATTACCCAACTAGAAGGTCCACAGGAAGGTCCATCAGGTATAGATAGGCTTCTTCCATGGTCCACTGTGAGTTAAGTGTTCTTTGATGGGCCATTCAACTTGAATAGTCCCTTCACAATGTGCTGACTCAATACCTTGTTACCCAGAAGCAACACATTTGAAATACAGGTATAGGGCAAATATTCATAAGTTTAGATATAAAAATGATGCATGCATACAAATAGGATAATCATACTAAAAAATCAGAACCTTTTTATAGATACCTTACATGACATACTCTGTACAAGATTTGTTGCAATTATATAACAGTGGTAGCAACAATGAGTTACATGGTCATATTTTGATCATCTAACGTCACAGAACCATTAGGAAAGGGATAGATGGTACGACAGTAAATTTCATAATACTACTATGTAAATTCAAGGTACACCCACCCCTTGAATATTGCATGCAGTTCTGGTCGTCCCATCTCAAAAAAGATACATTAGAATTGGAAAAAGTACAGATAAGGACAACAAAAATGATTAGGGGCATAGAACAGCTTCCACATGAGAAGAGATTAAAAAGACACAGACTGTTCAGCTTGGAAAAGAGATGACTAAAGGAGGATGTGATAGAAGTTTATAAAATCATGACTGGTGTGGAGAAAGTGAATAAAGAAGTGTTACTTACCCCTTCACAAAATACAAGAACTAGGGGTCACCCAATGAAATTAATAGGCGGCAAGTTTAAAACAAACACACGCACAGTCAACTTGTGAAACTCATTGCCAGAGGATGTTGTGAAGGCCAAAAGTATAACTGTATTAAAAAAATAATTAGATAAGTTCATGGAGGATAGGTTCATCAATGGCTAATAGCCAAGATGGTCAGGGATGCTGCAGAGAAGCTGGGACTGGATGACAGGGGTAGATCACCTGATAAATTGCCTTGTTCTGTTCATTCCCTCTGAAACTTCTGGTACCAGCCACGGTCAGAAGACAGGATATTGGGCTAGATGGACCATTGGTCTGACCCAGTATGGCCGTTCTTATGCAGTGTCCCCTAGAGGATAGCAAACCGGGCAATTTCTGTGAGCATGCAGGGACAGGGTGGGACAGGGCAGGAGCACTCTGAGGACTCGGCGGTTGAGGTGGGCCTTTCACGAGCCTGCACAGAGAGAGTGAGCTCTGTGGAGGCCTGGAAGACAAGGCATGTGTTGCCGGAGGCTGTTGGTTGCAGGGAGCTGAACTACACCAGGCACGGAGAAGACTGCTTCATGCTAAGAGCAAGGGGTGGTGAGGTGCCTCACAACTGTGGGTACCCTCACTGCCTCCTCTCCCTCTGGCCCAGTGTGGCACTTCGGGGGGAGGGGAAAGCTCCTCCACTTGTGTGATCCTGTCTGTCAGGAGCCCTCTCCCCCATGTCACTCTCCCATTTCAAATCTCCCCTTGAAGAGCTTCCTTTCCCCTTTGGTTTGTGGCTGGCTCTGCGGGGAGCCCTTGGTGAGAAAGCAGGGGAAGGTGTTCTGCGGGAATCCATGGTATTTCACTGTCTGCTCAGAGTGCCAGTAGATCTTTAATGAGCACAAAAGCTCAGGGATTTTGGTTCTACAGCTATGTGAAAAGACAGTCCCCAGCAGGACCCAGCAGCTTTGGGTTTATTATTAACCCAAAGAGAAGATGGTGATTTCCCACCTAAGTACTAACCCAACCCCAACTGTGTTTACTTGTGAGTGCTAATAAGAGCATTGCTAACAGTCAGACATTTCAGGAACACAAAGGTAGGAACGTTTTTTCCGTTGTGATTAGCTACACAACCCCTTGATAGCCTGACACACTGTGAATTGCTTCATCATGTTGCCAACTCTGATGATTTTATCCCAAATAACACAATATTTGGTTTCAGAGTAACAGCCGTGTTAGTCTGTATTCACAAAAAGAAAAGGAGTACTTGTGGCACCTTAGAGACTAACCAATTTATTTGAGCATGAGCTTTCGTGAGCTACAGTTCACTTCATCGGATGCATACCGTGGAAACTGCAGCAGACTTTATATACACACAGAGAATATGAAACAATACCTCCTCCCACCCCACTGTCCTGCTGGTATTAGCTTATCTAAAGTGATCATCAAGTTGGGCCATTTCCAGCACAAATCCAGGTTTTCTCACCCTCCACCCCCCCACACAAATTCACTCTCCTGCTGGTGATAGCCCATCCAAACTGACAACTCTCTACACAATGTGCATGATAATCAAGTTGGGCCATTTCCTGCACAAATCCAGGTTCTCTCACCCCCTCACCCCCCTCCCAAAAACCACACACACAAACTCACTATCCTGCTGGTAATAGCTCATCCAAAGTGACCACTCTCCCTACAATGTGCATGATAATCAAGGTGGGCCATTTCCAGCACAAATCCAGGTTTTCTCACCCCCAACCCGATTTGTGCTGGAAATGGCCCACCTTGATTATCATGCACATTGTAGGGAGAGTGGTCACTTTGGATGAGCTATTACCAGCAGGATAGTGAGTTTGTGTGTGTGGTTTTTGGGAGGGGGGTGAGGGGGTGAGAGAACCTGGATTTGTGCAGAAAATGGCCCAACTTGATTATCATGCACATTGTGTAGAGAGTTGTCAGTTTGGATGGGCTATCACCAGCAGGAGAGTGAATTTGTGTGGGGGGGTGGAGGGTGAGAAAACCTGGATTTGTGCTGGAAATGGCCCAACTTGATGATCACTTTAGATAAGCTAATACCAGCAGGACAGTGGGGTGGGAGGAGGTATTGTTTCATATTCTCTGTGTGTATATAAAGTCTGCTGCAGTTTCCACGGTATGCATCCGATGAAGTGAACTGTAGCTCACGAAAGCTCATGCTCAAATAAATTGGTTAGTCTCTAAGGTGCCACAAGTACTCCTTTTCTTCTTACAATATTTGGTGACATTCCTAAAGCCTCAGCTCCTGGATTTGGGTGATTGCATGAGTATCTAGCGCTCATGGTGGTGGAGAAAAGCATGGCAGTGTGAACAGAGTGCTCCATAAAGGCTGAGACACCAGGAACCAAATACCAAGTGTTCCAACTGGTTTTAAACCTCGAGATTTTTAAGCCAATCTCATGATTTTGGGGGGGCCTGACTCATGATTTCTGAATGTTGGGGGCTGGCAATAGTGCAATGTTCATAAATAGAGGAAGACTGGGAGGTAAAGAAAGAGTCTGGAGATAAAAGGGAGAATTGGGAGGGACGCTGTTCATTATGGAATAATAAATGCTTTGCTCAGTTGTGTTTAATGTTGGCTTTGTAGTTTGGAAATAGAAACGTCTTTGTTGGTTTAGCCAACACCAAACTTCCTTCTGTTTCTTATGGAGCTTGTGTAATGACACCCATGCGGGTTGTCAGAGCAGTTTGAGCTTTCAACTCTGAAAGCATAGACCTTTACTACTTGAGCTGAAGGAGTTATTATTCTCCACCGCTTATTCTCGGGTGTGGATCAGCCACGAGAGGGACACATAAGGCATGAGATGAATGGGGCAGTTTGACGTTTACCTATCCACTGCCCCTTCTGCTCTGGGGGATGTTCAGGGGGCAGCTGCAGTGTGGGGAGCCCCTGGGTTCCATGCACGTGTGGAATGGTGCCCATGGGGGTTGTCAGACCTGGTCCAATATTTTGCTGAACAGAACTTATGGAAACTGATGTAATGTGGAGCGGGGCCTGTTTCTAAACAAGGACAATAACTCCCCCGTGGGTGGGAAGGGAGTGAAAGGTCCTGTAATGATCTTGGGGTTCCTTAAATAACAAACCCGTGAAGGAAAAAAGAATCAAACAAACCAGAGAGCTTCTGTAGCGAGGGGCTGCAGTGCACACAGCCATGCTGCGTTCCTACCCCGCCCCCAGGGCACATCTCCAAATTCCCACACTCACAACACTGTCCCTTCTGAGGGAGCGTCTCCAAATCACAATCTTTCATAAACATATCTCTACAGGCCCCTGGCCCCAGCCCTATGGAGCGCCCCCACTTGGAAGCCTGCCAGGGGTGGCCTTCTCCCTTTCAGTCAGCAGTCACTCCTGAGTGACACCAGATTGTGCGGGCATGTTCCTGCCTGCAGCCGGGGACCGTTTGCCGATGGCTTAGGGGGAGCAGAGGGCCCAGCACAGTTGGACACATTAGCCCTCAGCCTTGTGTGCTGCAGCAGAGGCCTGAGGACAGGGCAAGGGAAGGAGGGGCGACTAGGGACGGGCCCCAGGCCCTTCTGCTGGGGTTGCTAGGTGAGTCCATCTCAGGCCAGTTGCGCCCTGTCAGCCTCCCAGGGGAGCTAAATTTGGCAGCCTCAGTGCAGCTTCCAGAGGAAAAGGAATCCAGAGCCCACGTGCCAGCCCACCGCTGGCACCCTCAACAGGTGCTGAGCTTCCCTAGCCCCCAGCAGGCTCCAGGGCCCTTTGGCAGCGAGTGGGGGGGGGAGGCAGGAGTTGTCTTGAGCCACAGCATGTGACTCTGGATTCCAGGCACCCCCAAGTCTGGATCTGGGGTTTGGATCAGGCCCGTCTGCAGAGGAGAATCTTAACTGGTTGCTGCTCAGGCATCCTGCTGGAGGGGGCCAGTGTGTGTATATTGGGGGGCAGGGTAATGTATATTGGTGTGGGGAGAGGGGAAGTTGCCCTGTGCCATCCCTGTTTGCTGGAAATGGGCATGTGTAGGGGGGAGCTTGCCTGGCTCTTGCTTGTGCTGTCCCTGCTCTGTCCCCAGAGGCCTGCCGTCTCCGGTCGGCCAGGCACCGTTCACAGGCCCAAGGCCGTGTCCATGAGTGACGTGGTTCACAGCAAGCAGGCCGGAGCCACGGGCCGAGGCCCCGGTGTCTGGCTCGTCTCTGTGCGGGGACCAGCCAGGAGCCTCGCTCTGGGTGGCTTTCATCATTGCCGAGCTACAGCCGAGCCCCACGGCTCCCGGGCCGGCAGCTCCGGCTGTCAGGAGACTCAGCCAGATCAATAGCGCCGTTTGTTTGGTCTTTAAGCTCAATAAGCAGCATTTTCTCTCTGGCCAAGAGGTCTTGTCACTTGCTGATAACCAGACATTGCGGCTCACTAGCTGGGATGCAAGGGCTCCCAGCTGCACCCCAGAGCACAGCAGGGGTGCTGGGCTCCTGCTTGGTGACAAGAGGAACCAGCCACAGGCTTGTGTCTCACAGCAAATCCCTTGTCAAAGCAGCTGCTCATCTCTCCCGGGCGCCCTTTCAGACAGGATTGACCCCAGGGCCTGGCCACTGGACTCCGGCTGCGGGGAGCCACACGGAAAGGTACCCAGCCTCCAGTGGTGGAAGGGGAATGGGGAAGAGGCCTGTACTGCAGCTTTCCACGCACCCTCTCCTTTCCCGTCTCTCCAGCTGCTGATATGGGGTACGGCTGGGCACTGTATAGGAGAGAGCGGTTTCCAGGCTCCCCCACGCCATTCTCCCCTTCCTGGGATGATGGGCTCTGCAGCCATGTAGGGAGGGGGTTTGCCACCTGCTGCCCACAGCGACAGTTTGTCAGGTACACTCTTCACCCTGGGTATGAGTGAGAGATCGAGGTACGTGGTAAACAGGCCCAGCAAACGGAGGAAGGATGGTCCAGGCGTTAAGCCACTCACCTAGGACTTGAGGTCATTGCATTTCTCTGCCACAGCCTTGCTGTGTGACCTCAGACAAGTCACTGTGTCTCAGCTCCCGCCTGTACAAATGGGGACATTAGCATTGCCCCACTTCACAGGGGTGTGTGAGGGTAAATGCACTAAGGATGGTAAGCCATGCAGGTACCGTGGTAACGGGGGCCTGTAAGTACCATAGATCCCAATGGGCCAGGCCTTGTGTTTTTTTGCTCACCCGAAACTGCCACTGTGGCTCTCAGAAGATCTGAACATGCCCAAGGAATCCTGGCTTAGACCCAAGGTAGCTTGGTCTTTGCCTCCTCAAAGATTCATCCTGCCTCTTGTCCACCAAACAACCTCTCTCCTCCTTTCAGCACACGTCTGCCACAAATCCTTCCTAGTCTGGTCTTTCCACCAGTAATCGATCCACACCCTTCCCTGACTGAGCTTTGCCTCTTCTATCCTATCTGTCTTAGACCATAGGGCCTGTGCCTTGTCCTGCATTTGACAATGTGCTATGAACGTTTTACTGTTCTACACAAATAGTCGTTATTATTATTAAACAATACCACACTTTTCATCGCCAAACTCCTTTGAAACCAGCCACACACAGGGATCCCCACAATAGCTGCCACCAAAATGCAGTCAACTCTGGGGTGGAACATGGTAGTTTAACAGTGCACAGCAACACTGCACAACAGCTTAGGGCAAGAAGTTAGACTGGATACAGTCTTCGAATGCAGGGGGAATTAGAGAGAGACAGAATGTAATTATTCAAGCTGGAATTTAGCCAGGGCTAAATCTACCCTATTGCCAATGTACCACAGCATCATTAATGACTACACATGGTCAGGGCATTGGTTTTAGATCCCATGCAAAGACAGCACCTGCCATGGTGGCAGCCCAGGCTGGTGGTCTGATTCAGTATTGTCACAGAACCTGAAGTACCATCTGCTGAGCCACTGCCTCCAGCAATAACGAGGTGGCCCCTACAGGTGTCCCACCCAAGCAGTATCCTACCCTGGCGCTGGTGAGGTTAGGAGAGCTGACAGGCTCCTAAGAGCAAGGCAACACAGTCAGTGACTGACGGGGGGCAGCAGCCTGCCCCTTGCTGGTAGGAGCAGTATTTTATGATCTTTCTATTTTCTTTTGTAAAATAAAATTTGGCCATACGGCCGCCCCAATAAATGGTTCACTGGGTGACGAAAGAGTGGGGAGGTGGCATGTAAATCCGTCACTTTGATGGGGACTGACGTGGTCCCCAACCCCTCTACAATGTTTGTTTGGAGCAGCTAATTGTACTGAATGAAAGGACGGTAGCAGAAGCTCTGGCTGTCAGGCTGCTCCGGGATCTCCCTCCCCCACCTTCCTTCTCCTGTGCAACTCCCTATGCTCACCTAGCCTGAGGAGGGAGTTCTGCCCATCGATTGCCGTTGTTTCTCCAGAGCCCCTGGAACGAGCGCACTTGAACTGTTCTGGGGATCATTCTGTTCTCTGTTTTTCTAGGCTTTTTACCTACCTGCTTCAGTGAACAGCTCTGAGAGAGGAGGCATCAAATGTGTAATTCAATGAATAATGCAGGCCCCCCCCCTCGTGAGGGGGCCGGTTGGAAGCTGATATATGAGCCGGCTGTTGGCTCTCCCCCCAGACACAACTGGCCAAAGAGGAGAAATGTGTGCTGGGCAGGCTGGATTAGTTAATCATGGCACTGTGGGTTCTCATCCTCCTGGCATTTGCACAAGGAAGCATGGAGCTGAACAGAAAGCAGCCCACTTTAGCTTGATGGGCAGTGGACAAGGGAGCAGCATCCCCCAAGGTAGATGTTAATGTGTCTTGCTATCCTAAGGTATCAGCAGTGACAACATTCAGCCATGGGGAATCACATTACTCGAGAAGTGATGGTCCTCTGATCCCTCCCCACAAGCTCCCTGGACACCCATCCCTACACACTATCAGTCTGCCTCTGCTCAGTGTCCCACTTGCAGTTTCTCCCAGTTCACCCACTTGCAGGGTTTGATGCAACAGAACAATGCTCCCTACCAGGCACTGAGCAATGCAGGGAGTGGTGGCACTATGAATCATGGGGTATGTGTCCAGCGAGCTGTACTGCTGGCCACAGCCAGATCCAGCACCAGTGCAGCTGCAGGGAGTGACAATGCAGTGATGTGGGCATGCTCTCATGGGTCAGGCTATTGCATGTTGGCTAACCCCACGATTGCTTACCCAGTGGCTAACATGCAGTGAAGACAGAGCATTAGTATGTGACTTTGGTCACTGAATCTTCCTGGGCTGCAGTTTAATGATATGGAAAGTAGATATCAGAATAATTACTTACCCCTCAGGATTCGTCAGTGTTTGTACGGTGCTTTGAGATTACTGGAGGAAAGATGCAAAAGAAGCACAAAATATTAGCCTTAAAAGCCCCAACAAAGTGAAACCACATGGGATTTAAATGCTGGTTCTCAAGTGTATCTGAGAAGACTCCCTGCTTTCCTCTGTCTGGCACGTGAAAATCCCAGGAACCCTTCCCGGAATAATCTTCTGGCTATTCTGAGCTAAGTGTGTGATGAGTGAGCTCTCAGCTAGTAAGGTGCCCCAGGACAGACACATTTACAAACTGCTTTGGATTAAGCAGGCTTCCCTGTAAACTGCTGCCATTCGCTTGTTCCCATCGCGGTGTGAGAAGCCGATTACAGGTGCATTGTGATTATATTAGCTCGTCGCCAGCCAAGCTGTTTTCACAAGGATTCTGGTCCAAACCACTTCCAGCTTGAAAGCCAGCTGAACAGCAAGCCCCGATTCTGCTAACCCAGGTGGCACAAAGGGACGGCATGAGCCAGACTGAGGATATGTCTACACTTGGAGCTGTGGGTGTAATTCTCAGCTTCATACCTGGGCTAGCTCTGATCCAGTTAGCATACTAAAAGTAGAACATAGCTCCAGTGATGTGCCACCCTGTCTACATACCCATCTGAAATGCTAGGTAGGTACTCAGGGGGGCCAGTCCCTCCTGCTGCTGGTACTGCCCTGGGCATACTCCATTTTTCAGAGCAGCTGTGGTATGTCTCCTTGAGGTGGGAGTTGTAGGCCAAAAGCTTAATGGAAAGAAATTGTCTCAAATAAAATTGTACTCCATTTTGCTTATTTTGCCTTATACTCCATTTTGCCAGCTTTGAATTAGTAAGAAGAAATTGTTCTGCGTCTATTTTTTGCTGATTGACGACCCTAAAGCAAAGGCCTACACCCCAAGGACGAGCTAAGGAGTTGAGCCAAAGGGACAGACAAGAAACAGCTGTGGATTCTCCTGGAAACAACTCAAAATAATGCCAAACTGAGCAACCTTGAATACCTCATGATTGACAGCTCCGGTGTGACACAGCAAGGTCCATAGACTTGTGTGGGAATTTATCACTATAAAAGAAAGGTGTATTGCCATGGGACTTTGGGTTCATTCTGTATCAACATCAGAGCTTCGAACATATTCGACAGTGGCCCAGCTTCTCTCCCTCCTGTGCAGCTTCAGCTGGCCACTGAAACTGACCGAGCAACTCTAAGGACTGGTAACTATAAAATCCAGCTGCAGAACATTTTGGGGTGTGTGTGTGTGTGTGTGTGTGTGTGTGTGTGTGAGAATGGAAGCATATGCTGATTTTAATGCTTACACTGTACTCTCAATAGACACAGTGTATTGCCTTATCCCCTTTAAAAGATTCCATGTGCTTCTTATAAGCATAACAGAGTCGTGCCCAACGCTTGAAGCAGAGCCATGCTCTGAGACTCAGGAGATGGGGATTCTCCCCCCGGCTCTGCCACTGGCTTACTGGGTGACCTTGGGCAAGTCACTTCCCTTTTCCATGCCTCAGTTTTCCCATTGGTAAAATGGGCATAATGATAGTGGCCTGCTGATGAAGAGCACTGACTAAGATGTGGGCCCTGGATGCAAAACAAGAGATAGGTGCCTAAGTCCCAGTATTAGGCTCCCCTGCGATGCACAAAACTCCCGCTTAACTGTGTAGGTGCCTAAACTCACTCAGTGCCAAAAATTCCCTATGTTTCCACCTCTGGGTATGTGCTCTGCCGCCTCCCTCTAGGCATCCACCTGCCTATCTCCTATCTAGGCCCCAGAGCGATTCACAAACCGGGGAAGACAGGTGATCTTCGTACACAGTACAAGAAAAGAGCATGTTCCTCCTCCACCCCCAAGGGGTTTCATTTTAATCCTGGTTCTTATGAAAGACTGTTTCTTTCAGTAGATGTTTAAGGCACATTGTCTTGCCAAAGCATGTTCATTACTTTCAAACACATTATCTCGCTCCTTATGGTCCTTACAGTCCTCTTCACTCCGTCGGGTCCTTGGGCAGCAGGACAAGGTATTTCTGATGCATTCCTCACTCACCTAGGGACAGTCTGAAATGCTAGACATGTGTTACTGGAATGTGGTGTGGCCACCAGACAAAGGAAGGCCAGGCTTGACATCTGCCAATGAAGACCCACAGCCCCTCGGCCCCTCCAGCCATCCCCTCTCCCACGGCTTTGAGTTTTCACATGCTACCATTCCCCTGCCTCAAGTCTCGTCTCAGAGCACTTAGCAGTGATGCTCTGGGCTAATTGTGGTGTCAAGGTCCATGATAACAAGTGAGCAGCTGGTGAATCATATCAATATAATGGACCAAATTCATCGCTGCTGACGGGCCATTGATTTCAATGGCAACGCTTTGGGGATGAATGGGGGCTAATTTCTCTGGCCTTTGTACAGATCTCTACAGCCGCTCCCTCTGTTCCGCTCTGAATTTGTTAAAGGGGCAGTTTCTTTTCCTTGGGGAGTTCTGATCATAGGCCCTCCTCACCCCTTCTTATTGCAAGCACGTGGACAGGAGAACATTCCATCTCTCTCCACCCAACGACTTGGCTGTTTGGACGGGTTGTCATTGGATGTGTGCTCCAGTTCCTCCCCACCACCAGGGGAATCAAACAGTCTGGGAATGTCCTGATGTTGATGATGCTTCACCCTCATGTAGCACTTTTCATCCAGAGATCTCAGGGCGCTGCACAAAGGTCAGTCTTATTATCCTTAGGGGAAACTGAGGCACAGAGAGGCACACAAGGTCACACTGGAAGTCAGTGACAGCCAGGAATAGAACCTAGATCTCCTGATACCCAAGCCAGTCCACACCGGGGATGGGGTGTGGAGTAGGAGAGGTAGCCTTCGCATGCAGCCCTCCGTTATTATTAAGACAAGAGCCTGCAGTTCATTGTTGTCCATGAGTTAACCCTGGGGAGTGGACACACGCTGGAGCACAGAACTGATGTGCGTGTTCTCTGTGGTGTAATGGCTTTGCAATGCCCACCCATGCCCCAAAGAGCTGAGCAGCACATCCGTACTGGCCCTATGGGGGCATGAGCTAGACAAAGTGGGTGTTTTGAATCCTGCTATACTGCAGATCCAGCTTCTCTTGTCTTGCTGTTCCTTAAATGAAGTCCGTGTTAGGCAGAAAAGCTCTCACAGCCTGGGGGAGGGGGCAGTGATGCAGAGCATCTAGCAGCCACCTTACATATGGAAGATGTGGAGACGTTTGGCAGATGGATGGATAACGCGAACATCCCTGCACAGAGATCTGCTAATGTAAAGGTTGCAAAGAAAACATCAGCAACCCCCAACCTCAAGCTGCCTGGACGCTCCCTGGAGGACAAATTTCCAAGACCCCATGAAATCGGGTTGGCAGCTTATGAAAGATGTAACGCTGTTCCCAAATGGGTCTCATGCGAACACCATAGAAAATTTCCTCTCTGATCTTTTCCGCTGTGTTTGGAAGCTAACAAAGACTCCCCAGTCAGCCTGGGGATGCTGCACATCAGATGACTGGCCCTCTTCCCTTACAAAGGCCAGGTGGGCACCGTGAGCTCTTAACTGTTGAGGAACACCAGGCACTAAGGAAACCACTGAATACCACCCAGAGCAAGGCAGCTTCCTACAGTGTAACATGCATAAGAAAGGCAGGCAACACACCTGATAGAAGCGGCAAAGAGTCCTGTGGCACCTTATAGACTAACAGACGTATTGGAGCATAAGCTTTCGTGGGTGAATACCCACTTTGTCAGATGCATGCAGTGGAAATTTCCAGAGGCAGGTATAAATATGCAAGCAAGAATCAGGCTCGGGATAATGAGGTTAGTTCAATCAGGGAGGATGAGGCCCTCTTCTAGCAGTTGAGGTGTGAACACCAAGGGAGAGAAACTGCTTTTGTTGTTGGCGAGCCGTTCACAGTCTGTTTAATCCTGAGCTGATGGTGTCAAATTTGCAAATGAACTGAAGCTCAGCAGTTTCTCTTTGAAGTCTGGTCCTGACATTTTTTTGCTGCAGGATGGCTGCCTTTACATCTGCTAGTGTGTGTCCAGGGAGGTTGAAGTGTTCTCCTACAGGTTTTTGTGTATTGCCATTCCTAATATCTGATTTGTGTCCATTGATCCTTTTACATAGAATCATAGAATATCAGGGTTGGAAGGGACCTCAGGAGGTCATCTAGTTCAACCCCCTGCTCAAAGCAGGACCAGTCCCCAACTAAATCATCCCAGCCAGGGCTTTGTCAAGCCTGACCTTAAAAATATCTGGGTACATGTCTGACTCTGTCGATCTGTTTCCTTATTTCCTCGTGCAGCTATCGTGGTTTTGAGAATGCTTGGTGAAGATCTTGTAGGTGTTGGTCTCTGTCTGAGGGGTTGGAGCAAATGCAGTTATACCTCAGCGCTTGGCTGTAGACAAAGGATCGTGTGGTGTGTCCGGGATGGAAGCTGGAGGCATGAAGGTAGGCATAGCGGTTGGTGGATTTTCAGTATAGGGTGGTGTTAACGTGACCATCATTTATTTGCACCGTGGTGTCTAGGAAGTGGACCTCCTGTGTAGATTGGTCCAGGCTGAGGTTGATGGTGGGGTGGAAGCTGTTGAAATCGTGGTGGAATTCTTCCATGGTTTCCTTCCCATGGGTCCAGATGATGAAGATGTCATCAATGTAGCGTAGGTAGAGAAGGGGTGTGAGTGGATGAGAGCTGAGGAAGCGTTGTTCCAGGTCAGCCATAAAAATGTTGGCATATTGTGGGGCCATGTGGGTGCCCATAGCAGTAGAAATAAGCTTAGGGGTTCTTTCATGCGGGTCCCCACATCTGTACCCTAGAGTTCAGAGAAGGGAGGAAACCCTGACACCACCTGATAGAGAGCATCACACCCCCCCCAGCTGTTACCTGTTCTTTGGAAGATACCGCTCTGCCCACAATCACAAAGCTTCAGCTATGAGACAAGGGCAATTACACTTGCCTATATCATGAAGAATGCTGGGAAGACAGACGGGAAGCATTAGAGATATACTTAATCCTGCCTCAGTGCTGGGGCATGGACTAGATCAGTGGTTCTCAACCGGGGATACGTGTACCCCTGTGAGTATGCAGAGGTCTTCCGGGGGGACATCAATTCATCTAGAGATTTGCCTAGTTTTACAGCAGGCTACATAAAAAGCACTAGAGAAGTCAGTACAAACTAAAATTTCATACAGACAAAATGCAAAACTTGGAGGTTGGCCAGACAAATCAGACTCCTGAAAGGGGTACAGCAGTCCGGAAAGGTTGAGAACCACTGGGCTAGATGACTTCTTTGGGTCCCATCCATTTCTATGGCTGTGTGATTATCATCCCCATTTTATAGATGGAAAATTAAGGCCCAAATCCTCAAAGGTATTTAGACTCTTAACTTCCACTGGTTTCAAATACCTCTGAGGGTTTGGGCCAGAGAGATCAACTGACCAGCCAAAAGTCACCTTCCTGTACTGCAGCCAGGGCCGTCTCTACCCATACACAAAGTATGCAGCTGCGTAGGGCACCAGGAAATTTGGGGCACCATATTTCCTGGTGCCCTACACAGCTGTGTGCTGCTCCGCCTCTTCCCCATGGACCAGCCCCGCCCCTGCCCCACCCCCCACTCCACCCCTTCCCCTGAGGACTGCAGCAGGGATCGGGACCGCCCTGCAATCACCGGGCAGCAGTAAGTGAAGCAACCTGGCCCCAGCCCACTGCGCTCCTCCGGCTCCCAGCCACGCCACTGGTGAGTGCTGGGGGGCGGTTCCCCCCTGTCCCCCAAGCCCCAAGGCTGGGAGCCAGGGAAGCAGAGCGGAGCAGGCTGGGGCTGGGTGACTCCACTTCCCGCCGCCCCTCACCAGGCGGCAGGAAGTGGAGCGACTCGGCCCCAAACCACTCCGCGCCACTGGTGAGTGCTGGAGGGCAGTTTCCCCCCTGACCCCCAAGCCTGCTCCTCCCCCACCCCCTCATGGAGGCCTGGGGCCACCCCCAGCCCCCCAGGGGGGCTGTGTAGGGCACCAAAATGGCTAGGGACAGCCCTGACTAGAGCCAGTACCAGAACCCAGGGGTCCGAGCACCAATATAATCCCTTATCCATCAGGTCTCACTTTCTCCCATTTTTACCCTTCCCCCCTGCCCCATTCATCACTAATTGCCACAATGCGTGCATTTGGTCCTCTCCCTTTGGATATTGCTCAGAAGGTGCATAATGAATTTGGGTAACTGATAATTTCTAAAATAATGGAAAACAATGGTTTGCTCTATTCCAGGATTAGATTATGTTTAGTCGCAATTTAATTGAAAACTAATTAAATTACATGAGAAAATGAATAGATTTTTTTTTGTTAATTATGAAGTTTGCAAGCTACAAAGGCTAAATGATGATAGGTTTTATAATCTGCAGGGTTTTTAGCTACAGGCTGCGATACGACGACAACTGAGCAAGAATGAAGGAGTGAATGCATTTTAATTTTTGTATTGATTCAATAACAACATGCTGAATAATGGTCCGTTCATGATGGTCCACAGAAATCCACATTGACTGGGAGACAGGGAGCGAATTATATAAAATCAGTGAAATATTAGTTGGAATATACGTTTGTTTATTCATTGATGATGAAACTGGGCCTTTCTGCACAAATATCCAGCCAGATTTTGAAACGTTAGCAGTAGTGCTGGTAGGAATTTATAACTTCCTGTTCATAAGCATCTTTCCCGTTCCTGCTCTTCCCGCCCCCAGCCCTCCTGGGCTGGGATTCAATGCCGCGCCTCCAGGAGATGCAGAACAGAAGTGCAGCCCAGGGCAAAGATGGCTTTAAGATGCCATGGGATCCTGAGCTGCTCCAGGGGCCAGGCCAACCTCTGGTGTAAATTAAATTAGCCCCATTATAGCAGCCTTCGAAGAACAGTGTGCTCTGGAGATGACACCTCCCACCCCCGACATGCCTCTCCCTGCCCCCAGCTCCTGGCCGCTCAGTTCCAGCCCCTCTAAGCTTCCAGAGCAGCGAACAGGAGCGAGGAGAGGGGCCAGAACCCCTCCCTTGATGCTGGCTCCTTCGATGTCTCCTCTTGCCTAAAAGCTGGATTTGTACTGGCCAGGTAAAGCAGGCCCGAGCACAGAATGGGTAATGAGGTCCCGCTGTATCGCTCTGTCATCGCTACGGCCAGAGGCCCATTGGCGTGTACTGCCTGATTCAGCAACACAGCCAGCGAATTCTCTGACCTGCTCCATTCATGGAAACAAAAGCAGTGTGGGCTTGAAACCTGGCACCAGCCTCTCCTGCTTGTGCTGATGGACTCATACACCTCTGCAGCAGCCTCGGTGCTCAAGGGAGACAGAGTCAGCCCGGCGCCACATGGGTTAAACACTCCTGCAAGACACAGGCCATCAATCTGAGCCACAGAGTCGGTTTGTGCAGCAAGGCACTACTCAGCAAGAGGCAGGATGGTGGAAACTGGCTGTAAATAAACCAGCCTCCCCTGTGCTACGAGAGTCCTCTCTACATTAAGATGCTGCTGCGTGTTGCTCCTGCCATGGGCTGTGGCAGCGCAGTAGAGAAATGCCCTCTCAGGAGCTGCCCGAAGAATTGCAGGCAGTGCAGGATCCCGTAGGCAGTGCAGGCATAATGGATCGGAATAAATATCTTTTTGCCATCACCGTAATCCAGAAGGATGGTTTCCCGTCACAGATTGGTTTGCCAATAAATTTCCCCCATCTTGTTCCGATAGGCCGTTTAATGCCATGTATTACAGCCCGTGTTACTCAAATGCCCTGTCCCAGCAACTAACCACCCTTTGGCTATTGTCTCTCCAGTCAAGTTCCTCCCTCTAAGAATCATAGAATCATAGAATATCAGGGTTGGAAGGGACCCCAGAAGGTCATCTAGTCCAACCCCCTGCTTGAAGCAGGACCAATTCCCAGTTAAATCATCCCAGCCAGGGCTTTGTCAAGCCTGACCTTAAAAACCTCTAAGGAAGGAGATTCTACCACCTCCCTAGGTAACGCATTCCAGTGTTTCACCACCCTCTTAGTGAAAAAGTTTTTCCTAATATCCAATCTAAACCTCCCCCACTGCAACTTGAGACCATTGCTCCTCGTTCTGTCATCTGCTACCATTGAGAACAGTCTAGAGCCATCCTCTTTGGAACCCCCTTTCAGGTAGTTGAAAGCAGCTATCAAATCCCCCCTCATTCTTCTCTTCTGCAGGCTAAACAATCCCAGCTCCCTCAGCCTCTCCTCATAAGTCATGTGTTCTAGACCCCTAATCATTTTTGTTGCCCTTCGCTGGACTCTCTCCAATTTATCCACATCCTTCTTGTAGTGTGGGGCCCAAAACTGGACACAGTACTCCAGATGAGGCCTCACCAATGTCGAATAGAGGGGAACGATCACGTCCCTCGATCTGCTCGCTATGCCCCTACTTATACATCCCAAAATGCCATTGGCCTTCTGGGCAACAAGGGCACACTGCTGACTCATATCCAGTTTCTCGTCCACTGTCACCCCTAGGTCCTTTTCCGCAGAACTGCTGCCTAGCCATTCGGTCCCTAGTCTGTAGCGGTGCATTGGATTCTTCCATCCTAAGTGCAGGACCCTGCACTTATCCTTATTGAACCTCATCAGATTTCTTTTGGCTCAATCCTCCAATTTGTCTAGGTCCTTCTGTATCCTATCCCTCCCCTCCAGCGTATCTACCACTCCTCCCAGTTTAGTATCATCCGCAAATTTGCTGAGAGTGCAATCCACACCATCCTCCAGATCATTTATGAAGATATTGAACAAAACCAGCCCCAGGACCGACCCTTGGGGCACTCCACTTGATACCGGCTGCCAACTAGACATGGAGCCTATGATCACTACCCGTTGAGCCTGACAAACTAGCCAGCTTTCTATCCACTTTACAGTCCATTCATCCAGCCCATACTTCTTTAACTTGCTGGCAAGAATACTGTGGGAGACCGTGTCAAAAGCTTTGCTAAAGTCAAGGAACAACACGTTCACTGCTTTCCCCTCATCCACAGAGCCAGTTATCTCGTCATAGAAGGCAATTAGATTAGTCAGGCATGACTTGCCCTTGGTGAATCCATGCCGACTGTTCCTGATCACTTTCCTCTCATGTAAGTGCTTCAGAATTGATTCCTTGAGGACCTGCTCCATGATTTTTCCAGGGACTGAGGTGAGGCTGACTGGCCTGTAGTTCCCAGGATCCTCCTTCTTCCCTTTTTTAAAGATGGGCACTACATTAGCCTTTTTCCAGTCATCTGGGACTTCCCCCGTTCGCCATGAGTTTTCAAAGATAATGGCCAATGGCTCTGCAATCACAGCCGCCAATTCCTTCAGCACTCTCGGATGCAACTCGTCCGGCCTCATGGACTTGTGCACGTCCAGCTTTTCTAAATAGTCCCTAACCACCTCTATCTCCACAGAGGGCTGGCCATCTCTTCCCCATGTTGTGATGCCCAGCGCAGCAGTCTGGGAGCTGACCTTGTTAGTGAAAACAGAGGCAAAAAAAGCATTGAGTACATTAGCTTTTTCCACATCCTCTGTCACTAGGTTGCCTCCCTCATTCAGTAAGGGGCCCACACTTTCCTTGGCTTTCTTCTTGTTGCCAACATACCTGAAAAAACCCTTCTTGTTACTCTTAACATCTCTTGCTAGCTGCAGCTCCAGGTGCGATTTGGCCCTCCTGATATCATTCCTACATGCCCGAGCAATATTTTTATACTCTTCCCTGGTCATATGTCCAACCTTCCACTTCTTGTAAGCTTCTTTTTTATGTTTAAGATCCGCTAGGAACAGGCCTCCACCCTGCTGAGTACAGGATTTCCCTGTGGCTGGCTGCTGGCAGCATTATAGGCCACCTAGCAGGCTGGGGGAAGGGGTAGCCACCAGTGACCGCGGGATGCTGGATTTGAGGGGCCGGAGGAGGGTTTCGGGACCCAGCTGTGAATGTTACTAGGGGTCATGGAGAGATGGTATACTAAGACCTGAAAGCAGAAAGGAGAGATGGTATACTAAGTATACCATGGAGAGATACTGCTGCAGTGGGTTATAGATGAGCATTTGGTTTGTGTCATTTCAGGGACCTTGCTTCTGTAAGCAGGCTGGGGGACCAGTGCTCAAGGGGCAGGATCTGGGGGTCCCTGCAGAGCAATCCGTGCACAGTGCAGAGCTCAGCACACAGGCAGTTGGCAGGTGTGAGCAATACTGGAAAAGCACTGAACTGGAGCCAAGCAGAGACAGATCCACAGCCACTGAAAGGCCTGAGAGGGATTCTTCTTCCCGCATGTCACCCTTCCATCTTCCCAGCACCCAGCCCAGGCTGGGCACCGGGTGGAGAAGTTTCCTGTCAATGGCCAGTCTGGCCTCCCTTTAGCAGAGTGAGGAAGGTTTTACAGAGTTGGGCCCTTGTAGTCTGACCCTGTGATCTTCTCCCTGATTCTGCCCAGTGGTTGCTATGTCTTGTCATCCCGCAACAAGGCTGGGGAAGCCAATGGGGTGGCTTGGGAGCTATTAATGGTAGAAATTGTTGGTATCTCTCTGTGGGAGAACTCAAGCCTCCACAATGAAGGAAAACCATCTTCTGTCACAAGCCAGTTACTGCCCGGTCCCCAGTTGATTCTCCATGGAGAACATGGTTAAGAAGGTTGAGATGAGACAGCTCTGATGCCATCTGGAGACCTCGATCTGCTGCTGGGCCTGGGTGTGATGCAGAGACTGCACCAGCCTCCTTGATCAACAATCTCTCACCATTATCAATGGAAAAAGGTCGGGATCCAGGCTGTTCTATTCAGATCCGTCAATACGATTGACCAGGCAAGCCTGATGACTTGCCCATGAGGTCTGGCAGGAGTGGGTGGAGTTGTGTGCTGCTGGTCCCATTCTTTCCTTGCCGGAGGAGCTCACAGAGCGGTGGGGGGGGGGTCGCTCTGCCACATGGACTCTCTCACACTGGCCTCAGCGGCGCTCTGTCTCCTCAGGGAGATTCAGGACTTTGGGACGCAAGCTCAAACCTGTCTCTCTCGGTCTTCTCCGGGCTTTTCCTGCTCTGCTTTCCTGAGCCCTGTCCAAACTAGGAGCATGGATGAGAGCATGCTGGCTAGAGATGGCAGTGACGCTCGTGGGCAGAGTAGGTTGGGAAAGGATTTCTCCTGCAAAACATTCTGATCAACCTTTGTTTGTTTTTGTCAACATTTTTCTTTGATGTTTTTCAGCTTTTCATTTAACAGAACATCCCCAAAACATTCTTCCCACGCATTTTCTGCAAAAATGGACATTTTTCTGTCAATTTCCATTTAGTCAAAAAAGCCTTTTTCTGTTAAAAAAAAAAAAGTTTGATGTTTGGAAAATTTTTGACCAGGGAGAAACATAGGGAGGTGGGGTGTAGAGGTGAGATCTCCCCCCTCTATTGTTGGGGGCACACCAACCTATGGTGACTCAGCCAAAGAGCCTGCTTTCTTGTAACAGGCCTTAGACCCCAGTCCTTTGCCACAATCAGCCAGATTAATGACAGGGTTCAGAGTAACAGCCGTGTTAGTCTGTATTTGCAAAAAGAAAGGGAGTACTTGTGGCACCTTAGAGACTAACCAATTTATCTGAGCATAAGCTTTCGTGAGCTACAGCTCACTTCATCGGATGCATACTGTGGAAAGTACAGAAGACGTTTTTATACACACAAACCATGAAAAAATGGGTGATTATCACTACAAAAGGTTTTCTCTCCCCCCACCCCACTCTCCTGCTGGTAATAGCTTATGTAAAGTGATCACTCTCCTTACAATGTGTATGATAATCAAGGTGGGCCATTTCCAGCACAAATCCAGGTTTTCTCCCCACCCCCACCCCCAAACCACACACACAAACCCACTCTCCTGTTAGTAATAGCTTATCTAATGTGATGACTCTCCTTACAATGTGTATGATAATCAAGGTGGGCCATTTCCAGCACAAATCCCGGATTTAGCGGGGGGGGGGGGAGAATAGGAAAAAACAAGGGGAAATAGGTTACCTAGCATAATGACCTAGCCACTCCCAGTCTCTATTCAAGCCTAAGTTAATTGTATCCAATTTGCAAATGAATTCCAATTCAGCAGTCTCTCGCTGGAGTCTGGATTTGAAGTTTTTCTGTTGTAATATCGCAACTTTCATGTCTGTAATCGCGTGACCAGAGAGATTGAAGTGTTCTCCGACTGGTTTATGAATGTTATAATTCTTGACATTTGATTTGTGTCCATTTATTCTTTTACGTAGAGACTGTCCAGTTTGACCAATGTACATGGCAGAGGGGCATTGCTGGCAAATGATGGCATATATCACATTGGTAGATGTGCAGGTGAACAAGCCTCTGATAGTGTGGCTGATGTTATTAGGCCCTGTGATGGTGTCCACTGAATAGATATGTAGGCACAGTTGGCAACGGGCTTTGTTGCAAGGATAGGTTCCTGGGTTAGTGGTTCTGTTGTGTGGTATGTGGTTGCTGGTGAGTATTTGCTTCAGGTTGGGGGGCTGTCTGTAGGCAAGGACTGGCCTGTCTCCCAAGATTTGTGAGACTGTTGGGTCATCCTTCAGGATAGGTTGTAGATCCTTGATAATGCGTTGGAGGGGTTTTCGTTGGGGGCTGAAGGTGACAGCTAGTGGCATTCTGTTATTTTCTTTGTTAGGCCTGTCCTGTAGTAGGTGACTTCTGGGAACTCTTCTGGCTCTATCAATCTGTTTCTTCACTTCTGCAGGTAGGTATTGTAGTTGTAAGAATGCTTGATAGAGATCTTGTAGGTGTTTGTCTCTGTCTGAGGGGTTGGAGCAAATGCGGTTGCATCTCAGAGCTTGGCTGTAGACAATGAATCGTGTGGTGTGGTCAGAGTGAAAGCTGGAGGCATGTAGGTAGGAATAGCGGTCAGTAGGTTTCTGGTACAGGGTGGTGTTTATGTGACCATCGTTTATTAGCACTGGAGTGTCCAGGAAGTGGATCTCTTGTGTGGACTGGACCAGGCTGAGGTTGATAGTGGGATGGAAATTGTTGAAATCATGGTGGAATTCCTCAAGGGCTTCTTTTCCATGGGTCCAGATGATGAAGATGTCATCAATATAGCGCAAGTAGAGTAGGGGTGTTAGGGGACGAGAGCTGAGGAAGCGTTGTTCTAAGTCAGCCATAAAAATGTTGGCATACTGTGGGGCCATGCGGGTACCCATAGCAGTGCCATTGATTTGAAGGTATACATTGTCCCCAAATGTAAAATAGTTATGGGTGAGGACAAAGTCACAAAGTTCAGCCACCAGGTTTGCCGTGACATTATCAGGGATAGTGTTCTTGACGGCTTGTAGTCCATCTTTGTGTGGAATGTTGGTGTAGAGGGCTTCTACATCCACAGTGGCCAGGATGGTGTTATCAGGAAGATTACCGATGGATTGTAGTTTTCTCACTTTTCTGAAGTGCAGAGTCCTGCACTTGGGATGGAAGAATCCCATGCACTGCTACAGACTAGGTACTGAATGGCTCGGCAGCAGTTCTGCAGAAAAGGACCTAGGGATTACAGTGGACGAGAAGCTGGATATGAGTCAACAGTGTGCCCTTGTTGCCAAGAAGGCCAATGGCACTTTGGGATGTATAGGTAGGGGCATTGCCAGCAGATCGAGGGACGTGACCGTTCCCCTCTATTCGACATTGGTGAGGCCTCATCTGGAGTACTGTGTCCAGTTTTGGGCCCCACACTACAAGAAGGATGTGGAAAAATTGGAAAGAGTCCAGCGGAGGGTAACAAAAATGATTAGGGGACTGGAACACATGAGTTCTGAGGAGAGGCTGAGGGAACTGGGGATGTTTAGTCTTCAGAAGAGAAGAATGAGGGGGGATTTGATAGCTGCTTTCAACTACCTGAAAGGGGGTTCCAAAGAGGATGGCTCTAGACTGTTCTCAGTGGTAGCAGATGACAGAACAAGGAGTAATGGTCTCAAGTTGCAGTGGGGGAGATTTAGGTTGGATATTAGGGAAAAACTTTTTCCCCTGGGAGGGTGGTGAAACACTGGAGTGCGTTACCTAGGGAGGTGGTGGAATCTCCTTCCCTAGCAGTTTTTAAGATCAGGCTTGACAAAGCCCTGGCTGGGATGATTTAGTCGGGGATCAGTCCTGCTTTGAGCAGGGGGTTGGACTAGATGACCTCCTGAGGTCCCTTCCAACCTTGATATTCTATGATTCTATGATTCAGACCCACTAGCTTGCTGCAAACCCAGACCCAGGTCTGAACAATGTCCCCTGACAGCTGTAGGCTTAACTGAAAGCAGCTTACAGAAGTGTGCCTGTCTTTAACACTCAGATGCCCAACTCCCAATGGGGTCCAAACCTCAAATAAATCCATTTTACCCTGTATAAAGCGTATACAGGGTAAACTCATAAATTGTTCGCCCTCTATAACACTGATAGAGAGATATGCACAACTGTCCCCCCCCCCCCCGCCAAGTATTAATACATACTCTGGGTTAATTAATAAGTAAAAAGTGATTTTATTAAATACAAAAATTAGGATTTAAGTGGTTCCAAGTAATAACAGACAGAACAAAGTGAATTACCAAGCAAAATGAAATAAAACATGCAAGTCTAAGTCTATACAGTAATAAAAACTGAATACAGGTAAAATCTCACCCTTAGATATGTTTCAATAAGTTTCTTTCACAGACCGGACACCTTTCTAGTTTGGGCACAATCCTTTCCCCTGGTACAGCCCTGGTTCCAGCTCAGGTGGTAGCTAGGGGATTTCTCATGATGGCTGCCTCCTTCGTTCTGTTCCGCCCACTTATATATCTTTTTCATGAGGTGGGAATCCTTTGTCCCTCTGGGTTCCCACCCCTCCTTCTCAGTGGAAAAGCACCAGGTTAAAGATGGATTCCAGTTCAGGTGACATGATCACATAGCCTGTGAGACCCCCCCAAGCCTTCATTCCTTCCAGCCTGACTGACAGGAAGGCCTGCCTGCAAACAGAGCCATCCACAGTCAATTGTCCTGTTGATGGGAGCCATCAATATTCCAAACCACCATTAATGGCCCACACTTTGCATAATTACTATAGGCCCTCAGAGTTATATTTCATATTTCTAGTTTCAGATACAAGAGTGATGCATTTATACAACTAGGATGACCACACTCAGTAGATTATAAGCTTTGTAATGATACCTTACAAGAGACCATTTGCATGAAGCATATTCCAGTTACATTATAGTCACACTCACTAGCATATTTTTATAAAATCGTATAGACTTCATCACACCCTCCATTTGGCATGGCTTGTGCTTAGGGCAGTGCCTCGTCCTAATGCCAGGACATGGGATCCCAGCTCGGAGCCCCAGAGAGAGATTTACATGTGACCGTGGGAGCACACATTCAATTCCCACGCCACATACTCTTGGCTGCCCATACGGACACTCCCACACCCAGTCTCTCTGTCTCCTTTTTCACGGGCTAGCATTTTAGACTCCGGCATTGCTTCTGACTGGTCAGAGCAGCAAACTGGATGTCAGGACTCCTGGGTTCTTTTCCTGTCACTGACTCGCTGTGTGACCTCAGTCGTACACCAAGGCCAACGTTTTCAAAAGCAGCAGCTGATTTTGGGTGGCCTAATGGGGATCCCCAGGGGTCCAGGGGATGTGATTTTAAGAGATGCTGAGCACCCTCCACTACAGCTGAAATCCAGGAAGACTGTGGACACTCAGCACCTCTGAAAATGAGGCTCAGGTGTCTCGGGGGACACCCGGATTCAGGGCACTCAGAAGCAGGAAAACGACGGCTGTTCTGTTCACAGCACACACTCAGGTTGCCGCTTCTGAGGTAAATGACTGGAGGACAGCAAATGTGATGCCAATTTTTAAAAATTAAAGAACCATAGAAATTGGAGATGAAAGCAGCCTCTGGTCATATTCAGCCCTTTTTAAAAGGGCTCCAGAGGTGATCTCAGCCTGACTTCAGTACCGGGCAAACTGATTGAAACTATAGTAAAGAACAAAATTGTCAGATACACAGATGACCATAATTTGTTGAGGAAGAGTCAACATGGTTTTTGTAAAGGGAAATCATGCCTCACCGATCTACTAGAATTCCTAGAGGGGGCCAACAAGCATGTGGACAAGGGGGATCCAGCGGACATAGTGCACTTAGATTTTCAGAAAGCCTTTGACAAGATCCCTCACCAAAGGCTCCTAAGCAAAGTAAGTTGTCTTGGGATAAGAGGGAAGGTCCTCTCATGGATTGGTAACTGGTTAAAAGATAGGAAACAAAGGGTAGGAATAAACGGTCAGTTTTCAGAATGGAGAAAGGTAAATAGTGGTGTCCCCCCCCAGGGGTCTGTACTGGAAAGAGTTCTATTCAACATATTCATAAATAATCTGGAAAAAGGGGTAAACAGTGAGGTGCAAAATCTGCAGATGATACAAAACTGTTCAAGATAGTTAAGTCCCAGGCAGACTGCAAAGAGCTACAGAAGGATCTCTCAAAACTGGGTGACTGGGCAACAAAATGACAGATGAAATTCAATGCAAAGTAATGCACATTGGAAAACATAATCCCAACTATACATACAAAATGATGGGGTCTAAATTAGCTGTTACCACTCAAGAAAGATCTTGGAGTCATTGTGGATAGTTCTCTGAAAACATCCACACAAGGTGCACCGGCAGTCAAAAAAGCAAACAGAATGGTGGGAATCATTAAGAAAAGGACAGATAATCAGACAGAAAATATCATATTGCCTCTGTATAAATCCATGGTACTCCCACATCTTGAATACTGTATGCAGATGTGGTCACCTCATCTCAAAAAAGATATATTGGACTTGGAAAAGGTTCAGAAAAGGCACCACTGACTTCCTGAGGAAAAGGCCAAAAAAATGATTAGAGGTATGGAATGGTGCAGGACTCTGCACTTGTCCTTGTTGAACCTCATCAGATTTCTTTTGGCCCAGTCCTCTAATTTGTCTCTAATGTACTCAATGCTTTTTTTGCCTCTGTCTTCACGAACAAGGTCAGCTCCCAGACTGCTGCACTGGGCAGCACAGCATGGGGAGAAGGTGACCAGCCCTCTGTGGAGAAAGAAGTGGTTTGAGACTATTTAGAAAAGCTGGAAGTGCACAAGTCCATGGGGCCGGATGCGTTGCATCCGAGAGTGCTAAAGGAGTTGGCGGATGTGATTGCAGAGCCATTGGCCATTATCTTTGAAAACTCATGGCGATTGGGGGAGGTCCCGGACGACTGGAAAAAGGCTAATGCAGTGCCCATCTTTAAAAAAGAGAAGAAGGAGGATCCTGGGAACTACAGGCCAGTCAGCCTCACCTCAGTCCCTGGAAAAATCATGGAGCAGGTCCTCAAGGAATCAATTCTGAAGCACTTACATGAGAGGAAAGTGATCAGGAACAGTCGGCATGGATTCACCAAGGGCAAGTCATGCCTGACTAATCTAATTGCCTTCTATGACGAGATAACTGGCTCTGTGGATGAGGGGAAAGTGTTGTTCCTTGACTTTAGCAAAGCTTTTGACACGGTCTCCCACAGTATTCTTGCCAGCAAGTTAAAGAAGTATGGGCTGGATGAATGGACTGTAAAGTGGATAGAAAGCTGGCTAGTTTGTCAGGCTCAACGGGTAGTGATCATAGGTCCATGTCTAGTTGGCAGCTGGTATCAAGTGGAGTGCCCCAAGGGTCGGTCCTGGGGCCGGTTTTGTTCAATATCTTCATAAATGATCTGGAGGATGGTGTGGATTGCACCCTCAGCAAGTTTGCAGATGACACTAAACTAGGAGGAGTGGTAGATACGCTGGAGGGTAGGGATAGGATACAGAGGGCCCTAGACAAATTAGAGGACTGGGCCAAAAGAAATCTGATGGGGTTCAACAAGGACAAGTGCAGAGTCCTGCACTTGGGATGGAAGAATCCCATGCACAGCTACAGACTAGGGACCGAATGGCTCGGCAGCAGTTCTGCAGAAAAGGACCTAGGGATTACAGTGGACGAGAAGCTGGATATGAGTCAACAGTGTGCCCTTGTTGCCAAGAAGGCCAATGGCATTTTGGGATGTATAAGTAGGGGCATTGCCAGCAGATCGAGGGACGTGACCGTTCCCCTCTATTCGACATTGGTGAGGCCTCATCTGGAGTACTGTGTCCAGTTTTGGGCCCCACACTACAAGAAGGATGTGGAAAAATTGGAAAGAGTCCAGCGGAGGGTAACAAAAATGATTAGGGGACTGGAACACATGACTTATGAGGAGAGGCTGAGAGAACTGGGGATGTTTAGTCTTCAGAAGAGAAGAATGAGGGGGGATTTGATAGCTGCTTTCAACTACCTGAAAGGGGGTTCCAAAGAGGATGGCTCTAGTCTGTTCTCAGTGGTAGCAGATGACAGAACAAGGAGTAATGGTCTCAAGTTGCAGTGGGGGAGATTTAGGTTGGATATTAGGGAAAAACTTTTTCCCCTGGGAGGGTGGTGAAACACTGGAGTGCGTTACCTAGGGAGGTGGTGGAATCTCCTTCCCTAGCAGTTTTTAAGATCAGGCTTGACAAAGCCCTGGCTGGGATGATTTAGTCGGGGATCAGTCCTGCTTTGAGCAGGGGGTTGGACTAGATGACCTCTTGAGGTCCCTTCCAACCCTGATATTCTATGATTCTATGACTTGAACAGATCAGGCTTTAAAAGAGCAAAATACGGATGGTTTGGCAAAGAGGCGACTAAGCCATTTGCAGAGATCTGCAGGATCCGAGGCGGGAGAGAGATTGTCAAGGCCAGTGCCAGGGGCTGCACTGAGGAGCAATGGGACGTGAGAAGGAAGGTTTATATTTAATGGTACAGAGTGAGATCCATGAGGAGGCTGCTGGGAAGAGGTTCAGATATTTAAAACTTGGGTGGATCAAGCTGTAGTGACAGGATGGGTAGCTGTACTCAGCTAGTACTTGTGGTGGGTTGCAGACAGCTGGCTGCTCACATGTGGCTGGCTCCTCCTCCTGGTTCCCAGCTGCTAAAAACACAATTCCATGCATCCCCCACCTTACTTCTCCATGGAGGCAATCGCTGCATTTGTGGCAAGGGACATTGTGTAGCTGGGAATGGGAGAGGAAGTGCTCAGAGTCTTCTAGTTCCTCAGAAGCGAGCTACACAGTGAAAAAGTCTGCATCCCCCTGCTGTAAGGAACAGTCCTGCCCTGGCAGGTGCTGGGCTGGATGTGACCAGAGGCTGCTTTCATCTCCAATTTCTATGGTTCTTTAATTCTCTCCCTGATGTGGGATCTGAAAGCAATTTTTTTTAAAAATTAAAGCTTTGAAGTTCACCTTTAAAATCCATTCCCCGCCCGAGGCTGCACATTCATCACTGCTCCTCCTCCCTGGGTGCATTAGGACTCATCTCCAGGTCTGCGTAGAGACGTGGCCAGGTACTGGATGAGAGCATCAGCAAAACTGAGGCTCACCCTGTGGGTAAACTTCTCCTTTTCAATCACCAGAGGTCAGTAATGCTACTGTACAGCGCAGCTCGCAGCGCTCAGGATGCAAGCCAAACTGTACGCTGAGCAATGCCCTTACTGAGAAACTGCACAAATGTGGAGCGTTTCATCGGTCCTGTCTCCAGTGCCTGAGAAAGGAAAACAAACTAACAGCCAACCTCCCTCATCAAAGCAGCCCAGGCTTTACCCTTCCTACACACTGGCAGGGATCAGAACTAAGGGGCACCTGGCCGCAGGGCAGAAGTTGCCCGAGAAAGACAGGAAAGTGTCCTCCACTTTTGTGTGTAAATGTGTGTGTGTGTGTGTGTTGGGAGGATATGAGATTGGGATTCTATTCTTGGGCTTCACTGCTTCACATCCACCCCCAGGTTCGTTCAGGGAAGATTTCATCTCCATTTCTTTCATCTGTGAGACAGGCTCAGCTACACATACTGTTTAACCAGCGAAAGAGATTGAATCCAGGGACCGTATTTGCCTTCAAAATGGAAAGCAATGGAGCAAAGCGATAAGCCTGTTTCATGGAGAAGGGGCTTTGAAATAAGGCCACAGAGCCACTGCCTTTCTCCTCCATACACAAGCGTAACTAGTTATCCTGTAAGCAGTTAAGAGAAATAAACAAGGGGAATATAAATAGATGCCAGGAATAGCAGGTGGCAAGACACATGTTGTGTGGACTAACAGGCCGTTCCTTCTCTGGCAGTCTCCATTTCTCAGTCCTCAGGTGCATTCGCACTGAGTTTGGGGTATTTAGAAGCTGCCATCATTAAAATTGCTGCCCTGTTATTTTGTCCTTTGCAATAACAACCCTAGCTCTCCTATACTTAGATTTTTGGCTCTTTGGACAGGGACCATCTCTTGGTCTGTGTTTGTACAGCCTAACACAATGGGTTTCTGGTCTAAGACTGGGATGCCTAGATACTCCAGTAATACATATAATAAATGATGATAACAATGATGAAGATGTAGCAACTTCACTGCCCTTCCTGTGAGACAGGGCACTGGTACTGGTATCCCCATTTTAGAGATGGGGAAACTGAGGCACAGAGTGGGGGCAGCTGGGTTTGTGTGCTCTCAAAGTAGTGGGTTTGTCATTGCCATGGGGATGGAATGTCATTTGTTTGTAATAAAGTGTGAGCTTAAAAGGCCTCCTCCCCAGCCTCGGACCCACTTCAGAGCTCTCTATTCTTTTGGACCAGGTCCGCAATCCCGTATGACACAGGCCACTTTAAGTCTTGGATTAAATGACTTGCCTGAAACCCCACATTGACTTGGTTGCACTAGGACTCGGACCCCAGGGTTCTGACTCTCGCGGAACGAAGCTCTCACGTTTACCATTCCTACAGCACTGTTGGTTCTGCCAGGTGCTCAGGCAATGGGTTCTAGAGATACAAGTTTTGACCAGGACCTAAGGGAACAGTCACCTTTCCCCCCTATATCCTTGGCCTCTATTATTGCTGAACCATGGCCTGATTGTGCATCAAGGGCCTGAGCCTACAAACTGCTGAACACCTCCAATTCCCATTAACTTCTACAGGAGCTGAGTGTGCTCAGCACCTGGCCAGATCAGGACCCCCCGCCCACCCCACAAAAAAGGCCCTTTCTTGCCCTTTACTCAGCTGGTTTGGTTGTACGGCCATGCAGTGTGGTCACAATGCAGAGAAAGAGGGAGAGAGACAGTTTGTGCACAGTTAGCCTGGGGATCTTGGCCAAAGTCCAATATAGGTTGTTACCTTCAGCCAGCATAAACATTTCCCCATAGTTATGGGTATTTGTGTATGTCTAAACTCTTATATAGCGTTGCTGTGAGCTGATAAACAGCTTCTGTGCTTCACCCCAGAGGCGGCTGCCCTTCTGCAGTGGACTGATTTGGGAAGCATCTCCAAATCTTGAGTCTGAAATTCGAGATGCCCATTACCTTAATCTGAAATGAATCAATGAAACTAAGTAAAGCATCCTGTTAGAAACCGGAGTGAAGAAGTCAGTCCAAAGGTTATAGGTTTATTTCCTTCTGAATTAGACATTCTCAAGGCCTTCCGCAAATGAAGCATTCTTGTTCGCTGAAGCATTCTTGTTCGCTGTTGTTACCTGCTTTAAAACCCCTGCCCCTCCCCAAAAGGAGATGGCCTTGAAATTCTAGGGTTCCTTTGGTGCCAGTGTGTGACTGTTCCCCTAATGAGCAGACAGCTGAAAGCAACGCTGTCATCTCCCGTGCGACACATTACCATTTGAAAAAGCCAGCGATATTAAAAAAGAATGGCTTTCCACAAACAATGTGTCTTGTGTACATCAAAGCACTTATCATCACAGCTTCTTCCCATCTCCATGAATGAATAATGTGACCCTGATTTAATTTCCTCCTATTATTTCCCCCATAATTTGCATGTCATCCATTTTCTTCTTCTCAACATATATACATGTGTGTGTTCTGGAAGGAGGTTGGGGGTTGGAAACCAAACGAGCAACAAAACCTGGATCCCTTTTCCCCTCATTTACAAATGAAGTTATCTCCTTGCCTTCCAGTTAAGTGGCTTGACATGGTATATTGACCTTTTTAATCTAAAATTGATTCCTCACAACACTTCCCTCTCCCTCCACCTGGTTGAGAGCTGGCCAGAAACCCCAGTGCCATTGTGTTGGATTTATCACTTTTATTATTTTATATCAGGTGCCTTTTACATGATGATGATTAGAAGCTTTCATAATCTTACAGTGCCTTACAGGGTGAGTTGGGAAGGGCTAGTTGGGAATTGCTCAAGAGGATGGACTCTTCAGTCCTTTTTCACCCACAAGCAGAGGACCGGTGCAAGGCCTATGTACCATTTACATCTCATGGTCCTCGGCCTGGGGGTGAATTTCCACCTATGAAATAGTACTTACTCCCATCCCACTGAAATCCATGGGAGTAATAATAATAATACCTAGTGCTTTTCATCAGTAGATCTCAAAGCTCTTTACAAAGGAGGTATCACTGGCTCCATTTTACAGAAGGGAAAACTGAGGCACGGAGGGGTGAAGCGACTTGCCCAGCGGCTGTGCCAGGTCTCTTGCATCCTAATCTAGTGCTCTATCCATGAGGCAGCACTGTGCCTAGCTGGATGTGAGTTCCAGCTATTCCCCCTGAGTAAGAGTTGCAGAAACAAACCTATAATATTTACTCGCTTTCAGGCATTTAATGAGGAGGCAGGTTGATGGGATGCAGATAAAGTGGCTCTGTGGCTGGGTGATTGCTAAGAAGAGGGATAGTCTTTCTGGTATATGTATCAGCGGTCCATTAGGGGCCTGACCCCACAAGCGCTTCGTCCTCTGAGTAGTCCTTGCTGATGCAAATAGTTTCCCTGAGGCCAGTGAGGTTCCTCACATGAGTAAGGGTGTGCAGGGTTAACCCTTTGGTGGACCTCAGTAGTGTTCCATGGGTTTACAACAGGGGTCTGATTCAAATCCCCTGGAAGTCAGTGGAAAAATTTCCCTGGCTCCAGCTGAGGATCTGGCCCATTGTTTCTCTGATTTATTAATCCTGGACGTAGGACAGGTGGTAGAAATTCTGTTAAAAAACAACTGTGACATGGATGAACTCAATCTTGGTGTAAAGAAGTTATTGCTGGTTTTTTTTTGAAAAGTGTATATGTTCACAACTAATGATTTCCTCTCCACTTCTCATTCCACAGGAAATGGAGAGGAAAGGCAGTGTTTTCGCCCACTAAACCTGCCCCCTTGGCCTGGCACTCTCATGTGCCATCTGCAGTTTACTGCTCTCAGGTTGATGCCCACATGATATTTTTGTAGTCAAGTTTTTTCACATGTAGAAGCTGAGCCTTTTACATGCAAAGTGCATTTGGGCATGCAGAGCGGGCTGCTAAACCACTCCCGTACACAGGCAAAAACCTCTGTGTGTGTGTGTGTAATGGCTCCCTGCATGGGTTATCGGCAGGGAACCTCAGCCCTTACCAAGCACCACTTGAACTAGCAGAGTAACTCCATTAGCCAGTAGCATTAGTGGGCTGTTATCCTCTAACACACCAGCCACGAGACTCGAGAGTATGACATGGCACACACTCTGCCTCTGTGTTACCCCTGCCAGCCTGCAGGTAACATGTTAGGCCCCCATCTTGCAAACACTTAGGCACATGGATCAGTTTATGCTTATTAGTCCCAGTGAACTCAGGTGAGTAAAGCTACTCAAGAGCACAAGTCATGTAGCATTGAGGCCTTGCCTTGGTTGGGGAATCTCTGAAAATCTAGAGCTAATGGTGTGAGGTGGGCAGAAAGCTGACTTAAACCCAAACCAACTATTCTGGTGTCTTTGTCCCATATGAAGTTTAAGTGAGAGTTTTCTAAAAGGATGTAGAAGCACCATCCTATGGACTCCTAGCAAGACCCATACCCCTAAACCCTACAGTTGGCTTTGAAAACCTCCCCGGCTCCCCCTAAATCCTTTCCTTTTAAACAGGACAAATGACAGCAGAATTGGGTGTCAGACAAATGAGTTTTATTCATCCTGACTGCATGGCTCCCATAACCCAGAACTGGTGGGCTTGGTTTTTCCCCCCAACCATGGTGCTGCAATTTGTAGGGCTGGGAGGGGAGAATCAAGAGCATAAATCAAGAGCATTTTTTTGCAAACCCTTGCTCAGTGACCTTTGTGAGCTCTGTCTCCTCTGCAGGAAATTTACAAATGCAGGGCTGATGACTGGGAAAGGAAGTAAAGTCGACAGGATTTTTCAGGGGGATTTCCATAGATATCTTTTTAAAGGGCTAACCGGATTTCTCTTACCTACCAATACTGGCCAATATCAATGGTGATTATTTGCTCATAGCACTACAATCTATTTGGTCTGCACCTCCTTATCAAATAAATCCAGCTCCTGAAACTGACCAGACAGTCCTGCCCCCCGGCTCTGAGTATATGGGGGCAGAATCCTTCATTTTGGATGATGTTTGAGGCAGTTTTAAAAGTCTCTGGGCAAGCTCCTCCTCACGTTTACACCAATGTAAATCCATTGCCCTCAGGGGAGCTGCTGCAGCATTACCCCAGTTTGAGATCAGAGTGAGGCCTTCTCTTAGTAATGAAGGCTTTTGATCTCACTATGCCCCTTTCTCAATGAGACAGTCACAGCACCATTTTCAAAAACCGGTTGCTGATTTTGAGTGCCTGATTTGCAACACCCAGAAAGCCTCTCACACAAAAACAAGTGGCTGCTTTGGGAAATGTTTGGTCTTAAAAATCTCCTTCTTTCCAACTGTGCCAGCTGGATCCAGGATTCATCCTGTGAATGAGGATCTGTACTTAAAAATACAAAGCGAGATAAGCAAACAAACAAAACCTCATATCCGCACCATGCGTTTCTTTAGTAGCCCAGCCCCTCAGATGCAGACAGGGCTGAAGTTCAAGGCATGCGGAGCTTTTGTTACACAGAATGAAGAGGAAGAAGAAATCCATTCAGGTGCAGAGTGCAGAACTCTGGTCTGGTCTCTCCACGCCCTGAGAAGAGCCAGAGCCACGTGGTCCTAGAGGGAAAGCTGCTTGAATGTATTATTTCCCCAGCTTTGATTGTTAATACAGCTCTGAGCCTGGCTTCCTCCTCTGCCTCTCCTGCCTTTTCCAAGAGCTCTTCATTTTTTGCCCTTCCCTTTCTTTCCCTCTCCCTAGGGGCACAAATCCTGGTTGTGTCAGGGGGTGGGGGGAACAATAGAAGGGGCTTGAGAGCTCCAAGCCAATCTTCCATGCAAAATTGTGCAAAGCAAGGAGAGCTGCTTCTCCCGTCCCCCCTCCCCACCTCGCTCCTCTCTCTCTCTCAGCCATCGCAGAGCAGCTCCTGGGAGATGGATGGCAACATCTGATCATCCGCTGTTGTCCCTGCGTCTTGGAAATGTGGCAAGTCCAGACAGAGCTGTAGAAGGAAGGGGTGGGGGGACAAAAATGCCCCTTTCTGAGCCGCTCCTGCTTCTATGCTATCCTGGCAGCATGCAAAAGCCAGGAGTGCTGCTGTGAAGCAAGTACTGGGTCTGGCAAAGGGCTGGAGACCAAGGCGTGCTGCGGGTTTCCTCCTGATGCTCTCTGAGGGGTATTTTTATTGGCAAAGGGAGGATTGCTGAAGCTGGAGGAAGACAGCGCTCATCCAGTGTGGGGAAAATCCAAGGCTCCAGCCAGGAAACCATGGGGAAATGCAATGGACGATGCACGCTGGTTGGAGTCTGCTGCCTTCAGCTGGTAAGACCAGGGTTTGTGCCTGCTCATCATGCTTTATTGTGCTTTGTGGCTAGCTGTGCACTATCATATTCACCACTCTCTCTGGGATGTGACCTTGCTGCCAGGCCAGGCCAGGCCAGGGGCGGTTAAATACAACCCTGCAAAATGTGACCCTCTTCCCCCACCCTGAATCAAAGGCGCTCCGGAGTTGCAGATGGAACCCTCTCGGAAGCAGTTTTCTGTATTGTGTGCTCAGTGCCTTGGAGTCAGTTTGGAGCAGGTGGGATCTTTGTTTGTAACTGAAATCTGGCCCCTTTGCATAACTGTCACCGAGGCTTTGGGTCCCAGGCTTCCATGCTCAGAACCTCTTATTTTTACCTGCCAGGAAAATGGCAGGCGCAAAACTTAAGCTAATACTTTGTGAACTCTCTTGCCTGCTGATGGGATCAATCTGACTGCACAGAGGGGCGGGTAGTTTTGGGAGGCACACATGTTCTGGAGAGAGCCAAAGAGCAAATAAACAGATCTCATTTTAATAGGATTGTTGATATTTGCAATAATTATATGTCGTGCTTTTCACCCTGCGCAGATCAATCTTAATCAGCCTGGTGACAGTGGTACAGTATCAGGGGCCAGCTGATGCAAGCATGTGGGATATCAGGAGGGTTTCTGATGAAAGGAAACTCAGGAAGGTAATAATTAATTATCCAGGCAGTTTCCTGGACAGATGGGAAACTCAAATGGAGAAAAACACCTTAGAATTTGGATCACCTCTGTGGCAATCCTGGGATTAACAGAGACTTGCCCAGGGCTAGGAAAATGGGGAAATTCCAGAGATTTTGGCCAGTCTGCCTGCAACATTGCTATTGATCACAGCAGGAATTTTACAAGATGCCTAATATCCTGCTTGCAGTAGGTATGGTCAATAAAAAGCATTGTTTACAAAGGCAATGTAGCCAGTATATATCTATGACAGCAATGTTGTGAGGTTACGTTAGCATTCTTGCTGCATTATTAGTTTTTCATCCCAAGGGGTTGTGCAATAGACACTGAAGTAGTGAATGAATTTTAAAATATAAGGAGAAGCCAATGTCTTCATGGTAGGTTATGGGAAACATGAAAGTGAATCATGTAACAGTGATGTCTAATAGCTGGTGATTGTCTGGGAGGCTTACCTGGGTATTGTGTGCAATGCTCTGTGACACAATGTAAGACAGAAAAAGGTTTCTCATTAGAGTGGAACTTACCAGTGATGCTCCAATTAAAGTTCTGTCATTTCTATTAGAAACCACCTTTTCTTTCCCGGCCCATAAAACTTCCTCCCTCATGGCATTTTGCTCTGCAAAGTCTTGATCTTAGATTTGGCATGTTCATTATAAAAATGATGCGTGAATGTCTGTGTGCGGTTATGACAAGAGTACAAAAAACCCACCTGGATATTTTCTCTTTGCTGGGGTCAGTTCCCTTTTCACCCATCCAGGGCTCCAAAAGAGCATTGCTGGTGTTTGTTTTAGGGTCAAATTTTACAGGTTGTTAAAGGGAGAAAAGGGACCTAGACAAATTGGAGGATTGGGCCAAAAGAAATCTGATGAGGTTCAACAAGGACAAGTGCAGAGTCCTGCACTTAGGACGGAAGAATCCCATGCACCGCTACAGACTAGGGACCGAATGGCTAGGCAGCAGTTCTGCGGAAAAGGACCTAGGGGTGACAGTGGACAAGAAGCTGGCTATGAGTCAGCAGTGTGCCCTTGTTGCCAAGAAGGCCAATGGCATTTTGGGATGTATAAGTAGGGGCACTGCCAGCAGATCAAGGGACGTGACCGTTCCCCTCTATTTGACACTGGTGAGGCCTCATCTGGAGTACTGTGCCATGTTTTGGGCCCCGCACTACAAGAAGGATGTGGACAAATTGGAGAGAGTCCAGCGAAGGGCAACAAAAATGATTAGGGGTTTGGAACACATGACTTATGAGGAGAGGCTGAGGGAACTGGGATTGTTTAGTCTGCAGAAGAGAAGAATGAGGGGGGATTTGATAGCTGCTTTCAACTACCTGAGAGGTGGTTCCAGAGAAGATGGTTCTAGACTATTCTCAGTGGTAGAAGAGGACAGGACAAGGAGTAATGGTCTCAAGTTGCAGTGGGGGAGATTTAGGTTGGATATTAGGAAAAACTTTTTCACTAGGAGGGTGGTGAAACACTGGAATGCGTTACCTAGGGAGGTGGTAGAATCTCCTTCCTTAGAGGTTTTTAAGGTTATGCTTGACAGAGCCCCTGGCTGGGATGATTTAGTTGGGGATTGGTCCTGCTTTGAGCAGGGGGTTGGACTAGATGATCTCCTGAGGTCCCTTCCAACCCTGATATTCTATGATTCTATGAAAAGGTTATACATTGTAGAGGGGGAAAAGAAATCCATCTGCGCTCTGAGGGTTGGAAAAGATGCTGCTATGTCTGAACAGTAAAACTTTATGCTGGCCAAATTTGGGCCAAGGTTTCCAGCAGATGTATTTCGAGTGTGTCCCAATACTGCGGCAGTGAAACCAAGAATCTCCCACTGGTTTGAGGTGAAAATCCACCCATCCCTTAGAAGGAGATCTTCAGTAGAGATTTACCCCACTGACCACACAGGCTCTGTCTCAACCAACCTCTGTTGTTTATTGGGTAATTTAAGAGACCCATCGTATATATTTTAACCAGGACCAAGATGGTTTGGAAAGGCATTGTCACGTACCTTGGTGATACATGGTTTTAAAACTGATCCCAGAGGAAGGCTCCAAACAGGGAGTGATCTTTCTGAGATGCAGCGTTCAGGAACAGTGGGGTGAGCTAAGGACAGCGGGTGATACTTACTGACTGTACGATCTCTGTTGAGACCTTAATGTGGTTGATTTAAGATCTCAGAGAAGAAGTTAGGAAGGGCTGAACTCTACCAATGGCCATCACCAAGGTCCATTGCTGGAAGCCTCTGGCCCAGCTCCTGTTGTGAGCCCAGCCTCCACCTAAGATAGAATTGTGTGGATACACTCAGCTGGCCCTTCGCAGTGCTCTGGAGGAAGGTGAAATACTCCTATGTCCTGTGGGGGAAATGTCTTCTCAGCCCCAATGAGGAGCTGCTTGCTGCGGGAAGGCCCCTGTAAGGGATGAGCCCCAGATCCTCAGCACACAGATCAGGAATCAGGGTGCTGTTCAGGAGGCTACAAGCCACGTGAATGGCAGCTGTAGTTTCCAGAGCAAACAGACTAATTAATGTCATGGGAGGTGCTGGGAGCTTTGCCGCCCGGAAGCTGGACTGGTGACGTGGTTGCTAAAGCACAGCTGGGTTTGGTTTTGCAAAAGGCAGTCCATTGGGTTTTGGCTCTGGCAGTTCAGACTGGGGCTTTACTCAGTCCAGACCCGAGAGTGCAGGGGGGAGGGGCAAGTGCACGCATGGTGCTGGCGGGTGCCCAGCCTCGTTGCTAATTATCTGATCATGTTTGTTCGTTATCAAAGGGTCCCGAGAGAAGGGGGAATTGGAGATGAACGCAGAAAGCAAGATGGCCCACTGATGCAGCAGCTTGGCCCTCCTGTGGCTAAGGGTGATGGGAATGTGGAGGCAACGGAGAGCCTGAGCAAGAGGGGGAGATGGAGGAAACCAAGCAGGACTGTGGAGTTGGAGGGAGAATAACGAGGTCCCCTCTCCTCGCCCCCATTGCTGAGAGGCTCCTCACCATGCTGAGGTTTCCATTCGCCCAGTTCACGAGGGGGCATGGGAAAGTAAACCGCCTCATTGTGTTACGATCATACTGCTGCTCTGATTGGCCCAGAGTAAAAGATGGACTGTTTGTCCGGTGCCTAGCACCATGGGGTCCTAGTCCAGGACTCGGGCTCCTAGGTACTACTGTAATACATCTAATAAATACTAATCATGGATTGGACAGCTGTCCCCCTCACTGCCGAAGAGGGTGGAGCAAAACCAGTGGCAAGTGTCAGATTGCAGGAGTGACAGAAATGATCTATGTGCTGAGGATTTGGGTGTGAGCCCTTCGGGAAGGGACCGTCCATACAGAGGGTGCCCCAGCACCAAATATGAGCTCACAAAGACAGAGCGAGCTGGCAGAGGGGAAGAGACAGAAGCCGGAGAGGAAGGAGGATGGCTGGCCTTGTGGATAAGGCTCTGAACAGAGAGCCAGGTTCAATTCTTGACTCTGCCACAGACTTCCTGAGTCAGCGAGGTCAAATCATTTACCCATTCTGGCCTTGTCTTGGCTAAGATTTAAAGGTGTGGTTGCCTTGGGTGCTATATCTCTGCCCATTTAGCTTGGGTTTAGGGCAGTGTGTTTGATATCGACTTTGAAAGCATGTGTTAGCTAGCGCATGCTAACATCAGACTGGAAATCCTATTCCACACCCCGGCTCTGGGCCGCTGTTCTCCATGTATAAAATGGGGCTAACAATTCCACCCCTACCTCACCGGGGTGGTTACAAAGGCAGGAAGCTCACAATGCTGCAGGATGCCTTCCTGCATCGCAAATAGCTCTCTCTATAACTCCAGCTCCTCGAGTCTTTATGTTTGATGTCACTAATTTCCAGGGGGTACTAGATTTGTGCAGAGTGGGGCAGGGAACAAGTGACTTCCCGCAAAACAAGGGACATTTGAGAGGTCAGCTCCCGAGGGCTGTGGCGGGGCTCAGTTCACTAATGTTTAGGAGATGCTCAGAGGCGGTGGTTCTGTGAGCACCTGGATAGACACAGTGGTGATTGGTGCTTGCCATAAACAGGTGAAAGGAGGGGAACTGGGATTGAAAATACACTCAAGAGTGACTGGAGGACGATGAGTGGCTTGTTCATTTCATTTTTTAAGTAATGAAATATGTAGCCCATCTGAATTCCCTCTTAGCTGCCCCAGCCTGGGTTTTATTGTGTGTGATATTAATCCTCCCCTATGGTGTTTTAACCTCTGCCTTGTTTCACTGAGTCAGGTTTGGTGCTGATGGCCTGTGATCTACAGGAGGTCAGAGAGATGGTCTGGTGGTTCCCGTAGGTCTTAAACTCTATAACTCATTGTTGCTATTATTTAAATCTTACTCCCTAACTGATTTTGTTTTCGCTATGGTAACATACATGTTGTTATTGTAATTAGATGGGAGTTTTTACCTGACAGTGTTTTGCTCACTTTCCGCTTCCCAAATGACATGGGAGAATTGGACTTTCCATTTGGTTAAGCCATCTAACTACTCACCAGAGGTCTAAAGCGCAGCGTTTTGTCAGTGGAGGCATCGGGGGTGAGGCAGGTGAGACGCAATGCATGGTCTGTTGGGTTGCATGAGGAGATACTGTGTGCTGGGGGAGAGGCCATGCCCTGGAAGCATTCACCCAGGCTGTGAAAGTGATTGCCTGGCTTTGTCCCCGTATGCCTGTGACGGCAGAGGTCACCAGGTGTTGCTGTCATAACTAGTCTTACAAGTTGTTTCCCTTCAGCATGCCAGCAGGGGACAGTCTTGGAAGAAATGCTGTATTGTTATCAGTTTTGTGACGTGAAGTTTTTTCATGGGGAGCTGTTGCAAGCAGCAACAGGGCTTGTTCTCTGCCTTTCTCCTTCTATTCAGAGCCAGTTTTTGGGGTATAGCTGCTCCCTGGGAACTAGGCAAAGACATTTGAGCTGAGAGCCCGACAGAAAGAATTGCCTACGATGCAGCACAAGTCTGTCTACCTGGGCTGGGAATCACATCTCCCAGCTGCAGTGTAGCCAGCTCTCCTCCAATGGGAAGCATAGGTGCCGACTTCCACTGTTCCCGGTGGGTGCTCAACCCCACCCCTGCCCCTGCACCGCCCTTGCCCTACCCCCATTCCACCCCTTCCCCAAAGCCCCCACCCCCTTCCTGCCCCCATTCCACTGCCTGCCCCCAAGTCCCCGCCCTTGCCCCGCCTCTTGTCTGCCTCCTCCCCTGAGTGCGCCGCATCTCCCCCTCCTCCCCACTCCCTCCTGGAAAGTCCTAAGTGCTGCCAAACAGCTGTTTGGTGGCAGGAAGCGCTGGGAGGTAGGTGGAGGAGCGGGGACGCAGTGCACTCGTGGGGGAGGAGGTGGGGCGGGGGGGAGGGGAGCTTGGCTGCCGGTGGGTGCAGAGCACCCACTAATTTTTCCCAGTGGGTGCTCCAGTGCCTATGATGGGAAGTCCCGACATCTGCTACATAGCGCCTTCCACCCATGCATCTCAAAGCACTTTACAAAGTTCATTAGGCCTATTTTGCAGTTGGGGAAACTGAGGCCCAGAGAGGTGAAGTGACTTGCACAGTTGAAGTTACCGGGAGCTGTGGATGCTTAGCACCTCTGAAAAGCAGGCTGCAGGGTCTCATGATGGATGCAGAAAAAACAGGCACCCCAAATGAGAGGTCACTTTTGAAAACGGTTATGAAGCTATTTACTGAATATGAACAGTTACCCAGGGCAGAGAGGCACTGTGACTCAGGGGAGGTGGCACAACAGCTGGAGTTAGGGCTTGGGTCTGTGCTAGCTCTGCCGCTCACTTGCCATGTAACCCTGGGTAACGTTCCACTCCCTGTCTCCCTGTCACTGAGAAGCAATTAACGACACTCCCCCACCTTTGTAAACTGCTGTGAGATTAAGAGGTGAAAAGTACCAGGCTTTATCATGGGGGGAAAATTTTAAATAAAAGGCAGAGGGCGAGAAAGCAGACAGTTAAGAGTAAAATACATAATACATTGTTTGGGCAGGAGAGGAGATGTGACTGGAGGGGACTGGCTCGAGAGAGTTAAGATCATGATGAGTGTAATGAAATCGAAACTTGTGTTGATGCTGTCCCAGAATTATTCAAGCACACGGGGTCTATGAAATGAGTGATAAGCAGGAGCACTTCTTGGTGCAGCTGCAGAGCTGAATTCACTCAAGGGGGTGGGGTTGGCTGGTTCTTGGTTGCTCATTGGATTGGCACTTAGAATTTAAACTGACTTAAAAAAAGAAGAAGTTGCTCGCCCTCGTGAATGAAAAGAAGCCCTGTCCACCCTGCCCTGATGCTGCGCGCTCTGCGTGTACCTGCTCACAGAGACAATGGCTCCGCTGGGCGTGGATGCTCCTTAGCCATTGCAATGGAGCGTGCTGACTAAAGCCTCCTGGGGATGACTGAATGCCAACACCATTGATCAGCCTCCAGGCCAACCGGAATTGTGGGCGGAGCTGAGAAAGAGTTCCATCGCTTTCCCTCTCATATCCGAATTGACTATTGTTGAGTCCAGGGCTGTGGCTGGGAAATGTTATCAACATGATGAACTTTTGCAAGCATTGGCAGATCTGCCAGCTCAGGCAAAGGAATCGAATTTCATGCTTCCAGGTCTGTCCTGGTGACAGTGGTCCCAAGTGCTTTTCCACTTGTCCATGTGCTGCTCTTTGTCCTTGTCCAGGTATGTGAGATGAGGGCTTTCATCATCTCCTGAAGTGTCACCATTGCTGGAGACAGGATACAGTCCTTGTGTACCCCAAACTCCCAGTGAAGTCACTGAAGCTCTGAGTACATCAGGAAGAGGTTTTTTCTTTCTCTAAATTCTAGGATCAGGGCTCCTGCATAGATCAGTGGTCTGCCCAGTCTGGCTAGTAGATCTAATAGCTCAAGGAAATTCTATCTGTTGCTCCTGAAAAAAGTCTAAAATCAGGCAGTATTTTGAAAGGTGTTGCCCCATTCTGGCTGGGTCACTCAGTCCAGTCCCCAGCCTCTGGTGAGTGGGGTATGCAGCGTTTTTTGCTTTAGAAGTATCAGTTCCTTTGCCGTCCGAGGAGCATTCAAGGACCAGATTGTTAGCTGTAGTACCAGATAGAATGGGCAGGCCCACCCGAGTCCTAGGCCCAGACACCGCAGTGTGTCCAGAGCAGCAATTCCATTTCCTGTAGGACATTCCCACTTCATTCCCTGGAGGGTCCCTGGGCTAAGTTACTTCCTGTTCAGATTGATACCAGCAAGGTCTGCAGACTGTTGGCAGCCACAATCAGTTGGTACTTTTTTTTAACCCACCCACAACTGAGGGCCCCCATAAGGGTTGTCCTTAGGGCCTGAGTCTGATCTCACACACGCTAGTGCAAATCAGTAATAACTCCACCAGAGTCAATGGAGATCCATCGGTGTAAAACTAGTGTGAGAGCAGATGGAGACCATGATTTGGGCCAATGGAACAGAGCTAATCAGACCTTCGTTGCTAATGAGGAAGTGCATTGTCTGGGTCCAAGGGATGCAGCCTAAGAAAACTCCAGGTACCAGCAAGCCCTGCTGCCTCTCAGTGATACTCACTATAGCCACTGCTTCCATCCTGCCCCTCCCACCAGAGGAGAAAAAAACTACACAAGCAGCCCTCTAATGACTCCCCAATGGCACTCTATTAATCTAGCAGGTGCTCAAATCCTGTGGCGATGGGCATCAGTCCAATCTGTAAAATAAGTTATTACTAATTGTATTACAGTAGCAACAAGTGGTTGCAACTGTGATCCGGGACCCTTTATGCAGGGTGCTGTACACACACACAGAGCGAGAGACATTCCCTGCCCCAAAGAGCTTACACTTTAAATAGGGAGAGAAGACAGAGGTGAGACGTAACTTGCGCACAGTCAGATGGCAGGAACTGGACATAGAACCCGGGTCCCCTGGCTCCTTGGCCAGTGCCCAGTGCACGGTAGGATCTGCTGCGTCCAGCTGGTGAGATTCTGGCTGCAGTGAGATGCGCCATTCATGGAGCTGCACAAAGCACAGATAGAGCGCAGGCTGGAGGGCAGAGGGGGGCAAACTACGGGCCACATCGGCCTGCAGGGCCCTCCTGCCCGGCCCCTGTGCTCCTGGCCCGGGAGGCTCGCCCCTGGCCCCTCCCCTGCTGTTCCCCATCCCCCGCAGCCTCAGCTCACTGTGCTGCCAGCGCGATGCTCTGGGCTGGGCGGCTGCGAGCTCCTGGGGCCTGACCCGGTGCTCTGGGCTGCGCGGCTGCGAGCTCCTGGGGCCAGGCCTGACCCGGTGCTCTGGGCTGCACGGCTGCGAGCTCCTGGGGCCAGGCCTGACCCGGTGCTCTGGGCAGCGCGGCTGTGAGCTCCTGGGGCCAGGCCTGACCCGGTGCTCTGGGCTGCATGGCTGCGAGCTCCTGGGGCCAGGCCTGACCCGGTGCTCTGGGCTGCATGGCTGCGAGCTCCTGGGGCCAGGCCTGACCCGGTGCTCTGGGCTGCGCAGCTGCGAGCTCCTGGGGCCAGGCCTGACCTGGTGCTCTGGGCTGCGCGGCTGCGAGCTCCTGGGGCCTGACCCGGTGCTCTGGGCTGCGCGGCTGCGAGCTCCTGGGGCCAGGCCTGACCCGGTGCTCTGGGCTGCGCGGCTGCGAGCTCCTGGGGCCTGACCCGGTGCTCTGGGCTGCGCGGCTGTGAGCTCCTGGGGCCAGGCCTGACCCGGTGCTCTGGGCTGCATGGCTGCGAGCTCCTGGGGCCAGGCCTGACCCGGTGCTCTGGGCTGCGCGGCTGCGAGCTCCTGGGGCCAGGCCTGACCCGGTGCTCTGGGCAGCGCGGCTGCGAGCTCCTGGGGCCTGACCCGGTGCTCTAGGCAGCGCGGCTGCGAGCTCCTGGGGCCAGGCCTGACCCGGTGCTCTGGGCTGCGCGGCTGCGAGCTCCTGGGGCCAGGCCTGACCCGGTGCTCTGGGCTGCGCGGCTGCGAGCTCCTGGGGCCAGGCCTGACCCGGTGCTCTGGGCTGCGCGGCTGTGAGCTCCTGGGGCCAGGCCTGACCCGGTGCTCTGGGCTGCGCGGCTGTGAGCTCCTGGGGCCAGGCCTGACCCGGTGCTCTGGGCTGCGCGGCTGCAAGCTCCTGGGGCCTGACCCGGTGCTCTGGGCTGCACGGCTGCGAGCTCCTGGGGCCAGGCCTGACCCGGTGCTCTGGGCTGCATGGCGGTGGCGGGACTGGCTCCAGCCAGGTGGCACGGCTATAGCGCCGCCGGCCACCGGTGCTCCAGGCAGCGTGGTAAGGGGGCCGGGGGCAGGGAGCAGGGGGGTTGGATAGAGGGCAGGGGAGTTCAGGGTGGTGGTCCGGGGTGGGGGGTTGGGGTGGTCAGAGGGCGGGGAACAGGGGGGTTGAATGGAGGCAGGAGTCCTGGGAGGGGCAGTCAGGAAGGAGGGGAGGGGTTGGATGGGGCGGCGGGGGGCAGTCAGGGGCAGGGGTTCCGGGGGCAGTCAGGGGACAGGGAGAAGGGGTGGTTGGATGGGGCAGGGTTCCCAGGGGCAGTCAGGAATGAGAGGAGTAGTTGGATGGGGCGGCGGGGGACAAACAGGGGAGGAGGTTCCGGGGGCATCAGGGGGTGAGAAACGGGGTGGGGGGGCACAGCCTCCCCTAACCAGCCCTCCATACCATTTCTGAAACCCGATGTGGCCCTCAGGCCAAAAGGTTTGCCCGCCCCTGCTGTAGGGTGAGAGGATTTCCGGGGGCAACGAAGCACAGTGTTCTTCCTGGGCAGCTCAGCACGGCTGTGCTTGGCACCTGCCACGCCCAGCGGTAAATGGCCCCACGAGATGCAAGGGCTTGTCCCTGATAAGGGCCTGCAGCACAGCTGCTGCGAGTGCCGTGGGTGCAGCTGGCTGAGCAGAGGCAGGCGGGACATGCTCTTTCCTTGCCAGTTTGTGGCAGCCCCTCGGGGTGACTTGGATCCAGTGTTTCCTTTGTCTTAGTTTCCTTTTTAGCTGGACAGAAAGAAATCACACCAGCCAGGCCCCTGCCCCTCCCCTCCCAGACAGCCCCGTGAGCCCATCTTGAGGCCAGTGTGTCACATGTCAATCCCAGGCTGGGACGGGGCTCAGTGAGCTCTTGCGGCTCATAACCTAGCTCCGTTGGGAAGGCCTCTTTGGCCCCGTTCCAGCACATGATCCGCATGGTGAGCAGTCTGTGGGCTCGGCCTTCCCTCCTTCATTCCGTAGGCTCCTACCCTTGGGAGGCTGGGGGCAGGAGCAAGGATTAGATGGGCCGCGCCTCCTGACTGGCGTGGGAGGGCTGCTGCTTTTGTGGGCACAGCTCCCCAGACAGCGGGTAGCAAAGGCAGCGTGGCCGGCACACAATGCACTGTGATGAGGCCTGCAGAGCTGTCACTGGGCTGCTCGGAGGATAATGCGGCCCACTCAGAGCGGGGACTCCGGGGGGGATCATGGGACGGCTTGCTCTACGTCACTGGGTGGGAGAAGCCTCATCACTTCTTCCTCCCTCACGTATAATAACCCAGCCCTTCCCCTCTCTCCTGACGCCTGACCCTGCCCGGTCTGTAAGTGCCTCCTGCTTCCATTGCTGTCACCTCCTCCTAAGGACTAATACGACCAGTGGATGTATAATCAGGGGAATCTCGCACAGGGCTAGGGAGGTTACTTTACCTCTGCATTTGGCTCTGGCGTGACCACTGCTCAAATCCTGTGTCCATTCTGGGACCCACGACTCCAGAAGGGTGGTGATAAATGGGAGAGGGGTCAGAGAAGAGCCACAGAATGATGAAAGGGTTAGAAAACCTGCCTCCAGGAGCTCCAGCTATTTAGCTTAACGCAGAGAAGGTTTGGGGTGACTTGACCACGGTCTGTAAGTACCTTCATGGGGAACAAATATTTGGTGATTGGCTCTTCAGTCCAGCAGAGGACGGAGTAGCCTGAGCCAGGGCAAGTAGAAGCTAGACAAATTCAGGCTAGAGCTAAAGGTTACATTTTTCTAGTGAGGGCAATTAACCATTGGAACAACTTGTCAAGGGTCATGGTGGATTCTCCATCACTGACAAGTGGATGTTTCTCTAAAGCTCTGCTCCAGTCAGACAGCAGTTAACTCCGGAAAGCCCTCTGGCCTGGGCTATATGGAGGGCAGGCTGGATGGTCGCATGGTCCCTTCTGGCCTTATAATCTGTGAACCTTCTCTGCCCTCCCTGTTACCCACATCTCTCCCCTGCCCTGCTGTCCAAAATGATCTCCCGGGCCCAGCACTCAGACCCTGCCACTTCCCTCTGGGCCTCCCCCTTTGTCAAGTTCAGACTTTCCTTTGAGGCCTTGCCCAGCTCTGCCCTGGCCTACACCGCAGCCCGTGTCTCCTGTTGGGCTCCCCAGCCCTCTCCACTCTGCCAGCAATTCCAGCCTTTCCCCCTGTGCATTTCCTTCCCCACTCCTGTGGCCTTCGCTGGGCACTGACTGCTTCTCCCATCCATCATCACCAATCCTGTTCTCATGCAGACCCCTTCTAAACCGAAGCACACTGCCCGTGTCAGCTAACGGCACTGCGTCACCCTTTCACGGAGCCGTCCCAACCTGCGTGGACTTATGCCCCCTTGCCCGTCCTCACCCCCACAACACCCCTGCACATTACTCTCGCTCTGTGGCTGGCTCTGTGATGTGAGCTATTTGGTCTCTCTTGCTCCATGGGCAAGGGTCCGTGGTCTCAGAAACCACCGCTGCATCTGGCCCTGTTGGCAAAGTGGCTGGGGCCTGAGCAGGCTGGGCACACTGAATCCAATCTCCCCTTTCCCTTTCTGGGAGATGCTTAGAGATAGACCAGCGGGAAGTGTGGGGAGGGCTAGATTAGTGGTTTGAGCATTGGCCTGCTAAACCCAGGGTTGTGAGTTCAATCCTTGAGGGGGCCATTGGGGATCTGGGGCAAAAATTGGGGATTGGTCTGGGTTGGACTAGATGACCTCCTGAGGTCCCTTCCAACCCTGGTATTCTATGATTCTAAGTAGTTGCAGGAGGATGGGAGAGACCTGCTGGGTCACATGGGCCCAGCTAGAGCCGGAGTCTCCCCTGGGGAGTGTAATGAGCCTGCCCTTTGCCCCAGACCTGCTCTCCCTCCGGGCTTCCTGAGCCCATTTCCCTTTCCTCCGGTACCTGCTCTTCTGGGGGGCGAGGTAACCCCCCGTCCTCCGACCCCCGGCACCTAGGATCCACGTGGGGATGCCTAATTGAGGCATCGGGTGCTGACAGAGGAAAGTGCTGCTGGCCCTGTGGTGCCTCCCTGGACCTAGCACCCATTGGGGCTCGAGAAGCACCCAGGCCCACAGCTCCAATGACCAGAGAAGCTGGCAAATCCCCTGCCCTCCATGGTTAGACAGCGACTGTTCACACCATGCAGTAGCCCCTGTTGAACACCTAGAGGGCCCCCAAAAGAGGGCTGGGGCTTCTCCGGCCTGGGACCTGAGACCCTTTTCGTTCATTCTTCTGTCACAGGCAGTTGGGTGCCCCAGCAGGCCCCCTGGCCAGGGCTCAGTCTCTTTGGGGGTCCCTCTGTGCTGCCCTTCAGTGCCTGCCGAGCTCCATGGCTGCCACGTGGCTCCTGCCAACCGCTGCCCCTCTGCTCGTCTGGTGCCCAGCTGTGACACCATCGCTGGGGCAGCTGCTCTCACCACCGAACTGCAGCCAAGCACCTCACTCCTCCCAGCTCCCCGGCATGCCTAGCCCCACTCTGGCCAGCCGCCCTCCTGAGAGCCTGCCCTAGCGCTCCTCGGCGCTGCTCAGAATATGGCCATCGCAGCAATGTCAGCATCCGCTCCACACCTCTATACATCTCAGTCTGTGTCCTCTTGTGGGCTCCCTCTTTCTCTCCATGGGCCTGATCCTGCTTCCACTCCCCCCGGCTTGCTAGCACATCCCCCTGACTGCCCCGGGTTCACTCCTGATTCAGGCTCCATCAGGCGCCGCACGGCTCTGCCTCTCCCCAGCTGGGCCTAGCTCTGGGCTGGACAATGCTCCCGACTCACACCTAGCCGGTCGGAGGAATGTCAGGCTGCCCCCGCTCTGGACAGCTGGGCAAACAGTGAGCGCCTGCCGTGTCGGTATGGCTGACGCACCAGGAGGGAGGAGACCACCTGCTTCTCGTGTCCCCAGGAAGCTTTTGTCCGTGCGCAGTTTCTGTGGCAGCCAGTGCATGACTGTGGGGCATGAATGGTTGCAAAGAGGCCCAGGCCCAGCACTGCCCTGCGGCTTCAGGCTCTGCCCCGGTTGCTTTTCCCCATACATTGGAGGGGGGCAGGGAAGAAGCCCAGGCTGAACTCTATATGTGGGTTTTCAATTACACAATTAAATGCACAATTAGGTATAATTACCAGTGCTCAGAAGCCGCGACTGTTCATAATAGGCATGTAATCTACTGCAGTCACTGTTTATACTGCTCAGCTCCGCTCCCTAATGATTATGGAATGCTTTCACATTTGCATTGTTGCCATGGAAATTGTGTTGGGAGCTGACAAATGGCATTATGGATGGATGGCCCTGAGATTTCTCCACGCCACATTCTTAGCCGGGCTGGGGCATGAGGCAGGTTCAGGGCTATTCAGAGACCAGACGTTGCAAAGGGCCAAGAGATCTCTGTGCCATGGTCACTGGGGTGGCAGGAAGCAGAGCTCACACACTTAGACTGAAGAGATTGATGGCACCGTCAGCTCAGAAAGTGGGTTCCCAGGAAATTCTGGGCAGGAGGACACAGGGGTTATGTGGAAAGACCCTTAACTTCAGCAGGTGCTATCAGTGTCATTGGTATTAGCCACAGTTGGGGTTACGGTGCCCAAGAGAACATACAAAAGACACATGGCCGGCCATATAGACAGGACTACAATGTGTGTGTATAGATAGACAGATAGATAGGGGTATATGGGGTTAGACAGATACACAGATAGATAGATAGGGTGTATGTGGATAGGAGTGTATGGGGATAGATCATAGATAGATAGGGATGTATGGGGATAGATAGATATATACACATTTATGTATGTATTATTTATATACAGATGACTTGATGGTCTGCTAAAAAGGCTTTATTGGCATGTGTTTGGGAAGGGCTCATTACCCTTGAATGGTGACAGTATGAATGAATATGTAGACCCCACCCCTGCCTGTATGCTGCATGCTCCAGAAAATCTCTGTTTTAGAAGCTTTATTGACACCGTTTTTGTCTCCTCCCCCTGTGAAGTCTTTAGACTAATGTATTATTAAGGAACCTTTAAAAATGGCCAAAAATAGCATTTCTCTACCTACTGCTGCCATGGCTTGAGGGTCTCAGAGCCAGGAATCTCCCCTCTCCACTGTGATTGGTAGAAGGCTCCTGTATGTAGCTCTGGGGGCTGTGAGATCTCAGGGTTTAAATCTGCTGCCAGTGCAGGATGAAGTAGGAGGCTGGTGACGTTTGGGGGAAATTTCACTCTTCAAGGGAATAAGGAAGCAGCTGTTGTTATTTGTATTACAGTCAGACCTACAGGCTTTAGCCAAGATCAGGTGCCCACTGTGCTGAGTGCTGCAAGATGCGTAGTCAGAGACAGTCCTGGACCCAAAGACTTTCCAGCCTCACTAGACAAACGGTTCTCGCACCATTCCCTGGTGACAGGGACAGATTTTTAAACAAGTGACTTTGCAAGAAAAATGTGTTCACTTTGCCTTAGGGAGCCCGTGCTATGTGCTGGATAGAGCAAGAAAGAGAATGTTAGTACTCCTGGGTTCTATTCCCAGCACTGCCACTGACTTGCTGTGTGGGGCAGTGATGATGGGGTGCTCACCCCACACTAGCCCTGGAGGGGTTAATATAGGCAAGAGAGGTCAGTTAGCTATTGTCTGCACCTGGAGGCTAGGATGCCATGAGGCTTAACTGGGGAAGAAGCTCACCTTGGCAGAAACAGGTGGGGCTGCTATGAAGCCAGGGCCCCGCAACAGGGTGTGTGTGGCTGTGATGTGGAAGTAGCAGCCTGTAACAGGCAGTGTAGGAAGCAGTCCAGGGAAGGAGCAGCAAGTGCTGGGAGAGTAAAGCCCTGAGCTGCTGGGACGAGGGTCCCTGGATTGGTGTAGAGGATGGGCCCAGGTTCCCCTCCAAGCCACAAGGGGCATGCTAGAGGAGCCTATCTGGGGACTGCTGGAGACATCTGCGAAGGAGACTTTGGTAATACCCCGGAAAGGGGGGAACACCATGGGCTAGGCCATGGAGAGGAAAGTGCTGTGGCTCCAGGAGTGTGAGAGAGGCGTGTGAGCGGGATGATGGGCTGAGCAACCGCAGGACAGGGCGTGGGACTATGTGGCAAGCTAATTCCCCCGATGGGCCACTCGGAGGCAGCAGAGTGGTATGAGAGTGCGCCCTGGTGCAGGTGGCCTGGGAGAAAGCAGAAAAGTGCTTGTCTGAAAACTTATGTGGGTGCTGGAGGCGGGAGTTGACAGCTCAGTAGCGAATGAGAGCGGGTAGGTGGGGCAGGGATACACCTGGAAGGACCTTGAAAGGGAAAACAAGCTGCTTGGTTTTGATGTGAGAGGGAAGGAGGTGGCCAGAGACAGGACTGGATTAAACTTTTGTGGGCCCTGGGGGCCCCCTCCCCACTCTGCCCTGAGGCCCTGCTCCACCCAGTTCTGCCCTGACGCTCCACCCAAGGCTCCACCCCCGAGTCCCTGCTCCACCCCCGAGGCCCCGCTTTGCCCCGAGGCCCCACACCCCCCACTACCCTACGAGGCCCCACTCACCCTGCTCCCCCACACTCTGCCCCGAAGGCCCTGCTCCCCCCTACTCTGCCCTGCAGACCCCGCCTCCCCCCCTGCTCTGCCCATGCTACGCCCCCAGGCCTCACCCCTAATCAGCCTCTTACCCCCGAGGCCCCGCCTGCTGCTCGCAAGGCGGAAGGGTGTGGAGAGACGTGAGTAGGGAGCCGGGCCTCGAAGGGAAGAGGTGGAGTTGGGCCTCAGGGCAGAGTGCAGGCAGAGTGGGGCGGGCAGGACCAAGGGGGGTGCTGAGGCCCCTTCTGAGTGTGGGCCCGGCACCATTGGTGCCATTGTAAACCTGGTACTGCCCGGAGAAGAATGCAAACAGAGGGGTGACGTGGTCAAAGTGACAGGCCACGACACTGGGCTTTGCAGCAGCTCTCTGAATGGACGTGAGCGGGACAAGACGGCCTTTGTCCCGGCCAGGGAGACGATTGTTGCTGTAATTGAGCTGCGAGATGATGAGAGCGGGATGGGACTTGTAACTGTGTGGATGTAGGAGAGGCCGTATCTCAGAGACGTTATGCAGAAGGAATCAGCAAGTTTTAAATGCAGCCAGCCCCTGAGAACCTAGAGAAGGGCCTGAGTCGAAGGTAATGCCCAGGTTGCAGGGCTGAATGCCAGACAGCATGATGTTGTTGTCCACAATGCCTGAGAAAGGAGGTAACAGGAGGGACTTGCGGGGGAGATTAGGAGCTCTGGTTTAGCCACCTTGAGCTTGAGCTGATGGCTGGACCCCCCTAAGGGGATCTGACAAAGATGGACTGAGATTTTAGTTTGAACAGCAGGAGACAGGTCTGGAGGTGAGAGGTAGATTTGTGAGCCAGGAGTTGAACTTGTGTTTGTGGATGAGATTATGCAGAGATAAGGTGGAGAGAGAAGAGAGGGGACCAAGGCCAGAGCCCTGTGAAACTCCACCCAAGAAAGCTGGTGGGGGGTGAGGAGGATTCTCCCAGGGAGAATGAAGGGGCAGTTAGAGAGGGAGGGGGAGAACCACGGAGTCATGAAAGCCAAGGGAGGATATGGCCGACTGTCTCAAAGGCAACTGAAGGTCAAGGAGGTGAGGATTGGGAGCACTGGTTCTGGGCTTTAGCGAGAAAGAGGTAACTGGCGACCGGCTGAGGGTTTCAGTGTAGGCCAGGGGTGGGAGCTGGACTGGAGAAGGTCTAGGAGGGAACTGGGCGGGAGGAGCTCCAGACAGTGATTGTAGACAGCACGTTCAATGAGTTCAGAGAGGAGAGGGAAATGGGGCCGTAGTTGCAGAGGCCAATGGTGGGTTTTCTATTGTGAGGGGAAGAGCCAGAGGAGAGGGCAAGGTTAAGAAGAAGAGTAAAGGAGGGAGATCAGGAGATGGGATGGGGTCACTGGAGCAAGCGGAGAGGTTAGCGGAGGAAAGCAGACAAGAAACTTCTATGTCTGTGAGAGGGGAGAAGGTAGTGAGAATTGTAGGAGGGAAGGAAATGGGGAATCATCATCCAACGGGGGTGTTTCTAGAGGGGTTCTCAGGGATCTGATCCCAGTCAAGTGCTAGTCAAAATTTTTATGAGTGAGCTGGAAGAAATTATAAAACCTGTGCTGGTAAAATTTGCAGATGACACAGAAACTGGTGGAGTGGTAATTGATGGGGACAGGTCAGTTATACGGGGCTGATCTGGATCAGTTGGTAGGATGGGTGTTTAGAAATTAACACAGCCAAATGCAAGACCACACATCTGGAACCCGTGCATGGTGCGGGACTGTATGCTGGAGAACGGTGACTCTGAACAGGACGGGGTCATAGTGGATAACGAAGTGAACATGAGCTCCCAATGTAGCTAAGTGGGTGAATGTGATCCTTGGATGTAAAAGCAGGGGAATGTCACGTAGGAGAAGGGAGATAATATGACCTCTGTACATGGCATGGGGAGACCATCACTGGATACTGTGTTCAGTTCTAAAGTCCTCACTTCAAAAAGGATGTTGAAAATTGGAGAGGGTCCAGAAAAGAGCCAAAAGAATGATTTGAGGTTCGACAAACGTGCCTTATAATGAGAGACTAGAGAAGCTCAAATAAGTTTATCCAACAGAAGGCTAAAAGGTGACTTGATCACGATCTACAAATTCCTATGTGGGAAAAAATTTCTGATAGTAAACGGCAGAAAAAGACGGAACAAGATCCAATGGCTGGAAGCTGAAGTGAGACAAATTCAGATTAGAAATAAGGTGCCCGCCTGTAACAGCAAGGGTAATTAACCACCGGCACAGTTTTATCTAGGGATGGGATGGATTCTCCATCACTTGAATTCTTTAAATCAAGACAGCATCTTTCTTAAAGACATGCTACCACTCAGACAGAAGTTATGGGGCTTGATCAGAAATTACTGAGTGAAATTCTCTGGCCTGTGCTCTGCAGGTGGTCAAAACAAGATGATCATAAATGCTTCCTTCTGACTTTTAAATCTATGAATCTACATTCCACCTGGTAGTTTTTTCAGCTCTGATTTCTTGGTCCTTACGTGGCAGAGCTTGGGGCCTGGCTAGTTATCACACACCATTACATTGCTGTGAAAGTTAAGTGTAAGGGTTTTAGAAATTAAAAATGTATTTTATTAGTTATTGGCATGGAAGAACAGCAGTCATGTTTGTTTGTTTTGCCGTGGAGTAAAGCGGGAACTAAAAGGTTTGTGGATCAATAAACATCTTGGCCTGTATCCTCTGCATTTTATTTATTCACCAACTCTGAACTCTGCCTCCTGACAAACTCCTGGGAAGGAGATAATTACTGCTTAATAAAACTAGATAAGAAGCAACCCCCAAGGCGAGGCCTGATTGAGGCAATTTAAGCAGAGAAAGCTCGTTGTCAATGAGCTCTGAAATGCTAGAAGAGGAATTTTTTCCCTTTGCGCAGCTAGTGCATGCAGAAACACTGTTCAGTGGTTAGAAGGGGGTGGAGGGATCAGGATTCCTGGGTTCTGTGCCTGTCTCTGGGAGGAAGTGAGGACTAGTGGTTAGAATAAGGCACTGGGAATTGTGTATCTGGGGATCGATGCCTAGCTCTCAGGGCAAAGTGTGGTTTACAAGTTAGAGCAGGAGGGAAGGAGCCAGGATGCCTGGGTTCTGACTCTGGGAGGGAGCACAGACTGGAGAGTAGGGGACTGGGAATTTACACTCTTGAATCTTACTCTCAGCTCTCGCATTGACTTGCTGTGCAAGTCTTGGGCATGTTGGTACCTGCGTGCCTCAGTTTCCCCAGCTGTAAATTGGGGATAATAATACCAGCCCTTCTGTAGAGTGCTTTGAGATCTTGGTGGAGAAGAGGGGCTCTTACCTATTCCCACTGGGTTTTTTGAGGCTTGCCTGCCTGCCCTGTTTTGGAAGTGGTGCTCAGTGTTCTGGCAAATACCAATTGCACGGTTGTGGGTGTTCGTGTGGGAGGTGCTGTTCCTTCCGACTCCATACTGAACCCAGTGGCACGGGCTGTTAATGCGCTTTGAAACGTGGCTCTGGCGCCAGCCAGAGCAGGGACAGTTATTATGTATTGATTGCTGCAGCGCCTCTTGCAAGCAGGCAGGTGATTTTCCGGAGTGCCGTATGTAATGATTGCTTTACCCAGCAGGGAGACGCAGCTGCCTCTGGGGGATGGGGAGCAGGGCAGGAACCTGTCATTACCCCATCAGTGACTTGGCACAGCGAGTTTAGGACAGGAAGCGATGGCAAAATATTCTCTCCCATTTACCACAGGCCACTTCGTAAGTGCTGAGGACCTTGCTTTGATAGGTCCTCTGAAAGCACAATGCATCTTACCCTGGCTCAGAATGGGTTCAAGAGGAAGAGCGCATCTTATTGCATCACCTGCATGCTGCGTTTCCCTTAGAATATGTCTACACAGCACACTGAGCCCAGGTTCTGACTCTGGTTTAAGCCCAAGCCCCCCTTCCATCCACACACAAATCAGTCTGACTCAGGTCAGCAAGCACCTAGGTCCTAGGAGCCTGCTAGGGGAGGAGAGTCAGAGCCCGAGCCATGCTGAAATAAGGGCCCAAGCCCTGCTGCTTTGCATCCGCAGTTCAAGCCACAGACCTGAGTCAGGTATGGACATGTTAGCACGGCTGGGAGACCCAGGCCCAGCAACTGTAAGCCCGGGTTTACAATGCAGGATGCTGACGCGTGGGGTTGGAAACACCGTGTCCACAAGCCCGGGGCCCGCAGATCTGCGTTTACGATGCAGTGCAGACACACCCTTAGAGGCCTCCCAGCCAAAGACTGACCACCTGAGCCGGTTGGACATTTTTGCATTGGAAACTGCAGCTTTGGAGACGCAAAACGTTTCCCGGAAACAGGTCGATCTTGCTGAAATTTCGTTATGAAAAAAAATTGGACTCAAGCACTTTGATAAGGTGAAAATGTCTCGCCTTGACCTTTTCTTGGGAATGTAACATTTCGATTTTCCCTTTCAAATCGGCTTTCCTTTTTAAAAAAGATGTTATACCCCATCACGTAAGCTAAAATGGGAAGGGAACATTTTGTTTCTGTCGAAATGCAGCACTTCCATTGCCCTAAATGCATCGTTCTCCAGCCTTTCCTGGATGCTGTTCTTTTTTCGTCCTGATTAGAAAGAGAAACAAATGTCAAAACCGCAGATTTCCCTGCATAATGAAAACTCCACTTCCTGCCGAGCTGGACCGCCTCAGCCTAGCCTGCTGGCTCGCTGCTGGGCTCCCTCCACCACCAGAGGCTTTGGGAGAGAACAGAGCCTGGGTGTGAGCTCAGCATGCTGGGTGCTGGCTGCATAGGGAAGGCCAGGTGGCTGGCAGGCTATGGGCTGGCCCTGGCTGGAAAGCTCGCTGGCAGGGCAGCAGCAGCAGCAGGAAATTGGAAGCTCTAGCAGGGGGCAGTGGTGGGGGCCCCCCGGCAGGCGGCTCTCAGAAGTGACTGTATATGTTGCAGCCTGGGGACGGGTCGGTCTGATCTAACCATGTGACAGTCCCAGGCAGGAGCAGGGCATGTGTGATAGGGATGGTAGAGTTGCAGGGCTTGTGTACCCCCCTGGGCACAGCTCGCAGCCGATGGAATCTGTCACGTCAAGGGAGAGCAGCACGAAGAGACGCCAGGGAATCCAGCCCAAGGGAACAACAAGCTGATCCCTTATTGCCCCCTGACAGAGAGACGGATGAGGTTGGGCAGCTGGGGTACCAGCCCCGAGGAGCTCGGGGAACATGCTTACCCCTCCACTGGGCTGCCCCTAGAGGCTGAGTTGGGAACTGCTGGGTTTTGTCATTAGCAGTAAGTGATTGAGCCCTTGGTCTGAGGGTATTTGCTCCTTGTGTTCTGCAGCTCTGGTCAACAATCGTCACACTGACCCATGTGCCCTGGCACTTATTGGACCCGAGTCATGGTGTACCTGGCACTAGCAAATAGCTGAGGGAGATTAGGGCCCTGGGACTCCCAGCAGCCCGTGGGCTGGGGCCGGTTACACTGCAAAGCTTGTGAGATGTACCGGGGTGTATCTGGGCGATGGAGCCCCTGCACTAACACCAGGGGGCCTGAGTCTGGCTCTGTGTGTAGGGGGTGTTTTCTCCTGATTATCCCCCCTTCCGTGTCCCCTGGCTTGCATGCCACCTGTGCCCATGGAGCTGCACTGTGCTGGTCCAGGCCATGTTTGGACCCTTTTCTCCATAGCCATAAGGACTCTCCAATGGAAGCTTGAATTCCGCTAAAATGTCAGGCCAGCCCCGTCTCCTTGGCCAGGGGAAGCTTCCAGTTCACCATGGGCAGGGCAGGGAGGGAGCGCATGGATTGGCCTGGGCAAATGCATGTGTGGATGGACAGACGGACACACACACACAGACAGGCACCAGATGGGCTCATTGCAATAATCGACCCAGGCCTCCCTGCCCAGGTCTAATTATTTCCTTTCAGAATTGGGAGCTGGTGTGTGGCCCTGTGCAGCCAGCTCCAGGAGGGCAGCGCTCATGTCCCCACTGGTGTAACTGGTCTCCAGAGCTCCCTCAGGGGTAGCTCTGTACAGCGAGGGCAGCCTGGTGCTGGAGCTGGCTGTTGTCCCCTCCCCTTGCTCTCCCCTGTCAGTAGGGCTGGCACATGGCTCCAGCATGTTTTCCATTTCCCTGACAAGAGCAGGAGCAGGTGCCAGGGGGAGGGCTGGGCAGGGGACCCTGGGGCCCACGCGAGAGGCACAGCCCCACCACGCATGCCTGCCAATGCCCCTCAGCTTCTGGCAGCAAAGAGCTGCACCCCTGTTGAGACGGCAGCACCGGCCGACTAGCACTTGCCGCTCTCCCAGCTGTGCGAGGAGAGGCATGGAGGGGTGCTTGCAAGCACTTGGGGGTCATTTGACTTCTGTCCTGGTGGGGAGTTCGAGGGGGTTAGAGAGTGGAGGAGCTGGAGGAAGGCTAGCACCTTGGAGCTCCATGTCTGGGGAAGGACGTGGCCAGCCGAAGGCTCGGGTGTGTGTCGGTGGAGGGTGGGAGGGGGCAGCAATCCAGACTGAAACGGAGCATTTTTTATTTTTCTCGCCAAAACGATAAACATCTAGAAAAGCCCCTCTTTGTGCGTTGAACAAAAGATTTTGTTTGACCTGAAACAATTTCTTGGAGGGGGAAGGGGATTGTTTAGTTTTGGGTCATTTCTTTGGTTTTTTTAATTCGCTAAATTTCACGATAAAGCCTAAATGCTTTCCATGTAGAAGTGGCAGAAAGGAATTGCTTTGACCTGCTTCAAGCATTTTTTCAGCCCAAACTGTCAACCGATTTTGACCTGAATTTGCAACTTGTTTCGGTGCCCTGACTGACCCACTGACGTTGGCATGATCCCCCTTGAAATGGGCAGGCAGGAGGCACATTCATGGGGAAGGGAGGCTGGTGTGAAAAATGTCCCATGATAATAATTTTGTCTATAAATCCCCCCTCCCCCCACGCCCCCTGAGGATTCTGAACAACAGTAAATAAGACAATCTCTCACTCCTCAATGAAAGAACGTCTGGCCGCAGCAGTATTATAGACAAGATGGTTAAATTAATCCAATCAGAGCAGAGCAGTCAAGCAATCGTGGCAGTAATTTAAAAATATCTCTTGACAAAATAACCAGAAGATTTCGGCGTTTTTTAAAAGGGAGGAGACATGCAGGGAGATGGGTTTCAGGAGAGAGCAAGTCCCACCGCAGCAAAAGCTCCGTCATTGCCCGAGTTCAGGCACAATGGTGGAGGGCGAGCGCCAAAACCTGCCAGGAAACAGCTCAGAAATCTGTTCTCTGGTGCACCGCGCCTGACAAGCTCATCCGTCTCTGCTGGCTGCTGTCGCCCTCCCGGCCTCGGTTGGCAGATATCCCTTGAATCAGTGCGCCTGCCGTTCCCACCTGCTGATGAGCCAGGCACCAATTAAACTCTCAGCGGGGGCCGGCGCAGGGGATTCAGGAGACGTTGCAAGGTGGTGATAAACGGGACTTGTTGTGCTACCGTTAATTAGAGGAGCCACAGGTCGCAGCAGAGGGCTGCAGTACACATTTCCAGTTGCCATCATTAAACTGCAGGGCTGTGGGATGGGGGATGATGGAGCCCCTCCATGCATGCTAACCGGGTTCTCCCCGGGGATGGATAGTGCCACAACACCCCAGGAGTCAATGGGTGCAGGGGTGCAAGCTCTGGGGTAGAGCTGGAAGCATGAGGCTTTTTAGCATTATAAGCCTGGGGCAAGCATTTCTGTTGCATTGCAATAAATAATTAGCTTGGGCCCCAATCTGGCATTCAGCTCCACTGTCCCTTGATTGGGGATTGCCAGGGTGAAGCCCCAGTGGAATTATAGACGGAAAGAGATGCTAACAAGGCTGGTCTCCCTGTCCCAGTTGAGTGACCCAAGCAGTCCTGGTTGCAGGAGCAGGGCCTTTGGGGAATGTGTTCTGAGAGATGCCAGGGCTACGGTATGTTCTCTCCTGGTTTCATAATCACATCGCGAGGCAAAGATGCTGTTGGGAGTAAAAGCAGACATGCAGGAACATTTCCTCCTCTGTTTTCCTAACAGCCCTCAGCTTCACCACAACGGAAAACAATCGGAAAACTGAAGGGATTTTTTGTCAGACACGGTTGTGACAGGTTGGATCGCAGAAAAACCCCTTGGGAAATGCCACCTGATGTGCCTAGACTATTTCTGAGTCTGTTTTCTCGGCCATCTTAGGACTTCAGTACCCTGCCTGGTTTGAGCCAGACATGCTTGCCTGCTGCAAACACAGCCCCAGGTCTGAACCACGTCCCACAAACTGCAGGCTTAACTGAAAACAGCTTAAGAAGTGTTCCTGTCTCCAACACTCAGATGCCCAGCTCTCAATGGGGTCCAAACCTCAAATAAATCCGTTTTACCCTGTATAAAGCGTATACAGGATAAACTCATAAATTGTTCGCCCTCTATAACACTGATAGAGAGATATGCACAGCTGTTTGCCCCCCCGCCCCCCGGTATTAATACATGCTCTGGGTTAATTAATAAGTAAAAAGTGATTTTATTAAATATAAAAAGTAGGATTTAAGTGGTTCCAAGTAATAACAGACAGAACAAAGTGAATTACCAAGCAAAATAAAATAAAACATGCAAGTCTAAGTCTAGTACAGTAATAAAAACTGAATACAGGTAAAATTTTGACACGGTCTTGTTTCTTGACTTTAGCAAAGCTTTTGACACGGTCTCCCACAGTATTCTTGTCAGCAAGTTAAGGAAGTATGGGCTGGATGAATGCACTATAGGGTGGGTAGAAAGCTGGCTAGATTGTCGGGCTCAACGGGTAGTGATCAATGGCTCCATGTCTAGTTGGCAGCCGGTGTCAAGTGGAGTGCCCCAGGGGTCGGTCCTGGGGCCGGTTTTGTTCAATATCTTCATAAATGATCTGGAGGATGGTGTGGATTGCACTCTCAGCAAATTTGCGGACGATACTAAACTGGGAGGAGTGGTAGATACGCTGGAGGGGAGGGATAGGATACAGAAGGACCTAGACAAATTGGAGGATTGGGCCAAAAGAAATCTGATGAGGTTCAATAAGGATAAGTGCAGGGTCCTGCACTTAGGACGGAAGAATCCAATGCACCGCTACAGACTAGGGACCGAATGGCTAGGCAGCAGTTCTGCGGAAAAGGACCTAGGGGTGACAGTGGACGAGAAGCTGGATATGAGTCAGCAGTGTGCCCTTGTTGCCAAGAAGGCCAATGGCATTTTGGGATGTATACGTACGGGCATAGCGAGCAGATCGAGGGACGTGATCGTCCCCCTCTATTCGACATTGGTGAGGCCTCATCTGGAGTACTGTGTCCAGTTTTGGGCCCCACACTACAAGAAGGATGTGGATAAATTGGAGAGAGTCCAGCGAAGGGCAACAAAAATGATTAGAGGTCTAGAACACATGACTTATGAGGAGAGGCTGAGGGAGCTGGGATTGTTTAGCCTGCAGAAGAGAAGAATGAGGGGGGATTTGATAGCTGCTTTCAACTACCTGAAAGGGGGTTCCAAAGAGGATGGCTCTAGACTGTTCTCAATGGTAGCAGATGACAGAACGAGGAGTAATGGTCTCAAGTTGCAGTGGGGGAGATTTAGGTTGGATATTAGGAAAAACACTTTCCCCTGGGAGGGTGGTGAAACACTGGAATGCATTACCTAGGGAGGTGGTGGAATCTCCTTCCTTAGAAGTTTTTAAGGTCAGGCTTGACAAAGCCCTGGCTGGGATGATTTAACTGGGAATTGGTCCTGCTTCAAGCAGGGGGTTGGACTAGATGACCTTCAGGGGTCCCTTCCAACCCTGATATTCTATGATTCTATGATTCTATGATTCTATGAAAATCTCACCCTCAGATGTTTCAGTAAGCTTCTATCTCAGACCAGACACCTTCCTAGTCTGGGCACAGTCCTTTCCCCTGATACAGCCCTGGTTCCAGCTCAGGTGGTAGCTAGGGGATTTCTCATGATGGCTGCCTCCTTCGTTCTGTTCCACCCCCTTATATGGCTTTGGCACAAGGTGGGAATCCTTTGTCTCTCTGGGTCTCCACCCCTCCTTCTCAATGGAAGGCACCAGGTTAAAGATGGATTCCAGTTCAGGTGACATGATCACATAGCCTGTGAGACCCCCCCAAGCCTTCATTCCTCCCAGCTTGACTGACAGGAAGGCCTGCCTGCAAACAGAGCCATCCACAGTCAATTGTCCTGGTTGATGGGAGCCATCAAGATTCCAAACCACCATTAATGGCCCACACTTTGCATAATTACTATAGGCCCTCAGAGTTATATTTCATATTTCTAGTTTCAGATACAAGAGTGATGCATTTATACAACTAGGATGACCACACTCAGTAGATTATAAGCTTTGTAATGATACCTTACAAGAGACCTTTTGCATGAGGCATATTCCAGTTACATTATAGTCACACTCATTAGCATATTTTCATAAAATCATGTAGACTGCAATGTCACAACGGTGAAATTCACCCCTGTGCATGGGGCTGCCCAAGGCTGAGGAGCCACTAACGGTCCATTTCACCAGGGTTTAAGTGATGCTTAGTCCTTGTGCTGGGCTGAATGTCACCCTTGATGTGGTCTGTTTCTGTTTTCCACTTCACCCAGCTGGGACGGTGAAGCCATTGTGGTTAGTTTCCCTTTGTGTTTATAGTCAGTTTCCCTCTCTTGTTCTCTTGTCTCAGCTCAGTGTGGTGCTCACTGATCTTCTCATGTTATAAGGCAACATACAAATCCACTGACTCCTCATCTTTTGTGGATATGTTTTTTAAAAATCAGAAAACTGTTTTTATTAATATATTTAAAAATCCTTTGTACCAGCCTCCTAGTTTGCACCTAAACTGCCTGATGGTAAGGTAAGCCTAGGACATTCTGGGTGGGGCGTGGAAAGAGGTGCTCTCCATGTTTGTCACCCCTGCCCAGAAAGAACGTTGGCAGAGTTTGGACTTTGGTGTCCTGTCCTCCGTCAGTGGAGACCGACAGGTTGGCTTGGTGGGGGAGGGGAGACAAAGAGTTAAAAAGGGAGGGGCCTGAGAAAGACAATGAGGGAAACCAGAGCTCAGCTCACTAGGTGCTGAATTTTCATACCCCGAGAGCGTAGTTGTACTGAAGTAAGTTAGCAGTGTAGACCTGGCCTACTTGACAGGATGTCTTTAAAAGGGGGGTGGGGGTGGGCGGGAGGGGAACAGATAAAAGGCACAGGCACCACACACAATGCAGAAGAGGCAAAGGGTTTGGGGTGCCATTATCGCGCAGAAAGCCATCAACTGCTCCCCAGGACCATCTGTGGCTGTTGTCATGGTCAAGCTGGAGTCATGTGCAGAGGCCGTGCCCAGCTGTGTTGCTTCTCCTAAGCATCCCGAGGTTCCATGCGCCCTTTAGGTGTGGGCCTGTGCCCGCATTAGCATAACGATCTCTGATCTCCCCAGGCAGGAGCGGGACCTGTGCCTGTCCAAAGCCGGCTTCAGGGGTGGCGCAGGGAAGTCAGTGAAACCACCTGGCACAAAGCACTGTCAGATGCACAAAGGGGGGGGGCGGGGGGGGAAAGAAAGAGACATTCTTTTTTCCCTTCTGTTTCTTTCCGTTGCAGGCATCTTAGGTGTGTTCCCTGGAGCCCTACCAGGTCTGAATGTTAGAAAGGGTGTCGATTTTAAGCTAATGATTCTCCTCTCACCTGCTGTTATAAGAACAAGGACATGCAGAAGGCACTTTCGCAGAACCATGAGAAAGGGGAGGAGATGGAAGGTCTAGTGGTTAGCGCACAGGCCTGGGCACCAGGTGAGGTGGGACCATGGGGGCTACCTGCAAAGATTTAAGACTGTCAAGGGAGGAGTGGAGCAAGGGATCAGTGGGGTGGGACTGAAGTCAATGGAGCGGGTTGATTTTCACCAGCTGAGGATATGGCCCTTTGAGCACCTCTGCTGTCAAGCTCTGTATAAGGGCATAGTTTGATCTAGACCACCCTCCCTGTCCCATGTAGGCCTGCACCCTGCACTGTAGTCCCCAGGCCTTCCTTTAGACTCCTCTGGAGCATCCCAGGTGCCAGGGCTTCCACCCTGTCCTTCAGGGAGTCTAGCCCCCAGCGTAAGGTCTGTCTGCACGTGGAGGCAGGGTGCAATTCCCAGCTGGAGGGGACATCCCTGCGTTAGCTCTGATTGAATGGGTGTGCTTAAAGCAGAGCCACCCCGAGTACGCTCCTAACATCTCGAATGGGGACATCCTCGGGGCAGCTGCTCCGCCGGGCTCTGGGTGCACTCTTTTTGGTGATCAGAGCTAGCCCAGGTGCGTCTCCTTGAGGTGGGACTCACACCCCAGCTTCCTGTCTACAGGCACCCTGAGAGGGCCAGCTCTGTCTTGCTCATGATCCAGGTTATTTACTGAGCCTACGATCCCTGTGTGAGAGGGTGCAATGAACTAGGCACAGAACCTCATGTCCCTGAAGCCTTGGCACCCAAAATTCACCCCTACTCCCTCCCTGGTGAGGGTACATCGGACGGGGAGGTGCAGACTAGTGGCGTTTTCATCACCTGCCTGCAGTGACAGAGGCTTGTTTGCTGTTATCTGAACAAGGACAATTGGGCAGGCAGAGAAGTGGAGGGAAAAGCCCTGCCCTGCCCCCTAATGCTAGGGGCTCTCTGCTGGCCTGGTGGCTGCATTTAAGGGCCCGTTGATGTTTTCTCTCAGGAAAGCTCACTCCTCGGCTCTGCTCAGCTCTGAAGTTGCCTAAAGAGGGAGGCACCCAGGATCAGTGGCTGCTTTTGGAAACCTGCCTGTCAAAGGATCCAAAACATACAGGACTACAATGATCATTGGTTGTCGCTAACTGTGCGAGGGGGTGTCGTGCCCTCCTCCCGTGGCTGCTTTAGAAAGGGGCTAGCTCTTGCACCGCTCGCTCAAATAACCAGGGCCCAAGCTAGGGAGCTGAATGTCCGGGAGCCTCCCCCAGCTGCTGATCTATGGGACAGAGGGGGCGTGGTTAACAGAGAACAGACCCCTTGCCAGGGGGGGTTGTGCTTTAAAATGATGAAAAACTGTAAACTTGGGTGTGAATCACCCAGATCAGTGTGTTTCCCATTTTAGTCAGTTATCGGGCACTCTGCTTGTGCGACTCACCACTTAGCGGGTGTGTGAATGAGACAGCGCAAGAGAGGAAGCCTGAGACAGCACCTAGTTTTGAGAGGCAGGTTCTTCGGGTGCGAGCTATAACAGCTTGTGCTTCTTGCTCCGTAGGTCATCGGTTTGATTCCTGCTGTCAGCCAAGAGGGTCTAAAACTTTTGCGTGAGGTGCAGAAGCTGGGGACCGGATTGCCTTGGGGCTGGAGGTGGGAGCAAAAGCTGCTGGAGCATGTTATCAGCGGCACAGTGAAGGTGCAAAGGAATGTCCAGATCTCCCCCCCATGACTCATGCCTGAGCTGCTCTGGTTCTGGGGGCATGGGGTATCTCCTGCTGCAGTCTGCACTGCTGCTAACCGCAGCTTTGGTGGGCTAACATCCCTCCCATCTCCCGGGCAGGCGGGAACACAATGGAGCAGAGAGCAAAGCAGCCCACGCTATGCGCTGCCATGGCTTGTTCAGTTGCTGCCGGGGAAGGCATCAGACCCCAAAGTTTTCTGAGGCGGCCTGGGCCCATGCACTGCGTCCCTTAGGGCCTGCCTGTCACTTCTGCGTGTTGAGCTGATGCCTGTCCCCTTGTCACAGTGCTCGTTTGGCCTGTCACAGGCTGTTTAAACAATTGAATTCTGCTTCTCCGGCTCCTGCCAGCTTTTTGTTTCCCATGTTGTACACGGGCTGGGAGTTGGCGAGGGCTGTCATCTCCAAGATTCACCCTCCGATGTTCTTGTTAAACCCTGGATTTGTGCTGGAAATGGCCCAACTTGATTATCATACACATTGTAAGGAGAGTGGTCACTTTAGATGAGCTATTACCAGCAGGAGAGTGGGGTGGGGGGAGGTATTTTTTCATGCTTTGTGTGTATAAAAAGACCTTCTACACTTTCCACAGTATGCATCCAATGAAGTGAGCTGTAGCTCACAAAAGCTTATGCTCAAATAAATTGGTTAGTCTCTAAGGTGCCACAAGTACTCCTTTTCTTTTTGCGAATACAGACTAACATGGCTGTTACTCTGAAACTGAGTTGACACGGGGATTCTCAAATGTAACAAGGAAATCGCTCCATGGGCCAGACACAGACAAGCACGCAGGGAAAATTAGCATGTCACTGTCACGCCTCTGGCAGGAGCAGGCATTCCTCGCCCGCTAAGGGGCCAGGCATGCGACTCTGGGAAACCTCATTTGGGTGGGTGGAAGTTGCGTGTTTAAATCCTGGTTGATGATCCTGATTGGTCTTCACACCTGGTGTCTTCGGAGTCACTCCTGCCCAGCCCAGCTCTGACTGTGGCCCCGGTGAGTGGATCAGTTCAAAGTTGTTAGAGCTCTTGGTCCTGCGTGTCCTAGAGAAGGCCAGGACAGCAATCATTGCATTTCCAGTCACGTACCAGGGACCTGGGGGAATCTATATCCCTTGGGGCACAGGGAAATAAAATCTTTAGCAACAGGACCCAGTTCTGCAGCTCAGGGTGGTCTGTTTTCCTCTTCCTGGCTGGGGATGCAACCAGTGATGTGTGTGTAGCTTAGAACGCCAGCAAACCGGTGTGGAGAAGTCCCATTAGCTCCCCTCGAGTCAGCTCCCTGCCTGTGCAGGATAGTTCCCTACAGCAACAAGGGACTACAGGTGGCAACAAATTCTAGTGGTCTGGAAAGCAGGACTTCTGGGTTCTGTTCAGGATTCACGTGACCTTGGGCCAGTCACTCAAACTCTGGCTTTGTCTACGTTGCAGTTAGGCACCCGCGGCTGGCCCATGCCAGCTGATGCAGGTTCGTGGGGCTTGATTTAAGGGGTTGTTTTATTGCTGGGTAAATGTTCGGGATCACCCTTGTCCACATGCTTGTTGACCCCCCTCAAAGAATTCTAGTAGATTGTTGAGGCATGATTTCCCTTTACAAAAACCATGCTGACTCTTCCGCAACAAATCGTGTTCATCTATGTGTCTGATAATTCTATTCTTTACTATAGTTTTAACCAGTTTGCCTGGTACTGAATTCAGGCTTACTGGCCTGTAATTGCTGGGATCAGCTCTGGAGCCTTTTTAAAAAATTTGTGTCCCATTAGCTACACTCCAGTCATCCGGTACACATTTCACAGTGGATGGCTACTGTGGCTTCACTGCTCTGGGACACGAGTTAGCTTTAATCTAGTTAGCTTGGATACGTCTACGTGAGGTCCCATCACACCCCATGATTACTGTGTAGCCATACCCTATAAGGTGCTGTGATTCCCTAGCATGCAATGCCCTGCCAGCCTGCCCACCAACGCTTCTTGGGTCATTTGATTATTATGTGGTGTGAAGACCCTTTGCAGCCATTTCTGCAACCTCTTTAGACTGTAAGTGCAGAGATTACACCTGCAGGGTCCCTGTCTGCACTCAGCCCTTGGGGGTAGGTGGGGCGAATGGATGATCCCTGGGCTGAATGCTCCAGCGCAACGGGTGGTGGGAGAGAGTGAAGCATTGACTGGCTGCTTAATTATCCTTAATTGTGCAACTGTCCTTTGTTCAAGCTGTAGAAGGAATTTGTGGCTTCAGGAATATCCCAGGATCCTCCCCAGCTGGGAGCCTGAGGTCAGATTCTGCCCAGTTAAACAGGGGGAAATACACCATCTCCACCATTAGTAATAACAGTAATGATTAGGGTTCGCCACGAGAGCTATAGATATACACACTGGTAGAGCGGTATGGATATATACACACCAGTATAGCTATACAGTACCATGAAAACCTTCCTGGAGGCGAAGCTGATACCAGCAAGAAGGGACTTTTCCCAGTACAGTTTATACCGATTTGGTGAGTGAAACAAAAACCTGGCCAGCAAAAGCACAATTATGTTGGTAAAATTGCATCACATTAGTGCTTTTGCCAGCACAGCCATGTTCCCAAAATCATACCCCAAACCTACCCAACTATGTCCCAGAATCGTACCCCAAACCGACCCAGCCACACCCCCAAAATCATACCCCAAACCTACCCAACTATGTCCCAAAATCGTACCCCAAACCGACCCAGCCACACCCCCAAAATCATACCCCAAACCTACCGAACTATGTCCCAGAATCGTGCCCCAAACTGACCCAGCCACATCCCCAAAATCATACCCAAACCAACCCAGCTGCGTCCCCAAAGTTGTACCCAAAACTGACCCAGCTATGTCCCCAGAATTGTCCTCAAAGCGACCCACATACATCCCCAAAATCATACCCTAACTCAGCTACGTCCCCAAAATTGGTCTCCTAACTGACCTAGCAATGCCAACAAAACTGCTAACTGTCAATCTGGCCTAACTCTGGTAGAGTCCATGGGCCAGACCCTCTGCTGGGGCAAGTCAGAAAGTCTCCATTGACTTCACCGAAGCTACCCACATTGGTGTAAATGCATAAAGATTGACGCCCTGAGAATTCTTCCATCACCTCCATGAAAATCCTGGTCTCAGATCTGGCCCTCTGGAGGGGGAGAAGTGGCCTCATCTGTTTGCATCGGATGGTGGTTGGTTCATGACTGGAATGTATTTGTGACACTCCAGTATCAACACCTAAGCCGGAAACCAGGTTTTGTGTGGCTGTCACAGGGCTTTGTGGGTGAGCCTGGGAGAAGCTCAGGTTACTCTAACCTCCATGAGGTCCTGGGCAGGAGGTGGAGTTCGTGTGGTCATGGGAATCCCCGGGGACAATAAGTCTTGCAACTCCAACCCCAGGCTTGACCCCGCTCTGCTGGTTCAGATGGAGGAGATCTGGCTTGTGGAAAGGGCTGGCTGGGAACTGTTTTCCTATCTCATGAGAATTTTCAAGATTTTGACATTTTCCCATCCCCATTTGGGACAAAATCAAAACCTCCAAAAATTTTGCAAACGGACAAAATGAAAAAAAATTTCAGTTCTGGTCACTTTAAAATCCCAATGTTCACAATTTTGAAATGTTTCATTTCTAGCTCAACCCTTTTTTTCTTTCTTTTAACCACTTTCAGATGAAATCCCTGAACATTGAACATTTCTAGTTGTTTTGCTTGGAAAAAACCAAAACTTTTCATTTTGAAAATGTCAGAATGGGACATTTTGACAATTTCAAATTCCCCGTCTTCCAACATTTTGTGCGTTGGGAAATTTGGCCAAACTTCTTCTCAGCGTATGTGCAACGTGCCGAGGGTGGCACCTGACCAGGATTCATCACTGAATTTGGTCCGCTGGTTGGATCATTAGCTTCCCCGGGCTGGGCATTGACCCTGTGCCGCAAAGATTTGGTTCAAATGAACCAGCGTTTGTTGGTGAAAAAATGGTTTGTTGTTTTCCTGCCCAGCTCCGTTGAGGGTGGTAGAAAGCCCAGAGCAGGATTTGAACGTCACAAGGGTTGTCTGTGCCACCTCACCACTGGACACTAGTGCGGAGCTAATGCAGGCCTAACTGCTTTGGCCATCTCAGGCTCTCTAACATGTCGGAGCTGGAGACCTTCACCTGCGAACTTAAGATGGATGGTGCTTGTCTCCTTGAATCCTGGCCTTCGATTGCTTGAGAGTAATCATTGCCTTCCCTGCTCCCAGAGGAACAGGAGAGCAGAGAGATCAGCTGGAAGTCTCTGAGGCAGGACTGGCCGTGCCCTGCTTTGCCTACCCCTCTGTTGTAACTGCATGAGGCATCTTCCCCTTAAATCCCTGTATTTCACCAGAATATCCGTAGAAATATTGCACCAGATCTGTGGCCGCCTTCGATTTCACAGCTGTCACTGGGCTGCACATCACAGTCACTCAGAATGCCATGGCAACAGGTACAACAGAACACAGGTCTTGCACAGAAAGCCCAGCCCCTGCCACCGGCAATGTAGGGGCTAGGATACACAGCTGAGCATTCTGATCCCATCGAGCAGAGGGAGTGGTCTCTCTCTCTCTCTCTCTCACACACACACACACATGCACGCACACAGAGTTCATTACAATATTGCTCACCTCTTGTTTTCTAAATTGTCCCACGTGGAGGCAAAAGCAGCCTCACTGCAGGGTTTTCTGCCCCTGGTCCTTTCCATGCAGCGCACCTGGCGCCAGTTCTCACGTGCCCTGTCACGTTAGTGAGGTGGGTTTGGGCCAGGCCTTGCCGGCATCAGGTCCGACTGTGCTGAGCTTTTCCTGGCAGCAGCCTGGGGTTTCGTCTGTTGGAAATAACGAGTAAGTGACCTCCTGCCCGTCTTGTCAGGGCAGCTTCTGATTATCGAGCTGTCCGTGGCACTTGTCATCGCTTGACAACTGAGCCGCAGCTGCTGCAGGGAGCTGCTGGTGCCTACAGATGAACCACAAGCTCCAGGACGAATGCACCTGGGATGCTGCACTCCAGCCAGGGCATCTCGACCCTGAGCAGACCTGGCGGATGGAAGGGGGCTCAGGGGCTGGAAGGGTAGATGTGTGGGGAAGGAATAAAAGAGCTGATCTAAGGGAGACTGAGCAGTTTGCAGATATCCAAAGGGTGGGAGCCCCATGCGCTGGAGCGTGTGATCAGCCCACAGAATGTCACACCCTGACCCAGGCCATGGGCTTGGGCTGATTACACCTGCCATCCCAAACCCAGTTGCTATTGATTGGGAGCGATGCTGCGTCTCCGCAGGGGAGTTTTGCCAGCTCTTGCGGAGAAGCCTTTGTTATTGGATTCACATAACAAGCACTGAAGCTGAAGTTTGGCATATGATTTTCTTATGAAATATTAATAAAAGTTCTGACAGCCGCTGGTGGCCCCGGGGTCTGCCTGGCCAAGCTGCTGTCCCTGGGGATCTCAGCTGCAGATCCCTCTGGGCTTGATTTATCTGATTGTCTTCCAACATGTATCAACAAAGATTGATGCAGTTTGCTGAGGGGGTGGGCTTTTGATGGCACTGAGAGCCTGTCTCTTCTGTGGGGCTTGGAGAGATTCCTGGGACACGTTTCATAGAAGTGAGGCTGTGTCCTTGGTCAGATTTCCCTTCCTTGCTTGCTGTGGTGTCATCTGCCACCATTCCTCTTGTGTCTAGTGCCTGATTGTCCCATCACACTGATGTAAAGCAGGAGGAACTCAAGGGAGTTACACCAGCCTACGGGGGTTGTGAGAAGAGACTCAGACTCCCCTGGCTAGTCAGTACTTTGTGCGGGGGCTGGATGGCTGGCTTTAGTGTAGTGAATAAGGGAAAGCCCATTTGAACCTGCGCATCAGAAAGAACACCAGGGAAGGAGCTTGCTTTGCCTGTATCTACAGCCTGCGTTTGTCTTCTTAATGGGAGCTCCACACTCGCTGATACAATAGACAGAAGACTTCCGTGTGGTGTATATGACCTGGCATGCTCTTACACAGAACAACAGAGTCCACGCATACCATGACGTGTGTCTGACCAAATCTTTTGTGTGAAAACATTCATGTAAGTTACATTGTGAGTATACATCCACACTGACACCCACATGCCCGGCTCCTGCCCTGGCCAGCACTCTGACACACCCAGCCGCAAAAAGACACATCCCCAGACCCTCCCACCCCCACCCCTGCACACCAGTAGAGACTAGACATGGCACACATATCACACACACAAACACTTACACACACACAGAGGCCTCTGGGTTTATTAGTGGTGCAAGATCAGATTTCTGAGGTCACCAATAAGCAGGGGAAGGGGTGTGTGGGGCAGTTTAAGCCTAAGAGCCCCCTTGGCTAGGAGAGTGGCAGGGGGAGCAAGGGGCACCTGGCCAGAGTACGACCTGCCTGAAGGATGCAAGAGAAGCCTGAGAAGGGGGTTCAGCCTATACAAGACCGAACGGGTGCAGCGGCCTGGCCCATCTCTCTGATAACCCGCCCGCCCACAAAGCCCAGAGGAGAGCTCCTGCCTAATTCCCCTGAGCCAAGATTAAACTTCCCCTTTTAAGAAAAATACCTCTGAGTACTGGGCCCATAATGCACTGACCTCAGGCGCCCTACAGCCCCAGGCTGAGCCAGCCCTTTCAGATCCAAGGGGTCCAGAGAGGCAAAACTGCACTGTGCCTGGAGGAGCTGGGTTCCCCTGGGGGCTCCATTTCCCTCTGCCAGGCGCTCCCTACAGTGCAGGGGGGGTTCCCGGCCCGGCCCAGTTCCGCACATTGGTACTGGAATCTCACAGGAGCCAGCTGCTCCCCTAGATCATGGCTGGAGAGATGCTGTTGGGCTAGGCAGATCTGGGTGTGAGCCGGCAATTCCCACGCTCTGTGAGGCCGTGCTGCCCGTAAGCAGCTGGCTCCAAATGCCGGCTAGGGGAGTGTGCCCCTCCTGTTCCTCCAAGCCAAGGACAGACAGGTGAGCTTGCAAGGCAGCTGCTCACCGCTGCACTGGGTCACATCTAGTGCTCCAGAGTGGGGGTGGGAGGGCAGGTACCATAAACTTTGTAGCCCTCTAGCTTCTTCCTGTCTAAGAGCTAGGAGAGAACTTAGTGCAGCACCGACAGCCAAGGGCTAACGGCCTTGAGTTCTGGGTTCTCGTCAACACCAGGCCAATGACTCACAATGTGAACCTGGGCCAGGGTTGTCGCTCCTGTGCCACAGTTTCCCCATCCCTGAAACAGAGGTAGTGCTCCTTCCCCACCTTCGTAAGGCCCTTTGACTCCTTTAGATAAAGGCTCTTTGGCCCAAAGACCTTGAATCTCATGTAGGCAGCAAAATAAACAAATGGACTGGGCCAAGAATGGTCTGTGTTGGGGGTCCGGGTGGGAATGTGGTTATTCGGGGTTGCTGCTGGGTGCTGAGCCCTTGGGAATCTGGTCTGTGTACGTGCAGAACAGTATTTGACAGTAAGTGCCTTGGCCATAGAGAGGGTCAGGATTAGGTCCTGATTCCCAGTCATGCTCCCTGGCTGCTAGTTGTCATCCTGCCCTCTGGTGATAATTATCTTTAGTATGGTTCATTTCTGCCCTCGCTGCTGTTCCCAGGCACTGCAGCCCATTGTAATAACAGGGACAATAAAATGGACCCTTTAAAAATAACGACAAAGCAAGGCAACATGTGAAGCAATGAGCCTTCCCAAGGAACTGCCCCAGAAGTAATTCCACGCCGGGGTGCGTCAGGGCCACTGTCACGTGGCATGACAGGCAGACAGGCAGGGGTCAGAGAGCCAAAGGAAGGAGAGGGGAGACCGATAATAAATCATGATTAGGGCATGGAGAGCCAGCCTGGGTTAATGAGGTTAAGATCTGTACCCTGAGGCTAATGGACTTGTTAGCCAGGTAGAAGATGCCTGTGTGAGAGGGGGAGAGAGCCTGGATGGAGAAGCATCTACCAGTGCAGAGGGGAAGGCACGGCAGCCTTGTTTCTGGACCGTATTGAAGTCCAGGGGACCAGGCTGTGGGGCCTAGTGGATACAGCACTGGTTTCAGACTTTGGAAACCTGGCTTCTATTCCTGGCCCTGCTGCTGGATGACTATGAGCAAATTAATGCCTCACTCTGTGCCTCAGTTTCCTCATCTGTAAGGTGTGGGTAATGTGATGAACTCCTGTGGAAAGTGCTCCATAGGAGATAGGTATTATTGTTATTACATTCCACCACTCTAGTTTCAGTCAGATACAGGCTATTTCTTCGCTTCCTGCCGAAAATGATTGTGTAGCATTGCTGCGCATGGGTAAAAGGTCACTTTATGTTCCGGCCCAGAAGTAGCTGCTTTTTAGAGATCGGGTAAGGGAGGTGAGGTTCTTGAGCTGCCAGCAGGATATCACCCTCTTATTTCTGGGGCTCTTCTTATCCACGTAGTGGTGGAGCGTTCACAAGATCCAAACCAAAGTGCTTGGAATAGTGAAGGGAGGGGAAAGGAATGAGAGAGGACAGGAGCCCGGGCACCAAATGTCACCTCTCTGCTCATGTGTAATAATGGCCCAGATTAATTGTGCTCTTCAGATATTCTCTGTAAATGTCAACTCGGGAGGCTTTATCCCCTGTCCTCATTAATCCCCAGCTCCTGTCTTGCTGTGACACTAGCTCCTCCCACTGCTCCGCTCCTCGTTCGTTTCAGAGAAATGCACTTGGGCGTGGGTGTGTGGGAAGAGTGACGGCTTGGCTGGAACGGCAGCCTGAGCACCTGTCAGCTCCCCGCGAAATATTCCTGGCATGCTGCTGGCGCTTTCACAAATCCACACCCAGGTGGCAGGTGGATTTGCCTCTTGGCCTCTGTGCAATGCTTTAGTCGCGGGGAACGTGCAGGAAGAAAAGCTCAGCGAGTGGGTTGAGTGGACAGCCGGAGAGCCAGGCTGCGGGTGACGCAGAGCGGGCGAGTGAGTGGAAAGCAGGAAGGGGGGAGTACATGCAGTGGTTGATTTGTTTGCTGGTGAACTGTCAGGGATTTGAGCGTGCACAGATGACTGGTGAGAGGGTCTTTCGGGTCCCAAAGCCACCACGAAAAGCAGCGACAGGAGGGTTCAGTTGGCAGCCGACAGCCTTGCGTTATCAGTGGTGGTGAAATCTCAGCCTGGGGAATCCCACAGTTCCCAACCTAGGGAATCCTGTGGCCTGCCTCACTCTGTGTGTCCTCGACATGGGGAATCCCATAGCAAAGCCCTGCTCTGCGAGCTCTCAGCCTGGGAAAGGCCTTGGAGCACCCTGGAGTACCTCGGAGCAGGGCCATTTGGTACATGCCTTCCCAAAGGTGCTGATTGATTAGGAAGGAGATTAAACCCTCTCCCCCTCCTGATTCCTGCACCAGCCCTGAGTCCCTTCATCCTGGACCCTCAGCCCGGCCCCTGGCTGCTCCTATGCCTGCGCCATCTGTCTGAGACAACCCAGCTCCCTCCCGCAGAGGCGGATGTGTTTGGAAAGCTGATCCCCACGCACTGGTGCCCTCTGATCGGGAACCCCTGCTCTGTAATCCTGCCTCCAGGCTTCCGCTTCTTGTCCTGTTCTCTTCTCTTCTCTGCAGCCCCAGGTAATCGCTGCAGCGTCCAGACAAGCCGGTCTCCATTGCTCACTTCCCTGCCTCCGGGGTGATTTTCCATTAGCAGCACTTGCCACTTAGACAGGGGAAGGATTTTCCACTAGCAGAAGCTGCGGCTTTTGGATGGAATTGAAAGGAGAGAGGGCCGGGCGGTTAGGCCAGGGTCCAGGCTGGGGGTTCTCAAACAGCTCGCTTCCCTACTCTAGCTCATTGCTTGAAATCTCGGCCAGGTCAGTAGCTGTGCCTGGTACCCCGGGTCTGGCAACCTGGATGGAATGAGTTTGGTAGGTCTCAGTGACGGGTGGCTGTTCCGAGAGCGCGGCATCTGTACGTACAGGCGGTGAGTGACTGGAGAAGGGGCAGGCAGAGGGCGCTGGAGAAGGGCTGTAGGGTGCCTGGGTTTGTTGCTGGCTTTGGCTGTGACACTCCTTCCGTCAGCGTATGACTGTGTCTGCATCACAGCTGCCAGCTCGGCTGCTTGAGGGCCCCTTGCTGGCAGCCTCAGCAAAGAGGCCAGTGGGTTACTGAGTGGCTTCCCCTCACCCCCCGAGGCAGGTGGCTGAGGCCCATTGGCAGGGCAGCTTGTGCTGCAAGGAAATGGGCTGGGGATCAGGTGCCCTTTGCCAGCCCTTTAGCTCAGTCGCTCCCTTCTGCAAGCCCCCGTGCTCTTAAAGGGAACTCACAGAAGTGACGCGCCTCCCCCCAGTTCTGTTACCCCTGGGGCATGTACCCCCCTCTTGCTGTACCATGCGGCGCCTCTCGCAGTAGAGAGGAGACTGGGATTGGCTGTAATGAAGCTCTGGGGGAGTCTTTACTGGGGCTGCCAGCCGCAGACAAACCCTATGGTTCTCCCCGGCTGGGTGCTGCACAGGGTTCCCCTAAATCCAGGCCTGGACCGAATAGTCATGGGAGGGAGTGCTGACCACACTCAGTCACTTCCCAGCCATATTCCTTGGCAAGGGTACTGGGGGAATGGCATGGGAGGAGGAGGAGCTGTGTACCAGGGGCTGCATCCCTCCATCAGTGGAGGGAGCTGGAGCCTGCCCTCTTAGGAGCCCTGGCCTTTGCGGGGGTCGTGTGACACAGGCTGGGCTTTGCTGCAGTAAGCCAAGCTGCACGTTATCCAGCAACCCAGAGGATATTGCACCAGCCCCTTTTATGTCTGTTCCCAGCACGGTGGTGAGGATGGTACCAGTGCTGGACAGACACCTGCACCTGGCTGAGCCAGAGGGGCAGTCACAGGGGAGCCCCCGCCATCCTGCAGCACCCTCGTGCTAGCTGTTGCTGTGGTCACTGCCACTCTGCTAGACAGTGAGCCGTGGCTCCCGGGTGGTGGCGAGGGGCAGTCGTAGTAACAATCTCCTGTCTCCAGGTGGCGTCCTCTCCCCCAGAGGCAGCTGCAGCCAGCTGGACGAGCGATCAGCCAGCCCCACAAAGGGGAGGCTGTTAATGATGTGGCTGTGGGGCGGGAGGGGTACCAACCTGGACAGTGAGGGGGGTAATTAGCCCCTGCAGGGGAAGCCTAAAAGCCAGGCCATCTGGCAGAGCTGGGCCAGAGCCTGCCCCTCAGGAGCCCCAAGGGCTGGCATGTGAAAGCAGCTGTAGCCAGCTGCCCTCGCGTAGTGTGCTGAGAAGCTGGTTGGAGGGTGAGATGCTAAGGGCCAATGCCTGGCCTATGGGGTCACTGCGCCTCTGCATGGCAGGTGCCTTCTCACCCCCTGCACCCACTACCTTCCTTCGTGAAAGAGCCTTTTAAAGCCATTTTTGTCCTCCCTTAACCCTTTTCTCTCCAGACTCTGGGGCAGATCGGCCCTGGGGTGAGCAGAGGCAGGCAGTGCACGTCACTGGAGCTGCCATGCTTCGCAGTGCCGTAGGGGTCTCTCGGCTCCTCAGCTGCCGTGCTCTGGACTCTCTCCCGGTTCCCAGTGTCTTTCCTGGCCTATGATTCCCAAACCAGAACTCAGTCCTGAGTTGATTGTATAGCTGGGAAATGCAAGAGCCTAGTGTGACGGGTTGGATCACAGAAACCCGCTGGGAGCTGCCACCTGATGTGCAAAAACTACTTCTGCCCCTGCTTTCCCTGCCAGCTTAAGACTCCAGCACCGTGTCTTGCTGAGCCAGACACACCAGTCTGCTCCAGCACAGACCCAGGGTCTGAAACACTTGCCCCAAAACTGCAGACTTAACTGAAAGCAAGTTAAGAAGTGTTCCTGCCCTTAACACTCAGATACCCAACTCCCAATGGGGTCCAACCCCCAATAAATCCATTTTACTCTGTATAATGCTCATACAGGGTAAACTCACAAATTGTTCGCCCTCTATAACACTGATAGAGAGTCATGAACAGCTGTTTGCCTGCCCCCCCCAAGATATTAATACATACTCAGGGTTAATTAATAAGTAAAAAGTGATTTATTAAATACAGAAAGTAGGATTCAAGTGGTTCCAAGTGTAACAGACAGAACAAATTGAATTACCAAGCAAAATAAAATAGAACATGCAAGTCTATGTCTAATCAAACTGAACACAGATAAAAACCTCACCAGTTCCAGTTAGCTTCCTTTTACAGACTAATCTCCTTCTAGTCTGGGTCCAACAATCACTCACACCTCCTGTAGTTACTGCCCTTTGTTCCAGTTTCTTTCAGGTATCTTTGGAGGTGGAGAGGCTATCTCTTTAGCCAGCTGAAGACCAAATGGAGGGGTCTCCCATGGGCTTAAATAAACTTTCTCTTGTGGGTGGAGACCCCCTCCTCTTTCCTATGCAAAGTCCAGCTCCAAAATGGAGTTTTGGAGTCACCTGGGCAAGTCACATGTCCATGCATGACTCAGAACTTACAGGGGAGCAGCCATGGTTCACATGCTTCCTTGAATGTCCTCAGGTAGACTTCTTATGTGGATTGGAACATTCCAAGATTCATTGTCCTTTAAGTGTTTCTTGATTAGGTACTTAATTTGCACATTCCTTTCTCCAGGAACTGACCAAATGCTCTACTAAAGTTATTTAGGTTTCAGAGTAACAGCCGTGTTAGTCTGTATTCGCAAAAAGAAAAGGAGTACTTGTGGCACCTTAGAGACTAACCAATTTATTTGAGCATGAGCTTTCGTGAGCTACAGCTCACTTCATCAGATACATACCGTGGAAACTGCAGCAGACTTTATATATACACAGAGAATATGAAACATATACACAATATACACAGAGAATATGAATATAAAGTTATTTAGAAATCAAGCCATTACACAGCCAATATTCATAACTTTGAATACAAAAATGATACATGCATACAGATAGGATTAATAGATTCAGTAGATCATAACCTTTACATAGATATGTTACATGGCATATGTAGCATAAAACATATTCCAGTTATGTCATATATATTCATAAGTATATTTTCATAAAGCCTTATGGGGGGCACTGTCACACCTAGGAATTGCCAGATTGCATCACACTGGTGGGCCAACCAGTCCAGGGTCCTATCCCAGCTGCTTCGGAGGCAGGTGCAGAAATGCGCACTGTGAAGAGTCATGCAATCACCTGCCCACATGAGAACCATCTCTTGGACCCCAGGCATTTAGTGTTTGTTCATGCCCTGAAGCAGCTGGGTTTGTATCCTCTCTCTTTTTTTTCTCCTATCTAGAGTAGCTCTGGATGTTGGGATCCTTTTTTGAATCCTGGTGGGCTATTGGCATTAATGATATCTTGTGGCAATGAGTTCCATAGGCTACTTACAGCCACCATTTTCTGTAATGATCCATTGACGATATACAAAACTGAAGGTAACTAGAAGTATCTCTTTGGATTTAGTTGGGCAGCTGCTGAATGTAATAATTGGTCAGCATCCTGATCCATAGAGCTTCACGTTTGTCTCGCTGCCCTGAGCCCAGGTGCCCACTCAGAGTCCCCTGCTAGCATGCGTAAGGTCTCCCGGAGTCAGTGCTCGAGGCAGGAAAGGAAGCCAGCTCTCTTGAGTGGAGCTGAGCGACATTCGTCAGACAAACCTTGTTTTCGGGGCAGAATGCAGATTCAAGGACCCAGTGGGATGGCACGAATTTGTGTCAAATTTGCCAGAATGTTTCAGTCAGAAAAAAAAACCCTGACAAATTTCAAATGTCTCCGTTCAACGTTTTCCGAACGAAACATTTCGTTTTTTTCAATTCAACTTGATGTTTCGTTTCAGTTTTTAAAAAACATTTTAAAATGTTCAGAATTGAGTCAAAATGTTTGGGTTGACTTGAGACACCTTTTTTTTAAACCTTTTGATTCACTACATTTTTTTTTTTTTAATTTTCAGTTTGGGCCAAAATGATTAAAATATAAATATACTGGATTTGCCAGAGAGACGAAGAATCCATTATTCACAGTCCTGCCCTGAGTGCCAGTCAGGTCCATCCATGGACCCACGCCTGTCCTATCATAGAATCTCAGGGTTGGAAGGGACCTCAGGAGTCATCTAGTCCAACCTCCTGCCCAGAGCAGGACCAATCCCCAGTTTGTGCCCCAGTTCCCTAAATGGCCCCCTCAAGGATTGAACTCACAACCCTGGGTTTAGCAGGCCAATGCTCAAACCACTGAGCTATCCCTCCTGCTGTTCCTTAGCCACCCATCAACCCCTCTGGAGTCCGGGGGGATGTGGATGCACATGGAGTGCAGGATCGTGCCCTGGGAATTGGAATATATTCTAAACAGACCCTCTCTCTGCTCTCTGCCCCCACCCCCGTTACCCATGTGCAGTGCCACTGAAATCCCTGCAAGTGGAGTGTGACTGCTGGCTTGGGTTTATTTAAAGGGATGGTGTAAGGGTGGGGGGCCCACAGCGTTGCCTCCCCTCTCCCCTCACTTTGGATCTGGTTCCACAGTCTGTAGTTGTCCCTATCTGTGTTTTTAAAACAAATGATCCAATGTATTTAAAATCTAGGGATGGAGTCTGCCCCCAGTGACCAGCTGAACAAGAACAAACCAGTTTGCGTAGCCAAGTGACCTGGAGAGACCCTTCAACAACAGACCAGTGTGGGTGCCCTGTGCTCCTGAGCAAACCTACAATGACAAATCAGCATGCGTGCCCTGCATGTAATAACAGACTCATCATGGGCACAGCCCAGTGCTATAGTGGTTCTGAACCCAGGGGTGCACATAGAAAGCACTAGCAAAATCAGTACAAACTAAAACTTCCTTCAGACAATGACCTGTTTATACTGCTCTGCATTTTCAGCGGTGCTCACGCAGTGCGTCGCGATCCCACAGTGAGTCGTGGAGTCACCAGGGCCAGTGTTAGACTTGCTGGAGCCCAAGGCAGAAAGCTGAAGCCTGAGCCCCACTGTGTGGGACTGAAGGCAAAACCTTCATTTTTAAGTGAGATAAAACTTAGGGGTAGACAAGAGAAATCAGACTCCTGACAGGGGTATCATAGTCTGCAGAGGTTGAGAACCACAGTCAGAGAGCAGCATGCGTGCTACCAGTCTCTGCACACACAGTGTCCAGAGGGAGTCAATTTAAGGAATCTTCTCTCCGTTTTCAAGTTTCCCAGGGGCTGGTGTTAGAACTAACGGTGTGTTCAGACAAACAAGCCCTCCCAGGCCACGCGCATGCTGCTGCAGCAGAGCTAATTGAAAGTGTTACCAAACCCCCTTCATCTTCCTCTCCTTTCCCCGGTGGGGCTCAGGGGCGCATTGTGATGCCTGATCAAAGCGGGCAGGTGCGGGGGAAGCGCTTTAAGTTGGCTCTGTTTACTCAAAGCCCCGGTGCTTCGTTTCGCCAGTGCAGCTTGTTAAGCCGGCTGGATTTCGTTGCACCGAGGCCTGTTTTAGGGGCAGCGGGATCAGTGGGATATCTCCTGCTGGAGCGGTCTCCATTGGCTCTCGGGAGCAATTATTTTTAATTCGGCTACCTGCACAAAAGGCTGGCACGTGGGAGAGGTCGGGGGCCGCCTCCTGGGGAGAGAGCACTTATCAGACAAAGCGAAATGAAAACTAACACTAGGGAAAAAACCCCAAACCCAGCACCATGAATATACATGGGGCACCCGGGGCCTGTTGTCTCTCTTCCGTTTGCACTTTGGTTCTGACTTTACTCAGGGTGTACCGTAGCAGGAATGCCCCCTCCCGACCCACCTGTGTGCTGCCCCTCACTCCAGGGCCAAAGACCTTGTCACTCCTTACAATTACCCCACTCAAAATGGTGACCAAACCAGAGCTCTGTCAGATCCCAGGGGCATGGAGCAAATCGCTAGGAATGTTCGGAAGAGAGCCCAGGAGTCCTAATTCCCTCTCCAGGGCACTGCAGGTGTTTCTTTGAGCCCACAGCTAGAGCTAGAGAAGACATCAGATATTGGTAGGTGAGCTAGCCAGCCCTACGGCTGGGTCCCGACAGTCGCCCATCGCCTTCTGCAGGAGCAGCAGTCCATCTGGATGGCGAGTCACTGAAGAACAGCTAGTGGGATGACAAGTTCTCTTAGTGATTTCTGTTGCCATCTTTAGTTATGGAGTCAGTGGAAGACACTAGGGCCTGGTCTACACTATGAGTTTATGACAGGTTTCAGAGTAACAGCCATGTTAGTCTGTATTCGCAAAAAGAAAAGGAGTACTTGTGGCACCTTAGAGACTAACCAATTTATTTGAGCATAAGCTTTCGTGAGCTACAGCTCACTTCATCGGATGCATACTGTGGAAAGATCTTCTACACTTTCCACAGTATGCATCCAATGAAGTGAGCTGTAGGTCACAAAAGCTTATGCTCAAATAAATTGGTTAGTCTCTAAGGTGCCACAAGTACTCCTTTTCTTTTTATGAGTTTATGTCGGATTTAGCAGCGTTAAGTCCGAATTAACCCTGCACCCGTCCACACAACGAAGCCATTTTTTCGACATAAAGGGCTCTTAAAACTGATTTCTGTACTCCTCCCCAACGAGGGGATTAATGCTGAAATCGACATCACCGTTTCGAATTAGGGTTAGTGTGGACACAATTCGAAGGTATTGGCCTCCAGGAGCTATCCCACAGTGCACCATTGTGACCGCTCTGGACAGCACTCTGAACTCAGATGCACTGGCCAGGTGTACTAGAAAAGCCCCGGGAACTTTTGAATCTCATTTCCTGTTTGGCCAGGCGAGCTCATCAGCACAGGTGACCATGCAGAGCTCATCAGCACAGGTGACCATGCAGTCCCAGAATCGAAAAAGAGCTCCAGCATGGACCAAACGGGAGGTACTGGATCTGATCGCTGTATGGGGAGAGGAATCCGTGCTATCAGAACTACGTTGCAAAAGACGAAATGCCAAAACATTTCCAAAAATCTCCGAGGCCATGAGGGACAGAGGCTACATCAGGGACGCAACACAGTGCCGTGTGAAACTTAAGGAGCTCAGACAAGCGTACCAGAAAACCAAAGAATCAAACAGACACTCTGGGACAGAGCCCCAGACATACTGCTTCTACGCTGAGCTGCATGCAGATCTGGGGGGGGGCCGCCACCACTACCCCACCCCTGTCCGTGGACTCCGATGATGGGGTACCCTCTGCCATGGCTGAGGATTTTGCAGATGGGGAAGATGAGGAGGAGGAGGAGGATGAGCTTGGGGAGAGCACACAGCACACCGTTCTCCCTGACAGCCAAGATCTTTTTATCACCCTGACTGAAATACCCTCCCAACCCAACGAAGCCGGAGAAGGGACCTCTGGTGAGTGTACCTTTTTAAATATAATACATGTTATAAAAGCAAGCGTTTTTTAATGATTAAGTAGCCCTGAGGACTTGGGATGCATTCGTGGCCAGTACTGCTACTGGAAAAGTATGTTAACATGTCTGGGGATGGAGCGGAAATCCTCCAGGGACATCTCCATGAAGCTCTCCTGGAGGTACTCTAAAAGCCTTGCAGAAGGTTTCTGGGGAGAGCAGCCTTATTCCGTCCTCCATGGTAGGACACTTTACCATGCCATACTAGTAGCAACTAATCTGGTATCATTGCATGACAAAGCCTGGCAGCGTATGGTCCCGGTGTTTACTGGCATTCAAGCAACATCCATTCTTTATCTCTCTATGTTATACTCAGGAGGGTGATATAGTTCATGGTAACCTGGTTGAAACAGCGGAATTTAATTAAGGGGACATTCAGAGGTGCCCGTTCCTACTGGGCTGTTTGCCTGTGGCTGAAAAGAAATCCTCCCCGCAGTTAACCACGCGGTGGGGGTGGGGGGGAGGATTGATGCTGAGCTGTTTGTGTTTGGCTAGCAGGGATCTTCCCTGATACCAGCCAGGCGGTGGGGGGAGGGGAAAAGCGATCATCCCAGAGAATTGGATGGGGGAGGAGGTTAGTTTGGTTTCTGCTGCTGCACGTTAACAGGAAAACTGCAGCAATAAATGGCCAACTCAACGGGCTTTGCTTGGTATGGGAAAGGAGGGGGCTGTTGTTATGAAGGTTGCAGAAGCCGAAAGACTATGACTTACCATTGCTGCCTGCAAGCCGAATTCTGTTGCCTGGCACTGCGTGTGTGATCTCTAACATCAAAGCCACAGACACTCAATATAAGATGCAAAATGCGACCTTGTACCAAAATCACATGTGCTATGTAATGTGAACAGTGTTGTTCACCGTGAAAGAGTATAGCCATTGTTCTGTAAAATGTATCTTTTTAAATACTTCACTCCCTTTTTTCCTCCAGCAGCTGAAAATGTTTCAAGCATCCCTCCTCCATCCCAAAGGCTAATCTCAGATAAGGCAGCGAAAAAAACGCACACGCGATGACATGTTCTCTGAGCTCATGCAGTCGTCCGGCACTGACAGAGCTCAGCAGAATGTGTGGAGGGACACAACAGCACAGTACAGAATGGTGGCCGATGAAATTGAGGAGAGATGGTGGCAGGAAGATCAGAGGAGGCAGGAGGCAAGGCTGGGGCTACTGCGGGATCAAACGGACATACTTCGGCGTCCAGTGGAGGTTCATAAACGGCAGCAGGATCACAGACTGCCACTGCAGCCCCTGCTTAACCGCCCTACCTCCTCCCCAAGTTCCATAGCCTCCTCACCCAGACGCCCAAGACGCCCAAGGTGGGGGAGGCTCCGGGCACCCAACCACTCCACCCCAGTGCACAGCCCAAGCAACAGAAGGCTGGCATTCAACAAGTTTTAAAGTGGCCTTTTCCTTCCCTCCTCCCCTCCTCCCACACCCCACCCGGGCTACCTTGTGAGTTATCTCCCTATTTTTATAATCAATTAATAAAGAATACATGTTTTTTAAATGATAGTGACTTTATTTTCTTTGCAAGCAAGCTGTGATCGAAGGGGGGAGGGTGGGTGGCTTACAGGGAATTTAGAGGCAACTAAGGGGGTGGGTTTTCATCAAGGAGAAACAAACAGAAGTGTCACACAGTACCCTGACCAGTCATGAAACTGGTTTTCAAAGCTTCTCTGATGCGCACCGCTTCCTGCTGTGCTCTTCTAACTGCCCTGGTGTCTGGCTGCACGTATTCAGCGGCCAGGCAATTTGCATCAACCTCCCACCCCACCATAAACGTCTCCCCCTTACTCTCACAGAGATTGTGGAGCACACAGCAAGCAGCAATAACCATGGGGATATTGGTTTCGCTGAGGTCTGAGAGAGTCAGTAAACTGCACCAGTGACCCTTTAAACGTCCAAATGCACACTCTACCACCATTCTGCACTTGCTCAGCCTGTAGTTGAACAGCTCCTGACTACTGTCCAGGGTGCCTGTGTACGGCTTCATGAGCCAGGGCATTAAGGGGTAGGCTGGGTCCCCAAGGATAACTATAGGCATTTCAATATCCCCAACAGTTATTTTCTGGTCTGAGAAGTAAATCCCTTCCTGCAGCCGTTTAAACAGACCAGAGTTCCTGAAGATGCGAGCGTCATGAACCTTTTCCGGCCATCCCACGTTGATGTCGGTGAAACGTCCCTTGTGATCCACAAGTGCTTGCAGCACCATTGAAAAGTACCCCTTGCGGTTTATGTACTGGCTGCCCTGGTGGTCTGGTCCCAAGATAGGGATATGCGTTCCATCTATAGCCCCACCACAGTTAGGGAATCCCATTGCAGCAAAGCCATCTAGTATGACCTGCACATTTCCCAGAGTCACTACCTTTGATAGCAGCAGCTCAATGATTGCGTTGGCTACCTGCATCACAGTAGATTTGCCCACTCCAAACTGATTACCGACTGACTGGTAGCTGTCTGGCATTGCAAGCTTCCACAGAGCTATTGCCACTCGCTTGTGAACTGTGAGGGCTGCTCTCATCTTGGTATTCTTGCACTTCAGGGCAGGGGAAAGCAAGTCACAAAGTTCCATGAAAGTGCCCTTACGCATGCGAAAGTTTCGGAGCCACTGGGAATCATCCCAGACCTGCAACACTGTGTGGTCCCACCACTCTGTGCTTCTTTCCCAGGCCCAGAATCGGCGTTCCATGGCATGAGCCTGCCCCATTAACACCATGATCTCCAAATTGCAGGGGACCGTGGTTTTAGAGAAATCTGTGTTCATGTCCTCATCACCGCGCTGCCGTCGCCTCCTCGCCTTGTTTTTCAGGTGCTGGTTCTGCATAAACTGCACGATAATGCGCGAGGTGTTTACAATGGTCATAACTGCTGCGGAGAGCTGAACGGGCTCCATGCTTGCTGCGCTATGACGTCTGCTGCTGCTTGGGCAATCCAGGGAAAAGGGCGCAAAACGATTGTTTGCCATTGCTCTGACAGAGGGAGGGGCGACCAACAACATGGCTTACAGGGTTGGCTTACAGGGAATTAAAATCTGGCTTTGCGAGAAACAGAATGGCCCTCAAGGATAGAACTCAAAACCTCAAGGATAGAACTCAAAACTGGCTTTAGCAGGCTGTTGATTTCACAGAAGGAGGGAGGAGAAAATGAATACAAAACAAATCTGGTCTATTTCTTCTTTTGATCCACTTCATCTATCTTTATACACCTTGCTGGCAGCAGACTGTGCAGTACGACCGTTAGCCATCATCATCTCCTGGGTGCTTGGCAGAAGACAGTGCAGTATGACTGCTGGGCATCATCATCTCCTGGGTGCTCACTAAAAGACGCAAAAAGAAAAGGAGTACTTGTGGCACCTTAGAGACTGTGCAGTAGGATGCCGGTAGGACTGAATCGCCATGAGATGAAACTTAAAAGGGAAATGACCTGGCTGAGTCACTCCCGTGTTTGCCCAGGCACCCCTGACCTCATCGAGGTCGGTTAAAAGAGCACTCTGGACTACGTCTACGACGGCTACCAGTCATACTGCACTGTCTGCTGTCAAAAGGCAATGAGCTGCTGCTGTGTGGCAATGCAGTACCAAGTCTGCCAGCAGCCAGGAGACATAGGGTGGCAGTGAGCTGAGCGGGCTCCATGCTTGCCGTGGTATGGCGTCTGCACGGGTAACCCAGGAAAAAAGGAGCAAAATGATTGTCTGCCCTTGCTTTCATGGCAGAGGCGGGGGGCTGACGATATGTACCCAGAACCACCCGCAACAATGTTTTAGCCCCATCAGGTATTGGGATTTCTACCCAGAATTTAAATGGGCAGCGGAGACTGCGGGAAGTCGACGGTTGCCTCAGTACTGTGGACGCACTCCGCCGACTACATGCACTTAGAGCATTTGTGTGGGGGGGGACACACTCAACTGTATAAAAATGCTTTCTACAAAACCGACTTCTATAAATTGGACCTAATTTCATGGTTTGGACAAGGCCTTAGTGCCCTGGACAGGGAGCCAGGCCCAGAACTGCTGGGATCTTCTCTTTAACTCTCCTGTGACTCTAGACAAGTCACCCCCGCCCCTGTCCCACCCCATAGTTTCTCCAGCTGGAGCATGGGGACACAGGCCGCGGCGAGATCTGCGGAGGGATTGTTGGTATATAATTGGACTCCTCTGCAGTTCCCCATCCGTGCGTAGGTGCAGGGCACTGGCACTGGGGCCTCCGCCTTTGCATGCTGCAGTTTCAAAAGGCCTCCAGACCCTTCACCAAGAGTCACCGAGCACAGAGGGCAGGTTCGCACCCTGCGCCGGATAAAGGGGATGATCCAGCATCCCCTCACATTGACCCAGTGTGACATCCATCCCCAAGCATCACTGGCATGTCTCCAGATGGCCGATGGTCCGTCACAGTTCATAAGGCTACATACATCACTGGCAGCGGGGTCATGACACAGCACGAGAGGTTGATCAATTTATCTCCTAAAGCTAAAAAATAGATAGGAGCTGTGCTACATTCCGCTGCTGCACAGGAGTCACTCACCCAGCACTGAAATGCAGCCACTTTTGGGGTGGAATGCAGCAGCTGCTTAACAGCCATAAGGCAACGTCTCTGGCCCAATTTCCCTATCGCTACTCGGGGCTAATGGTACTGACCATTCTTTGTAAAGTGCTTTGGGATCTATAAATCAACCTACTCAGGGTTATTTATTAGAAGCAGCCACCAGGAGGCTTTGCCTGTTGGTCAATAGAATAACTGATGCCTATAATTCTCAGGCTCCTGTCTTGCAAACAGAGCCTTTCCCAGCAGTGTGTGATGTTCCTGTAAAAGACAAGCAAGTCTAATGATTGGCTGGGAAGCCCGGGCACCCTGAATCACTTGCATGTTCAGACACTTAATAGAAGGCTCCTTGTTCCCTTTCTGAGACCAGATTTCTTAGAGTCCCTGCTGGTGCCCAGCACCTGAGTCACCAGCTTTGGGGAAAGGAGGAGCTGTACTGAAGTCACATCCCTGCAATCGCAGCCTCCTCGGAGAAGTTAGGACACCAGTGGGTGTCATTTGCATTTTGCCACCTGCAATAAAAGCTCTGACAAGGAAACAGGCTGGAGGCTCTGTGATTGACAGGACCACCCTGCAGAGCTAGTGCTCCCCCAGACCTGCTGATCCGGGGACTCTTCATTTTATGATGCCCTCTAGCTGGTAGCTGTAGAAGCTTCTTATCCTCTTATGTGGCCAGCCTAGAGAGGGGACATGTAGTCCAGGCTGACCAGTGGCCCAGCTCAGCTTAGTGTGGCTCTGCCGCTAATGTACGGTGTCGTTCTGGGGAAGTCTTTTGAGCAGGGGGTTGGACTAGATGACCTCCTGAGGTCCCTTCCAACCCTGAGATTCTATGGTTCTAAGTCCCTTCACCTCTCTGTTTCATTTAGAGCTGGGTGACATTTTTCAAGTACAACACTCCTCCCCCCGCCCCCCGCCCTTTTATTTTTTGGCCAGAAAATGAAGATTCAAGTTGACGGAAACAATTTGCAAATTCAGCTCGATTTTGGCAAGTTGTTCCAGTTGGGGAAAAAAAGAGAAAAAAAACCCAGCAAGGTTGAGACGGTTCGTTTGAGCCCTTCCAAACCGGAGCGTTTCCCCTTTTCGTGCCGGGAAGACGGCTGGTTTGGAATTTCCCTCCGTTTTCTTTGGAAAGGGCGTTACTGATGGTTTTAAGAGCTTTGGAGTGGAAATGAGCGTCTCAGGTCTGTGCCGACTGAAACGTTTCGCTTGCCATGAAGCGAAACCTTTTTTGATTTTCCGTTCGCTGAACATTTTAAAACGGTTTTGTTTTGAGCTGACCTGAAATAGTTTTGTTTGGTTTTTCAGACCTGCACCTGAACCAAATACACAGCTAGTTGGAGACACACGGTTTTAGCCCCACCTCTGTAAAAGGGAGAGGAAAATCTCTAGTGTCTCATTCTTTCTTCGTGCTCCCCTGTCTGTCTGTAGCCACGTGCTGGTTTTTGCCTTATCCTCAGATTGTGAGCTGGTGGGGGCAGGTATTTTTGTTCTATGTTTGTACCGCACCTAGCACAGTGGGGTCCTGGTCTGTGACTGGGGCTCTTAGGTGCTACTGTAATATAAATCAGAATAAGGATTCCCTACCTCACAGGAGTGGGAGAGCTGTGAATAGAGGTGGCTGAGCAGCCGAGAAACCTGCTACTAAACAGAGTGCTGAATGAGAAACCAGGTCTGGATGGTTTCAGAGTAACAGCCGTGTTAGTCTGTATTCGCAAAAAGAAAAGGAGTACTTGTGGCACCTTAGAGACTAACCCATTTATTTGAGCATAAGCTTTCGTGAGCTACAGCTCACTTCATCGGATGCATACTGTGGAAAGTGTAGAAGACATTATATACACAGAGACCATGAAACAATACCTCCTCCCACCCCACTCTCCTGCTGGTAATAGCTTATCTAAAGTGATCACTCTCCTTACAATGTGTATGATAATCAAGTTGGGCCATTTCCAGCACAAATCCAGGTTTTCTCACCCTCCGCCCCCCCACACACAAACTCACTCTCCTGCTGGTAATAGCCCATCCAAAGTGACCACTCTCTTTACAATGTGTATGATAATCAAGGTGGGCCATTTCCAGCACAAATCCAGGTTTTCTCACCCCCCACCCCCCTTTTTTTTTCCAAAAACCACACACACAAACTCACTCTCCTGCTGGTAATAGCTTATCCAAAGTGACCACTCTCCTTACAATGTGTATGAAAATCAAGGTGGGCCATTTCCAGCACAAATCCAGGTTTTCTCACCCCCCCACCCCCATACACACACAAACTCACTCTCCTGCTGGTAACAGCCCATCCAAAGCGACCACTCTCCCCACAATGTGCATGATAATCAGGTCTGGATGCTGGCCTGCTCACAGCCCATTGTGTCCGTGTCTCCTGAGGACTCGTGCGATCAGTGTTTTGCTTGCAGGAGGCCTCATCTGAAGCAAATCTGGGGGCCTGATGCTGAGATTCATGCAATCAAGCTGCAGAATCTGGCTCGTGCCATGACAGAAGAAATTTGTTTGGGGAGCATGTAGTTTGGCAAGCTCAGTGCCCTCCAATCAAGAAACAAAGAGGCCCGGTCATGTGACATCGGTGAGAAGTCAAAAAGCTTAGACAGGTGAAATTCATCCCTGTGCAGAGACATAGATTTGTCACCTTCCTAATTGCTGGTACTGGACCCCTGAGGCCCCGTCCCCTTCCTCACCCCTTCCCCCGAGGCCCTGCCCTGCTCCACCTCTTCCCCCAAGTTCCCGCCCCCATTGCCACTCCTCTCCTCCCTTCCCTCTCCCCATCACTCGCTGAAGGCAGGGTCTGTCTCGGGTTAGGGTGAATAGATGTCCCGATTTTACAGGGACAGTCCCGATTTTGGGGGCTTTTTCTTATATAAGCTCCCATTACTCCCCACCCCCTGTCCTGATTTCCACACTTGCTGTCTGGTCACCCTATCTCGGTTTAATGAACCGATGCCTCCCCAAGTTAACCAGACTTTTGGTTCGGGTCGGGGATGCCATTTAGGGTTGCCAGGTCCCCTTTTCGACCAGACTTTCCAGTTGAAAACCTGGCCACTGGACACAGAAGCCAAGAAGCAGGCCGTCCCTAGCAGAGAGCCAGCACAAGATTTGTGGGGCCTTGGCGTTGTGTTGTCTCTGTAGTGTGGTGAATTCCACCCATTAGAGAATCACAGCTGAATGCAGACTCGGGCTGCTGCACTCCAGTAGGTTTGTACTGAGGATCTGTACGATTCTGAATGTTATGATTAGCATTACTATTCATTATTTGCACTACCAGAGCACCTGGGAGCCACAGTCAGGACCAGGACCAGGACCCCCTGGTGCTGAGCTGTGTACAAACAGAACTAAAAGGCGGTCTGCATTGTGAATGGCCAAGACTAACAAAGGGATTCATAATAAAATCCTGATCCATTTGCTGGCAATCGGCTACCAGCCAAAGGGTCAAACAGACCCTTGGTGAAGAGCAGGGTGTAAGGGGTTATTGGCTCTTTGTAAAGCCTTGGTACGTGCTGCTGTTATTGTGTCGGCTTTATGCGCTGGGGTAAAGAAAAGAAATAATTGATTAATGAAAACAATTTTTATGGAGGCTGGAGAAGTCTTTAACGAGCTCCCATCCACTGCAGCTGTTAATTGGTGCTTTTAATAACCTGTTGGCGGTTACATGGCATTCTGCTTAACACACCTTATTAAATTTATGCTTTTATTAATGGGGAAGGTGGCGTCATGTTTAATAGCCAATTGTTATTTTGCTAGCACACAGTAACTGTAAAAAACACTCTCAAGTTTTATTAGACCAGTTTCCATTAATATCCATATTTAATATGCCAATGCAATTGGTTTTTCTTTGTATACAGACATCCATTTCCAGTGTCTGTCATCCCCACACTGCAGCCCTATTCTAGTGCAGTGGTTCTCAAACTTTTGTACTGGTGACCCCTTTCACATGGCTAGCCTTTGAGTGCAACCCCACTTATAAATTAAAAACACTTTTTTATATATTTAACACCATTATAAATGCTGGATGCATATGTTTGGGTTGGAGGCTGACAGCTCGCAACCCCCACATGTAGTAACCATGTGACCACCTGAGGGGGCCCAACTCCCAGTTTGAGAACCCCGGTTCTAGGGCACACAGCCCAGGGAGTGAAACAGACAACTAGAAAGCAAATTAAAAGAGACCCAATATCTTAGACGTCACAGGCCTGATGCAGGAATCTCTGGGTGGAATACTAGGGCCTGGATTATGCAGGTGCTCAGCTGAAGCTAAGGGTTCTGTCTAGCTATAAATGGTTTGTATAATGGACTGAGCAATAGCTGAGATGTCAGGAAATTTGGGTTCAAATCCCAGCGCTGCCCCAGACTGGGTGTGTATCTTTGGGCAAGTTGCTCTTTGGCCCAGGCTCCTGCCCAGGGTTGTAGAGGAGCATTGCCCCACTCAGCATTGCAGGCGCTCCCACCCACCTCCTGGGAATTAGGCATTAAATACCTGTAGGATCTGGACTGAAGAGCAGCACAGCTCTTCCTGTATTAGTGGAAAAGAAAAAATACAGAATGCTTCCTGTATTAGTGGAAAAGATTTTTCTGGTGCACTGGAGGAAATCCACCTCTCTGGGAGGAGGTAGCTAGGTCAACGGGGAAAGAGTTCTTCCATCAACCTACCAATGTCTACCCTGGGGGTTAGGTCGACCTGTCTGCGTTGCACAGGGCAGGACATTTTTCCCAGCCCTGAGTGATGTAACTAGGTGGACTTAAGTTGTAGGTGTAGACAAGGCCTAAAATGTCTCAGTCCCATTTTTGGAAGTCTCAGGCCTGGTCTGCAGCTAATACTAAAGGCTGGTCTACTCCAGAAAGTTGGATCAACCCAGCTATGTTGCTCAGGAATGTGAAAAGTTCACACACACCCGTCCCCCAGGGGTGCAGTTAAGTCAGCCTAAGCCCCACTGTAGCATGAGGGTAATGGAAGAATTCGTCTCTCGACCTAGCTACTGCCTCTTGGGTAGGTGGATTTACCACAGCAGTGGGCAAGGTAGGAAGTGCCCACGTGACAGTGCTACAGAGGCACAGTCACAGCCGTAGCTGCTCTAGTGCAGACTCCCCAGAGTCTCAGTGAAAGTGGCCTTTAGGCTCCCAAGAGCCCGTCTTTCAAAGGTGTTTAGGGCTTGTCTACACTACAGGGGTGTGAGTTCTAAAGCACTCGAACATGTTGTGCATTCATTGGTCTCGTAGACCATGCTGGTGTGCTTTAAAGCGCACTAGAGAGCCTGCAGTGCACACCAGCAGGGTCTACACAGACCAATGAATGCGCAGCATGTTAGTGCACTTTAGAAACCGTCCGCATAGAGCCCATCTCCATGCCATGTAGACGAGCCCTGAGGCAACCAGTGAATCTCCCAGGCTCCTAGTGGGATAGAAAAAAGCACCTAAGCAGTTTAAGTACCTAATTCCCATTGAAAGGTGAAGGGCAATGCCTAAATACCTTTCCAAATCTGGGCCTTAATCTCCGGGCCTCGGGTGCCCTTGTCTAAAATGGGAGAAAACGCCCCTACCTCCTGATGTGGCTTGGGGGTGATGCTCAGTCCCTGCTGGGATGAGGACCCTGTAGAGCTTGTTACTGTCCCAGGCCACAACCAAAACTCCATGACTGGTGAAGGGTCAGGTAGACTGAAAACCCCTTTCCCTGTTCCTAGCCCGTTGTATTATTGCTAGCACAGGCCAGGGAATTGGTGTTTCAGAACGTATCTGTGGTTAGGGCTGCAGGGTCCCTTTGGCTGAGGGCATGTGCATGGGGAGCCTGGTCAGTGGGAGACGGGGATTTTACGGTTCAGGGTTTCCATAAGTGAGGCAGTAACTCCCTGACACCTGGAGGGAAATAACCCGAGCAGAGTGGAAACGATTGCTCCCTGCTCCTCTTCCTGCCCATGGGCAAGGCATCCTGCCTTTCAGACCTGTGCGGTTCAGGGCTCTAGAGGATGAGATTGTGCTGATCTCTATGGAAGGTGGTCAAACCACACATGCTTTAAGCAGCACTAAGTACTATATAATGCCTCTTATCTCAATGAACATGTGGAAGAAAAATGCAATCTTCACTCTTAGGTTGTTTGCAACAAGTCAGAGACAATTTATTCTCAAGCAATTGCAAGGGGGAGAATGTGCATGGACAGGGATTCCCCCTTCCTAGGCAGGTCTCTGCCTGATAAACAATTAGGGCAAACATTTTATACCGTTTGTTGCATACAATAATGATCAACAGCTGCGTCTTGTTTACACATATTCCTTCCTGATATCTCACTTTTCTCAGCAGTTCCTGCTACAGTCTGCGTTCCATTCTTATCCAACACAAGGTTAAAACAGCAGCTCTTTCAGTTTTTCCACTCGCTTCCCACTCGCCCAGGCCCTGCCTTAAAGTCTCGCGTTATTAGAGTTAGAGTGAGCCTGACTCTATTCCTGACTCTGTTCCTAAGAAAACTAAGATGTCTGCGTCCAAATCCCCTTTTTTACTTCCACAAACTTTACAGACCAACCACCACTTCTGCCAGTGAAATTCAGCCCCCTCTGGAGTGGAATGGAACAGCTGCTAAACAGCCACACAGCAATGTTGGTTAGAGGTCATACTCCCCAGCACTGAAATGCGGCCCCCTCTGGAGTGGAATGCAGCAGCTGGTTAACAGCCAGACAGCAATGCTGGTTAGAAGTCATATCCCCAGTCCTGAAATGCAGCTTCCTCTGGAGTAGAACAAGGTAGCTGTTTTACAGTGCACAGTAATGCTGCACTGGGGTCACTCACCTAGCACTGAAATGCAGCCACCTCTGGAGTGGAATGCAGGAGCTGGTTAACAGCCACAGAGCAATACTGGTTAGAGGCCATACCCCCCATCACTGAAATACAGCTGCTTCTGGAGGGGAATATGGCAGCTGCAATGTTCCACAACAATTCTGAACGGCTAGCGAAGAGCAGGAAAGCCAGGGGGATATAGAGACAGACAGCAATTACCTGCATTGGCTTTTGGCCAGAATTCTGGGGATGATTTAGGGGGAAATGCCAGATGGAATCTTTACTAATCTATTAAATAATAATCATTAATACCAATGGTACCTTTGATAGATGCCTTCATCCAGAAGGACCTCCAGCTCCTGCCTCCTCCTCCACAGCTGCAGCAGGGCCCCATCCTGCGAACCTGTGTGGCTCTGATGTGGACAAAGCGGGAGGGAGCGAATTTGGGGTCTCCAGAGAGATTCGTGTCATGGAGACACTCAGATGTTAGGGTGAGGAGCGAAGGTGTTCACACTTCAGAACTGTGACCAGGTGTGGGGGGACATTGTGTGCCCCACTGTGCAGGCGAGGAGTGGGGCCAGGGCTCCATGACTGTACCTCTAGCAGCGTCTGCAGAACATCTCCGCTGGGGGCTCCCCACTGCTTGACCCCCCATATGCTGGCTGCAGGCACGGTTTGCAGGATTGGGCCCTAAGAGGGATCCCCCATCCTGTGTTCCATCCCAGTACACAGCTGTCCATTCGCCCTGGATCTCCCCATGCTTCACAGCCAATCACCCTCACAACACCCTGTGTGTCAGGTCGGGGTCACCCAGCTCGGGGGTGGAGTCCTGTCCTGCTCAGGGGGTTGGCAAAGGAAGGGGAGGCACATAGCAGCTCCACCTCCTCTGAGCTCCAGGCACCAAATAGGGCCTGGCATAGGCAACTAGACTTCCACAGAGCTGGTAACACAAAGACCCGCAAAGACACAGCCAGGCCATTCATATGGGGAAGCTGACCTGGCGCAAAACCATACTGGCCCCAAGAGAACAAATGACCAGCCCCGACGGGACCTATCCAGAGCCCTGCTGGGCAGGTCATTTCCCAAGCGCCAAGGCCCAGTGGAGCCAGATTGTGAGCTGAGGGCAGGGGGAGCCTTAAGCCCAGCTGGCCTGCCCAGTGCAAGGGCCAGGGACAATAGCAGTCTTTGTAAATAGGGGGTACAGAGGCTGCTTCCTCTGTGTGACCCAGGGTGCAGACTGTCTCAGCGGGAGCAGGAGGAGGTGTGGGCATGGTCCCAAGGAGCACATGGTAACATCCCAGAGCTCTGGAAGGACAGAGCCCATGTGCTGCCCCTTACCCAGGGCTGTGGGTGAGTGCTACCATCTTGCCTCTATTCCTAAGCCCCCAGCATCTCTGGCACAGGGACAGGCCTGGCGCTGCCAGGCTCCATATTTAACCACTTCCTACTGAATTATCCTTTTGTGTTCTGCCCATGTCAAGATTTATTGACCCACCAGCACAGTGTCTACCTACAGGGGCCATCAATCTCCCCGGCTGACAGTAACTCGCACTTAATACATGCATATGAAACCCGTAACGACTGTCATGCCGCGTATTAAGTGGGTTGAATTAGAGATGTGAAAAATGAACCAAAGCAGCTGAGCCCAAACGGTGAGTGAGGGGATGCCGGCGGATTGCGGCTGACAGGGAGCAGATGGGGTGCGGGGGTTATTGATGGGGTCGTTAGGAGGAATCCATCAGCAGCCCCAGGCCCCTAATTCCTGGCATCCGGGTTGGATAAATTGGGTGACAGCCCAGGCAGGAAGGGAAATCGGCTCCTTCCCTTCAGCCTCCATCCTGCGGCTTGTTTCCAAGAGTTGCTAGGAGCCTTTGACCCCTGCAGGCTCCAGTGGCCACGGAGGGCGCTCTGTCATTTTCACCAGTAGCTCCTTACCTCTGAAGATCTGAGTTCAGAGTATCTTTGTCACTTTGGCAATGCCTGTTTGGCACCCCGAGCGACCAGAGCAGGCCAATCCCCGGCAGTGCCCATGACTGCTACAGCAGCATCAACTCTTGCAGGTGGGAACAAGCCAACCCTGAATTTAGGTCCTGGAAGGTAACCACTGAGATTCTGGCCTTTTAACTGTCTGCAGAGGGTGTTTTAAGTTGCAGTTTGCCACAGTTTTTGGGTACCCAGTCGGGACGGGAAGGCAGCTTTTTATAACATTGTATGCTGCTCATGCACCTTACAGGGTTTTCAATACATAGTATCATCTCAGGGCATCAGTGCAGCTGGCTCAATGGAGACCTCCGCTCTATGGTCAGCTGTGTTCCAAAAAGCTGACAAGTTGTTGGGATGCATAAGGGAGAGGCTGGAGAATATTCTCATGCCTTTATATAAGTCAATGGTGCAGCTCCGTTGAGTACTGCAGGCCTGAGCAACCCATCTCTCAAAGGATATTGAATTGGTGGGGAGCCAAGGAGGGGCGATGATGAGTTACCTAGGGAGGTGGTGGAATCTCCATCCTTAGAGGTTTTTAAGGCCCATCTTGACAAAGCCCTGGCTGGGATGATTTAGTTGGGGTTGGTCCTGCTTTGAGCAGGGGGTTGGACTAGATGACCTCCTGAGGTCTCTTCCAACCCTAATCTTCTGTAATTCTATGTAACAGAAAAGCTTTTCTCCCAGCTGTGTGGCAGGTGTTTGAGCTAGTGTGGGTCAACAAAACCAGAGTCTGAATCAATCTGCAGTGTTGCCAACACTGGTGACTTTATCTTGAGTCTCACGATCATAGGAGGTTTCTTAAAACTCCAGCTGCTGGGATCAAGAGAACCTGATTTCCACTGGGGAAAAAAGGAAGTTTCCAGCCCTCCCGATGGCCCAGAAAAGCTGGAAAATGTGATGTGTGTGCACCTTAAACGCGCAGAAGCTGAATGCAAAACGGATCGTTTTTTAAAAAGCTCATGATGTTAAAGCCAGTCTCCTGATTTGGGGGGCCTGACTCCTGATATGTGAACTCTTGGGGTTGGAGGTACTGAATCTCATGAAAAGCCCCTCCCTTTCTTGATCAATCAGGTTTCACCTCCTTGGCCATCATGATGTTATAACTAGCGTCTTTTAGAGTCTTCCAGGAAAACAGGGTAGGCAAGACCTGAATTGCTAATGGAGATGACAAGCAGAAAACATCCCCCACCCCCACTAAACACACACACACACACACACTCTGTGTGTCGCAAAGAAGCAGGTCACAAGCAACCCCCATTGATTTTTCTCCGCAGGCCACCTTTAACACGATGCCACAGCAACCTGCTCCCAGCAGCATCCACTCCTGTGAGCAGGAATGTCTGCATCAAACGCTCCGAGGTAATATCCCCCGTGGGACCCGTTGGGAGCACGCCTTCCACCCGGCTCTGTGTGTCTAATAACTGGCTATGCCATTGCTCCGCTCCCTCCTGGGGGCAGTCGAAGGAAAACAAACACAAAGAGCTTTCAGCTTCAGTGCTAATGAGGAAACCGCGTTGTAGGCGGCCCAACGGCCTGCATCCTGCCCTCCGCCATCCTACTGGAGTGCTCACGTCCTCGTGCGCCATATGGGTGCCCTTCGGAGGAGTGTGCAATTGACAAGCAGAGATAAGTGCTCAGCACTGGCTCTGGCAAGGCAGTTAAGCGAATGGAAAGAAAAAGAAGCCGTCATATCACGGCTGTGACCATAGGGGAGGCCGATCTCATCAGCACGCTGCGGCTCTCCCAGCACCTTTGTTGTCTCTTTTCTGGGGCTGACGTTAGATTGCTTTCCAGGCAAGATGCTCAGGCTGGGGTTTTCAAAGCGAGTTAGGGGCCCAGTTTCCACTGAAATCCAACGGGGGTCAGGGTCTTACGCACCTTTGAAAAGCGCAGCCCTGAGCCTCAGATCTGATCAGCTGTAACAGGGATCACTGGCAATCCCCAGCCAGCCTGCAGCTCATGGTGAGTTGTGCAGGGAATAGAGCTGGAGAAACAAAGAGCTGGTGGGGCTAAGGTGGACAACACCTGCTTTGAGAAGGTCGGGAACTGTATCTGGGGGGGTTAGGGGTTGTTTCTGGCAGCCCTGCCTCTTATGTCTCCGCCAGTTCCCTCTGAGCTACGGGGCTCCAACACGATGCCAGGCGCGGCTAGCAGCAGCTTCAGAGCAGAGGAATTTGTGCAAGGCTGCTCTTCGGCAAGCTGAGCCCCCGCTTCAGAAGCTGAATGCAGCTGTCTCCCCCCCCCTCTCCCCCGCAGACCGGCCAGGGGTGTATGCACCATCCACGCCCCCTGCAGAAGATGTGCCCATTATTAGCAGTTGTCATAAAGACAGCTAGCATTCCATACCCTCCCTCCCAGGAGGCATGCCTCACAGCATGGGAAAGGCTGATGTAGCTTTTTGCGTTCTGGCCCTCACTCTCTCTTCTTACATGCTTTGGGCAATTAGTTAACACTGATGCAATCAATGGGGCATCTCACACCTCTCCGAGCTATTGGTTCAGGCTCTCTGCAGACTCAGGCAGACGCTCCTGCATCATGTTTTCAAGGGTTTCTTCATGAGCAGAACAGCTAGAGACTTTTCCTTTAAATGAAAGCTGGGCATCTGGAGAACAATTGCAAGGTCTGTCTAAGTTCCCAAAGCAAGTCCTTTGTGCTCCCGAGAGAGGCTCTGGAGAAAGGAAACACTGAGAGAGAAATGCCTTGTTAACGCAGACTAATGCCTGGCTCAGGGCATGTGCATGCACTGCCCTCTACTGAATAGAAGAGGAAGATGGAAGAGCCATACTGTAGTGCACGGTTTCAGAGTAACAGCCGTGTTAGTCTGTATTCGCAAAAAGAAAAGGAGGACTTGTGGCACCTTAGAGACTAACCAATTTATTTGAGCATCAGCTTTCGTGAGCTACAGCTCACTTCATCGGATGCATACTGTGGAAAGTTTAGAAGATCTTATTATATACACACAAAGCATGAAAAAATACCTCCTCCCACCCCACTCTCCTGCTGGTAATAGCTTATCTCAAGTGATCACTACTTTAGATAAGCTATTACCAGCAGGAGAGTGGGGTGGGAGGAGGTATTTTTTCATGCTTTGTGTGTATATAAAAAGATCTTCTACACTTTCCACAGTATGCATCCGATGAAGTGAGCTGTAGCTCACGAAAGCTTATGCTCAAATAAATTGGTTAGTCGCTAAGGTGCCACAAGTCCTCCTTTTCTTTTTACTGTAGTGCATGGCTTTCATTTGCTTTCTAGAATCTGAAAACCCACATAAGCTATGAGCCCTGATACACGGCCCACGACAGTTCGGCTCTGTGGTTCTGGAGCAGAATCCGTTCTATCCTGCAAGGGTAATAAACTGGCCCAGCATGTCTCCCTCTAGTGGTGGCACCAGATTAACTACAACAGCTTGCTACCTGCAGCTAAGAAGTTTACATCTGTAGTCCTGCTGGTAGGGTCTTGTGCTTTTCAGGGTTTGGTCCCTCCTGTTGTCCTGTTGGACACACACAACGCACAGTCAACCTGTGGAACTCCTTGCCAGAGGAGGTTGTGAAGGCAAACTCTATAACACAGTTCAAAAAAGAACTAGATAAATTCATGGAGGACAGGTCCATCAATGGCTATTAGCCAGGATGGGCGGGAATGGTGTCCCTAGCCTCTGTTTGCCAGAAGCTGGGAATGGGTCACAGGCAAATGGATCACTTGATGATTACCTGTTCTGTCATTCTCTCTGGGGCACCTGGCATTGGCCACTGTCAGAAGAGAGGATACTGGGCTAGATGGACCTTTGGTCTGACCCAGTCTGGCCGTTCTGATGTTCTTACGTATGTCAGGTTGTAGGCATGGGTGGGGTAGCTGATGACTGTGGTGTCTGCACTGCGTGCCTGTGGAGTCAGCACATCTCATAAGGGCAGGAGTCCTTTCCTGGAGCGGGGAAGCCGGGACGGCGGGTGCTGTGTGCTGTGCTATGATGAATGTCTCGTTTCATCTCTGATCACGTTGCCAGGGAACCATGCAGCGCAGTGACTGGCCAAAAGGAGGGGGAAAGGAATCCCAGGTTAAAAAGTAGCCCCTTCTGGTGTTCAACAAATGATCCCTCGCTGCCGGATAGTGCAGAGCGCAGCAGCACCAGGGAACGTGCCTGTCCCTGGCCTGCACAGGCAGGGCTGTCACTGAGAGCTCCAGGGGCTTGGGACCTCTGGGAACAGGGCGCAGGGAAGGGGGCTGATGGCATGCTAGGCTACAGTGGGAGGGCTGGAGCTGACAGGTTAACGACAGAGCAAATCGTCCACTTGGTTGTTGCAGCAGTGAGCTAAGTCTGAGAACTAGAAAGCTGAGCCAGCAGATACAGCGGAAATATGACAGCATTAGACAGGCAGCTGGAGGAGGAGTATCACCTGGGAGCCAGGGCTCCTGGTTCTCTTTCTGACTCTGGGATGGCCTTGCTAGTGGTTATTAGGGGGGAGAGGGAGAGGATTCCTGAGTTCTGTCCCTGGCTCTGCCATTGACTTGCTCTGTGCCTGGAGCAAGTCACCTCACTGCTCTGTGCCTCAGTTTCCCTATCTATGGCATAAGGGTGATAAAACTGACCTGTCTTGGAGCCTAGTTAATGGGCCAAAGCCTGTCCCTAGGAAAGCGTTCTGTACAGTGGGGAGTGGTTAGTTCTGAGCACTGATCTGGTCCCATGTTTCCGAGAGGCTCCCAGACCCTCAGACAGAAGGGTGATAGCAGAGTGATGTGTTAATAGGGTGAAAGCTTGAGGTGCCCGCCGGGCTCGGAAGCACAAATAGGCTTCGCTCCTACTAGCTGAAGGAAAACCCAGCACAGGAACCCAGAGGACCCCTGGTGTGTACCGGGGGAGCTTACTGCTAGCACTGTGTGCTGTGGGGTCTGCATAACCACATCTCAATGGAGCAGTCCCTGTTCCCAGCTGGGGGGCAGCTAGCACTGGTGCCTTCCCTGCATGCCATCTGCAGGCATCTCCTCTCGCTGCCAGCCCCACTGAGTTCAATTGGCTCATCCTAGTGGAACAGACCAGGATGTGGTCCGGCATCGCCGAGCGCCTCTCTGGAGCACTGAGATACCAGCTAGAAAATCAAAAGGGAGCTGAACTAGTTTGCAGACATAGGTGGGGAGTGAAGGCCTCTTCCAGCCAACCTCAAAGGAGCTTTTCAGCGGCTGCCTGGCTACGTGAAAAGCCCCCGTGTCCTTGGGAAAGGGCTGGGCATTATGGCTAGAGGTTATGGTTTGCATTCTGCGAGGGGCTACCTATCCACATGGTGGTCAATGGGCCTGATCCCCCATGGGTGTAAATCACTCCCTGATATCAATGGAGCTACACTAATCTGGCCCACAGAACCTGCTCCAAGCAGGATAAGACACGGCTCTGGATTGAGCTCTCTGTTACCCTAGTGTAAATCTGGAGTAAGGCCATTGAAATCAGTGGGATTACACAGAGTATGTCAACACAACAGTGTCATGGTGTAGGCGCTGCCTACAGTGACAGAAGGGCTTTTTACATGAATGTCCCCGCGAGGCAGTAGCTAGATTCTTCCATCAACCTAGCTGCATCGACAGCGGGGGGTAGGTCACCCTACCTATGTCGCACAGGCCAGGACATTTTTCACAGCTCTGAGCGCTGTAGCTAGGTCCATCTAATTTTTAGATGTGGACCAGGCCTTAGTGCAAAACTAGTGTAAGGGGGAGGAGAATCGGACCCAGAGAGTCAGAAAATGTGAATGTAAATTCAAGTGTTACCAGCTAAACTGAATGGGCAAACTGCAATGATCACTGCTGCCCTATGGATAAAGTCCAGCTATACTGTTATGTATGAATTTGTATTGCCGTATTGCCCTGCTCATGGCCCAGGACCCCACTGCGCTAGGCGCTGTACAGACACAAAACAAACAGCCTAAAGAGCTTCCCATTGAAGTGTGAGAGAGGAGAGAACAGGTGGAGACAGACAGGCTGATGGGGGAGCACAAAGAGACAATACTGGTCAGTACAATAGGCAGTGGTCTCAGTGTAGCAGCAGTGGGGTCAGATTTATTTTCGGTGTTCTGCTGGAAGGTGTGAATAGCTTCTGCCCAGTGGGTCTTGGAGCTATAGACAATTACAGTGCTGGTTAAAGTTGGTGGGTTACTAAGCACCTTTCATTCAGGCTACATTGAAGGAATAATTAAATGTCCCATTGTGTAGTGACAGCTGATGCAATCCTAAGCCACTGCCCAAGGCAATGGGCCACATGGCGAAGCTGATCAGAAGTGAAGCTGTGTGGGCGGCGGGGTTTCCCTGGGACTAATTGTGAAATGCAGGAGCTAGGGGATTGATTGATTGCAGGTACGTGTAATCTGAGGGTATGTCTACACTACGAAATTAGGTTGAATTTATAGAAGTCAGTTTTTTAGAAGTCGGTTTTATATAGTCGAGTGTGTGTGTCCCCACAGAAAATGCTCTAAGTGCATTAAGTGCATTAACTCGGCAGAGCGCTTCCACAGTACAGAGGCTAGAGTCGACTTCTGGAGTGTTGCACTGTGGGTGGCTATCCCACAGTTCCCGCAGTCTCCGCTGCGCATTGGAATTCTGGGTTGAGATCCCAATGCCTGATGGGGCTAAAACATTGTCGCGGGTGGTTCTGGGTACATATCGTCAGGCCCCCGTTCCCTCCCTCCCTCCGTGAAAGCAAGGGCAGACAATCGTTTTGCGCCTTTTTTCCTGAGTTACCTGTGCAGATGCCATACCACGGCAAGCATGGAGCCTGCTCAGCTCACTGTCACCGTATGTCTCCTGGGTGCTGGCAGACGTGGTACTGCATTGCTACACAGCAGCAGCAACCCCTTGCCTTGTGGTAGTAGACAGTGCAATAGGACTGGTAGCCGTCATCGTCATGTCCGAGGTGCTCCTGGTCGCCACTGTGAGGTCGATCAGGAGCACCTGGGCAGACATGGGCGCAGGGACTAAATTTGGAGTGACTTGATCAGGTCATTCTCTTTAGTCCTGCAGTCAGTCCTATTGAACCATCTTATGGTGAGCAGGCAGGTGATACGGATTGCTAGCAGTCCTATTACATCATGTTCTGCCGGGCAGGCAAGAGATGAGGATGGCTAGCAGTCCTATTGTACCATCTTCTGCTGAGCAGCCATGAGATGTGGATGGCATGCAGTCCTTCTGCACCGTCTGCTGCCAGCCAAAGATGTAAAAGATAGATGGAGTGTATCAAAACAAGAAATAGATCAGATTTGTTTTGTACTCATTTGCAAACCCGCCCCCCGTCTAGGGGACTCATTCCTCTAGGTCACACTGCAGTCACTCACAGAGAAGGTGCAGCGAGGTAAATCTAGCCATGTATCAATCAGAGGCCAGACTAACCTCCTTGTTCCAATAAGAACAAGAACTTAGGTGCACCATTTCTTATTGGAACCCTCCGTGAAGTCCTGCCTGAAATACTCCTTGATGTAAAGCCACCCCCTTTGTTGATTTTAACTCCCTGTAAGCCAACCCTGTAAGCCGTGTCCTCAGTCGCCCCTCCCTGCGTCAGAGCAACGGCAAACAATCGTGCATCTGAGTTGAGAGTGCTGTCCAGAGCAGTCACAATGGAGCACTCTGGGATAGCTCCCGGAGGCCAATACCGTCGAATTGTGTCCACAGTACCCCAAATTCGACCCAGCAAGGCCGATTTAAGTGCTAATCCACTTGTCAGGGGTGGAGTAAGGAATCGATTTTAAGAGCGCTTTAAGTCGAAATAAAGGGCTTCATTGTGTGGACGGGTGCAGGTTTACATCGATTTAACGCTGCTAAATTCGACCTAAAGTCCTAGTGTAGACCAGGGCTGAGAGACAGGAAACTGGCAGACAGTGAGAAAGGCAGCCATGAGTGTGGCCCTGAGAGGAAGCTGGGAGACAGAGCTCCTTGGGGCACATATTGTGAGCAAGGAAACTGCCTCCTGTTGTGTGTTCCGTCTGCGTCCAGGGGAACGAGACCTCGAGCACATTATATGTAAACATGAGAACAGCCATACTGGGTCAGACCAAGGGTCCATCCAGCCCAATATCCTGTCTTCTGACAGCGGATGTTGCCAGATGCTTCAGAGGGAATGAACAGAACAGGACAATGAGCAAGTGATCCATCCCCTGTCATCCACTCCCAGCTCCTGAAATAGCAGGCATGTTGGCAAAGCAGATTTAAGGCACCCCAAGGCACCCAAGCAGTCTTCTCCCCAACAGTAGCACACCTCACCTAGACGAGTCTAAATCGTCAGATGCTGAATGCACCTAAGAGAAAAGTGATCAGTGTATAGAGAAAACTTCATGCCACCTAAGTGATGCAATCAGCTGCTGTGCCTTCAAAAATATCGTGTGTCCAGGTCAGTTTGCAGGCTCCCAACCAGGAGGCAATGGCCAGAAGCTTCGAGGTAACTCTTAGCTGAATGAAAACTGCAGCCTGGCCTGATCCTGGGATTTTCTAGGAGTATGAGTATGACATAAAGAGCGTCAGAGAGTTGGGCAGTCTAGGTGCCTGACTCCCCTAGGTTCTTTTGAAAATCCCAGCCTCTCTGGCTTAGGTTTTGTAAGTCTCTGCTGTTCGCAGATGGGATCCGTGGGGCAAGATGATGGGTGCTCAGCTGGGCTGGGAGGTACCTCTTGTCCCCCTCTTCTCAGAGGCAGCAGTCACCCCCCTCCAACCCTGCCAGCTCTGCCAGCTCTGCTTTACCTCTTGCCTCTGGTTGGTCTCTGGCCACAAGATTCAGTCAGCAAACTCTCTTCTTTGCTTGTCTGTCTGCCAGGGCCCTCATGCTTCAGGGAGCAAAGCTGGCCACCAGCTGTGGTCAGGCAGAACCACCAGCTCCCCATCGTGGCCATAATGAGCTGCCTGGGCTGAATCAGGCCTGCGGGCAGATAGCTGAAATTATAGAGAGGTAAACAGTTTTTGCAAAAACTTTGCTGACTTTTTCAAAGTTTTGTGAACTTTTCGAACAGTCTGTCCAGATAGTTCATGTGTGCCCAGGACTGCCCTCTGCTGGATGGAATCACAAACACACAGCCGTGTGGCAATGGCCTTTTCCGGGCAACAGCACTGCCCTTTGCGGTAACTGGCAGGGGTCTGCCATCTCAGAGCCACCTCCCTGAAGTCCTGACTGGCCATTGGTTTATTGCAAAGTAATATTGCCCCGCTAGGTGCATTGGCAGGGGCAGAGCCTTCCTCTGAAGCATCTGGCTCTGGCCTGTCTCAGGCCACAGACTGCTGGGCTAGATGAATCCCTGCCTGTTCCTCAGTGGCATTTCTCATGGCCCCTACAGCCCCATGGAGCTGAGAGAAGAGCAGTAAAATTCCAGCTGGCTTTCAAACGCGAGAGCTGTCCAGAGCGTTTGTGTTCCCAGCTCTGGCTAAGACTAAGTGAGAGGACTCAGCGGATTTCACAGACACCTTCCCCAGGTCAAGGTGCCTCTTCAGAATAATCCGTTAATAATTCTTCCGGCATGACAGCTCCTGTTTCCAGCTCTCACTCAAGCGGAGCTATTTATTGAGCAGGCAGGGAACGACAAGGCCAGAGAAAGGAGCTGGAGGCGGGGTGGGTGTCACCGCATGGAGGTGAAAGGTCAGATGGCAGCCAGGGGCCACTATGACCATGCTGCTGGAAGGATCCCACATCCTCCTGCAGTGGCATGTGGCTGATGAATGACACTGCTGTAAGCAGCCATGCATTGGAAATCTCTGCCTCATTCCATCATGCACAAGCCTGGATAACAGGGTTGTCCATTTTGGTTGGATGTATTCCTGGAGGTTTCATCACTCAACATAATCTTTAATGGAAGATTAATCTTTAATTCCTCGAGACTCCAGGACAATCCTGGAGGGTTTGCAACTCTACTGGATAGTCAAGGGGAAATTCCATCAGACAGCCCTCTGTGCCACCGGCCCATCTGGGCACCCTCCACAGCTGACCATTGTAGATGCCTTGGCTAGCCCGTCTGTTTCTGGTCTACCAGCCTCAGTGTGCACAGGAACATCTCTGGCTCTAGGACTTAAAAGGGGATTTTGTTGCTGAGCGGCTAGGAAATGGTTACACTGGAAGGACCGCAAACACACAGCCGTGTGGCAATGGCCTTTTCCTGGCAACAGCACTACATTCCCCAGGCCGCAATATGATCGGTTTTCCTTTCTCCAGAGTGGTAGTGAGAGAACCAATAAACAGTGTGTCCACACTGCAGTTAGACCCCCACCACGGGCAGGGCTTGGGCTAAGGGGCTGGTTAGTTGCAGTGTAGATGTTCGGGCTCGAGCTCTGGGACTCTCCCACCTTGCAGGGTCCTTGAGCCTGGGCTCCAGGCCGAGCCCGAACAGCTACACCGTGATTAAACACCCCCTTAGCTGAGCCCCTTAGCCCCAGTCAGCTGGCATGGGCCAGCCGCGGGTTTTTAATTGCAGTGCAGACAGACCTGAAGTCTCCTAAGTGTTTTGTGGAGGGTGGTCGGCTACTGCTAGATTCCAAGGGTCAAGATAATAAATAAAAAATAACTCTGGACTAGACAGTCATGCTGAAGTCATAAACAATCAGAGCGAGCAATATGGCCGTGTTTATTGTAACCCACTGGTGTGGGTGTTGCAATAGAGAGCATTAGCTCAAGCTAGAGCAGCTCTTGGTTTTAGCTCTGGAGACGCCCAGTTTAATCCCCAGTTGGCCAAGAGGGCAGGTGGCAGGTTCACACAGCATGAACATGCAGGGCTTGGTTCTCCCCCTCCCACCGCATGCTTTGGGTGGCCATTTACATGGATGTGAAATGCCACTGCTGGGCTGAGTACACGGAGAGCCGTGAGGTAGAAAACTTTACCCCACATCTCCCAGGTGTAAATGATGACACAAGGTGCACTATGGCCTCTCCCTCTAGGTATTGTGTGGCCTGTGTCGGGGGGAGGGGGGATGTTATTATCCCCATTGTACAGATAGGAAAACTGAGGCACGGATCAGGGCAGTGATTGCTCAGTAGCTAGCTACACTGGTGTCTCCAGCACACCCAACAGCCTGGTAATGGTCCCACAAAGAGACGGCGGTGGGGCTGGCAACTAGTGGTGGAACTGAAAGTAAGATCCCATATCCAAATACTGAGGCTGCAGAGTGCATGGGGCAGCTTGGCAGTGGGGGCCTCCTTGCGCTCGTCCAGTCCCAGGCCAGCTGTTTCCTGGGCTGGCCTGGAGTGACTCAGAGCACCTTTCAGGGGGCAGGTGAGGCGGCTGGGAAACAGCAGAGCATAGAGAAGACCTGACCAGAGTCCTGTACTTAGGACGGAAGAATCCCATGCACTGCTACAGACTAGGGACCGAGTGGCTAGGCAGCAGTTCTGCAGAAAAGGACCTAGGGGTTACAGTGGACGAGAAGCTGGATATGAGTCAACAGTGTGCCCTTGTTGCCAAGACGGCTAACGGCATTTTGGGCTGTATAAGTAGGAGCACTGCCAGCAGATCAAGGGATGTGATCGTTCCCCTCTATTTGACATTGGTGAGGCCTCATCTGGAGTACTGTGTCCAGTTTTGGGCCCCACACTACAAGAAGGATGTGGAAAAATTGGAAAGCGTCCAGTGGAGGGCAACAAAAACTGGGCTTGTTTAGTCTGCGGAAGAGAAGAATGAGGAGGGATTTGATAGCTGCTTTCAGCTACCTGAAAGGGGGTTCCAAAGAGGATGGATCTAGACTGTTCTCAGTGATAGCAGAGGCCAGAACAAGGAGCAATGGTCTCAAGTTGCAGTGGGGGAGATTTAGGTTGGATATTAGGAAAAACTTTTTCACAAGGAGGGAGGTGGTAGAATCTTCCTCCTTAGAGGTTTTTAAGGCCCAGCTTGACTAAGCCCTGGCTGGGATGATTTAGTTGGGGATTGGTCCTGCTTTGAGCAGGGGGTTGGACTAGATGACCTCCTGAGGCCCCTTCCAGCCCTGATATTCTATGAGTCTATGATTTTTACAGGCCCTGTGCTGGCACCAGAGCAGCTGCATTGGGAGAATTTGGGCCCAGGAGTCCTGCCTCCCAGCAGTAATCTCTAGAGCACACTGTCTGCAGAGCCAAACTCCAGCAGGGCCAGTTTCCTGGAGGACGGGGAGACATGGAGGATTCCCTTGCACAGTGTTGTGCCATTGGGAATATTTGCACATTACGTGTGGGGAAAGCCTCTGAGACCTTGTGGTCTGTTAAAGCTAAAATACAAAGCCGAGGCTCCTGAGTTATCCAGCCTGGGTAGAAATGCCCTCTGTCAGCCCATCTAAGCTACTACTTTGCAAGAAATCACCCTGATTAGAAAGAAACCTGCCAGGGTTTATTGTATAAATTCCTTTTGGACAGCCAGCTCCCTTCTTGTGGGCTGTAACAGACTAGACCTGTGCTGTTGTCTGTTAAGTTAATCTCTTAAGCCTGTGTCACAGAAGAGTTCTATCCAGTATTTTAATGCTAAAAATTGGTTAAATGCTGACAGGGACATGAGCGCGCCCTGGGGCTGGAAGCACTGTCCCAGCGCAGTGGCTGAGTGCCCGTCACTCGCAGGTTCGCAGAGCCGCCTCCCACCTTACGCATTCTGGGAGGGGGTTCACCTGGGAACAGCTGCTGGGCTCTGTATGTTCCTACATCTTAATTTGACATCCTGTGCTAAGAACATCCCAGTCCAGCAACTGACTTACTGTGAATTCCGAGGCCTGGTCTACACATAAAAATTAGCTTGACCTAGCTGTGTCACTTAGGGCTGTGAACAATTCTGTGCCCCGAGCACAGCCGTTAAGTCAGCCTAGCTTCCAGTGTAGACCTGGCTAGGTCAGTGGAAGAATTCTTCCGTTGACCTCACTACGGCCTCTCGGAGAGGTGAATTAACAACAGTGATGGAAAATCCTCTTCTGTCGCTGTAGGGAGCGTCTACACTACAGCGCTACAGCTGCAGAATTGCACTGCCATAGCTGTGACGGGTGGAGCTGTGACGGGTGTAATATGGACATGGCCTGAGAGGGGGTTTGGCCTTTGACATGGCTCCTTGTGTGCAACAGCGGGATACTGAGGGGAGATGTTCTGTTCTGTTTAGGTTTCTACCCTGCCCATTGCTGTGGTAGCTGAGGGCCTTGGATCTGTTACCTATCACAGTTGTATCTGAGGGCCTGGTATCTATTGCTTATTGCTCTAGCCTGAGCTAATGCTCTACGAGGCACTTGCAATGCACACACCAGTGGGTTACAGCACATCCATATTGCTCGCTCTGATTGTTTATGACGTCATCATGATTGTCTAGTCCAGTAGCCCATTGCCATGGTACCCAGTGGTCTCACATCAGTCACCCATCACCATGGTTCCCGATGACCTCACATCAATCTCCCATTTCCATGGTACCCAGTGGCCTCACATCAGTCTCCCATTGCCATGGTACCCAGTGGCCTCACATCAGTCACCCATCACCATGGTACCCAATGGCCTCACATCAGTCGCCCATGGCTGCAGCCGCCATGAGTCTTGCACCAGTAGCTGAGGGCCTTGTGTCACAATAGTGTCATTTTCCTAGGCCATGCATGACAATGTGAACTGGCACACCAAGAGTATCTCCACTAGGCAGGTCTCTGGCAGTCTGGAGTGTGCTCCTGAGACAGCCCTTTGGCATAACACAGCTCATCCTCCCTTCTCAGCCAGCTCAGCAACTGACCTGCGCTGATCCCATTTCCCCACCCCCCTGGGCCTGATCTGATCCATTTCCGCTCCATCAGGTCCTGCCTGGCACCACATCTCCCCCTTCGCATTCCTCTTGTGTAGCTCACTCTGTGGCCCTCCTTGTGCCATTTCCCTCCTCTCTGACCAGGCATCCGTTGCCATGGTGATGTTTGAATTTGCTCCCCATCCTAGCTCTGCTCTGAATCTGTGGCTGGCAAATGCAAACGCCCAATGTCTGGGCCACGGGCTGCAATGATGGCACCGATTCCTCCATTTAGATGGAATTCATTCCTGTCAGTAAAACAAATATTTGCAGAGCCACTCCAGGCCAGGGCTGGGATTCTCACTCCCAGTTGCAGCCCAATAGCCCTGGGTGCCACTGTCATCACAGCTCCTCTGCAAGGGATGGTTTTTTTGCTCCGTTTCCCATTCTCATTAGCGCCCTTGTTACTAGGCAGATTCCTCGCCCGATTTTCTTTAAGCCTTCAGGTCGTGGGAGGAGGGACTGCCAGTTTCCATAGCGATAAGGTTGGCTTTAATCAGTATTTCTTTCCTGGGAGAATTGATTGCGAAAGGTGTCCCTAAATAAGTCCGTAAATTGGATTCCCCCACCCCCCATCGGATCATATTAACAGCGTCTTTGGCTCTGAGTCACTATTCAAAATCTGGGGGAAATTACCTCATGCTGCTTGCACAGGTCGGACTAAAGAATTTATCCAGAAGAATTAGCATCGAAATTGCCTGCAGCTTAATCCTTGTCCAAAGGCCCCCTTTTATTACCAGCCAGAAGCGAGGGGGAAATCTCCCCCTTGCTATTCAGCACCGGGCTCTGCAGGGCAGATAGCTCCAACGGCTTTGAAATCAGCTCCCTTTCCAAAGGGGTGGGGGACCCGTGCACAGTCAGTGGGTTCAAAGCCAGCAATGGTTACCCCCTGACGCCTACGATCAAGAGATTGAATCTCACCTGAGACGCACCGGAGCAGCTCACAGAGCCCCGCTCAATGGAGCGCCTTGAAATGTGAATGGCTGGCAGGTGGACTGGAATTTGGATGAATGGGCTCATTGCAGTTCCCATGAGTCAAAGGTCATTCGTAGCCACTTGTGCTGCTCCAGGGAATGGGCAGGGGTGGCCTGATTGGAATGAACCCTGCCCCGCACAGCTGCCCGACCCCTGTCATACCAGCTCTGGCAGCAGCAGAGCCTTGTATAGCACTGGCGGGGGGCGGGGAACGTGCTTTCAAGGGTCACAGTGCAGTTGCAAGGGGCAGGGGCAGTAGCCTGGAAGCAAAGATGCCTGGGCGCCACACCGCAGGGCTAATCAAAAGTAGATCACTGCATCTGATAAACGGCAGGGGAAGCCCAATAGGAATATCGGGCTCCAAACACCATCCTGCGGGAACAAGGTTTGTCCACTATTGGACCCATTCTGAGGGGAGTAACCCTTGAGGCAGGCAGGTCTCTCCTAGTCTGCTGTATCCCCAGCAGGGGCGTGTTAGCCTGGAACATGGAGGAGCTGCAAAATTACACACAGGTAGCTCCACTCCAGACTTCTCCCAAGCCCAGCTCTGAGCAGAGGCGCCCAGCCGAACTGCTCTGCTCCTTGCATGTTTTGCTCTCCCTTCCCTCAGACATGCTTCAAAGCTGTGTTCTTCTTGGCTGGGGTGGGGGTATGTGTCACTCAAATTCACTGCCCTGCCTCCCCCAAGCCAGGAGACCAATCAGAGCCAAGATCATAGAATCTCAGGTTTGGAAGGGACCTCAGGAGGTCATCTAGTCCAACCCCCTGCTCAAAGCAGGACCAATCCCCAATTTTTGCCCTCGATCCCTAAATGGCTCCCTCAAGGATTGAACTCACAACCCTGGGTTTAGCGGGCCAATGCTCAAACCACTCAGTCCTTATCTAGGGCTCTCCATCTCTCACACCAGCCCCCTACCGGCAGGGCCTTTGCCTCTCAGACAGTGCAGCAATGGAGATGTAAGAAACTGCCCAAGCCAGACACTGGGTAATGATCCTGGGGTGAGGGCAGCTGCATGACCAGCCCCCATTTGGCCACATATTTCACCTCAGCCATGTTATTAGCCTTGTTCCCTTCCCACCTCTCCTATAACAGTATAGTCATTTCTCGGAGCACTCAGCTCTCTTGATATATGAGGCTGCCCTGGCAGGATAAATTCTCCACCTGTGTCCTTGTGGTGCATCATCTGCCGTGCCCTCCTGGGTTTTTGTCATGTCCCACCAGCCTCACTCAGCATCCTCCTGACAGGCTTTGTCTGCACGAGGGACAGCTTGAGACGTGTCCTGGGCCACTGACCGTGGGAGCAGGGCTGGGAGCAGGGGGGCCAGTTAGGAATTTTCCAACAGAAGCTTCCAGCATTGGAAAATCCTGGTTCATCAAGTCGAACAGTTTCACACACTGGCATCGATTTGAATCACATTTTTGATGAAAATGTTTTGGAACTATATGACAAAAATATCGACTAGTTTACTGAGTTTTAACTTCGATGTTTCATTCTGGTTTAAAATTTCATCCCGACTTTCCCGTCTCATTTCATCTTTAGTGTTATATTTTTGTTTTTTTCCTGGGATACTCCTACCCTCCCTCCCCCTGCCTTTCCCTGCAGCAATGGAGTGAAATTAGAATTCCAAATGACCTTGAGTGGACTTCTGAGATGGGTCAAAAAAGGTCCTGAACATTTCGGTTTGACGTTTGTGACCCCAAACATTTCAAAAGTAGCAAAACCTTTTGGTTCCAAATGTGTTGGAATCACCGAAATGCAACGTTTCGAAGTTTCTAAAAAGAAATCTTCCTGGCAGTTTGGCCCTACAAAACATTTTAAAAATTGTCTCTTTTGTCCTGATTTGGGATGGAAATCCTGAAATGTTTCATGAAGTGGAGATTCCATTTTCCAGCCAAGTCTGTCAGCAGCCAGAAGGCCCCATTTAGGCCTTAGGGGGCGTCTATACTATAATCACAGGGTGTGAATGCAGCTCATGTAGACATACCCCACCTAGCTCTAAGCCAGTCAGCTCGGGTACTGGACGGTCAAAACTGCTGCAGCAGGTACTTCTGCGTGGATGACATTGGGAGCAGTTACACAGGGCTCCAGGCAGGCTTGTACAGCCTGTGGCCTCAGCTTCACTGCCCCGCTACCTGAGCTAGCCTGATTAAAGCTATGTCTAGTCAAGCTGTAATCACACCCTGTGTGAAACTGGTGTTTCAGGCCTGCTTTAGGGACACAGCCAAGGAAGTGAGTCAGGGCATGTCTACACTTACAGCGCTCTAGCGGTGCAGCTATTCCACTACAGCTATGCTGTATGTTACCCAGGGCTTTCTAAATCCAACACTCTCAGTAACTTTACTCTTTGTGAGGCGGTATCAGGAAATAAATCACTGGAGACACAGCACAGCTGGCTAATGGATGGCGCAAACAACACAAACAAAAGTGATTTCTCTTCAAGCCTTTACTTTATTAGTCTCAAGCACCCCCACCGGAGTGCTTTTACTCAAAGCTTCTACTTTGTTTAGTCGCAAGCACATACAAATGCAATAGGTTAGAGAGCACCCCACATCAATAGTTATCCCAAGTGTCTGGAGTGGTCTCGAGTGGTCAACGACAGAATTCCGGTGGCCAGCCTTCCGTCTGCCGATGGGGACCTTCGGACAGATACACAGCAAAGTCCGCTCGACCCAGACCCCAATTGCCCTTTTATTCTTAGAAGTGTTCTATAGCTTATCAATCAAAACCAATCAGCAAGCAAGAAGCAAGTGTTACAAACAAAAAAATCATACCACTAAAAAATCCTGTTAGGCAAGCACTTTTGAGCCGCTAGTCTTGCCACTGTTTTTCCCTGTTACCACAGCCCTAAAGATGTAGCCAGGCTTCCCGCTTTTCAAAGACGCACTCCCTCGCAATTTTTAAAAGAGATTTTATCAGGAAGGCAGGCAGGATCATGCTCACTTCTTGTGGTTGCTCAAACCCCCTCTCGCCGGCTTGTCTAGTTATGCTAAGGGAGCTGCAAAGCCTGATATCTAGGTGCTTTTTATTAATAAGCAATACAATTGATATTCCATTCCCGGTACTGGCAGTGGCCTGGGCATCCTGCTGGCTGGCAAAATCATCCCTAACAGCTGCAGGGCATGTGGTGAAGACGCTCTATGCCGGTGGGAGAGAGCTCTCCTGTCGGCATAAAACCCCCACCTCCACGAGCAGCCATAGCTGTGATGGCAGGAGAAGCTCTCCTGCTGATGGGCGAGAGCTGTGCACACTAGCACTTATGTCGTTGTAGCCATACCCTAAATATTAATGACTGAATAAAGGGAAACCCAACGGGAGTCCTTCCTACCAGGATGTAGGATAGGACGCAGCCTTTGGAAATGAAAGCTGGCCCCTGGTGTTTACTGGGTTATCTCAATGCAAGTCAGATTGGCAGAGACCTTGGGGTTTTTTGCCTTCCTCTGCAGCATAGGGCATGGGTCACTTGCAGGTTTAAACTACTGTAAATGGTCAATCCTCTGTGACTTGAAGTCTTTAAATCATGATTAAAGGACTTTAGTGACTCAGCCAGAGGTTCTGGGTCTATTATAGGAGTGGGTGAGGTTCTGTGGCCTGTGATGTGCAGGAGGTCAGACTAGGTGATCATGATGGTCCCTTCTGCCCTTAAAGCCTATGAGCTTTTACCCAGGCCCCCCCCCCCGCAGGCAGTGGCGGAGGGGCAGGGTCCACACACACGGTTGATGGTGATTTTATCCGCGCTGCGAGTTGATCTCATTTCTGCCTGTTCCTGGATGTCACCAGCCTCTGCGAGTCCTGGTAGCCTCATCCCTGGCACAGCAGCAGCAGCCCATTATTATCTGGGGAATTAACGGCAGCCAGGAGTTATTTGTTTCCATGCACTTCAGAGAGCTTCATGTTAATCTGGTAACGAATGCAGGGCTTGCCTGGCTAAGGAGAAGGACTTTTCCCCTTCTCTGGATTACTGCATGCCATGCTCTGAGCTGCTGTTCTGGATGGGTTGATGCCATGAGCTCACAGGTAAGGACAGGGACCCAGACACTTGCAGGGATTATCAAATGGGAGTGTTATTCCAGGCAAACTGGCACGGAAGAAGCAGAGAACCCGAGCCCTCCTGGCTGGTGCATTGTGAGAGCTGCACATCGGGGCCTCTGGGCTGGGACTGAATGCGGCATTGGCACATGGATGAGATGGCCTCGCAGCCACGGCATTCTGGGGCACTCACCCCATTGCTCTGTTCAGTTCAGGGGGGCAGGAAGACTCTTCATCAGCCAGCAGTGAGAGTCACTGAGCTTGTGTAACCTCCGGGGGGGTTGGTTATCTGGTTCCCCCCCCCCAGCGTCCAATCCAGACGATGTGGGTCTGTAACAGCCCCAGTTGCGCTGCCTGTCTCATGCTGTGGAGACTCAGGTTCTCAGCTCTGGATGGCTCCGGTTTGATTCCTGATCTCCACCAGGGTGGCAGCTATCACCCTACCCAGTGCTGGGAGCAGTGGCCTGGCCCAGGGCTGAGGGCCCCAGTGTGCCAGGTACCTGAGTCACCTTCAGCTGCTCAAAGGCAGAGACACCCTCGTGTCGTGGGGAGAAGCCCACCCCAGGCCGGGGGGAAGGGATGCAGCTGGCCTGGTGCTGCCCTGAGCCATTGTTTTCATAGCAAATACGGACCATTTTTCATTTTTTTTGGAAATTCGCTGCATTTTTTTTCTTTTTAAAATGAAAAAGCTTCCCTCTGAAAATGACGGGTCCCTCCCTACATCCCTCTGAAAATGATGGGTTCCTCCCTACATCCCTCTGAAAATGATGGGTCCCTCCCTACATCCCTCTGAAAATGATGGGTCCCTCCCTACACCTTTTCTCCCTTTCCCCGCATCCACCCCTGTGCTGGTAGCACCATGGGAAAATGGAGAGGGGAAAAGGGGGGAAGCCCAAACACCAAATGGTTTGCATGAAGCAAACGTTTTCTTGTGAACACGTCTGTGCAGGAAAAAAGGCCATTTTCACGGCCAAATGATTTGGAAGGGAAAATGCAGCTGCAGTCTCCTGTTCTGGGGCAATATCTGGAGCCCTGAAGCCGAGGATGAGGAGCCCAGGGTGTAGACTGCGGCTCAGAACAATCCCCAGCTCTCAGGGCACTTTTGATCAGGAGATCACAAAGACCTTTGCGAAGGACGTCCAGCTCATTCGGCCCCGTTTACAGAGCAAGGGACTGGAGCCAGCAAGAGACACTGGCACTGGTTTCACAGGTCCCTCCTGCTGGAGCACCCTTCGGACACCATCCTGGGGATGCCCAGCGTTCCCCGCCCCGGCAGCACCCACACTCCGTCCTCCCAGTGGGGGAGGCTGCAGTCAGCCGTCCCTTCTACGACTGCCCAGTGCAGACTACGTCTGAGGGACACCCTGGGTGGTGATAAGAGCTGGGCAAAATGTTTTGACTGGACCTTTTTCGGGGAAAATATGCAGATGGCTCGATGGATCTTATCTGGTCCCCATTACCTGAGCACCTCACCATCTTCAACGGCTGTTTGGTCCCTGATCCATTTCAATAGCTCACAAAGCACCAGGCCATTTACAAAGCAACCTACTGAAAAGGCACCCGGTGTGGGAAGTTCTTATGGCCCATGGCTCTAAACGGTCCTGATCCTGCTTCCACTGAAGCCAGTGGTGACTCTCCCATTGACTTTCAATAGAATAGGATCTGGCACCACCTGTGTTTTATTGATAACTTCCTTGTAAAATAAAATCCAACTCCTATTAATAATTTGAAAGCGCCTTCCTCTGTCATGCAAACGCAGGACAAATGACCTCCTAGGCAGCCTGTGGTAATGGTTGCACAGCTCAAGGAGAAGGCTGCATCTCTCCCAGGCTTAGACAATAATATTTCCTGCATTATCACTGGTTATCGGGCTTGCCATGTGCTCTCATGTGAGATCACTGCTCTTTGAAAGCCAATGGTAACGGGCTCACTCCTGCACCCACTGTAGCCAATGGCTAAGGATCCAATTATACGATTCTCTCACAGAGGGCACAGATTCCATGACTTTCCAGGACTTCTTCTGGGGTAGGGCTGGAGCAGTTCTAAGCCCCGGGGCTGCTGAAGCTGCGGCCGGGTTTGGGTCAGCCCCCCTGGCAGCACTCTATTTGTCCCCCCTCCCTGGTATTTTTAGTCAGGGACAGGTCATGGACTACAAAAATTTACAGAAGCCCACAACCTGTCCCTGACTTTTACTAAAAATACCTGGGACAGAATCTTAACCTTACCAATGTCTAAACTCCCATTACACAGGATAAATCTTGTTCTCTGTGTCGGAACATTTCCCATCAGCAAACTGTGCTGGATAATTTCCGGAATCAAACATAAATTCAGCATGGACCTGAATCGACTTCCTAACGTCCCCCAGATCTGAGCAAGTCCAGACACAGGGGGAGTTCACATCTGGGACTTTGGGGACACATCCCAATGTTTGTGGCTCTGGACAGAGTTTGACAAGAAGTTTGCAAAGCACCAAACAAAACTACTAATAGACTTTGCAAAAACGATGTGAGCAGCTGTAGCCAGGACACCCTGATGAAGCTGGTTTGTCCTGGGGGGACATATTCATATAAGTGGCAGCCCGGTGATACACTACAGACAAGGCGCTTGCTGAGTGATATTTACACTGGCAAGTATAGTTGTTTGCACTGAGCTGAAGTGACTGCTTTACAGCCAGGGAGAGATCTGGGCTCTGGTGCTGGGAAGTGTCCGGGCAACAGACATAGACCGAAGAGGAGCAGCAGCTGGATGAAAGCGAGGCCTTTGCTGGATTGCTCTCGTGTCGTATGCGTACGTAGGGGAGACCTTGGGAAAGGGAACGGGCCCAGCAGCGCAGTAGGCCAATGTAAGTAATTTCCCCACTCACACAGCAAACTCCTGCGGTGGCATGGGCAGAGCCTGATTCTGATCTCCCATGTCCTGGTTTGAATCCATTGCAAATGCCTCCTTGCCTTGCATTTGGGTCAGCATTTACACCTGTGCAATGTAGGAGTGAAAGGCTGCCAAGCCAGGCCTCTTCTCCCATGCTGGGGCTACGGTTTCATACCCACTTTTCCTGGTGCAAATCACTTCACCAGGGGAACAGCAGTCAGAACCAGGCCCATGCACCTTCTGCCCCCTGCTGGCAAAGAGGAGGAAGTGCAGGACTGCTAAACATTTCCCATTTTAGCAGCTTTTAAAGTTTTTTGCTACTTCTTAATTAATTCTCAGCATCTAAGTGCTCGCACCACTAACCTGCTTTCCACTGCGAGTGTCTGACTTAAGCATGTGCCGCAGCTCATCGTACTTAATTGAAGCGTTTGATTAGTCACAGCTTTATTTACACGGAAGCTCATTTGTCTGGAGCTGGCTTTACCCTAGAGAGTGGAGTTTCTGCTGAAGTTTCATAGAATCATAAACTATCAGGGTTGGAAGATACCTCAGGAGGTCACCTAGTCCAACCCCCTGCTCAAAGCAGGACCAATCCCCATTTTTTGCCCCAGAACCCTAAATGGCCCCCTCAAGGATTGAACTCACAACACTGGGTTTAGCAGGCCAAGGCTCAAACCGCTGAGCTAGCCCTCCCCCCCATCCTGGGCTCTCCTGCCTTGGAAGTGGAGCTGGTTCTACCAGCGGTTGCTTGTTTCATGTCGTTAATGTGGGTTCAACTCCCCTCCCCCCGCAAACGCTTCTTTCCCCCCTTGCTCCGAATCAGACAGCGGGCAGGAAGGAAGGGCAGATGTGTGGGGGAAGGCACATCTCAAGGTCTTAGGCTGCTCCTGAGCATAAGTCATTGTCCCCCCAGGTGACTAGATCATGCATAGGGGTGATGAGTCTGCTAATGCCTCCCCTGCAACAGAGCTGGTCCTGTAGCTCAAGTGGTAAAAGCTCCTGTTTTGAGCTGTGGGTTGAATCCCTGAATGCTGCCAGGCCAGCACTGCTGTTACATAAGTACTGGCTCCATGTATCAGGTGGGATTAGCAAAGCCAACAGCAGCTCTTGAGTGCAGGTTCTGTCCCTTTAATTATCTTCCTGAACGTGGTGGCTCCGCAGGCTGACACTTTCAAGAGTGACTAACGGTCTTAGGAGCCAGACGTGAGAGCCATTCGCAGGGCCTGCTTTCCAGACAGTGCTGAGCACCCATCCTCTGGCCTCCTTAGTGTGCCTCCAGCTGGACAGCGAGACAACCGCAGTCAGCAGCTCCTTGGCCCCGACCTGGGCTAGCCGAAAAGGGGCGCCAGGCTGGCCAGTGAACTAAAATGGCATATGCAGGTCCAAATTGGTCTGGACAAGATTTAACCCTTGGTTTGTTGGGTTGGCAAAGTGGCTTCCTGGCCAGCTGGAGGGAGTGTGAGCTGAAGGTTAGAACAGGGGTGTGGGTGTCAGGATTTCGGGGTTCTCGTCCCGGCATTGGACAAGGAGGCTGTCACATGGCCGAAGTGGAGCGTAAAGAGCACTTCTGGGTTCTGTTCTTAGCTCTGCTGTGAGACGTTTGGTGAATGGTGTCACCTTCCTTTCCCCAGCAGGAAAATGAGGATGATGAGAGTAGCGACCTTCCTCCTGTGGGGTTGGGACCTTTGTTGGTAAGAGGGAAACGCTGCTATTTATGCCTGGGAGTCTGCGTAGCCATCCCCAGACCCTGGTCCTGGAAGCCACGTGGTTCGCACTAAAACAAGCCGCTTTGCTAGACATCGATGGAAGCAGCACTCCAATTACCGCAGCTCAGTCACGGGACAGTAACCGAACCAAAGACCCTCCAGGGCCCTGGCTGTGTCTGGGGCGCAGCAGGGGCAAGCTGAGTGCATAACCCTCCCCAGAGAACGGGGACAGCTTATGCCAGTCCCCAAGACCCCTGGGAGGGGGACAGAGTGGCCTAGTGGACAGACTCCCCTGCACTCTACGTCTACACTGTAGTCAGAGGTGTGATTGCCTCTCAGGTAGGCGCATCCCAGCTAGCGTGCTTCTCGCCAGCATGACTGAAAACAGCAGTGAAATGGGCTTTAGCGCAGTCTATACAAGCCTGCCTGGATCGCTGGGGACACACTCTGGTTGCTACTTGTGCTACCACATCTTCACTGGTATTTTGAACTGCCTTAGCAAGAGTAAAGCTAGTATGGGTACGCCCGCGAGCTGCAGTCCCACCTCTGACTGCAGTGGAAACATACCCTCGGAACTACACTTTGCCTTTCCTTTCTGGGGCGGCGACAGCCCCTGCTTGCAGCTTCTCCGGCTTTGTGCCTCGCTTGATTGCAGAACCCATGTGCTGTTGCATTCTGTAGTTCTACTGGAGGGCATCCCTTCCCCTGGGCCGTGTTCTGGCTGACTGGGTAAAGAGCCCCGGAAAAGTCTGGGGTCTGCGTTCTACAGCACGATCAAACACCTCAACACTTTCCAGTTCATGGGAATTTGAAACCATCTTGTGTTGTTGGCCCAATTCTCTACCTCAGCCAGGGGCGTCCCAAGACTAGGGATACCCCCCTACCAGCCCGGAGCAACTGGGACCAACTGGAGCAGAACTTAAATTGCCATTTGCTCCCAGACCAGAGGGTAAGCAGACTGCAAACTCACCAGTCAGAGGCAGTCAGACGTTCTGCTCCTCCTTATAATATGTGGATAACCCCCTGAGGTCAGTGGAATTGCACATCTCTCTCTCTGTGCCTTCGTACATATCTGTCTATCCATCCTGTATCCCAACCCCTGTTATTATAATCAGAATGAGCCCCAGAAACTGCAGCCTTCAGGATCTATGCAGCAAACCCCGTTTATAATCGTTCCATCCACCCAATGAGCTCACAGAACTTTACAGAATTTAATGGATGGAGGCTTTTAACCCTCTGATGAGGCAGTTATTATCCCTGTTTCAAACTGGGGAAACAGAGGCACAGAGAGGCCACAAGGGTTGCCCCGCATGGGCAGCGGATTTCCACTCGACATGCATCAGTGGCACTGAGAGTGGATTTAAGTTTAGTGGCACAGGCAGGTAAGTGCATCTCAGCGCGGTGACATACTCCCTACCCTGTTCCTTTTCCCCTGGCCAGTGAAAACACAGGAACGATGGTAATACGCAACACTTGCCTCGTGTTTTTCCATTGTCACACTTGATATTAAGGTTACATTTATAAATAGTTTATATAGTTAATAAACGCTCACTAGGTGTTTCAATAAATGGACAATCAGCCAGCAGTAGATTGCTCATAACCATCTTGCGATGGGGTGACTAGGCCTAAAGGCCCCCTGCTTGAGGCCTCTGGGTTCTGCCACCCCCATCCCAGGAAAGGAGCAGTGAAAGCCGGCTAGAGTGGCTGCAGGGGAAGCAGCCAATCAGGGCCCAAGAGGGCCATATAAAAGGAGCTGCAGAACAGAACAGAGGAGAGCAGCAGTTAGTTGCTGCTTGGAGCTGGAGAGGAAAGGACTGTGCCTCTGCTGGCAGGGACTGGGGGAGTGAGAGGCTCCTGTTTGGCTGCTAGGACTGAGCCAAAGACAGTTTACTAGCAGGGACCAGGGGAGCAATGAAAGAGCTCCTGGCTGGCAGTCGGGACTGAGTAGGGTCTGAGCCTGGGGAGGGCCATAAGAAGATAGTGTCTCTAGGGAGGAAGCCCTGGGGATATGGCCCCATTCCAAGGCTGGACTACTTAAAGACCAAAGCCAGGGAGGGTTAGAGAGACACACCAGAGGGGTACTGAGAGAGGCCCTGGTGGACTGTATACCCCAAAAGGGGTCTGTTCTGGTTAACATGCAGACAGTGTGTGTGACTCGGCTGGAGGGCTGCCATTGAAAAAAAACACCTGAGAAACACCGAAAAGGGTCACCAGAACTGAAATAACGCAGACACACCCAACCAGAGGGGGGGCTCATGAGAGGGAGGTGCCGACCCCATTACACATCTCTGGCACCTTCTGCTGATGTGCTTGTAGCCGGCTAAGCACACACCGCCTGTGGCCGTGTCGTGCCTGTCACAGCTAGCCATTCTCTAGTGACCCTTTCTAAATAGACTTGTGTTCTGAGGCAGGTCCTTTTGCACTTGTGTATCTTGGAGTGCTTTACCAAGAGGGGTCAGTGCCCTTAGCCCCCTTGCACAGAAGACAAGGGGAGCGTCTTAGCCAAGCTCATGCAATGGGCTAGTGGCAAAGCTATGACCAGGACCCAGCAGTTCTGACTTGCCGGGCCGGGCCCCTGTCCACTAGACCACACTGCCTCTTACTGGACTGGACTGACGGGAAGGGAAATATTCTGGCTCTGGAGGGGAGTCTAACTCCACTCCCCTTTCATGGCTGCTCCTGAGAGCGAAAAAGAGTCTTTGGCTGTACAGCCACAGATCTCAACCAGCTCCGCTCTCTTTCCCTTTAAAAGCCACTTAAGAATGTTCGCTGGCTCTTCCCATCTGCAGCTGACTCCCCCGTGATTCACCTGTGGCCTGTGGTCTGTGCAGCTGTGAAGGTCAGGCCGGTCCAGTGTAATTGTGTAGCAGGGAAGTGTGCTCAGCAAAGTGGCAGGCCTAGATTCATTTCCTAGGATGCCTGTGTAATATTTTGGGGATCACCCAGACCAATAAGGGGTTCTGTCACCACCTGCCTTGGAACTTTGGGTGCCTTAACATGATGCTGCTATGGCTCAGCACGCCGAGACCAGTAGCCAGCCCACAAACACACAGTCCCACCGTCTTCCGCCACCTAGTTATTTCTTGCAGGGCATCCTCAACAATCCCCTCTCGTCCTGAGTCCCCCAAATCCGTCTCCCCGAGCTCTGAAATACCTGAGACTCAGCCTATTCCTCTGTGGGTCACCACCCCTGAAGGTGCGAACGCGCGCCCCAGCTATCCGCTTCCTTTGGCACACCCATGCCCCAGGGTTTGCACAACAGAGACCAGCTTGAGGGAAAGAGAAACAGTTTATTTACTAGAAAAATCCTAGATTCAAAGATGAAATAGTGAGGAAAAGCAACACATACAGGTTGAACCTAAAGAGGCCATCGCAGGCTTTATACATCTACATTAGCTAAATTCCCTTTTCTAATCCCATTACCTATTGCCTCTGGACGGTTTCCAGAGAGGATCCAGCCCCCTGCTTAGATGCTGGCCCTTTAGCTTCTGGATAGTCTTCACTCCCCAAGCCCCGCCCCTTCTAACAGGTTTGCAGTCCCCTGCCCCTTTTCTGAGACTCTTGTAATTCATGGTTACACAGAGCAGGGAGGTTTTCCAGTCTGGGGTTTTCATTTCAGTTTCAAATTGTTTCAATGTTTCCCCATTAACTTTAATGGCCCAGCATTGTCTCTTCTTGGCTGGACAATGCTCAGAGTTTGGAGCCTGGTTCCATGTGAACACCTGGCCTGGGAGGTGCTGTCTCTGCCTGACTGCCTCCCCACACTGCTGGGAGATGATGCTGTGGTTACAATTACAATTTTCTACACATACATACAGGCATGTATTCATAACCATAACCTGGACACAGACCTCCTAATGACCACCAAGTTCAGGACATTACAAGCTTTCGTCAAGGACCTTACTTGCCTTATTTTGTATACACAAAAACATTCTTTACATCCAGTTGATTCATTTGTGGGTTTTGCGGGGGGTTCAGATTCTCTGCTCTGCCCGCCAGGTGTCTGGACCCTGATTGTCACAGCCTGGTACAATTCAGTCAACCCCCACTTTGCAACCCCCAAACTGGCTGCTGTAGTTTGAGCATCTCTCCCTGCGACTGGCCTGGGAGTAGAGCTCTGCAGTGGGACTGGGATCCCACGGGTCCCTCAGGACCCGCTGCCCTCACAGCAGGAGTGGGCACCATGTACTTTGTTGTGGGTGGGATTGGGTGGGCAAAAAAAACAGACTGCAGGAATTTGGGGGAAAACACAATGCAAGTTGAGCAACACCTGCTGTTTACATTGACCTTATTATTGATCACTTAGTTTGAGCTTCTATTTAAAATTAATTTCTATCAAAAACCTCGTGCTGTGAGCAGTTTTTCCATTAAATGTTTTTCAAAAAGCAATAATTATCCTGACATTTAAATAACTTGAATGGCTGGTTTCAAAGTTCTAAAAACAGTGCTTAAGCAGTTTAAAAAATTCCAGATTTTTTTAACAACTTTGTATAAGAATTTTAAAAAGCCTGCACCTCTTAAGGCAAAGCGGTGGTGCAATTTGTTTTGATGTTCTGTGTGATTGTTCTGTCTGATTGACGACAGCAGTTTGTCATCAATAGCATTTCAGCAACATAACGCAGTTTTTCTTTATTTTTCAAAGAAAGGTTCTAATATTTAAATATAAGCGAGGGATAGAAATAGATTTAATGTCTATTATAACAGGAGTTAAAGTATTTTTACAAGGTTTAAGCATGTTTTATTCTTTTAGTGGTAAAAATTGTGTCTGAATTCCATTTATATTGATAATATATTAACCAACCAGGTTTTTTGTTTGTTTGTTTCGTAGCATGGGGAAATCTGTCTCTCTTGCGGGATTTGCAGGATCTAAGGTTTTTGCAGGTGGGAGTGAGATAAAAATGCAAGAAACAATGCTGGAGGAGCAGGTGGGAGTGGGTATGGGGGGAGGGGGTGGGACGGGAGCAAGATTAAAAAAATAGCCCCACACTGGAGTGATCAGGAAGGGGCTGCCAGGGCTCTGCTGCCCCTTGGCGGATGTGATCAGACGTATGGGACTGATTGCATCTTGGACCCAGGAATCAGGAATTTGTAATACAGCCATCAGCCTTTCAGACTGTCTGTAGCAACCTGGGTAGGCTCTGCCCAGGTGTGTGCTGGGGGAGGGGAGAGGTGAGGAGCCAGTCCCCGATCCAGGCCGGTCCTGCCCAGGTGTATACTGTAGTGGCAGGGGAGGGGCTAGTTCCTGATTTGGGCCGGTTCTGCCCAGCTGTTTTCTGTGGGGACTGCACGGCTTAGCCCAATGACTTACCTGGGAGTCTCGTGCCCAGGCCGCCCCGGGCTTTTCTCCATCCCTCAGTCATGTTGGCTGGAGCTACAGATGTTCCCAATGTGGGAGGAAAACCTCTCTGCTCCGCACAGGGTGTGGGTCAGGTGGGGCCCGGCTGAGCAAAGAGCAAACCTGTCCCAAGAGGGGATGCTGCTGTTGTGGACCGAGGGCCAGGGCTGTGCAGGGTGGGGGGTAGGACAGCCACCCTCTCAGACATGTTGTTAAGGCAACAGCTGTGGCTGGCTCTGTGTAGGTGAGAGTTGGATACAGCGCAGCTGCTGCGAAGACAGGTGCTCGTGGGGCTCAGGTCTAGTAGTAGCAGAATGAAATGATCAGGGCAGTTCTTCTGCATGGAGACAGGTCAGTCCAACGGGACTGGATTCTGCCTGGACGCAAACTGGCTCTGCTCCCAGATCGATCGGTCAGAGGACAGCTCCGTGCGTAGCTGAGGCTCTCTGCTGAACCATCTGCTACTGTCTCGTGCAGGGGCACTGCACTGCCTCACCCCATCCGCAGCTGGCTGCAGCGGGGAGCATACCAATCTAAGCCCGATGAAATCCCCTCCCAGGGCCTGATTTCCCTGGGAGATACACTAGGAATTGTTATAGCAGGGAGCGTATCGGGGGGATATCTGGAGACTAGGCCCTGGGTATAGAGCTATTCATGTGTATCTTGTCAGTCGGAGGACAGCAGTGGCTGGAGATCACTCCTCCTCCGCCGAGGGTCGCCCTGCCCGCCTCCCTGCCCCGGGCTTAAGTCCCATCCGGCCACCAGGTCACCCCGCCATCGGATGGTGCAGAGATGCTCCAGTGCTGGGCACCTCGGAAGCGCCTGAATGCTGTCTGCTTGGTGGCCTCTGTGAAAGGCATTGGCCTGAGTCCAGGGCAGGCAGGAGTTCAGGTTGCCAACCTGTCTGCCAAGCTGTCATCCCAGCTGACACCAGCCTGTCTCTTCCTCCTTGGCAGTCTCAGCCCATGAGCCAAGGGGCCTGACCTCTTCGCTCATGAGTTCTCCAGGGCAGGGCTGAGTCACAGGGTCAGGGAAACTTGCCCTGTGCTGCTGCAGGAGCTGGGGGCTGAGGCCTGAGGGTCAGGTGGGCACTGTTGCCAGCAGCGAACTAATTTCAAAAGAAACAAAAAGGGAGCAGGGGCTCCCAGATTCTCCCCCGCCCACATGTCTTCATTAGGGGCAACGGATCATTTGTCATTGGCGGAGATTTTATTGGGCCTTTCTTATGGACCAGTTGATGTTTTGCTACCTGTCAAAGGAGGAATGGTGCAGTAGTTTGGGTACCAGCCTGGGACTGCGACCACACTGGTTTGAGACCCTGCTCTACCACAGGTTTCATGTGTGACCTCAGGTAAGTCCCTTATTGCCTCTGTGCCTCAGTTTCCCTTCAATAAATGGGCATAAGAGCAGTGCCCTGCCACACAGGTGTGCTGATAAATATCTTGTGAAGTGTTCAGATACTACAGTACTGGGGGCCAGAGAAGGACCTTCGATAGAGAGATAAAAGCACCCAGCATGCTGGGTATTGTCCCGCGATGGTGCCTCTGTCTCTGCAAACGCCTCCGTAGCTTCCCTTCAGCCTCAGGCCGCGTCTCTCAAACAAAACCCACTGCTGAGTCCGTCACACCTCAGGCCGGTGGCAATGCCTGTGCGGGCAAGTGCTGCACTGTCTGGGGGTGGGCCCCTGAGGCCAGGACTTACTGATTGGCCACTAGCCTCCCACCCATCCCCAATACCATCAGCCTGGTACTGCATCGTCCCACCAGCCATAGGCTTCGGGGTACTTTGTGATGGGGAGATTGTTCTTACCCCATTGGCTGCTGGCCCCTCGTCACATCTGCTCTGCTGCTGTCGACTGTTAAGGTACCACCACGCTCCCTGGGCTTAACCTGGAGCACCAAGACAGGGCAGGTGCCTCGGTTTAGGGAGATGCTCAGCAACAGAAAAGGTGGGAATAACCTAGCTCCTGGAGAAGACAGAGCCACTGGAGAGACAGAGGCCCTGTCTACTCCCATTAAACTAAATCAGTGCAACTCCCTTGTTGGACAATTCAATCAGTTTGCAAGAGCCTTCGATCAATTTAGCTTAAGTTGATTCCTCACCAACTTCAGCTCAGTAGGTAGAATGAGAGCTGCATGAAAGATGTTCAGTGGAACAGTTTTTTTGTCAGAAAACTGCAGTTTTGTTGACATCGAAATATTTTGCAAAATTTCAACTAAATTTTGGGAGGAAAAGTGTCAAAATGAATCACTTTGACTTTCTTGTTTCGATAAAAACAGTTTGTTTTGACTTTTGCATTTCATTTAATCTTTGATATGATATAATGTGAAATGTAATATTGAGATATTTTATGTATAGAGTATATTTAATATCGTATAATTCCAGTTATCTGGAATCCAAAAATCCTAGTCTTCCAGATCCACAGTGTGGCCCCCATGTAGCCCTATGTTAGTTAATCTCTTCAATTTATCCGAATGCCCAGGAGTCTGAAAGGTTTGGATGTCTCCCTGGCCATTTGGCTAACTGGAACAATACTGTATTAGAGATACTGTATTATCATATTTTGACATTATCAGAACAAAAGGATTTGACATTTTTGAGCCAAAACATTTCAATGGTTCCCAATCAATTTTGTTCAGAATTTTTGTTCTGTGGTCAATTTTGACATTTTGTCTTCCTGGTCTGATTCAGGATGAAAACAGGTTTTGAAATGTCGGAATGTCCCAGGGGATGGAAATTCCATTTTCTGAGCTGCTCCAGTGCTGACACCCTTACACAGATCTAAGTGTGCACCCAAGGGGGCTGCAAACCAGCTGAGTTACATGCATAGATAGTGACGGAGAGCCAGCTACCTAGCTATCTTTACTTTGAGTTAACGTGACACGACATTGCCGTAGTTCCTGCAGAGCTCAACCATATCCCTCCCTGGAAGCACTGACCCTGGCAGAATCAGGTCCTACAGCCACCCTACAGCAGGGGCCATTTCCCCTGGGGGTTTCCCTACAGTCCTAGTGGTTTGGAGCTTAGGGTGCCAGGCATGCAGATACCACCTCTGGCCACAGCTTTATCCCTAGCTGCACCAGGCTGCAGAGCAGGAACTGCTGAGGAACCGTGCTAGGTGCTGTACAAACAGAGCATGTCTCTACAGCCAAAAGAAACCCCATGACTACGAATCTCAGCGCCTGGATCAACTGACTCAGGCTCACAGGGTTCAAGTTATGGAGCTAGCAATCGCAGGGTAGACGTTTGGGCTCAGGCTGGAGCCCAGGCTCTGAGAACCCTCCCCCCTCTGTGCTACAGAGCGCAGGCCGCAGTCCAAGCGTCTACGCTGCTATTTTAAGCCCTGCAGCGTGAGCCCCGCAGGCCCAAGTTAGTTGACCTAGTCTCTGAGACTCGCTGCCATGGGTCTCTTTTTGCTGTGTCGATGTACCTATACTGTAAATGAGACAGAGAGCAGGTTGGTAGCTAGCCCAGGAGAGCTAGCTAGCATGGGAGAGTGGAGCCAGCCTGTGACTATTCTCATGCAAGACTTAGGTATCATGCGTACATTTAAGGGCACAGCATTTCCCATTTACTTAAGGAACCAAACCTTGGTGGTGTATTCCCAAGAACCAGGGCTGTTCTCCAGCACAGTTCCTAGGAGACTGTTAGAGGGCTTTCCCTTCACCCTCTCCCCTGGTTCTTTTCACGCAGATAGAAAGCAGAAAACCAGAAGTCCAAAGTGCAGGCAATGAGATGTTTATTGGGGTTGGTTTCCAGCAAGCATGGATACCATAACCCTGTCGCCTCAGAGCCGTGTTTCCCAGTGTTTCCTCCTCATCAGCAGGCATAATTATACCTGAAATGCACACCCTCGGTCTCACCCCTTACAACTGGTCATGTTCCATTTTAGGGGGTTATGGGTCTCGGGTCTTCATCCCACCTCTTTTGTATCCCATGGAAGGGGTAAGGAGCGAGGTTGTGCTACGGTCAGGGGTAGGCATTTCTCTGACCTTTTAGTATTTTACTTTCCCCCCAATCCCCTGCCCCTCCCAACTGGTTGCTTGACCTTGCCTTGAGATAGGTGCTCATATCACAGAAGATTAGGGTTGGAAGAGACCTTAGGAGGTCATCTAGTCCAACCCCCTGCTCAAAACAGGACCAACCCCAACTAAATCATCCCAGCCAGGGCTTTGTCAAGATGGGCCTTAAAAACCTCTGAGGATGGAGATTCCACCACCTCCCTAGGTAACCCATTCCAGTGCTTCACCACTCTCTTAGTGAAATAATTTTTTCTAATATCCAACCTAGAGCTCCCCCACTGCAACTTGAGACCATTGCTCCCTTTTCTGTCATCTGCCACCACTGAGAACAGCTGAGCTCCTTCCTCTTTGGAACCCCCCTTCAGGTAGTTGAAGGCTGCTATCAAATCCTCCCTCACTCTTCTCTTCTGCAGACTAAATAAGTCCAGTTCCCTCAGCCTCTCCTCATAAGTCATGTGTTCCAGCCCCCTAATAATTTTCGTTGCCCTCCGCTGGACTCTCTCCAATTTGTCCACATCCTTTCTGTAGCGTGGGGCCCAAAACTGGATGCAATACTCCAGATGTGGCATCACCAGTGCTGAATAGAGGGGAATAATCACTTCCCTCGATCTGCTGGCAATGCTCCTACTAATGCAGCCCCAGATGCTGTTAGCCTTCAGGGCACACTGCTGACTCCTATCCAGCTTCTCGTCCACTGTAATCCCTAGGTCCTTTTCTGCAGCACTGCAACTTAGCCAGTCAGTCCACATGCCCAGTAATACTTTAACTGCTCTTATCTGTTCCTATTATACGAACAAATCCATCTGGCCAGGCAGAAGCAACACACACAGTGTCTCTGTTCTTTGTTCACGGGTATTAGTAGGAATGTAAGAATGTAATCAAACAGGCAAGCAAAACTCAAAATAATATCTCAGGTGAAAATACAGGCCAGAATCCTACATTGGCACTAGTTCTCCTAACAGAGATGATTGACCAAGTCCTACAGCAGGCTCTACAGATGGCAGTTTGGGCTGTGGGGGTCCTCTAGACACAGCTTTTCTAGGTGGCCTTTGGAGAACTGTCCCAAGTACAATCTGAGTGCAGGAACATAAGGAGATTTGCAAGAGGCGAGAGCCTTGGTGAAACTCCAGGGCCTGGGTCTGACAGTGAAACGGCTTCATACGTACGTGGAGCTGCTTGGAAAACTGAGATGATTTTCTGCAAAAATGTCCATTGACTCCTTAATCCAGATTTCCATCTTTTCTTGGTTTGTTTTGTGGTTTTGGAAAATTATTTTTGATGCAAATTTTCTGTCTATGTATCTTCTCTGGGCCTGATTCTGTTCCCCAGCCCACCAGTGTAAATCAGGAGTACCCCATTGCTATCAGTGCAGTTACGTTGGGGTAGAACTCGCATCGGTGAGAGGAGAAACAGGCAGCTCCAGCACACCTTGGTCTCATTGTCTCTTGGCATCACAGTCATAGCTGGATGCACATTGGAAATGGATGGCTGTGATTTACTCTTTCAAACGAAATTCTTCCTGCAAACACCATTGCCTCTCAGTGGCTGCCTGCTTTCTCGGGGGCTGCGCTCGTTCGTACATTTCTTGGCAGTGTTCAGCTAAGAGCTCTGTATGGAAACTGCAGCGTCTAGAGAGGCTGCTCTCGGGGAAGGCTATTAATAGAAGGGTTTATGGGCAGTGTAATTTCCACCTTGTCTCTCTAATGGACAGGTTTGTCCTTTTGCTCAAGTATTTATGAAGTAGGATCCAGATTGCTCTTCAGAGAGACCCTTCAGAGTAATCCGGGTGCTGCCTGGGCCCCGGGACACTGACAGCATTGGGGCAAGGTAGCTCTATGTGCACTCCCTGTGGCAACCGTGCTGATTCCCAAGGCAGAAATGGGGTTTCCAGCAGCTGCTAGGCTGCTGACCAGAACAGCCAGAGGCAGCTGAGTTTCAGTGGTAGGCGAATTATCCCTTGCATAGAAAGGCCAAGGAATGGAAATGTTACTGGTCAAGGTTCTGTGACTTGCTATACTTAGTCCTAGGGCAGTGCCAAGAAAGTTGCCCTAGACTGAGACACCACTAACAGTTTATAGTCTGATATTTCATAAACTCTTAGGGAATTAAATGCATGTCTTATGCCGCTGAAAAGCTGGCAATCTCGGCTTTCTGATGCCATATGACGTCTGCTTCTAGGCCTAGCACGTCATGAAATATTGATCTGAGAATCAATTTTAAAATTATGTTCTTACAATTACCATCATGCACTGCTTTAATTCCAGTGTAATGTTAGTGAGCACTACCTTGAGTGCTGAGAGAGCTCGTAACCAAAGCTTGATACCCACTGAGTTCAGAATACTGTGTGCACCTAACCCAGATGGCTGCTAACCTCACAGTACAATTGATGGAAAGGAAACTAAACAAGATTGTAATCCGAATGACATGACCGAGAGTTTCAAAAACAGCTAGTTAGTGATTTTGGGCACCCAATCTGAGACACCAGAGCAGGCCTTGGTTTTCAGAAAGTGCAGAGCTCTCACCTTCGGCAAATCAGGCCCAGGCTGACATGCCGTGTGACCTCAGACACATCACTTCACCTCCCTGTGCTCTGAAATGGGGACAGCTTCCTACCTCAGAGAGGGTCTTAATCTCTGATTCATTGCTTGCCTAGCACTTTGAGATCCTCTCAGGGGTGTTGCTGTAGAGGTTGAAGGTTTTACGTTGAGGTTATCCCGAGGCTTGGTTTCTCAGAGCCCCCTCAATGCGCTGACTTTGGCATTGCTCTGTGAGGTGGTTGATGACATTGCAAGAAAGCAGCTGGCGCTATGGACAGTTTCCTTGCTAGGGAGGGCGAGAGTGTAATCAGAGCTTCACCTTGTATTGGAAATGGAGACGATCTGGGGTAAGATTTTTAAAACCACCTACGTCCTGATTTCAAAAGTGACTTAAGAATTTAGGAGCCTAACTCTCATTGACAATCAATGGAATTTAGATTCATAAGTGCCTCAATCACTTTTGAAAATGAGATTTAGGCTCCTGGCTCAGTTAGGTGTGGCAATGCTGGGCACAGTAACACCTAAAAAGCTTTAAAAACCTGAGCCCGGGTACCTGTCTGAATCTTCAGTGCCTTTGTAAATCGGGCCAAAGAGCCTATTGTGGCAAATGGCCGGCACTACTATGATGGGTCCCATGCTTTCTCTTCTTGGGGATGGAGGGGGGGTTCAGGGCACCGTTTCTCAGCCCTGATCTGGGGTATCAACTGTCCCACTAGTATCCCAGAGAAGGGGAGTGGAGAGGGAGGGACCCGGGTCCGCCCTCTACTCCGGGTCCCAGCCCAGGGGCCCTAGGGGTAGCAGCAAAGCACTTGAACTAGCGATTCCTTCCCCTGGGCCACTTCCCTCTCAAGCCCTTCAGCTTGTGGGGCTTCCTGCCCTCTGTCTGCTTGGGCCAGGTTTCTCCCAACCCCTTGTGTCTGGGGAGTCCCTCTGCTCTACACAAGCCGGGTTTCCCTTTCCCTAGGGTCTTGGTCTTCTGGCCCGCCACAGCACTTCTCCAAACTCTCCTCTGCTTCCCTTCAAACTGCTCTCTGCTCCAGCACCAAACCCCTCTGCTTCAACTCCTCCAACCTGCTCTCTGCTCCAGCACCAAACCCCTCTGCTTCAACTCCTCCAACCTGTTCTCTGCTCCAACACCAAACCCCTCTGCTTCAACTCCTCCAACCTGCTCTCTGCTCCAGCACCAAACCCCTCTGCTTCAACTCCTCCAACTGGCTGATTGAAGCAGGGGGGTTTTATCAGATGACTGGCTTCAGGTGCTCTAATTAATCTATAGCAACCTCTCTTCCCTCTACAGGGAATAAGGCTCTCGTCATCCTGGAGCTTACATATCTCCCCTCTATCACCCTCCTGCTGCCCTCTGGCCATGCCGTATCACACTATGATGGTTTTGAAACTCCTACACCTGGGCTTTTTCGGTGTGATCCTCTTGGCTAACGGAGTTGGTCTGTGAAATAACCCCTGGAGACGGAGGTGTGTGCTTTGAGAGCGAATCGGGATCCTGGTAGTTCTGCCTTTGATGGATGGTTTATAGCCCCTCTGAAGAACATTCTCTCTACATCCCCTGGTCAGTTGCTGAGATTCCTCCCTCTCTTTTACCCATGGGAAGAGGCACCAAAGAGACAGACCCACTTTTCCCTGTTATGTTTCACCCTGTGTCCAGACACACTAACTGCATTAGGGCTGAATGAGGAACAAACAGGGAGTTGGAAATTGCGGGGAGAGGGGCTCTTCACAGCCAGATAATAGACAATTTTGTTTCAGTGACTGTAGAGCTGGTGGAAGGTCCCTGGTTTCTCGGCTGAGGCTGCCGGCCGCAGGACTGAGTGTCCTGGCTGCAAGAGGTTCATGTGTCACCACCTCCCCGATGCAATCTGGGAATCAGCTGTCACACATGAAGGGCCAGCCTGTGCCTCTGAGCTGCCCCGCTCAGGCTCTGGGCCTTCGCTTCCTCTGACCCCAGCAGTCCTGGAGCTGCAGGCACCAGTCTTTGCCCCTGCATTATTATTTTGTAGCGCCAACCCCTGATCTCAGTGGAACTGGGGGGCTCAGGGCAGGGGCTAAGGGGCCTGGATCCCTTCCCCTTAGGAGGCTGGCTCAAGTCCTGCCCAGGCAGGCGGGGATTGGATGCTATTGTGTAACCCCTGGTGAGTGTGTGTTACAGATCCCGCACTGTGCCAAGCCGCAGAGGGTCCCAGTCTGTTACGGCCCCCAGCTGTGGAGCGATGGCTCTTCATCTCACACTGTAGACGCTTATGGTTTTAGCTGTGGGGGTGCCTGGTTCTTCCCCAGCGTGTTGGCCAAGATGGCAGCCATGTGTGCCTGGAGCCTGTCATGATTTCCATGAAAGGAATGGCCGGCACTAGGCATGGGCATATGGGAATGGCCAGCGTGGGGGGCTGGGTAGTCGGAGTGGCCAGCGTGGGGGCTGGTAGTCGGAATGGCCGTCGTGAGCAGCTGGGTAGTCGGAGTGGCCGGCGTGGGGGCTGGGTAGTCAGAGTGGCCAGCGTGGGGGCTGGTAGTCGGAATGGCCGTCGTGAGCAGCTGGGTAGTCGGAGTGGCCGGCGTGGGGGCTGGGTAGTCAGAGTGGCCAGCGTGGGGGCTGGTAGTCGGAATGGCCGGTGTGAGGAGCTGGGTAGTAGGAATAGCCGGTGTGGGGGCTGGGTAGTCGGAGTGGCCGGCGTGAGCGGCTGGGTAGTAGGAATGGGCGGCGTGGGGGCTGGGTAGTTGGAGTGGCCAGCGTGGGGGGCTGGGTAGTTGGAGTGGCCGGCGTGAGGGGCTGGGTAGTCGGAATGGCCGGCGTGGGGGCTGGGTAGTCGGAATGGCCGGCGTGGGGGGCTGGGTAGTCGGAATGGCCGGCATGGGGGGCTGGGTAGTCGGAGTGGCCGGCGTGGGGGCTGGGTACTAGGAATGGCCGGCATGGAGGCTGGGTATTAGGAATGGCCGGCGTGAGGGGCTGGGTAGTAGGAATGGCTGGCGTGGGGGCTGGGTAGTCGGAATGGCCGGCGTGGGGGCTGGGTACTAGGAATGGCCGGCGTGGGGGCTGGGTAGTCGGAGTGGCCGGCGTGAGGGGCTGGGTAGTCGGAGTGGCCGGCGTGGGGGCTGGGTACTAGGAATGGCCGGCGTGGGGGCTGGGTAGTAGGAATGGCCGGCGTGAGGGGCTGGGTAGTAGGAATGGCCAGCATGGGGGGCTGGGTAGTAGCTGGCATGGGGCACTGAGAGCAGCTGGCACAGATCACACGGGTACAGCTGACACAAGGCACTGGGCACCTGGGAGCAGCAAGCATGGGTGGCGCAGTGGCTGGCATGAGGCACTGGGCATGCAGGAGTGGTTGGCGAAGGGTTGCCGGGGGCTCATGCCTTCCTTCTCTGGGTGACCCAACCCAGCCGCTCCCATGCCAGCTCGCCCGGAGCTCATGACACTGGGAAGGTGGGAGTGGCTGAGATGGGGCATCAGGCGTAGAGGAGGAGCTGGCACCGGGACCATGGCAGCTCCCTGCCTCCCACAGAGCTGCCCATTTGCATTATTAATTTGAGCCCTACCCTGGCTCCTGGGGCTCAGCGTCTAGACAGACAGAGCATCCTAAGGAGCGGGTCGCCTGGCCGGGGCTCCGGGCTGCAGCCATCCCCATGGCAACGGCCGGCAGATCGAGCAGGCAGAGATTAAAAAAATAAAATAATAAAGTTGGACAAAGAGCAGGGGGGACACGAAGGGGGATGCTGGCTAAGAGCAGGAGGGAATGGGGATTACCCAGAGAGGCTCCAGGGTCGCTGGGCAGCTAATCCCCACAGCCCAAGGAGCTCCGCTGCACGGTTCAGAAACCCCCAACTCAGTCGCTTGGCGCCTTGTAAATAATGCGGTGGTGGAGGCCTTAGAAATGCCAGAGATATGCAGGAGAGAGGGAGTGAAGGGGCTGTCCAGTGATAGATAGATCGATAGTTGGGCTGCCAATTAATCGCAGTTAACAAGTGATTAACTCAAAAAAATTAACTCGATTATAAAAATCAATCACGATTCATTGCAATTTTAATCTTTTTAAAAAAACTTTAAATTTCGGATTGCAAATATTTGCCCTGTAAAAAGATAAATAAAAGAAACAGTAGTTTTCAGTTCAGCTCAGACAATCTCTTTATCGTGGAGTGCAATCTCTTTATCGTGAAAGTGCAATTTACAAATGTAGAATTATTTTTTTTAACCCAACTGCACTCAAAAACAAAACAACGTAAAACTTTAGCGTCTACGAGTACCCTCAGTCCTACTTCTTATTCAGTCAGTCACTCAGACAAACTAGTTTCTTTTCATTTACTGGAGATAATGCTGCCTGCTTCTTATTTACAGTGTTACTTGAAAGTGAGAACAGGCATTTGCATGGCATGGTTGTAGGCCTCACAAGGTATTTACCTTCCAGATATGCTAAACATTCGTTTGCCCCTTCATGCTTTGACTTGTTTATCTTTTTTACAGTACAAATATTTTCAATAAAAATAATAATATAAAATAAGCATTCTACACTTTGTATTCTGCATTGTAATTGAAGTCGATATATTCTGAAAATGTAGAAAAACTTCCAAAATATTTATAATAAATGAACATTGGTATTCTATTATTGTTTAATAGTGCGATTAAAACTGCGATCAATTGCAATGAATTATTTTAATCTTGCGATTAATTGCAATTAATTTTTAGACAGATAGATAGGGTGTACGGAATAGATCAGGGGTGGGCAAACTATGGCCCGTGGACTGGATCCGGCCCGTCAGCCATTTTAATTCAGCCCCCAAGCTCCCGCTGGGGAGCAGGGTCTGGGGCTTGCTCCACTCCGGTGCTCCAGCCAGGGAGCCGGGTTGGGGGCCGCTCCATGTGGCTCCCAGATGCAGCAGCATGGCCCCCCTCTGGCTCCCACGCGTAGGGGCGGCCAGGGGGCTCCGCTCTGCACCCTGGGAACTGCGACCAATGGGAGCTGCAGGGGTGGTGCCTGCAGATGGGGCAGCGTGCAGAACCGCCTGGACGCGTCTCCATGTAGGAGCCGGAGAAGGGACATGTTGCTGCTTCCAGGAGCCACTTGAGGTAAGCGCCACCTGGAGCCTGCACCCCTGAACCTCCCCCGGCGCGCCCAACCCACTGCCCCAACCCTGATCTCCCTCCCACCCTCCTGCACCCCAAACCCCTCATCCCCAACCCCACCCCAGAGCCTGCACCCCCAGCTAGAGCCCTCACTTGTGGCCTTGCCTGGGCAACTGATCCAAATGGATAGATCTCACTTGGGCTGCAGATCCAGGGTGCAAGGAGAAGTGGGTCTGGCTCTAGGTGGCTGGGGTCTGTCCTTTTCTTTCTGCTGGGCAGACCCTGACGATGATGATGCCCATAGGTTAGGAGGGCAGCTGGCGTGCTCTCTGGGGAGAGGTGCAGTAAAGTGCTTCCCACGGCCCAGCTGCCCGCCCAGCCCTGGTGATGGAGGAGTCGTTCTCCTGACACTGTGATTCTCCCGCCGCTCTATCTAGCCAATCTATCCAGCTTCACTGTAGTATCTGGATACCTGGATACCCATGGCTCACTCCTATTTTCCCCGTGAGTTCCTGTTCCTCTCCAGTGGCCACCTCTGTCCTTGAGGAAGGCAGCTCCCGGGAATTGAGCCATGGAAAATCTGAGCTTGTCCAGGAGGAAGGGGATGGAAGTGTTGCAAAGGGTTAAGGCTGCACGTGACATCTGCAGCTCAGTGTGAGATGGCCGGGCCCAGTGCAAATTCTCCCCCCCCCCGCCCCTTCCCCGATTGATTGTTGCCAGGGAGGGTGAAGCATGAATGGAATTAGCCTGGATCTTTGGGAGACGGTTTGACACCGTGCCACACGGCAGATTGATTTTGAGTGTCAGACCACATGGCACAGAGGGAGAAAGCAGGGGAAGGGGCTGGCCCGAAGGCCAGAAGCCCAGTGTCTGACAGCAGCTCAGGCGGGAGCAGGCAGGTGGGGAGGGCATGGTAAGGCTCCCATTTGTTCCCTTCATGCGTGATCTGGAGGAGCCATCTGATCTCACTGCCAAAGTAGCCAGGTTTTCTGTTGCACACACAGCCCGTCAGAGGCTGTAACTGCAAGGGACCCAGGAAACACACGCAACATGCTTGGTGCGTGTGTTACCACAGCACTCAGCATATTGGAGACACTAACAAACTCAGCTTCATAACATCCCCGGGAGGTGGAGGGCAGCAGATTAGCCCTGGTTTGCAGATGGGGAAACTAAGGCACAGGGAGGTAAAGGGACTCACACAATGCCAGGCAGTGAATCAGTGACAGGCAGGAGTCCAGACTCCCAGGCTCCTGCTCTAATTAACAAACCACACTCCCTCCAGGAGCCAGGAACAGAACCCAGGAGTCCGAACTCCCAGAATCCCCATTGATCCCTTGTGTCCCCTTTGTGGGGAGCAGCAGATGGGAGGGGGTCAACATGCCCAGTGGGGGAGAGGAAGGAGGGTGAGGAGAGCAGGGCGAGAACATGCGTGGGCATGCTCAGCCTTGGTACCCCAATCGTGAAGGGCCTGATTCTGCTGCCCTCACCCCGCTGAGTAGAACCTTACGCTGCAAGTCGTTCTGTCCATTGCAGCAGGAATATTCCATGGGAACAGAGGCAGCCGCTCCACCTGCAGGGTGGGCCTGGTTGCTCGTAATGGACGAATGGCCCAGCAGTCCTGCAGACAGCACTTCCTGTCCAGCAACTCCAGGGTCCTTTGCAAAGGCGTAGGACACTGGGACTAACCCTTGGACACTGTGCCCAAGAGACAGTCACTCCGTGCCCACATGCGGCCGGAGAGCAGGAACCCGGGAGGGGAAAGGAAACTCAGACACATGAGAGAGATTAATAAAAGTGATCCAGAGGCTAGACTGCTCACAAGCTGGCAGCCAAGGTTAATCATGAAACTAGGCAAGCCCGTCAAAGGCCGATGCCCCCTCTCGGCACTTCGTCTCTCTTCTAAAAATCAGCGAAAGCTGCCCAACAGCAGCTGCTTGCAACCCAAATGGGTGTCCGTGGACTCGCCCGGAAAAAGAGCACGACGTATCAAAGCTGCCCAGACAAGCACAGATTCAACAGCTACTAGGCAAAGTCTCGCTGTCTAGAGAACAAAATGGCCTCTAAGCCCTGTGATGGGAGAATCCCAAAGACTTGGTCTGGCTCGTTCCCTAAATCACCCATTGTTTCATGTTCTCTGTGTATATAAAATCTCCCCACTGTATTTTCCACTGAATGCATCCGATGAAGTGAGCTGTAGCCCACAAAAAAAGCTTATGCTCAAATAAATTTGTTAGTCTCTAAGGTGCCACAAGTCCTCCTTTTCTTTTTGTGGATACAGATTAACACGGCTGCTACTCTGAAACCTGTTAGCTGACCCTGTGGACACTCCCCGAACCCTCCCATGGCAGCCTGCAGCCCTCTGGCTGTGTCTTGGGAGCATGTGTCAGCTTTGTGTGCAGGCGTGAAAGCATGACATGCCTTCTGTACTATGCCCAGCCTAGCCCTGAGACCCAGGAGCAGGAGCCTGGGATCCTTTTGCTCCAGCGGTAGAGCCTTATACTATGGAGCTGCAGGATCAGGATCCTAGGCCCGCTCCCTTCCTTGAGTGTGCCTGTGTTTGTACACTGACTGCCCAGCACTGGGGGAGGCCCACAGATCAGCCCCCTCCTCTAGCATCTTGTGGGGGCAGCCCACTCTCCCGATCCCCACCCAAACTTTTTGTCAGCCGTGGGAGACAAGTCTTCACCAGCATCACGAGCAGCAGCCTCTAGTGGCCAGAAATGAGAACTGCAGTGGAATTACTTCCCCCAGTCCCGTGACCCGGGGCAATCGCAGGGACCCCAATGTGCAGGAGGTTATATCTGACTGATATAACGATGCTGGCCCAACACCCAGCGTAGACGCAGCTATGCCGACAGAAGAATGCTTCCATCAATATAGCCCCTGTTGTTCAGGGAGATGGGGTTCCTACACTACGGAGCTATGCTGTCCCACCGTAACCAAGCCAGTGTAGACATACCCACAGTCCATGAGCTAGAGAGAATATCCTTTATTAGAGTCACCACAGCTGAGTCCTGTCCTTCTCCAGTGAGACACCCAAAGACCGTACGTGTCCCCTCATTTCAGTGGGTACTTTCCCCACTGCTGTGATGTACAAGTGCCCCCCCCCTGCCCACTCCCCAATTAGCTTGCCTGACCTCACAGACCTGCAAAGCTTTCACATCCTGCTTCTCAATGCCTTGCTGCACAGTAAATGCAGGTTTCCTTGGCTAGGGGGCTGGAAAAGCAATCTGCCTGCAATTGTGTATGCACGGCTGTTTATCATGCCCTCCCCACCTCTCTGGTCCTGGGGAGCTGGACGGCACATTCCTTTAATTAGGTTGTGCAATTACGGGTGACAGTCTGCAAATGCTTTCGCAAATTGGAAGTGGGTCAAGAATTTGTTTCCAAGTCATTAAATGAAGCCCCTGAGATGGCAATGCTGTTTTCACCTTGTTAATAGTCAATCCACTTACGCGCCATCATTTCAATAGCAGTCAATTTCCCTAAGTGGAGATGTGTCTGGTCTGGGGAAGGCTGCTAGGGGCCTGGTTAAAAGAGTCTTTGGGAGGCTGGAATAAGAAACTCTCCCCATCTTCCCGTAGCATCCCCTGACTGAAACCCAATTGCAGGAAAGCCCCTTATGTTCCAGGGGTGAAGGAAATTGAATTCAGTGCAAACTCAGACCCTCTGCTGTGCAGAGAGCATAATGGGGCTCTAAGCCCACCCCCCAAACAGCTCTCATTTTACCCCAGGAATGAGGGTATTGATTCATATTGAATGGGGCGCACCCCCCCCAGTTGCAGTGCTCTCGATTTCCCCCTGCCAGAAAAGGTTGCAAGAACCTTTTATAATGAAAAGTGGTAGGCAGCCGAAGTATAGGGTTCATTATGAGCCCCCCTTGTATAGCTCCAGTCCTAAATACTAACCACTAGACCAGAGGTTCTCAAACTGGGGGGCCTAGGGGAGATGCAGAATGTATTCTGAGAGAGCGTCAGAAGCTTTAGGGGAAAAAACGTACCGCGCACGTTCAGAGCTGGGCGGCTGGAGAGCGGCAGCTGCTGGCCGAGCACCCAGCCCTGGAGGCAGTGCTGCCGCCAGCAGCCGCAGAGAAGGAGGGGCGGCAATGCCATACCTTGCCACCTTACTTCTGCGTGGCTGCTGGCTGTGGTGCTGCCTCCAGAGCTGGGTGCCCAGCCAGCAGCCCCCGTTCTCTGCTCTGCCTCCAGAGCTGGGTGCCCAGCCAGCAGCCCCCGTTCTCTGCTCTGCCTCCAGAGCTGGGTGCCCAGCCAGCAGCCCCCGTTCTCTGCTCTGCCTCCAGAGCTGGGTGCCCAGCCAGCAGCCCCCGTTCTCTGCTCTGCCTCCAGAGCTGGGTGCCCAGCCAGCAGCCCCCGTTCTCTGCTCTGCCTCCAGAGCTGGGCAGCTGAAGAGCAGCAGTTGCTGGCCGGGCACCCCAGCGGGGGGGGTCGGGGGGCACATAAACTAGTACAGACACAAAGAAGGGGGGTGTGGTCTAATAAGTCTGAGAACCACTGCACTAGACCATGGTGCAAGTGTAGACGGACAGGGCTATAGAATAATAACGTGCACTCACATAGCATTTTTATCCTGGTTTTACAGATGGGGAAAATGAGTCATGGATTGATTAAGTGGCTTGTCTTCAGGCACAGGAAGTGGAGACAGAGCTGGGAATAGAGGACAAGAGTCCTGAGTCCCAGCACCCTGCTCTTTTGTTAGACATGCTGTGCTCTGCCAACATTTCCATGAGATGTGTGTCCGCAGTGCTGCCTTAGATCTCCTTCCGGGTGTTTTGTGGGTGTTTTATGGGTAGTTTTGTTCCTTCAGTGTTATGTACAAAGCACAGGCAGAGACCCTGGCAACGCAGGAACCAGGGAGTGCTGGGGAATGTCATCGAAAGTGCTGCTCCTCCACCAAATACCAGAGATTCCCACCTCGCCCCTGCCTGTGGGCCAGAGGCTGGCTATGCCCAGGGCATACAATCTGCAGAACTGATCAATCAAGGGTGATAATCAGCAGGCAGGAGTCTGCAATTAGTGCAGATGGAGGCTGCTGGGAGGGGGCTAGCTAGGAGGAAGGGATGGTGCTGGGGCCATGCTCCTGCACTAGATGTTTAAGGAACAGCTCCTATTGTGGATGAGAGGCAGTGTGATGAGTAGATAGCACACTGGGACTCAGTGGATCTGGACTCTGTTCCTGCCTCTGCCACTGCCCTTCTGGGTGACCTTGAGCAAGCGTATCTGCCTCAGTTTCCCCATCTGTAAAATGGGAATCATGCCACTGATCTCCTTAGTGAAGTGCTTTGAGAGCGACTGAGGAATAGTGCTGTATGAGAGCAGGGTGTTATTGCTGCAGGAGCACAATGCTCACCACCCCAGGGCTGCTTTCCCCATCTAGCCCTGCGCAGAGCTGGGCCCATCAGGACAGTGCACTCCCAGCATGCTGCATGTTGTGTGAGCTCTCTGCGTGGGAGGGATGAAAGCACCGCTCCAGCCTGCAGCTCCCGGCGCAGCTGTTCCCTATGGCTTAGTGAAAACAGCCCTGCCCTGCAGGAGACTGCTGTGGATGGGATAGCAACTCTCAAAGGGGAGAGACTTGCCAAGGGACTGTGCTTTGGGCGGAAAGGCCGCCCCCCCCCCCGTGCCCCACTCCCACAGCCTGGCAGGTGGCAGTGTGTGGGGTGCAGGCCCCGTTGGCTCTCGTGGAGACATGGCACCTGTGGGTTTCACGACAAAGCCACAGGGGTAATGCCACCAAACTTGTGCTTCTTCCAAGAGGCGGCCCGCGCCACATGGAGATGTAATGACTGGTGGGCCTGTGTCACCTCCCTTACTGGATGGCATGAGACCTGCTGCTGGGTGTGTGGCCATGTCACCCTCTAGTGGCTATGAGAACTACAGCTCAGGGAGAATCCCCTTACCCCGTGACGTGTTCGCTTCCCACAGGATCCCCTGATCCTTCTGTCCTTCCCTGGCTGCCCCTGGGCTCCTGGCAGCGCAGGTAGCTAGGATGAAGGACAGAGCAGGGAGATGGCTCTGGAGAAGCCTGTTGTGACGACCCCAGGCAGTGGCAGGCTCCGTGCCCAGGAAAGATCCGTCACTGTGACAGGCATCTCACTGAACGAACGGTTACCACACAGGGTCTGAACCAGCCAGCAAAGCAGCTGTAAAATGTCTTGTAAAGGGCAGCCTTGGGAATTCTTCTGCCAGCTCCTTCGCCTCTAACGAGAGCCGGGACTTGCTCATCCAGTACAGGAGGCGCCGTCTTCCCCCGGCTCCTTGTCCTTGCCCTCCTTCCCCATGATGGGTTTCAGAGCAACAGCCGTGTTAGTCTGTATTCGCAAAAAGAACAGGAGTACTTGTGGCACCTTAGAGACTAACCCATTTATTTGAGCATGAGCTTTCGTGAGCTACAGCTGCTGCAGGGAGAGGAGAGGCTGGGAGCCGCTGCCGAGATGCTGCAGGATTCCGCTCCAGCTCGCGGGGGCTGCTGGGGCGACAGCCCAGGTACAACGTGGACAGTGACCACACAAGCCCCGCGCAGTCACATTTTTGCCCCAGCGCTCGACTCAGCACATCGCATTGCGGCGGGGAGTCGATGTGGGCCCATGGGCAGGCGGGTTGCGTTACTCAGGAGATCTGACATCCCACGCTGTTCCCAGCCACCTACTGGCGCCCGTGATCAGAGCATCCCAGCCTGTTGAAGGGTGTTTGCTGCAGGCAGCAGCAGCAGCCTGCGGGGGACAGAGGGCCCACTGCAGACACCGGAGCAGCAGGGGAATTGCCCCGGTGCGCTGCAGCGAATCCATGGTGTGAGGTTGAAAAGGCAGGGCTGGGGCAGGATCCAGGCATCCCAGCTGCCCGTTTCATGGGGGCCTGGCATCTGGTCCCACCAGCTTAACCCTGTGGCAGGGGGAGGATCTGCCAGCCCCACTGGTGCTCATTAGAGCATGCCAAGGTCTGAGCCAGTGCTGCCATTGCAGGGAAGGGAGCCACTGGCAGCCCAGCCTTGCCACGCTGCTGCCCCGCTGCCTCGGCAGGCAGTGATCATTTCACTGGGGATATTTCTCTGAAAAGGCCTTGCTGTGATGCCTCACCACATGCCCTGGCGTGTGAGTGCCTGACCTCCACACCAATACATCAGCACCCAGGGGTTAGAGGAGAAAACAAATCGATATTGATACCCTGGGCGAGCTACCTGCATGAGCCCCACGGCCGGCCCCGGCACTTAGCTCCACCCCTTCGCCTGACTTTGGTGGGCCCAGGGGGATGGGAGGACAGTCAGGAGGACCAAGACCACATCCTGGGGGCCTGCCTGTCGCCCCTCTGGCTGCTGGTAAAGAATCAGCCCTGGAAGTAAGGTTAGCACGATGCAATCAGGTCATGCTGCAGACTCATAGGGCTTGAAAGGCAGTGTGGTCCAATGGATAGAGCACCTGCCTGGGCACACGAGAGGCCTGGCTTCTGGTCCAGCTCTGCCACTGATCAGCTGGGTAACCTTGGTCAAGTCACTCCCCCTCTCATTGCCCGTTTCCCTTTCCACTTCTTATCTACTCAAGCTCTTTGGATCAGGGACTGTATCCTACTATATGCGCGTACAGCACCTAGCACAGTGAGCCCTGAGGTCAGCTGGGACCTCTAGGTGCCATTGTAACAACCCTTGGTGCCAGTGCCAACAAGGAGCATTGGGTCCATGTCCTGGCGGGTTACCCAGCTGTCCGCCCCCAGCCCTGCTGGCTCAGATCAAAGCTCCAAGGCTCTATCCCCAAATCAAGAGGCTGGGGGAAAGAGAGGAGATGGTTGCTTTTCGCTTGGCGGACAGCAATTCTTCTATTTGCTGTATTGCCCTGTAGAAATTAGACCTCGCTCCTGGACTAAGGCTCTGGCATCATCACGGTTTAAACGTGATCTCTCCTGGGCTTTGAAAGGAGGAAGGTGAAGTGCCAGAGTTTGCATAAGAGATAAATGATGCTGGGTGCTTTTGTAGCACAAAGATCTTTGCATACCAGACACCGCGGGGGGGGGGTGGTGGTGTGTGCATGTGCGTGTGTGTGCGTGTGCATGTGTGTGCGTGAGTGTGCGTGCGTGTGCGTGTGTGCATGTGTGTGTGTGCGTGCGTGTGCGTGTGTGCGTGAGTGTGCGTGTGTGCGCGTGCGTGTGCGTGTGTGCATGTGTGTGCGTGCGTGTGTGTGCGCGCGTGTGTGTGCATGTGTGTGCGTGTGTGTGTGTGCATGTGTGTGCGTGTGTGCGTGAGTGTGCGTGTGTGCGCGTGCGTGTGCGTGTGTGCGTGAGTGTGCGTGTGTGCGCGTGCGTGTGCGTGTGTGCGTGAGTGTGCGTGTGTGCGCGTGCGTGTGCGTGTGTGCATGTGTGTGCGTGCGTGTGTGTGCGCGCGTGTGTGTGCATGTGTGTGCGTGTGTGTGTGTGCATGTGTGTGCGTGTGCATGCGTGTGCGTGTGTGTGTGCGTGTGCGTGCGCACCCCTCCGCTCACAAGCAGAACCGCTCACCTGTGCATCATAGGCCCAGTGCTGCTAAGCAATCCTGGCACTTCTGCTGTAGCTCAGTCCTGGGCTCCCACCACACGAAGCCCCGAGTTACATCCCAGCTGTTGCCATGGAGTTGTGAGGGACCGTGGTGTGCAGCAAAGTGACAGCTGCGAAGTCCCCGGCACGCAAGGATTTTATTGGCCAAGCGATGCGAGCTCTGATGCTCAGTGCGATGGCATGTCTCCCACGCCTGGTGCACCCCCTCGATGTAACGAGGCCAGGTCAGCACCGTTCCCCCCAGCCAGGGCTGAGCTCGACTACTGCCTGCCAGGTTTTACAGCGAGTTCGTGATCTCAGCCTCAGGCTCCGGGTGCTGCGCCCACCCCTGGGGCAGGAGTCGAGGTGAGCAGACTGTGGTGCTAACTGAGCCAGGACTTCAGCCTCTGCCACTTGCTGTCTCAGCCCGAGGGGCATGCAGCGTCTGCTGAACTGCTCATTGATTGGCGCCTGGGGAGAAGGTTCCTCCCCTGCCATCTCCCCTGCAGCCCCTTCCTCCTCCCCCTCCATCCCTGCCCTCCATGGCCAGCCACCAGTGGCTGAGAGGCATGTGTGCCCAGAGCCCACAGGCTGCTCATCCTTCTGTCTCGGAGTTAAATGGAGCCCCTATGAGTCCCTTTGTGCTTCCTCCTTTGATCTCGGCAGTGCCGGTGACTGCCAGCAGCTAGGACTTGGCTGGCACAGACATGCCGCCGCAGAGCATGTGGTAAATCACAGGCACAGGTGTGCGGCTGCATCAGGTCAGGGCAGGTCGGCAAGGGGCTAGGGAGAACTGGAGGGGCGACAGCGTCTTTAATTTCAGAATAAAACATGCTTTCTACCAGGGCCTTAAAGGCGGTGCTCATCCCAAGGCCGGCAGTACGGGGCAGCATAGCCCAGGGGATAAGGTCCAGGACGCCTGGGTTCTATTTCTGACTCTGCCACTGACTCACTGAGTGGACTTGGGCAGGTCACGTCCCCGCTCCTTGCCTCAGTTTCCCCCTCTGTAAAATGGGGCCAGTAAAACTCCCTCACCTTTGGAAAATGCAAAGTATTATGCTGCTGCAGTGTCAGTGAAGAGGGGATCCAACTGTACTACCCACCATGGGCAGAGGACTGTACCACCCGGCACAGATTGGTGGGTGTTTCTAAGACGCCCAGACACCCAGCAGCTCCTCAGCTGACACAGGGTGACACCACTGGGGACAACAAGCCCATGGACCTGCTCCCTGCTCCAGTGCAGTGGAGAAGGCAGTAGCACTAGACACAGGGCTGACCCGCCACGTTTGGACCTGGAAGCCAATCTGAACAGCGCTTCGCTTCAGGGGTGTTTGGACCCACGGTTCTGGTTTGGTCCAGCAAGTCTGGACCTTGCGCTCTCCAGGGCTCAGGTGTGTTCAGACCTGGGCCCGTCTCTATCAGGGGAAGATAGACACTATGAGGATAACACCTGTTTGTCCTCTGGCTGAGCACGGGACAGCGGGGAGACAGCTCTGTCCTAGAGATCCTGGCAGCGGGGAGGCTGGTTGGATTCCTGGGGGCAGGAAGCAGGCCCCGACTCAGCTTCCCAAGGCAATAGCCTACCATCCCAGAGCCATCTTCACTCCAGCAGCCTTTCACCCCCTCAATGTCTCAGCCCGGCCCGTGGTGAAGTGACTCTTCCCAGCCACTTCTCGAACTGTTGGGGAGGGCTCAGGCTCATGGGCAGGGCTAGTGGGAGGAAGCTACCCCCTGTCAGAGGCCCAGACCTGGCTCCTCTCAGGATGGCTGTGGAGCAGATCTCGCTTCATTAGTGCCAAAGACACTCGGCCCCTGCCATCTGCTCTGTGTACGCAAATCACCCCAGTCCTCTCAGCAGTGGAGGAGAGTTCTTGGCAGCTAGCCGGCCCCCTCTCCTGGCCTGTGGCTCTGGGATCTCCAGCAGGACGCCTAGACGGGCTGGCGGATTGTGGCCCGCTTTGAGACCCTCAGCTCTTTGTGGGGAGTTCCTCCTTGAAGGCCAACCAGGCCCAACAAGGACTTTCCTCCAAGCCCCTGGCAGTTTGGGGGTTAACCCCAATCAGGCATGGCAGTCTGCTGTGACTCCTTATGTAGCTTCTTCCGTGGCTCCAGACGGGGCTTTGCTGTGGACAAAACTACATTCAAATGCGGCTAAATGAAAGGAAGTCCCTGGTGAGCCCAAGGCATATGGTGCTGGAAATGAAATAGCCCAGCTGAAGGATAATGGCCCATCAGGGTGCTATTAATCTGTGGGCTCTTCTTGTGCCAAGCAGCAGTGACAGTGCGGAGGCGAACGAACGACTTGGATACAGATGGGCTCCCACAACGCCCCGCCGCATTGTTCCAACGGATTTAGGGATAATGATCCCGCACACCCCGACAAACACACGGCGCTGCCAAGATCAAGAGCAGCAATCCCTGTAATGTGGGAGATGCTTTGCCCAGGGCGGTTCTCTCCTGCCCCGGCTCTACCTGGGCTGTCACCTCTGGGATCAGACAGAATGAGGCCTGCTCCAGACCCCTCTCCTAGGAGGTCACCTCTTGAGATGAAAGTGCTGGCCCAGGGTGGCACTGAGCGCGATTTGCTCCAGACTTTATTAGATCATCCGACTCCAGGTCCTTCAGTGGTCATTCCGGACAGCTTTCACCATGCGCGTGTGCGTCTGTACATGCCTGTGCGTGTTTGTGTAGCTGTGTGTATACACGCATGTGCATCTGTAAATGGGCCTTAAAATAGACCAAACAGATCCCCTGGACATGAACATTTCTGGGATTTGGGGGTGTGCAAAATATGGATCCTGATAAAGTGCACACATGCACAGAGACACACTCACACACACACATGCACAAAGTGTAGATCCAGGTCTGAGTGTCCGGTTTTTGACATTAAAAGTCCAGTTGGCAGGGCTGAAAGGCTCCCTACCTGGCTCCACGTGGCTCCCGGAAGCAGCGACATCTCCCTCTGACTCCTAAGGGGAGGGACGGCTAGGGGGGCTCTGCGCACTGCCCCCACCCCAAGTGGATGCGGGCAGAGGCAGCGCACACTGCATAGAATCGCCTGGCAGCCCCCATGCCTAGGAGCCGAGGGACGTGTCGCCATTTCTGGGGAGCCCCCCGAGGTAAACGCCGCCTGGAACCTGCTCCCCACACCCCCTCTCACATTCCAACCCCCTGCCCCAGCCCAGAGCCCCCTCCCGCACCCAAACTCCCTCCTGGAGCCTGCATGCCACACCCCCCCGCACTCCAACCCCCCTTCCCCAGCTTGGATCCCCCCCGCACCCTGAACCCCTCATTTCTTGCCCCACCCTGGAACCCACACCCCCAGCCCAGAACCCATACCCCCTCCCACATCCCAGCCCCTTGCCTCAGCCCAGAGACCCCTCCCACATGCCAAACCCCTTGGCTCCAGTCCAGAGCCCCCTCCTGCACCCCAAACCCCTCATCCCCGGCCCCACCCCAGAGCCTGCAGCCCCAGCCAGAGCCCTCATCCCCTCATGCACCCCAACCCCCTGCCCCAGGCTGGAGCCCCTCCCACACCCTGAACCCCTCATTTCTGGCCCCACCCAGGAGCCTGCACCCCCAGCCAGAGCCCTCGCCCCCTCCCACACCCCAACCTCCAGCCCCAGCCCCGTGAAAATGAGTGAGTGAGTGAGTGAGGGTGGGGGAGAGCGAGAAACAGAGGAAGGGGGGATGGAGTGAGCAGCGGTGGGGCCTCGGGGCAGGGGCGGGGCAAGGGTGTTCGGTTTTGTGCGATTAGAAAGTTGGCAGCCCTACTCTCGCTGCTGACTCTGGGCTCTGGATCAGGCCTCATGTGGATTTCTCCCATGGGCCAACAGCAGGAAGGCAGCAGCCCTCCCCAGGTTAGTGAAGAAACTGACAGCCCATCTTTCGCTAGGAACCGTGCCGGAGAGTCCTACTAGCCACGTCCAGACAGAGGATCCAGCCTGGCTGTGAAAAGCTCCCCCCCTCCCCCCACCATCCTGGGCCGACTGGAGGACTCCTGGGGAGAGAGTGGGTGAAGGGGCCCTGCAGTTCTAGGGCGCTGGCTCCCGTCTCACCCAGCTCTGACTCCGAATGGAAATTGGTACAGTCTGGCCCGTGAGATGCTTTGGGTTGTCACGAGCCCTGTTCTGAGGGGGAATGCCCATGACGCCCAAATACCGCTGCAGTGGAGACTAATTGGCTCCCTCGTTGGCAAGCTCTGCAGAGGCCAGGGATTGAACGGGCCTCTGAGACTGATCCCCCTCCTCCCATCCCTGGAGGGGTCCCCTCCACATGCCTCGGAGGAGGATATTGGTAGCTGCTAGCCCTGTTGCTGCTCTCGCTGTCCCTGTTCTGTGCACAGAGAAAGCCCATCCCTGGAGCCATCATACACTCTCAGAGCCCTCTCTTAAGAGGGGGAACTCAGTGATGATTCCCGAGACGGGGGAGCAGCCAGCCCCTAGCTCCTGGCTCTGGGTTGGAGTTACACCGTACTGATCCAGGATGGCTATTTATTCATCAGTGGCCCAAGCTTTGAGTCTGCAAACATGACGCCTGTGTGCGTTGTGTCTTCCTGAGGATTCCTTTGTTGCCCTCTGAAATTTAATGAGCCTCCTGGCTCCAAGCGGCTGCTGCTTCTCCTTCGTCAGCAGGTTTTGCTGATGTTTCTGGATCTTGCTCACCCAGCCTTTGATCCAAGAATTATGGCTCCAATTAACAGCAAGGAAACAGGCTCCCCCCCACCCCGCCCTCCCATGGGATCCATCGCCTGCCTCCAGCCTGGCAATATTGATGGAGGGAGGTGGTGGCTCTGACCAGCCAAACCTCTCTGCGAAGCTCCAGTCAGAACTGTTCGGGGGGAGCGGGAGCGTTATACTCTTGCTATCACATCGCTCCTGTCCCCTGGCTCCCCCTTCCCACTCCATTTGTGGGCCAGACTGTTACCTGGTTCACGAGGTCTCTGTGCGTGTGTGTTTGTGCGTGTGTGTGTGTGTTGCAGCAGCAAAATACCTTTTAATACAGAGGGAATCTCTGGCAGGTCAGGGGAGCGGGTGCAATGTGTGAACAGCAGGCTTGTTCCACTGACTCCAAACAAGAAGCAAAGCAAGGCTGGCCCAGGGCTTAGGGTGCTACTTGGGAAACCTGCATTCAAGGCCCTGTGCGACGGGGCCAGCCCCTTAGCCATTGTCCTCCATCCGGACAATGGGGATAATAGCGCTGCCCTGCCTCCCAGGGGTGTGTGAAGATCAAGACATTCAAGCTGGTGAGAGGCCCAGATACTAGGGTGACGGGGCCAGATAAGACCCTAACACAAGAGGTGGGGTGATGAAATACTGAAGGGCAGCCCTATGGGACTGTAGCATAACTTGGTGTGAAAATGAATGTGAAATTGGATCTACTCCTGGTTTTGTAATTCTATCCCCCTCTAACAGCTAGAAGATAAAGCGTAGCCGCCAGACCCCCGTGGCCTCCAGGGCATTTGGGGATCATGAGGTCAGTTCTGAATGTTATGATGATTTGTATCCCAGCAGGGCCTAGGAGCCCTCGTCACGGACCAGGCCCCACAGGGCGAGGTGCTGGATGGAACCAAGGGCTGGTCAGCAACCCGAACGTCTTCCCGTGACACATTCCGAAAGGCGACTGCCTGGTTCAGGTCTCCCGGGAGATGTTTCACCTTTTCGGTTTGAACTGACATTTCAAAATGGAGAGGAAACTTGTCTTTCTGTTGCACCCGTTGGGCTGGTGTCACAAAGGTGACGCAGCGACCATCGAACCCGCAAGGGGAATTTCCACTCTGACGGGAAAAATCGTTGATGTTTTCCTGCGAAAAACACCTGCTCTGCCGAAATGGTATTTTCCCCTGGAAAATGTCCCTTGTCACAGATGTGGACTTGCTGGGTGTGAAATGTGACCTGTCTGATCATGTGACCACTGGTCTGTCCTGCCCTGTTCGCTCTGGTGCCCCTCCCCTGCAAACACAGGGATGTGGGTGCCCATGCCTGCCCCACCCTCGAGAATGAGCAATGGGGGGTTGAAAGTGATGCAATTTCCCTGCAGTCAGCCAGCCAGGGGCATACTTCCAGGTCCAGAGATGAGTGGCACATGCTGGTGGCTGCATTTCCTTTCCCTCCTGTTTGCTCATTTCCTTTTCTAATTACAGGAAGATGCTACTGTGCGTACAAGCTGGCTGCTATCTAGGTGCGTGTGGCAGGAGCAGGGCCAGAGATGGGAGCTGCTCACACCGCTGAGCTGGGCCAGCTTACAAGGAGGCCAGACATCCGGCCCTCAGCACGCAGTGTCCCAGGCTGCCCCACTGAGGGCTCTCCTGGCTGCGCTCAAACGTTAACAGAGCCGATGGGCCGCTCATGCAGAAAGCTCTTTAGTAACTGGCCAATTAAGCACAAGTGTGTGCGCTCCCAAGTGCAGGTTAGCCTAGCGTGAAGAATACCAATGAAGCAGGAAGGTGCTGGGGGGCAGGGAGGGGACCACTCGGGCTCCCCTCAACAGGGACCCCTGAAACATGCCCCCTCCCATGCCACAGTGCAATCCACTCCTTTCGTTGTCCCCTCCCTGCACAAAACTAGAACCCCTCTAGGTCCTTACCTCTTCTCCCTGGCTTGTGTGATCTATTGCATCAGAGCAGGGCACCTGTGGCCAGGACTCCTGGGTTCTCCCTTTGTCCCTGGGTGGGTGCGTCATCTTGTGCTTGGAGCAGAGACTGGGAGCTCTGGTGCTGGAGCTGGACGGCTGTAACGCCACTGCATTGGTGCGTCCTACGTGGAGGGAGAGGGTTTTTCCATTGATGTGGTTAATCCACCTCTTGGAGAGGGGGGTAGCTAGGTCGACCTAGCCCCATCTACACTGAGGACGGGAGAGGTTAGGTCACTGGGGACGGGGGAGGTTAGGTGCACAGGGCATGACGTTTTTAAGTATCGACCAGGCCACCAGAGTGCTGTCCAGTGATTGGAGCAGGGAACTGTCAGTCAGGACTCTTAGAACCAGATTTCTTGGTTTCTATTCTTTCTAGCTGGTAAGGGAGGTGGAAGCAGCATTGTCTAGTGGTTAGAACAGAGGCCTCGGAGCCAGGACTCCTGGGTTCCCTTCCTGTCTTGGGCACTGATTCAGCAAGGTACGTAAGCACCTCAGTGGTCTGATTGACTTCGGTGGGACTGAAGTTAGGCCCGTGCTTAAGTGCTTTGTTGTGCCGGGGACCTTGTCATTGATTTGCTGGGTGCCTTTCAGGAGGTCACTTCCCCTCTCTGTGCCTCGGTTTCCACACCTGTGGAATGGGGATAATCAGAGCCCCATTTGGGAGTTGCTTTGAGATGCTCAGAAGAAAGGGGCTAGCAAAGTGAAGCCCTGCCATGGTTTGTGTCTTTTTTGCTGGCTTCCTCTCAGTCTGGTTTCCAGCTCACTGTCTCATGGGCCATCACTAGCCGGCCTCCAGCCCATGTGCGGCTCTTCCAGCCAGCCACACCTCCTGTGTGTCCCAGGACATTTCCTGTGTGTCCCAGGGCATTTCTTGTGTAAACCAGGCGGGGGAAGCCGCTGAGCTGTGAAGCAGCTGGCCTAGAATTTACTCACTGAAGTGTCCCAAAGGGGCCGCACTAGGGAAAGGCCTAAATTATTCACTCCATTTAAATTCATTTGCGTTTCCCTGATGTCAGAAATGCTCAGCCCTTTGAGTCTGCCAGAGCCAGGGCAGTCTGAATATTTCATTGCAGGGAGCTGGTGGGACCAGCCCTTGTGAACAGAGGGTCCTATGGCCCCACATTGCAGGTCCTATGGCCCCACCCCCAACACTGTAGGGTCCTATGGCCCTGCCCCACAACATTGCAGGATCCTGAGCAGCTGAAGTTTTCCTGCTCCCTCTTCCCCATCCCATCCCATCCCCAAAATGTTTTCTGGCTCCTGAGGGCAGGGGAGGCCTCTGCCTGCCTCCTGCAGCCACTCTGATTGGCTGCCCTTTCCCCAGGGGCGGGGCGAGTTATACAGGCACAAGCCTTGGCAAGGCTGAGTAGCTGACAGCGTTACTGCAGCGTGGGGTACTCCAGGGTTAGCATTGCTGCAGCGTGGGGTACTACAGGGTTAGCATTGCTGCAGCGTGGGGTACTCCAGGGTTAGCATTGCTCTGCAGCGTGGGGTACTGCAGGGTTAGCATTGCTGCAGCGTGGGGTACTCCAGGGTTAGCATTGCTCTGCAGCGTGGGGTACTCCAGGGTTAGCATTGCTGCAGCGTGGGGTACTACAGGGTTAGCATTGCTCTGCAGCGTGGGGTACTCCAGGGTTAGCATTGCTCTGCAGCGTCGGGTACTGCAGGGTTAGCATTGCTCTGCAGCGTGGGGTACTCCAGGGTTAGCATTGCTCTGCAGCGTGGGGTACTCCAGGGTTAGCATTGCTCTGCAGCGTGGGGTACTCCAGGGTTAGCATTGCTCTGCAGCGTGGGGTATTCCAGGGTTAGCATTGCTGCAGCGTGGGGTACTGCAGGGTTAGCATTGCTGCAGCGTGGGGTACTCCAGGGTTAGCATTGCCGCAGCGTGGGGTACTGCAGGGTTAGCATTGCTGCATCGTGGGGTACTCCAGGGTTAGCATTGCTGCAGCGTGGGGTACTCCAGGGTTAGCATTGCTGCAGCGTGGGGTACTGCAGGGTTAGCATTGCTGCAGCGTGGGGTACTCCAGGGTTAGCATTGCCGCAGCGTGGGGTACTGCAGGGTTAGCATTGCTGCATCGTGGGGTACTCCAGGGTTAGCATTGCTGCAGCGTGGGGTACTCCAGGGTTAGCATTGCTCTGCAGCCTGGGATACTGCAGGGTTAGCATTGCTCTGCAGCGTGGGGTACTCCAGGGTTAGCATTGCTCTGCAGCGTGGGATACTGCAGGATTAGCATTGCTCTGCAGCATGGGGTACTCCAGGGTTAGCATTGCTCTGCAGCGTGGGGTATTCCAGGGTTAGCATTGCTCTGCAGCGTGGGGTATTCCAGGGTTAGCATTGCTCTGCAGCGTGGGGTACTCCAGGGTTAGCATTGCTCTGCAGCGTGGCGTACTCCAGGGTTAGCATTGCTCTGCAGCATGGGGTACTCCAGGGTTAGCATTACTCTGCAGCGTGGGGTACTCCAGTGGTTCTTTCGGGAGACAGCTACTTTCCCACCAGGGAGATCCTGAGAAGTAGCGAAAGAATAAGAGAAAAGGTGGGAGGGGGGAGAAAGAGAGCTAGGTGGGGAGAGGAGACGGAGGGGATTAGAGCAAAGGATGGAGAAAGAGGGATAGTGGCTTCTGTTCCCGGCTCAGACACTGCCTCATTGTGTGGTTGGGGCCAGACTCTTCCCTTCTCTGTGCAGTGATAACGGTGCCTCGCAGTTACAAGACCAGAGCTGGGCATTTCAGAAAGTCTGCCCATATTGTGCTTTCCATTGGTAGGTCTCAAACATTTTATAAATAGGGGTCACTGTCATTAGCCTAATTTTACAAGTGGGGAAACTGAGGCACAGAGAAGGGCAGTCACTTGCCCTGGGTCGGTGTGAGGCGTAGAACGCAGGAGTCCTGACTGCCAGTCCTAGGAACTACCTGTTAGATCATGCAGACTCCCACATGTGATTGCGATTACCTACGGGGACGTGAACCATTAGACCCAATGTCCTGAACAAATTCCATTGTGATCAATTACCTGTATATTCTGCCTCCTCCCAGGAAGGGATGAGCTGGGTGAGCAGGGAGCACATCAGCTGGAGGGGGGCATGGCAGCTTCAGGCAGATGAACAAAGTGGAGTGAGCTGGGTTTCAACAGCCGTCACGCTGTGGCAGTTGGTTTGCTCTTTTATTTATAAAGTACATAAATACATAATCATGTACCTTAAAAAATTGCTGCTCTTTTCTCCATAGCTGCCATCGTCCTTGGAATTGGAGTAAATACAGGCGGGCAACTTTTAAACACATGGAATTAGTTGTGGGGAGGCAGGGGAAGGAACCAGCACATTATTTATCTGTTTATCTGAGTGAAATGTAGAGCTGCGGTCCCATGAATGGCACGGTCTGTTAGGCAATGATGATTTACATCACCCTAGGACTGGAAGGTTCACAAAGAGCTTTGACAATGACATGGAATCGTACACCCCAGGGAAATGCAGCCACCTCTGGAGTGGAAAGCAGCAGCCCTTTAACAGCAGATAATAGTGCTGCTCGGCTGTTTAGGATGAGAGGTGAAGGAAAATCTGGATGGTAGTTGAAAATGCTGGCTGGATTTACATCAGCGGGCAGTAATTGCTCAGAAATGGCATTTGTGTATCAGGGGGAACGGTGGATCTTTTGCACCCAAGGCTGAATATATGTATCTCATCTGCGAGGCATCACGTCCAGGACATCCTGGCGTCACACCAGGCATGAGGCTCAGCACTGGCTCATGGCACGGACTCATCCCCACCTTCCCTGCAGCAGCCAGCTTTTTCACCAAAGTCTCTTATCCGGCCTCTGACCCAAGCCAGCTTGTGCAATTTAACACAAGCTCAGTAGAAAGGGGAGGTGACACACATGTGGGGCAGCTCTAGAGATGAAAGGGCCAACCCCCTGGCCTGCCTCGCCACGTTTCTGGCACAAGTAGACATGCAGCTGGAACTGAGGTAGAATGGTTACTAGGGCTGCGGATTCATCTCGGAAAGTCCCAGGTTATTGAGCGTCCTTGCTGCCCCAGGCAGGCCCCCGGGGTCTGCGAGAGCAATGGCTCTCTGTCCCGCAGATCAGACCATAGCTGTGCTGTATCAGGGCCAGAGTGTGCCAGGATAGCCTGGGCTCTGTTGTGCCACCGCACAGCTGAGCAGTCCTGCTGGCGCCCGTCAGAGGGCAGTGTTGCACGCACACTCGGTGGTGGGTTCATTGCCGTGTTCACGCCCTGCCCCGCATGGTGCCCACCGACAGGTGATGCCACTTTGCCCGCCCTATGCTCCTGGGAATCCTGATACTCCGAGATTCTCAGGTGAGACGGGACCTGTCTGACCATGAGCTGCTGGACAGCACAGACCTGGCCCAAAACACCCCCTAGAGCAGAACTTGCAGGAAAACATCCCATCTTGATTTAAACATTGTCACCACAGCCCCTGGTAAATTGGTGAATTACGCTCATCGTTTTAAATTGATGCAAATGAGCACAATGGGGTAGGGACGATTGGCCCTTTCTGGGATGCAAATCACAATAGACTGTTCCATTTCCCCTCCCTGCTTCCTGGGGGTGGGGGTTAATCCAATGTTTTCCCCCCTTGAAGCGAGAGTGCCCATTTCTCTGCTGCTGGTTAATTATTGAGGCTCCTGGGCTGTGATAATATATTTATGCATCTCCGTCGGCGCCCCTGTCATCCCGATCACAGCTCAGGCGAGAGGACAACCCTCTTGGGGGGAGGGTCTTGCCTCAGGCCGGGTGAGGGGTGCTACGGGCCAACCGCCCTTTTAAGAGCAGAGCTCCCGGGGGCAGGGGGGGAGGAGTGCATTGTGGATGCTGGATGTAGGGGGTCTGTTGTGCAGCAGGCCCAGATGTGGGCTTCGCTATAACAAAGAGACCCCTCCCCCTCCAGAGATTCAGCAGGACGAGAGTGCTAATACATAATGGATAATAATGCTCTGCATTAATGCACCAGGGATTTCAAAGCACTTGGAGAATGTAATCCATGGAAGCCCATGAGGTCAGTAGGTAAGAGCTAAGCATCGCTTCACCCAGCACAGAAATGCAGCCATCTCTGGGCTGGGACACAGCAGCAGTCTGCCAGCAACAGAGCGACACTGAAACTGCAGGGGAAATGCAGGGAGGCAGAAAGTGTAGCCACTTGAGGTGGAAGGTGTCCAGGACAGCCCGGGATAACACTGAATCTCCTACAAAATGTTCCATGAGCACAGCGGGGGTGGGGATAATTAGCCCTTGTTGGGCTAACAGCATTGGGCTGTTCCATTTCCCCTCCCCGGGGGTGGGGGTGGTGATTCAAATGCTTTTCTTACGGGGTCTTTAATGACCAAAGGGGGTCAGGTGCGGTCCACAGCGCAACAGCCTTTAGCATCCCTCTGGGACATTGGTTCAGTACTAGGAGGAGAGCACCCCCTGCTGACTCTCCTGCAGCACCTGCAGGGAGGTGCCATCACTCTGAGACCAGGGGGTTTCACCAAGAGACCCCCAGGTCTCTGCTCTGGCTATCAGGCTGCTCCCCAAGGAGCAGGGGCCCTGAGTCCTGGTGCCATATGGCGCCCTAGTGTGCATGGCATCCTACAGCAGGCCCCCAGGACAGCTTCCCCTGCTGGGCTCCTGCCTGCAGCAGTATTAACCGTGTGGAGATTCGGCAGCAAAGTGTCTTGTTCTTCCCCTTACTGGGGCAGGTCCTATCTGGAGAACAGCCCCTGAGCAGCTAGCTGTTCCCCCTGAGCAGCTAGCTGTTCCCCCGGAGGCCTCTCATCCACCTCCTGGCCCAGCCAATGCAGCTTGGTGGCGGAGCGGAGCAGGTCCCAGTTCCAGAGCCTCAGAACACAGCACCAGCCACAAGGGCAGGGGCATAAGGGGGACCTGCCAGCCCCAAACATCTTAGCCTCCTGTTGGTGTCTTCTCAGTATCGCTGCAGGATTTGAGCATGCTCACCCAGCCCCCTCCCTTCCTTATGTGGTTGCATCCCTGCTTTGGGGCAGGGGGCAGCAAGGATCGGATCCTCCCCAGCTCTGAGCTCCATCAAGGGACACCAGGGAGTCAGACCCACTGGAGATCCCTAGCGGCACACTAGGGCAGGCGTCCGTTTGCAAACCAGTGCCGACAATCCCACCCTTGGGTGCTATTCACATTACAGGCCCTGCTGCTGAGACAGTGACTGTTTGCTGGACTACGGCTCCTGTTGACAGGTGCCCTCCAAAGGCAAATGATGCCCGGGGATCTCCTGGCCTCCAGCATTTGTGCCTCGGTCTGACCGCATCAAGTCTGGGCGACTGTGAGCTGGCAAAAGAGAAACGGGGTTTCAGGGACACTCGGGGCAGTGTGATTGACAGGCTGTCATGCTGTTGGATGACTCCGCCCACTGCCGGGGTGGTACCAGCATTTCTCCTGCCGCATCCAGCCCTGCCACACTCACCTTCCTTTCACTCTCATTGCATTATGGGCATCAGCCACTGCGGCAAACGGACCTCACTGGCGAGTGTGTGTAGGACAGGCCTGTGCCTGGTCGGCAGGGGCTGAGAGCTGCGACAAGCTCAGCCAGGGAGCTGTATGTAGGTCAAGCTGTAGCCATTCACACTTTTAGCTCCAGGGTCCGCCGTTCAATCCCTAGTGCCTCGGCCAAGAAAGTGGTCCCCTAAATGGTGGCAGATCAGGCCTGGAGGGGAATCATGCATGCTTGCCAGTGGTAGGGTGACCAGACAGCAAATGTGAAAAATCGGGATGGGGGTGGGGTGTAATAGGAGCCTATATAAGAAAAAGCCCCAAAAATTGGGACATCTGGTCACCCTAGCCAGTGAGTTATGCAAACGTTTTGAGGAAGAGGGGTAGGACTAGCCCCTCCCCTTTGTGGCTAGGAGGAAGAGGAATCTTGAAAGTATTGGGGATGAAATGGAAAAGGTGTCAAAGCTCTGGCCTTGAAGGTCATTCTGGGCCGATTGCACATGCACGGAGAATCAAAAGGCGAACAGCCCTTAGGGCACTGTGTGTTGTGCATGTATGTGATAGGCTGCCCTCTAGTGGGCAGGCCGCAGATAGGATAACTGACCTACAGCTAGTACCACCCTGCATGGTCCCTGTTAGTTCAACAGCAGCGACTGTGATGGCCACAGTCCTGATTGCAAGGCCGAGCAATGTGGGTTTGTGCGGCCTCACTGGCGGGTGTGTCTGTTGCATGTCAGCTCCTTCCAAATAAGCCAACGTGTGAAAAGGGATCTGGCAGGACAGGAGGATTGTCCATTTTTTTGCCATTGGAAATGAATTTTCCTGGCAAGAACAACTGACACAAATCGTAAATCACCAGCGCTGACAGCTTCACCTCCCAGATTAGCCTAATGAGGCTCCTCGCAGCCCCATTAAACACCGATCTCCACAACGTATGCCCACAGAGAGTTCAAAGCTGGCTGGGCCTTCCTCACAAGGCCCTTCCCTGGAGCAGTTTAAAGGCACAGTGCAGGCAGGCTTGAGAGCCACCCTGCTGGGAGTCTGTGACCGCTTTGACTCTAACAGGCATCAGTTTTAGGGCCCGAAGGAGGTAGCATGATCAGCTAGTCCAGAGGCGTCGACGCTGTGGGTGCTCTGGGTCTCAAGCATCTATTAAAAAACATAGGGGGTGCTCAGAACCTGCAAGGCTGGATTAATTGTTTATTAGCCCAGCACCTGGACTGTGGCCCCACCCTCGGCTCTGCCCTTCCCCCGCTCGGCCTCTTCCCCCCTGGCCCTGCCCACTGCTCCACCCCAAGGCCCCGCCCCCGCCCCCACTTGACTTCTTCTCCACTGCTTGCCTGGGGGGAGGGGGCGGAGAGGAGCACCCACCAGCCAAAACAAAAGTCAGTGGCTGTGATCTAGTCTGGCCTCCCTAGTCTCTTCTGCCCCACACTACGTCACTTCAGAAGCTAGTGCCCCAGCTACTAGGCCATAGGAGCTAAACAAAGGACCTTGTCCATATCACAGCTTGTCCACAGTACAGTATGGATATAGAAGCTGGATATGAGTCAGCAGTGTGCCCTTGTTGCCAAGAAGGCCAATGGCATTTTGGGATGTATAAGTAGGGGCATTGCCAGCAGATCGAGGGACGTGATCGTCCCCCTCTATTCGACATTGGTGAGGCCTCATCTGGAGTACTGTGTCCAGTTTTGGGCGCCACACTATAAGAAGGATGTGGATAAATTGGAGAGAGTCCAGCGAAGGGCAACAAAAATGATTAGGGGTCTGGAACACATGACTTATGAGGAGAGGCTGAGGGAACTGGGATTGTTTAGTCTACGGAAGAGAAGAATGAGGGGGGATTTGATAGCGGCTTTCAACTACCTGAGAGGTGGTTCCAGAGAGGATGGTTCTAGACTGTTCTCAGTGGTAGAAGAGGACAGGACAAGGAGTAATGGTCTCAAGTTGCAGTGGGGGAGGTTTAGGTTGGATATTAGGAAAAACTTTTTCACTAGAAGGGTGGTGAAGCACTGGAATGGGTTACCTAGGGAAGTGGTGGAATCTCCTTCCTTAGAAGTTTTTAAGGTCAGGCTTGACAAAGCCCTGGCTGGATGATTTAATTGGGGATTGGTCCTGCTTTGAGCAGGGGGTTGGACTAGATGACCTCCTGAGGTCCCTTCCAACCCTGATATTCTATGAATGGCCTGGCTGCACCATTGTGCTGTAACTTTTCCGCCCCATCGTAATGATCTGGAGTCTCTGGTTCTACCTTTCCATCGCACACAGCTGCGGCACTCAGCAGTCGGGAAAGATTCAATCCTTCTATATTAGAAGCTGCAGTACCTAGAGTGAGATGTCTGTCTCGTGTGTTATTACCTAGCAGGGTGGCATTTTCTTTTATCTCAAAAATACAGGGTCGAATTCAATAAAAGAGCAAAAATTGCAGCTGGCGGGCAAAAGGATTTGTTGTTTAATAAAGTGGCTCCATTGGGACTGAGGGATGGGTGGTCCTGAGAAACCTATTCCCCTGCAGTAATTAGGTTTGAGCCCATCTCTTTCCAAACTCAACTGTGCTGGGAAAGCTCCAGGGAACAGCCGGGATGTTGCAGCAATCAATAGGTGGTGCTCTTCCCCCTCAGTCAGCACTGAGAAGAGATGAACGGAGCTGATCTGCATAGAGCCCAGGGAATTTAGATTCTTCTTCTCTTAAGAGTGAAATCCCACCTTGTGCAGAGGGGCGGCATGTGGCCTATGCACCACTGAAGTCCTTCTGCTGACCCTCTGCATGGGAGTGATTTGTTACACTTTGGGATTTGATCATGAGCAACGGAGGGTTGTCTCCAATGTGTTGGTTATGGGACTGTATCAGCCAAACGGTTCCTATGAACAAGGCTCAGTTTAGGCATTGAGCATGAGCAGCACATTGCAAGTATTCACTGTCCAAGCCATGTTGCTTAGTTCGGTTTGGATATGGCGGTCACGTGTCATGTTCCTGCCCCCTCCCCATGGGAAGAGCAGAGCTCATTTAGAATCCAGTTTCCAAGGAGAATAGCACTTGCGTTTATGAGATCAACATGCGCTTTCCACCAGTATTGGCTTCAAGGTTGCCATTTTGTTAAGGCCCCCTGCCAGTAAACTCACTTAGCAGAATAGTCACAGGGAGCAAAGATGAAAGGGATGTGAATTGGGGGAGGGGGATTTCTTTTATTTGAGGGAATATTTCCAACCACGTTCTAGTGTCCCAGCATTAGGGTCAAGTATTCCAAAGTGACCTCGAAAGCCAGTGAGACCTAGAGCTCGGCTCCACTCAGAAAGTTACACCGGAATAACTGTGCCGGTTAGGAGTGGGATTCTTTACCCACCTAGAGCTTGCAGACGCTAGCAAATTTTGTTGCTTTTACTAGATTCATATAGTTAACGAAGCAAAAACCCCTCGTGTCCACATGGTTATACCAATATAAAAGTCCTCATGCGAGTATTGCTTATAGTTGTATTCCGTTCAGGAAGGGGAATAACTATACTGGTTGAAGGAGGCCCCTTTATACAGGTATAACCGGGTCCACGTTAGAGATTGTACAGCTATACTGGTAAAAATCAAACCTCTAACTGAAATAGTGATGCCCGTATGATTTGTCTAGTGTAGCCCAGCCCCTAGGTGTAGAGTACAACTCTGGCATAGGAGCCCTGGTCATGCACCAGGGCCCCATTGTGTTAGATGCTGTACAGACACAGAACAAAAAGATGGTCCCTGCCCCAAGGAATTTGCAACCTGCGTATCAGACAAGAGACAACAGATGGAGACAGCCAGGCTGATGGGGGAGCACAAGGAACAATGAGACATGGTTGGTTGGTATGATGGGCAGTGGTCTCAGCACACCAGCGGCCGAACCATTCTCAAGCTTTTTGTTGCCGTTGTGCCAAAGGAGAGATCTAAGAAGAGATCTGAAGGAGGGCAATGTGGCCGCTCTGCAGCTGGTTAGAGGGCACTTCTCCCACGTGTGGGGAGCAGCGGGGGAGAAAGCACCCACGTGCTTGTTTGAAAGTTCACCAAGTGGGCGATGGAGGCTGGCGTTGTGGCTGATCGGAGGCAGGAGCTGACATTTCAGCAGTGAATGAGAGACAAGAGTGAGGCTGGGGAGATGCCTTGAAAGCGAAGAGAAGCCGCTTATGTCTGATGTGCTAGAGAAGGGGGTGGGGGGAATGGAAAGAGAGGGGTGGGGTGACACAGTCACAGCGCAGGGCTGGGGAAATGATCTTTACAGCAGCTTGCTGGATGGGGATGAGCATGTCCAGACTGCTTTTGTCAAGGCCAGAGAGAATATAGCAGTGACTGAGACTCAGGATGACAAAAGCCTGGATGAGTGTTTAATCTGTGTGACGGATAGAAAGCTGTATCTTAGAAATCTTACGCAGACAGAATCTGCAAGAGTTAGACATAGCCTAGCTGCGAGGATCTCAAGAGATACGAATCGAAGACAATGCCCAGAGTTATGGGCCTGAGTGACAAGCAGGAGGGTGAAATTCTCTCCGATAGAGGAAAGTTATTAGCTGGGACGGCTTGGGGGGAAGATTACGAGCTTTGTTTTAGCCAGGTTGTGCTTGAGCTGATGGCTAAACCCCCACAAGGAGCTGTCAGGGAGACGGGCTGAGATTTTAGTTTGGACAGGAGACAGGTCTGGCGTGGAGAGGTAGATCTCTGAGTCTTCAGTATTGAAACGGGAGTTGAATTTGTGTTTGCAGATGGGGATGTATCGCTCTAAATACACTGGTACAGTTAAAGCAGCAAAGCTGCATGTAGGTAAGGCCTTGGGCTCCCAAATGCCATATCACTTTTGAAAATAGGACTTAAGCCCTTTTAAAAATACTGCCCCGAGTCCTGAACCTATGGCTTAGGAGGATGCTGTGTTTCCTCTGACGAGCTGTAAAACTGAGGGCCTGGACACCTGTGGTCTTTAAACATCTCCTGACATCTGCTGCAAGATATGGGAGCATTAAAGGGACAGTGTCTGCTTCAAAATCACTTTTGTCTGTAAGTTTTGCACTACCATTATTGTGGGTAACATCTACAATCACTTTAACTGGAAGCGGGGAGAGAGAAGAAAAAATTCTCCCCCCCCTCCCCCCGGTTTCCTTTCTACAGGTGACAACATTTTGCATGGAGTCAGTTTCACTCTGTTCCCTGTGCCATTAGTTAATTAGTGTTCCCTGTGCAACAGGAAATAGAAAAACATTCACAATAACAGGAACATATGAAGGTAAAAGCACAACAGTTGGCAGGGGAGCCTGGGGGCCAGTGTCATAATTGAAACGGCTTTTGATTAGATTTCAGACACTCTGCTCCAACTCAGATTAGTTAATTTCATTCCAACTGCCTATAAGTCCCTCTCCAGTTTGGACTGGGTAAAGTGTTATTCATTTCCTGTCATTATCTATCTCTCCTGCAGCGTTGCCACATATTCTTAACCAGCTGCCATGTTCCATCCCAAAGGTCATTGCATTTCAGGGGTATGAGAAGTGATCCTTATTTATCTGGCCTGTGAAATGCTTGGGTCCCTTTAACCTAGCAGTGCTAGTTCCATTATTAGAAATGGATGTGACGCATGAAGCTTGGATCCAGAGCTGGGGGTGGTCTTGGGGCCAGTTTTATTCAATATCTTCATTAATGATCTGGAGGGTGGCGTGGATTGCACCCTCAGCAAGTTTGCAGATGACACTAAACTGGGAGGAGTGGTAGATACGCTGGAGGGTAGGGATAGAATACAGAGAGCCCTAGACAACTTAGAGGATTGGGCCAAAAGAAATCTGATGAGGTTCAACAAGGACAAGTGCAGAGTCCTGCACTTAGGATGGAAGAATCCAATGCACTGCTACAGACTAGGGACCGAATGGCTCGGCAGCAGTTCTGCAGAAAAGGACCTACGGGTTACAGTGGACGAGAAGCTGGATATGAGTCAACAGTGTGCCCTTCTTGCCAAGAAAGCTAACAGCGTTTTGGGCTGTATAAGTAGAGGCATTGCCAGCAGATCGAGAGACGTGATCGTTCCCCTCTATTTGACATTGGTGAGGCCTCATCTGGAGTACTGTGTCCAGTTTTGGGCCCCACACTACAAGAAGGATGTGGATAAATTGGAGAGAGTCCAGCGGAGGGCAACAAAAATGATTAGGGGACTGGAACACATGACTTATGAGGAGAGGCTGAGGGAACTGGGATTGTTTAGTCTGTGGAAGAGAAGAATGAGGGGGGATTTGATAGCTGCTTTCAACTACCTGAAAGGGTTCCTAAAAAGGATGGAATTAGACTGTTCTCACTGGTAGCAGATGCCAGAACAAGGAGTAATGGTCTCAAGTTGCAGTGGGGGAGGTTTAGGTTCGATATTAGGAAAAACTTTTTCACTAGGAGGGTGGTGAAACACTGGAATGCATTACCTAGGGAGGTGGTGGAATCTCCATCCTTAGAGGTTTTTAAGGCCCAGCTTGACAAAGCCCTGGCTGGGATGATTTAGTTGGGGATTGGTCCTGCTTTGAGCAGGGGGTTGGACTAGATGACCTCCTGAGGTCCATTCCAACCCTGATATTCTATGATTCTATGGTCTTCGGGCATCAGGCGGTTTGGTTTGGCCACATTGTAGACATAAGAACTACGCAGAAAGTTTGTACCCAGGCCAAACTTCCCAGAAGTTCAGATGTGGTTAGAGCCAACGGGGTTGGTTCAGACCTGTCTAGGATATAAACTTGAGGATTTTATCATTGGCCTTGGCAGTTTCTGTCCCTCACAAGTGCTATAGATTCTACCCCTGAAGAGGTTAATTTGTCAGGGAGAGGGAACATTGGGTGAGTATGTCCTTCTTGACCCCTGCAGCCAATCTTAAGCTTGAACTTAGCTTGCAAACCTATAAATGGGCCGGATCTGTGCTGAGCTCCCATGAAAAGCCAGCGGACATGGCAGGTTCTCAGGATCTGACCCTGTGTGCTTAAAGATCATAAACATATCTAGTCCTTTTAAAAACCCAGCTCTAACACTCACCATCAGTCTAGGCCAGGGACAGAATCTATGACCATGGCTGCTCAACGTGCCTCTTGCAACTCCCTCGGGCCCTGTAATAGAGAGCAGAGACTCCCGGCACCTGGACCTTGTTCTTGTCCGATTCCATTTTCTGATTAAAATAAAATCATTGCAGCAAACACATTTCAATTAGCAGGGACTCCAGTGCACGTCTGGTCCTGACTAATTGATATGACTTGCTGCAAGGAGAACTTTTGGGCTGATCAATAAACTATAGAGCATTTAATTAAGAGGGAGCCCTAAAACTTGCTGCATTGATCAACTGCAGGATTATCTTAATTAGCAACTGACTGGTGTTCGACTCCGCTGCTCTGGAACCCTGCACGGACCCAGGAGATCACCTTCACTGTCAGAGCTGCAGTAAAAGCAGAAGATGGACAGTGGGTTGTAAATCGGGGCTTTCATAAGGGGTTTGAGGGTTGGGCTGTCTTTCAGACCATTAATAACCTATGAAGGGAAAATGGGTTTGGTGGGAGATCCCCAGCTGCCTTTTCCAGACCCAATATGCTCAGCACATCCAGATCATGTTCCGCTCACGTGCAGAGCTCTGGTCCAGTGTAGCCTTTAGAGGCTTCCCTTAGCTAGGCAGGATACTAGAACTATAACTATGCTCGTTTCTGCCTAAGCAGGCTGGGGTGTCATGCCACACGCCTCCAGGGGTCATCAGCCAGAGGAATCAAATCTAGAGTCTCCAGGTACAAGCCACTGCTGCCCGAGCTGAGAGACCCGGCTTATTAGCCAATGCAGCCCCAGGCCCATGAAGCTTGAGCAGTGTCCCAGCCACCACTGGATGAAGCAGAGCTCCACCCTGCCCGGGGTGTGGGTTCCATGCTCCAGATTCAGCATGGGTATAACTCAGCTTCAGTCCAGTCCAGGGTCACTTCATTGGCTTAAGCAGAGTGACTCCAGGGATGAGTCTGAGCTCCATGATCTCACTCAGAACCATAGAAATCAGAGAGCAGGAAGGGTTTAGGACCCCTATGCTCTGATCTGTGAGGACCAAACCAAGGGGATGCCCAGACACTAAGGACAGAAGGGACCATTATGATCCTCTTGTCTGACCTCCTGCAGAACACAGGCTGGCAAATGCCCCCCACTGCATCCTGCAGCCGGCCAATAACTGTACTTCAATTACTGACATTGGCGAGTGTTTACTCCAGCCATGTCTGGCAGGTCCCAGGCTCCCACCCCTCCCTTTCCAAGGCTCTTACTGCTTGGAAGGTTTTCCTGGTTTTTGGCCTGAATTTACCATTGCTTTATTCCACCCCATTATGCCTGCTTCCACCCTCACTCACCCTGAACAAACCAATGAAGTTTATATGTGACTCCGCCACCCTAGCCATGGTCCAGTGATATTATAGCCGGTTACCAAGTCCCCTCCCCTTAGCCGTTGCATGGTAACACTGTTTAGTAGCATGCTCCATTGGTTAGCGTGCTGGCTCAGCCGTCTGCAGCTGTGTCGTCTCTTCCCAGCTCTTCCACCGACCTTGGGTGAGTCCCGCTGCCCATCCTGTGTTGTTATAAGCTCTGTGGGGCACTATGTGTGTCTATACAGCACCCAGCCTGATAGGTCCTGACCTCAGGAAGGATTTTTATGTGCTGCCATGCTAATAATGGAATGCAAATCAAACCAAAGCATCCGTCTTATTGCTGAGTCATATAGCCAACATGCAGCTCAGAACATGGACACGCAATACTTAATTTGTAGTATTAGACAAACCTTAATTACTCTGCTGTTCTCCACAACCACACTGCTCCTACACCACTGGGAGAGGGCCACTTTAACAACACCTGTAATCCAGCAGAGTGACCACTGGGTTGGGAAAGAAAGAACTTTAGTGCCTCTGCAACTGATTTGCTGTGTGTCCTCAGGCCAGACCCTGCTCTGTGCCTCAGTTTCCCCATTTTTAAAATGAGGATAATGATACTTTACCTCCCTTTGTTGAGTACGTCGAGATTTGCAGCTGGAAAACATTCTGACCCCGATTCTCCATTGCCTGTGTCATCATTTACACCTGTGCAACGTGCTCTTCAGTCAGTGGTAATAAGTGACATTCACTTTGCATGTGCGAATGATGACACCCGGTGCCGAGCAATGGAGAATCTGGCCCTATAAGCATGCAAAGTACAGAAATTCTATACCATGCAATCATGTTATACAAAGGCTCATCTCTCCAGGAATAGCAAAGGGAGCACAGAAAAACCCCACAAGTTTTCCCCAAGTCTGCTGCAGTGGGAGATTTGCCCTGGAAAACCCCTGGATGAATTGCTCTTGGTAGCAGCTCAGGCAGGCATGCCCCATCCAGCCAGAGATGACATAGGGATGTGTTTTGCTCCCAGCCTATGTGCCTCTGGTTCCTGCTGCATGGAGGAATTATTAGCACCTGTTCCAGAAATTACAGGACGCTGTCCCCAATTTATGACATCAGCCCAGCATCTGCCACCTCCGCTTTTACAGGACATAAACAGGGGGATGAATTTAAAGCTGCCCAGAGCATCAGTGAGTTTAGGACTGAGTGAATATACGCAGGAGGATGTGAGCTGTCGCTAGGAAGAAAGGATTTCCTGGAGAGCTAGATGGTAACTTACTAGCGGAAATCTCTGTCGAAGGAGCGAGGATGTTCGAGATAAATGAGACCAATTTTGCAAAAGAATGTGTTCTACCGACGGGATGAAATTCAAGCCAGGACATGAGTGGGTGTGGAGAGATCTGAAGTCAGTTGGAATAATACATCTGCTTGCGCTGGATTTGACCCACTGGGGCAGATGTTAAAGAAGCTCCACATGGTGGGAACAGATTGGAGGCTGAGCTCTTTAGAAAGTCTGGCCATAATTGGCACAATGGGAGGTGCTGAGTGCTTAGAAATATGGCCTGCTGCGTTTATCCATCTAAAGGAGCAAATATACCAGGAGTTTAACCCTGTGTGGAGATCGTTAATATATGACACTGAGGTCTGTTTGGCTGTGGGCGGAGAGTGTTACAATAATGTGACACTGAAGTGATAGGTCAAATTGGAGATTTTGATTACAAACCTAGCGAGGGTTAATTACCTTACCTGTATGGTTGGAGTGTCTGGTCCCATCTGTCTGGCAAGAATTTTCACCCAACCTATCCTGCATTCAGAATGGCCAAACTCTGGGCCATAGGCCCAGACTTGCCCAGCACAGTGTGGGGCGTTTATACCTAAGGTTGTCAGGTGTCTGGTCGAAAAGGGACCCTGACCACTCCTGTCGGCACTGCTGACCGGGCCACTAAAAGTCCAGTTGGCACAGGGCTGGTAAGCTCCCTTCCCGGCTCCGCATGGCTCCTGGAAGCGGCCATCATGTCCCTCCAGATCATAGGTGCAAGGGTGGCCAGGGGGCTCCGCATGCTGCCCTCATGCCGAGCGCCAACTCTGCTGCTCCCATTGGCCGGGAACTGTAGCCAATGGAAGCTGTGGGGGCGGTGCCTACAGGCAGAGGCAGCGTACACTGCGCAGACCCGCCTGGCCCCGCCTCTGCCTAGGAGCCAAGGGACAAGTCGCCGCTTCTGGGTGCCGCCTGAGGTAAGCGCCACTGGCAGCCCGCACCCCGAAACTCCTCCCGTGCCCCAACCCCCAGCCCTGAGCCCCCTCCAGCACGCAAATTCCCTCCTGGAACCTGCACCCTCTCCTGCACCCCAACCCCCTGCCCCAGCTCGGAGCCCCCTCCTGCACTACAAACCCCTTGGGCCCAGCCCAGAGCCCCCTGCTGCACCCCAAACCCCTCATCCCTGGCTCCACCCCAGAGCTCACATCCCCAGCCATACCCCTCACCCATCCACACCCCATAGGGTTGAAGGCTACCAGCTCGACATACCGCTGCAGGTGCTGCCCCCTCTCCCACCCCAAATCTGATTTTGTATGGCTGCTGATTCAGCCGGGATCCCAGCACCTCCGGCACCTAATTGCTAATGGCCACCCTTGAACCTGCGGCAGGTTCAGCTGCCATCTCTGTACTGGCAGGCTAGCAGCGACATGGCTCTAATCTCACTCCCAGCTCATGGGGGCGGAGGGTGAAGCCGCGTCCGGACTCTGAGCAAGGTCAGCGTCACTTGGCGTCCTGGGGGCAGGGGATGGAGACTGAGCACTGCTGGGGATTGTGAGCTGCGGGGGTCTCAGGCAGCAGCTGAGAGGGTCCCTACCAATGTCTGCTCCTGCTAGTGGGGAATGTGTTTGAGTCCCACTGCAGTGCCAGGTCGGATGTGCCAGCCTGGAGCAGGCTGCTGCTCATGATCCCACCCTCTGCTGCAATTAGCCAGGGACAGCAATAAGGTCAGCAGCTCCTGGGTAGAGAGCCTCATCTCCCCTTCTCCCTCTGCCTGCATGGGATGCTGCAACGCCCACACCAGTCTCAGGTCCCCCAGGCATCATTTGGCTGGACAGCTCCACTCTGCCCAGGTGCAAGAACGTGGCAGGTTCTGCAGGGTCGGGGCTCCCCAGCCAACAAGCTCCCTGTCCCTATAGCATGGTGGAGCTAGCCACAGAACTGCCTTGCTTTTGGTCACTGTGGGCTATCCCTGGCCATTGCTGAGGACTCAGCTTGGCCGCAGGGGCTGTGGCCATGTTTTGTTTCACTTCACCCTGTGCAGGATGCCATGGGGGTGATTCATGGGGACAGGGCACTGGACTGCATCTCAGGAGGCCTCCCTGTGTTGTATTCCCAGCCATGCTGATGACTTGTTTGGTGCCCTTGGGCAACTTGTGCTCTGCCTCTATGCCTCAGTTTCCCCATCTGTAAAATCCAGGCAATACTGCACACTCACCTTTGAAAAGTGCTTGCAGCTTCATGGATGAGAAGTGTCATCTAGGAGCTGACTACTCCTTTTATTAGGCAGCATATTACAGAGCAAGCCAGTCACACTCGCTAATGAAGACTTTATATTCATCCTTTGTCTGTTATTTTCCTTAATCTTAAACAGACTTTAGCCAGGCTGAAAGACACATGCTTTGCTCTTGGTGTTGTAACTGCACTGCACACCACTCAGCATTTACCTGCCAGGCAGATGCACTGGAAAAATTTGTAGATGCAATTAACAGACTTCACCCATCCGCAGGGAGACTGTCTCATTAGCTGCTAATTTTGCCTCTCCCTGTAATGAAGAGGGATTTTTGCTACATGTTTCAATCACACGCTTCCAATTTCCCTAGAAATCTCATTTTGCCACCTTCAAACTGTTCCAGCTTGACAGCCTGGAATTAAGGAGTCCTGCTGAAATGGAGCCTGTACTGACCGCATGTAAGCATGCTCACCTAGTCTAGCTGTTCATAGTGAAATCCCTCAGAAGCCCTTCCTAGCTCCAGCCCCAGTGTCAGAGGCTTATGTGATCACCAAAAGCTAGCAGCCTTTTGGTCTAGCTGCTTGCAAGCAGCTCTGTCAGCAGCCCCCAGATCGATGGCTGGCTATAAACCAGCGAGTGCCACGCTCCTTGTATCATTTATTATTTACATTCCTCAACTGAAAAGATTTACAGCCCGGTTGTGTTTCCGACAGCCCTTTCCTCGGCGAGTGTGAACAAGGCAGAAGTGAATTTGGCTACAACGCAAACAGCCCATGCAGCCCTGGCTGTGCGTGGCCGTTTGGCATGAGAATGCTGGTTTGTTCCACCACCTGCAAGGTTGCTGAGCATCCGTTTTCACTGAAATCTTAGTCGCGCCTGCCAGGCAATGCAGATGCAATACACAAGGCACATGCCACGCCTGGGAGGATAGTGCAGGCTAGTGGTTAAGGCAGCCAGGCCTCCTGGAGTCTGTTCCTTTCTCTGCTACTGGCTTGCTTTTTGGCTCTGGGAAAGTAACTTCTCTTCCCTGTTCCTTGCTTTTGCCCAGCTGTAAATGGGAATAATACGGTGTGCCATTCTACTGCACTCTGTCAAGAGCCAGCTGTATGAAGAATGCCAAACAGAACATTGCCCCATGCAGTCCCTGCCCCATGCATTGACAGTCGCAGATACTAATGGACTGAGGCATTCATTAAGCCTCAAATAACAAGAGTTAATCTACCTCGTTCCTTGTGAGACAGGAGAGAGTTACATTTTATGGATGGGGAAAGTGAGCCTGGAGAAGCGGAGTGACCAGTGCAAATCAGCAGCAGGTCTAGGAAGAGAACCCAGGAGTCCCCACTCCCAGCTTCCTCGTCAAGCCATTAGCAACGTTCCCCGGTTTGTGATGATGGGGACTGCGATGGGTCTGGGACAGGGAGAGCCTGGGTTGTGGTGAGTTAGCAGTGTGTGGAGAGAGAAATCCAGTGGATTATAACCTCCATTCTCACTGCAGCCCGGTACCAAGATGAGTCTGGCCCAGCCCTGCTTGTGAATAATCCCAGGGAGTTCCAGGACCCAAATGCACTAAGTCATTCCTGGGCATGAGCCTTTGCCAAATTGGGGCCACAATGACTGGTGCACTTTAACCACAGCTTGGAAGAATTGTGAGCAGGCAGCCCAGCGCCCAGAGGAGACAGGCCAAGACGCTGAGAACAGCACTGGGTGTTTGAATGCCCAAGGAACATGGCTGATTTGCCAGGCTGGAGGAACCCTTTGTCTCTGCAATAGGTCTTTGGTGGGGACAGGCCTGCGCTGTCACCCTCTTTGACAGCTGCTTGGCTGTGCACATCTGGCTCTGTGCTCCTCCGGCAGATGTTACCACCCTGCCCCTCCCTGCAGAACACAGGATGGGTGAGTAGCTATGTTAACCCATCAGCTCAAACAGGGGACCCACCACAGCAGAGTCAACTTGGGCTTGAAATACCTGGTTCTGAGAGCAGGACAGGCAATGCAGATTCGTTAAGAGTTGCTTCTCTTACGCTGTGCCCATTCTAAGTGCATATTGGATTCTCCTAAGGAGGAGCATCATGGAGCTGGGGCTTGGATCCCCTTGGGGACCTGCCTGGGGAGCTAGAGAAGTGGAAGTGAGGGTGCCAGCAGCCTCTGGGGAAAGGGAGAGGAGCCACAGAGTGGGCGGGGGTGGTGGTGTCTGGGGCCAAAGGACTGAGCCAAGATGAGAGTGGCTGAAGGTAGATGGGGCACTGGCAGGTTTGCTGACCGGTGCTGCAGCCGAGAGCAGGATCAAGGATGATACAAACAAGGTCAGGGCCATGGCTGGAGCCAGGCAGGGGAGTCAGGTTTGGGGAGAGGGGTCAAGCCCTCCTGTCTGAGCAAGGCAGCTCAGGCTTATTCTCGTTTCTACTCCATGAGTGCCAGAAGCTCCACACGAGATGAGGGCCCCAGGCTCTGCCCAGACACATTGCAAGCAACAGACCCTGCACTGAAGCATTTGCAAAAGCCCTGATCCAAAGCCAAGTTAAGACAATTGACTGAATCTCTCTGAAGAGTCTTTCCAGGGGCTCTGGATCAGGCCCTGCACAGAACAGACAGAACTACTGTCCTGGTCAAGATTCAGTGACTTGCCCAAGGCCACACAAAGTCTGTGGCAGAGCCAACCGTCCCGATTCTGTATCACAGAGGAACTTACAGGCTCCAGCTGAGATCAGGGCCTCCTCACGCTGGGCGCTGCACGAGCACACAGCGGGAGCCAGTCCCAGCTCCCAAGAGGTCCCCGTCTGAAGGGGAGACACAGATAGGTGAAGTGGTTTGCCCATGGTCACGTAACAGGTCAGCAAAGAGCCAGGAATAGTACCCAGCTGCTCTGAGCCCCAGACTCTACCCACTAGACCCTGCTCCCTTTCCAGTTGGGAGTCACTGTTAAGGGGATGTGAGTTCCCTTCCCCCACCTAAGACTGCCACCCCTCCAGTCTGGGTTTTGGCTTGTTTGTCCGGGTGCCATTTGACAAGCCCCAATGTCTAGTTTTTTTAATCTGTCGAGGGAAGGGGGAGGCGGAGAAGGGGGCGAGGCCTCAAGCGAAGAGGTGGACTCAAGAGTCCCATTTCCAGCCATTAGAAAGGTGGCAAGCCTACCCCCACCAGCCCAATCTTCCTTCCTCTCAAATGAAGCTGCAAATTAACCCGTTCCAGGGAATGTCCCCCATCACCATGGAACCCCAATCACTGGTTAACATTCCGCTCGGGGGTCTGCTCACCAGGCACCACAACCAGGATCAGCTGCTGCTTCCTCACAGACCCGTTTCTCCAGGCAGCAGAGTTCATTTCTCACCTTGGATTGCTGAGTGGGGGAGGAGGGGCACTAAATCCCGGTAGCCCAGCTGATAAAGGTACCCCTAACCTGAAGCATAAATAACACTTGTTAGCCAGTGACACACGCAGTTCACTCAGCCCATTAAATGCAGCAATCTAAAGCAATACAGCTTGCGTCCCTCCAACTAATGAAATTGGCCAGTGCTCTGTGTTGATTTTTGTCTGAGTCGTTTTGGTTTGCAGTAAATTCTCCTCAGCAGCACTGTCCCTGATCATTCCCCCGCTGAACTTCACTTCGCTTGGAGCAATTGCCTGGTAGGGCCACTGAGAAGCAAGAGGGGATTTGGGGGCTCGTGTCCCATTGGGCTTTTCACGATAAACTCATTGTTTACTGTACAGTTATAATTCAGCTATAGAAAATGCTTACTCCAGCCAAATGAGGTCTGAGAGGTGGGGAGGTTTGAAGTGTTGGATTGAGAAGTTATATGGGGTGCAAAGTAACAATAACCCCTAGCCTCTATTCAGTGCTATTCACCAGAAGTGCTCAGAGCACTTTACAAAGGAGGTAAACCTGATATTACTGGGGAAACTGAGTCACAGAGCGAGGCAGCAGCTTGCCCAAGGCCATCTAGGACTAAGGTGGGAATAGATCCCAAGAGTCCTAGTACAGTGTGCTGTCCACTATGCCATAATGCCTCCGTGTATAGCTTGCCAGACACGTAATATAGCTCCATACAGAAACACATCAAAGCCTGTGATACTGAGCAGGGTAAAACTGGGGTGTAGTGAGATATACCTGAGAAAGCGGAGAGACAGAACTGGACTCTGATGCATATAAATGTAAAGAGGATTCTTTATTGAGGCTGCTGGACATAGACAGACCCTGTGGTTCTCCCTGGCTCCTAATGTAACTGCACAGGGTCTCCCTTAGTCCTGGCCTGGACTCAGCTGTTATGAGAACACTCCAGCACATGCGACAGATGGATTTGGTTGGAAGGAAAGTGCTTGAGCAGCATCTAGTGACCCCAATGTACTTCCTCTTTCAAAATGGGCTGCAGAGAAATGCAAAGGGAGAGCCTTTGATGTACTGCCCGCTCCAAGCGTTCAGAAATCATCTCTGGCCCCAAACATTCATGAAATTGTCTTCAAAATCGTGAGATGAATATGTTTCTGTACTTTTAAGGTTCTGAGCCTTTAATGTTCATATTTGCCAGCTTTTCTCTGCAGCCACAGGGGCTAGAAACTTGGGGCCAGGTCTACAAAGGGATTTAGTAGAGATATAAGCAGGAACTGGAATTGCCATTTCATGGGAAGTTCTGCCATTTCTAAATTCACTTTCATTTCAGATCAGAACAAAATACAAAGAATTTTGAAATGTCCTGCAAAGTGAAATGAAAAAAAAAAATCATTTTACGTCAATCAAAACCATTCATTGTTACTGTGACATGTTTCAATTTTTAAATGTTTTTATACTAGAAAATAAAATAAAATTTAAAACAAAAAGTGATTTTGAAATGAAAAGTTGAAATGGGCCTTGCCAAAAATGTCCAAACGGAAGGTTTCAACCCTATGGAAATGCTTTTTTTAAAAACAAAAATCAAAACAAAATTTCATTGAAATTGACATGTTCCTGCTGGTCGTTTTGGTTTCTGTGAAATGGCATTTTCCCTCTCGGTGCTGACTGGGAGTTACAGATGTGCCTATAGGAGTTATGTACCTACCTCCAATCAACTTTCAATGTGAAGCAAGCCCCCAATCTGCTTAGATGTTTGTAAATCTCACTAGATGCCTGGCTGAACCTTTAAGTGCTTAAATACCTTTGCAAAGCTGGCCCTTACTCTTCTTAAATGAAACGGAGAGTCTCTCATCTCCAACCCCCGGACTTTAAAAACAACCGCAAATTTGAGACATGTGATAAAATTGTGGTAACAATGAGGTTGGGCTAGAACTGGGAGTGGTCTCTGTCAAGCAGTAAAGGGGTGAGAGAGATCCTGGTAGTTAATTTAATCCATCTAGTTGATCGTAAATAGGGAGCTGCAATTCATTCCTGGACACGGTAGCAAAACCCATCTGAATAGAGCCCCTGGGCAGAACTGCCCTCATGCTTCTCTTTGCTGAGCAGACTCAGCAAATGCATTGCATGATCTGCATGCAGCATATTCACTGGGACAGGTTTTTGCAGCGGAAACCTCTTTGCACCCTATTACTTCATCACCAAGAAAAGCTCTTTGGTTCCCTGTTAAGGGTCTTGTTATTTATTATTTGTATTGCAATAACGCCTAAGGGCCACGGACCAGGGCCTGACTGTGCTAAGACCTGTACAGAACCAGAAGAATTGTGTTTTAAGAGTCTGTTCTCTGCGTTTCCTTGCTACCTGATGCTGTATGTCATTTATGAAGCAATGCAGGAGGTTTGCAATAAATTCCATGCAGCTCTGATAGACTTGGGATGTGTGTGGGTGGATGTGCGTGTGTATTATATACCACTAGTTCTCCATTAGATCCAAAATTGTAAAGTCTAAGCGTATTTTCTAGAGCTGACCAGAAAATGACCCCCAGCCCCAAATGTAGGTTTTTGGTTTTTCAATGAAAATCCATTTTTTTTTTCAAAAGCGGGGGGGGGGGGGGGGGCTGGTTGTGAAAATTTTCATTTTTGACATCACCCCTTTTTTTGAATGAGAAACATTTTTGTGCAAACAATGTTGACCGGCTCTAAGATTTCCTCATGTTACAAACCATAGACAATACAGGGAAGGGTAAGTTATTTTGCAACTGGCTGGAGAGACGTGTGCAGTCCCTTACACAGAGCTAGCTGCTCCTGGGACAGTTGCCGAATAATAATAATAATCCCTAGCTCTTATATACCCCTTGGCATCAGTAGATCTCAAAGGGCTTTACAAAAGAGGCAGTATCGTTGTCCCCATTTTACAGATGGAGAAACTGAGGCACAGAAAGGGGAAGTGACTTGCCCGCAACTGCATCCCCCTAGTGATGGGGTTGATCCAGACACTTGCATTTAAAAATCTCAGGCTGCAGCTCAGGGAAACACATTTCCAAATGCCCCTTTTCACTCTAGCACAGTCATGGTCGAGATCACTGGGTATCAGATGCTCCTGCCCCACATAATTGAAGGCTAAGGCCCAACTCCTGCCACTTTTTGCATGCAGGCACAGCACTCCTCCAGGATGCAAGAAATTGCACGATCATGGTTTCTAGCTTTTCAGCCAATATGTATAAGCGTCAGTGGGGACACTTGGATAGAGAGATAGAGACACAAACCCAACACCAAATGCCAGGAATCATGGCCAAAAACCATGAGATTGGCTTAAAATTAGTAAAGTATTTATTTTCCTTGCACACGGGTATTTGAACCTTTAGGAGTCATGTTTTCAAGCTTTTCTCTACAGCCATCATATGTATATATATGAGAGATGTGATTCCCATCTAATGCCGTGACTCCAGGTGCTCGGGTTTTAAGAAAAACACTAAGTATCTGGTGATGAAATCAGGGAGTTGGCAATGCTGCCCCTCTTTCAAACCTTATCTAAAATGAATTCTGTAACTAAGGATAATAGGCCTGAAGCCAATAACAAAAACAGAGCTAAATAAAGAATGGAATAGTAGGCAGAGAAACAAATACTGAGACGGTCTTTAATTTTGCATGCATTCAGAAATCACTATGCAATATTTAAAACTGCATCAAAGCCTTATTTATGATTATGACAGACAAGTGCCATTAAAAAATCATGGTGGTAAACAAAGAGAATTCTGTACACAAAGAGCAATGAATCATGAAGTAACAGACTGATTTGGAGGTAAAGGTGGCACAGTTTGAATTTTCTACTGTCCCGGAAAGCCACTGGACAAATACCAGCTGTTCTTTTGTATTGATTTCACAGAAAGTAAAGGAGGACTTGTGGCACTTTAGAGACTCACCAATTTATATGAGCATAAGCTTTCGTGAGCTACAGCTCAGAGTTTTTATCAGTCTGGGCTAGGAAATTTTCCCTGAAGCAAATTAAACTCAGGGATGAATCTGGCCCCGGCAGTTCATTCCGGGTTTTCCCATTCGTCTGTGCCAAAGAGGCGAGTTCAGCGAGAGACCCTAGTGCCAGTGCACTGGATGAAGCTGGGGAGAGCAACTACTCCTCCAGTGCTGCAGAGAGTTGAAGGACATTTCAACAGAAGAATGAACTGAGCTAAACATGACAAGTCTCACTTCCATTATTATCCCCTTGTTTGAGTCTCCAAAGCCCAGCCCTACTCTTGGCCTGTAACCTAAGTCACAGGCTAATGCCCAAACCACTGTAGTCTCTGTACTCTGCTCTGCTGCCTGTGGGCCCAGACCTGCTCCCAAGATAGCTTTGCCATTGTCTTCACCAATACCATAGATGGGGTGGTTCTGAGATGGAACACAGCTTCCAGACCTCCTTACACACCTCCTGTCCCGCTGACAGGGAGAGTCCTTCTTGCTATTCAATGCAATTCACTGCAGGACAAACCCCATCAGATGGCTCAGAATCAGAAAAATGGCTCCGAGCCTCTTCCATCATTGCGGAAGTTTGGACCCTGATCTGAACTTCACAGCTCTGGCCCATCCCTCTGTCTCTCACTGCCACTGTCAAGCTCCAGCTCCTTTCCCTGCAACCAAGAAGGACATTCTGGAGCATCCTTCTTTGCCATCAGCTCAGTGTGTCTATGCACCTGGCTTGCTGCTGGAGAGCTGAGTGTGAAATGTGCCCGGAGAGAATGAATTGCCAGGAAAGTGTCACAGACTCTCTGCAGTTCATTTTTATAGATTCATAGATTCCAGTCCCAGAAGGGACCATCACAATTATCTAGTCTGACCTGTATAACTGTATAACCTGGCTGACATGGGCCAGAGAACTTCCCCCAAATCATTCCTAGAGCAGAGGTTTGAGAAAAAACACCCAGTCTTGATTTTAAAATTGCCAGTGATGAGGAATCCACCACGATCCTTGGTAAATTGTTCCATTGGTTTTGCTATTCCAGTTTTGCTAGGGAGGCACTTGCTCACAGTCTCTTAACAAATCAGGAGCCTGTGGCCTGCAGTTCAACATGGGGAGAGGTTCCTACCTGCTGAGCCTATGAGCTCTTGGCTACCCATTCCACTGACTCAAGTCTCCCCAGTCCCTCCTTCTCCAACTCCAGCTGGTGATTATTCCTAATAAAACCTCCCTGCCATGATGTATTTGCCAGACGCTGGATGATGAATCATGCAGACATTTCAGTCTATTGTAACTAATTGTCCATGGGATTTCCCATTAATTACATGATACTCTTTGCCTTTAATGTCCCACGAGCCGCTGTGCAATGAGTAATTCTCTGCTCTGTCCCCCTTTGTTCTTTTCCAGATAGCAGCGCTGGAGAGGCAGATCTTCGACTTCCTGGGCTATCAGTGGGTGCCCATCCTGGCTAATTTTTTACACATTATGGCTGTCATCCTGGGCATCTTTGGGACCATTCAGTACAGATCCAAATACCTCATAATGGTAGGTCCAAGAGGCCGACTGGTGCACCCTGCCTGCTAGTGCATCTCTTTTACTTCTAGCACTTTGGCCAGCACTCCGCGGGGCTCACTGCAAATACTTTACTGCTTTACTGCTTTACTGCTTTACTGCTCGGGGGCTATTGGCTGGCACCAGCCAGCACTCAGCAGTAATGATGATAATTTGTAGTGGCCCACATTTGGCCAAGGAGATCCATGCCTGGAGAGGCCCTGCATGCCCCTCGAGAAACGGGGAAGTCAATCACATCTGCATCACCATCCCCCTCTGCTCAGCACCCTGCTGAGGGCTCGTTGTGATCCTCATGGAGGAGAGGGCAGGACGGGATGCAGGCCAGAGAGCCTGTGTGGTCCCGGAAAGACTGGTCAAAAGCAACAGAAAGATCCCTCCCATTGGGTCACAGAGGCAGCTTGTCGCCAGCTTCGTTAATACTAAGGGTCCCTGTGTATATATAAGGGTTCCCAGCAGGCCTGCCCCTGTCTGCTATTATGAAGTGCTGTGCGACCTCACCTGGCTCTGTGAGCTGCTCCAGCAGGGAGAGAGAGCCCTGTATCAATGCGGAAGAGAGAAGAGGGGGCAGTGGAGGTGGCCAGCCTGATTGGAGTTTCATTGAACATTTAGGATTCAACCCAGTTCATTAAGGCTTTTCAGTCCTTACAGTGGCCATAGGTGCAATTTTGATGGACCCCAGCTGAGTTAAAGTGAAGTTCTGAGTGACCGTAGGTCAAGGTATGATGCAGTTTCCAGTAACTGCAGGCCACGTTATGGTGCAGTTTCAGGTAACCCCAGGCTGAGTTAGGGGCAGTTTCAAGTGACCGCCAGGCCAGGTTATGGCTCCATGTGGGATCTGCTGTTTCATTTGGTTTAGACAGAAAACTGGGTGAAACTGGCTGTTTGAGCAGAGTCTTATTCTGAGATTTGAGGTTCACTTGAAGCTCAGGGAGAGTGACCCCCTTGTGAACGGCCACAAAGAAAATGAGAAAAGATGGGGGAGTTTGGGGGAAGGAAGTGACAGGAAGGGGAAGCTGATTGAATGTGGAGCAGGGTGGGAATGAAATGGGGGTGAGGTTTTCCTTCCAGAATCCCTCCCCTGTGCCCGCTCCTGGGAGTGGGCGGCAGGAGCAGAGGTGCTGAAGAAACCAGCCACACAGCAGCGCAGATGGTTGAAAAGCTGCTGGTGGAACGTCTGATGCAACGAAATGAAACCGTTTCATGGGCACAGACTGATTCTGCTGAAACGTTTGATAAAAAAACCCACCACCTTTTATTTCGATAAAGTCAAAGGGCTCGGATTGCACCTGATTGTTGGGACTCTCATGTCATATGATATTGAACTCCAAGCTAGACAGTCAAAGTGAAGTGTTTGGACTGCAGAACAAGAAGCTATGGTCTCAAGTTGCAGCGGGGGAGGTCTAGGTTGGATATTAGGAAAAACTATTTCACTAGGAGGGTGGTGAAGCACTGGAATGCGTTCCCTAGGGAGGTGGTGGAATCTCCTTCCTTAGAGGTTTTTAAGGCCCGGTTTAACAAAGCCCTGGCTGGGATGATTTAGTTGGTGTTGGTCCTGCTTTGAGCAGAGGGTTGGACTAGATACCTCCTGAGGTCCCTTCCAACCCTGATCTTCTGTGATTCTATGCTGAGCTTTGGTAAGTTCATTTTGCCGTTTCGTGGGAAATTTCCACCAGCCCCTCCTGTGCAAGCCACTTTTTACACGGGTGCAACGCACCGATCCCAGGGATTTGCCTCAGTGCGGGTGTACTGGCAGAGCTACCTCAGGCTGGTCTACACAAGTAAATGTCCTTCCCCCAGAATAGTTTAAACCAGTTCCCCAGTGCAGGGACCTGTTTAAACTAGGCCAGCACAACAATTCTTTTGCCAGTATAAATTGCATCTCCCCTAAGGGGGGTTCACTGGTACAGCTATATCAGCAAACCCTTTCTCGTGTAGGCAAGGCCCCATATAAATAATCCCAGTGCTGACAAGCCCCGAAGCTTTCTTAATGATGCTGTAATTCCCAGCCAATTACCTGGGAAATGTGGTCAAAAGACTGTAGCCAGGGCCAAACATCAGCTAATTCATCCTATCTAACTCTCCCACTTGTCTGCCCCAGGGGACAGTTCAGTTACCATGATTGTTGTTCTACATGGTGTGAATAACTATGCAAGGCCCTGGGAATCCAGACTCCTGGTTCAAGTGACAGCACTGCCCCTGATTTGACGGATGGACTTTGACAACTCACACCAACTCTCCATGCCTCAGTTTCCCCACCTGTGAGACAGGGAGAACAGTCCTTGTGTAATGCACAAGAGGAAATGGGAGGATTTTCCCAATGTCTGTGAAGTGCACCAACATCCTTAGATGTCAGGTGCTATGGACTTGCATGGTATTTTTGTAGAACAAGTTCTGTTCTCAGCTGCACAAATGCAATTGCTGCAAGATGATTTCCTCTGGTAATAATATCACACTTAGCTCTCAGAATCTGTAGATCTCAAAGCACTTTACAAAGGAGGGTAAGATTTATTATCCCTACTTTACAGATGGGGAAACTGAGGCACAGAGCATATCAACAACTTGCCCAAGGTCACAAAACAAGTCTGTAGCACAGCCAGGACTAAGGGCTGAGGTCTCTTGTTCCAGCCCATGGGTTGCACTGCCTTTCTCTGCTGGCGCTCTGAATGACAGCACCATAAATGTGACATCCTGCCCTGTACGGTAGAATTCACAGTCAGTACACACCACAGTCAGTGTCTCGTTCTGTGCCAAAGAGCTCTGGAGAAGCCTTGAGCATTTCCTCTCCCGTCCTATTCTGTACTGGGCCACCTGGTGAGAAGGTGGAAATGCCTCTACAGGGGCAAGGTTGGTAAAGCTGGGCTTCAGCACTGATTTTAATTACTGCAACCACTTCTTTATCATAGGGGTTTTCTGCTTTAACCCCTCCTGGACCCTGCTTGTGATCACCCCACACCTGGCTCGGGAGGAGTGGATGAGTGTGTTTAGTTTGACTTTGTCTGGTCTCTGTCCTTTTAGAGATGGGCCTGAGCTTCAATGTTCAGATCCCATTCAGGCTTTCCCTGAAGTCTGGGAGCATTTAGATGGGAGAGGAGTCGATGCTGGGGGAGAAGGTTGGTCTAGAACCCTTCTCTGGTTGATTCAATTGCAATTTATTAGCATAAAGCGTAAAAGCGAGTAGCTTAATCTAGTATCCTGAGTCCTGACCACAGATCTGGGAGCCAGGAGATTTCATCTCTGATACTGACTCATTGTATGACCTTGGGCAAGTCACTTTGCTTTGTGTGCTTCTGTTTCTCCATCTGTAACAGGGGGATAATAATACCTATGCACCCATCCTGGAAGTGTGTGTGTGGCATTATATGGTTAATTAGTTGATATTTGTAAGGTGCTGCAGGTATGTGATAAATTATAACAGATTTTCACTTCCAGAGCCCTGCATGCTTTTGGGGCCAACAGATTACAAACACTGAGCCTGATCACCTTGTCGCTGCTGCTGGTTTAAATCAGGAGTGACCCCACTGAAGTTTGGTGTAAATGTGGTGTCCATGAAAGCAGAGCTGGGCCCATTACTCATTAAACAATGCATTTGCTTGTGCATGCTGGGTAGCTGCAGGCAGCGATAAGAGCCCATGCTCCAGCCCAGGTTCTGCATGCCCAAACACATGGTGCAGGCAGCTGTCTCTTTCTGCAAGGCCCATGTGCGTAAGGCCTGATCCAAAGCCCCTTGAAGTCAGCAAAAAGACTCCCCTGGACCTCAGTGGGATTTGGCTCAGGGCAGAAAGCGGGTGCAGGAGAAATCTCAGTGCTGTTGGGTCTCCTTCAAATGCCCTGCCCGAGGGCAGAGCCCCCTGGCAAAGTCTCACGCCACCCAGCTGCTTTTCTCTCCTGCTGCTAAGGGCCGTTTTGCCCTTCTGCATTTCTGAGCCTCTGTCTCTTTCTCTCCCCAGTACGCGGTGTGGCTGGTGCTGTGGGTTGGATGGAACGCATTCATCATCTGCTTTTACCTGGAAGTTGGACACCTGTCACAGGTAATTACCTCTCTAATGGCACTGAGCGCTGGCTCCTCCAGAGCCATTGATCAGCCTGGCATCCCTGCCTCTTGGGTTTCACATCCTTCCCCTTACGTCTGGTATTCCTCATGCACATGGAGGTCATGGTGCTGGGGAAGAGCAGCGCTGGGGAGGGAGGGCGCAGGGCATCACCACTTGTGCCATTGCAGCTGCTTACAGGTTTGCAACTTTCTTTCTTTCTTTCTTTCTTTCTTTCTTTCTTTCTTTCTTTCTTTCTTTCTTTCTTTCTTTCTTTCCATCGTAGCACTGCAGAGACTGATGAGCCGATAGCTCTGGCTTGGGGGAGGCGGTGGGGCTAAGTGATCTGCATGTTTCCCTCAAATGCAGCTCAGCTGCTGTTCGAAGGACGGTGTAGTGAATTGGGCGTTGGACTGAGGCTCTGGAGACTGGGTGTCCTTGAGTGACCTTGGGGAAGTCACTTAATCTGCCCTGTGCCTTGGTTCCCTATCTGTAAAGTGGGATGATACTTCCCTACTGCACAGCGGTGTTGGGAGGATAAAGTTCTATTGATGGTGGGGGACGTGCTCAGACTCTGTGGGAATAAGGATTTAGCTGCACCTCAGTTGTCACCTGCAACATCACCTGGCCTCCGCACACACAGCTCTGTTGGTGTCCCTCGGCCCTGACTTGCAGCACCGCCAGCTATCCCAGTCCTGAGTTGCAGCTGGTCAAAACATTTCCAGCGGAGCATCTTTCAGTTGGAAAACGAGAGACAAGGTGGGTGAGGCAAAATCTTTTATTGGACCAACTTCTGTTGGTGAGAGACAAGCGTTCAAACTACACAGAGCTCTGGGGAACCCTGAAGAGCTCTGTGGTGCTCAAAAGCGTGTCTCTTTCACCAGCTGTGTGGGTCCAATAAAAAATGTTTCCTCCCCCTCCTTGTCTCTCTCAGATCCTGGGACCGACAAAGCTACAGAGACAGTTGGAAAGTGGAGAGTCAATGAATTTGGAATGTTTTGCAGGAATGTAGCGATTTTGTCAACATTTTTGTGGGAAATTAACTAAATGTTTCATTTCAATAAGGTCAAAATGATTTCTTCCGACGTAATCATTTTGACTTGTATGGTATGTTGGATGAGCCAAAATAATAAAGTCAAAACCTTTTAGATTTTGAGAAGGTCAGAACAAAATATTTTCAGAATATTTCTTTTTGTAAAAAATTCTGAGATTTCAGGTTTTCAGCCGAATTTAGGGTGAGGCTGAATTTCAAAATCTTGGAATTTGCTGCGGGATGGAAATTCTGGTTTTTGGCCAACTCTATTCTGAGTCTCTCTTAGTGGAGCTTTGTGGCTGTGTGGGGAGGGGGACAAGGATTGTCTGGATGAATATGCCAAGGCTCCAAACTTGGTTTCTACTTTTAACCTCACCAGATTTGCAGCGGCTGGGGTGAAATCCTGGCTCCACTGAAATCAATGGGAATTTTGCCACTCACTTCAAAGGAGTCCAGATTTCACAGAATCATAGAATCATAGAATATGAGGGTTGGAAGGGACTCAGGAGGTCATCTAGTCCAACCCCCTGCTCAAAGCAGGACCAATCCCCAACTAAATCATCCCAGCCAGGGCTTTGTCAAGCCTGACCTTAAAAACTTCTAAGGAAGGAGATTCCACCACCTCCCTAGGAAACACATTCCAGTGTTTCACCACCCTCCTAGTGAAAAAGTTTTTCCTAATATCCAACCTAAACCTCCCCCGCTGCAACTTGAGACCATTACTCCTTGTTCTGGCATCAGCTACCACTGAGAACAAGTCTAGAGCCATCCTCTTTGGAACCCCCTTTCAAGTAGTTGAAAGCAGCTATCAAATCCCCCCTCATTCTTCTCTTCCACAGACTAAACAATCCCAGTTCCCTCAGCCTCTCCTCATAAGTCATGTGTTACAGTCCCCTAATCATTTTTGTTGCCCTCCGCTGGATGTTTTCCAATTTTTCCACATCCTTCTTGTAGCGCGGGGCCCAAAACTGGACACAGTACTCCAGATGAGGCCTCACCAATGTTGAATAGAGGGGAACGATCATGTCCCTCAATCTACTGGCAATGCCCCTACTTATACATCCCAAAATGTGATTGGCCTTCTTGGCAACAAGGGCACACTGCTGACTCATATCCAGCTTCTCGTCCACTGTAACCCCTAGGTCTTTTTCTGCAGAACTGCTGCCTAGCCATTCGGTCCCTAGTCTGTAGCGGTGCATGGGATTCTTCAGTCCTAAGTGCAGGACTCTGCACTTGTCCTTGTTGAACCTCATCAGATTTCTTTTGGCCCAGTCCTCTAATTTGTCTAGGGCCCTCTCTATCCTATCCCTACCCTCCAGCATATCTACCACTCCTCCCAGTTTAGTGTCATCTGCAAACTTGCTGAGGGTGCAATCCACACCATCCTCCAGATCATTTATGAAGATATTGAACAAAACCGGCCCGAGGACCAACCCTTGGGGCACTCCACTTGGTACCGGCTGCCAACTAGACATGGAGCCATTGATCACTACCTGTTGAGCCTGACAATCTAGCCAACTTTCTATCCACCTTATAGTCCATTCATCCAGCCCATCCTTCTTTAACTTGCTGGCAAGAATACTGTGGGAGACCGTGTCAAAAGCTTAGCTAAAGTCAAGGAACAACACGTCCACCTCTTTCCCCTCATCCACAGAGCCAATTATCTTGTCATAGAAGGCAATTAGATTAGACAGGCATGACTTGCCCTTGATGAATCCATGCCAACTGTTCCTGATCACTTTCCTCTCATGTAAGTGCTTCAGAATTGATTCCTTGAGGACCTGCTCCATGATTTTTCCAGGGACTGAAGTGAGGCTGACTGGCCTGTAGTTCCCAGGATCCTCCTTCTTCCCTTTTTTAAAGATGGGCACTTCATTAGCCTTTTTCCAGTTGTCCGGGACTTCCCCGATCACCATGAGTTTTCAAAGATAATGGCCAAGGCTCTGCAATCACATCCACCAACTCCTTTAGCACTCTCGGATGCAATGCATCCGGCCCCATGGACTTGTGCTCGTCCAGCTTTTCTAAATAGTCCCGAACCACTTCTTTCTCCACTTCTTTCACTCCATGTCTCCAGAATTGAAGAGCTGGTGTGTTTCTCCTCCGCCATCTCCGCCCTTCTATGTCTTTTCATCTTCAGTGCTCCACTCGCTTCATATTACAACCCATGAAAACTGCAGACTTCTTCACTGTGTGTCCAGTGGCACCAATTCCAGGCATTGGAAACACAGTGCAGACTTCAGAGCAAGGGACGGGTTGTGGGCAGATGGGCTAGAGTCCAGCGTCACAGGGCTGGAAGGTCTCTGCCCCTCGGACTCTGTGTAAGAATGTGAATGACGCCCTGGCGGGTGGACGAGCACGCTGTGCAGCAGGGAAGCCCAGGAGCCCTGGACTGCGCATAGTGGCTTGTTATTGTCGGGTCTCTCCTGAGCACAGAGCGGCACACGCTGGCTTTTGGGGTAGCTCCTGTAGCCTGTACAGCACTCGCCGGTTTGTTTTTGTCAAGCTGTCTGTAAGGGCTGGGCACTGCCCCCAATTTTATTATTAATTATGATGATTACTACTGTAGAGGCTGGGAGCCTTAGTTATGGACCAGCACCTCATGGTGCTAGGTGCTCTACGAACATAGAACAAAGATGGTCCCTGCCCAAAAGAGTTTCCGGACTAAGAATAAGACAAGAGACAACAGATGGAGACAGACAGGGGAGTACATGGAAACAACGTGACGATAATGGTCGGTATGACAGGCAGTGGTCTCGGTCCAAGGGTTGCTCATGAGTCTTGTTTTGGTCACTATTTTTCTCCTCACAGGTTCTGGGTGTGATGGTCTCTCCTCATGGTATTTTGATCTCCTCATGGCATGCAGGCACCAGTGATTTCTCCTCCCAGTGATTTGTATGCAGCGTTATTTTCTCATGATGGCTGCTCCTTGCAACTCTTTCTTTCTGGGGCATTCTGGTTGCTGTACTTTTGTCCAGCAACAGTTTCTCCTCACACGACCCATATTGTGATTCTTTCAGACCAGAGATGGTTTCTGCTCCCCAGGATTCAACCTACATGATTTCACGCCATGCTGGTTGTTTCCACCCCACATTGACATGACCCCGGTGCTCGCACCTCAGAAAGAGCAATTGGGACATGCTGTTCTTTGGTGCTCACTGATGCCTCTTCTAACGGCATCTGGAGAGCCACCAAACAGGGTCACTCCCACGGGGTTCTACAGGGACTCATTTCTGGGTTGCAGGGAAGGACAGCAGCATCTCAATGGCTCTAGAAGAGCCCCCAAGACAACCTGCTCACCATCAATGGGGCCGAGCCGTGCATTCCTTCCCTGTGCCAGGACAGCACCTGCATATCTGACTGGCAGCACGCATGGAGGGAGGCATACAGAGTAATCTCCCATGTAAACACCATGCAGGGCGACTGTTGCTTCTTTATCTCTTCAAAACAACCAAGGTGCTCCCTCCCCAGCCTGCCCTGAAAGGCAGCGAGTGACACCTTCACTAAATCTAAAGGGATGTGTGCATTTAGTGGCAATGGGCGAAATCACTCTCTGAAACACCAGCTCCATTTCCCCACCCGACAGAGATGGATAGCGCTGCTGGCTTTCCATTCTGTTACTTAGATCCATCAGCATCCCAGGAAGGGCAGGGTGGCGAGGGCGATGGGGTGGGCGGCTTCGGAAGGGAACGAGGCTGCAGATTGGAATGTGGAGTGTAGGGGAGCAAAATTAATGAGACTGATTAATTGGGAATTTCAGGGTGCTCGTTAATCATTTAGCGCCGCCTGAGTTTATGGATTGCATGAATCCGACAACACAATTTCGTAAGCCAAGGCTGCGGCTCTTGCTGCAGCTGCTGCAGGATCCATCCGTGCATCACTGTAGTGAGAAACAGGCGCTTAACAGGCGGTTACAGCCAGAAAAGGGGCCGTGTACAACTAGCTCCGTGTCACTCAGCGCAGTGACTCCCTGTGCACCTCTGAGGCCTGGGCTACACCCAACTGCTTTGCCGGCACAGCTACATCAGGTAGGGTCTGTCGACACTCCAGGGACTAGAGCGCTGTAGCTCTGCCGGCACAACCTCCTAGTGTGGACACAACCTGCAGGGATGGAAGGGGTGGGGGAACACCATGGAATCATTCATCCATCGACCTAGTTGCTCTACACTGGGGGGTCGGTCTGGACCTCAGGCTCCAGGGGCCTGATTCTCTTGTGCTTTGTACCTAGTGTCGTTATTTACATCAATCAATGCAAAGTGGGCGTACGACCAGATCCCAATGGTAACATTTTGCTCTGCTTTAAATGACAGGACAGGGCACAAGGCAACGGAGAAACAGGCCCTGCGATCTCACAAAGAGGAAAAGGAGCGAAGCAAAAGTGCAGATTGTGCAAAGATGTGGGACTGCTGCTGTTTGCTCGAAAGCTCTCAGCCGTTGGAGCAATAAATCTCAGCAAAACCGTTCTGATAACATGAAATTATTAATAAAAGTTTGTGTTGTTAAAATTAATGGCAGCAGGGAGAGCTGTAAACTGGTGTTCAGAAGAAGCCGGGGAATCTTATGCTGTCAAAGAGCTGGAATGCAGAGAAACAGGCAATGCGTGCCCAGAGACCAGGGTCTGCTCCACACAGCCCCCATGTGTCGCTGCAGGATGCCTGGAGTGGGCATTCCTCTCTTTTGACAACCGCCAGAAGATGCTGCCAAGATAATATTTTGAAGTTTTTAAAATCCAGGTTTTTCATGAATCCCTCGTAGATGTTGGAAAGTGAAATTTCTCTTTGTGGGATTTTTTCCTCTCCCGCAGACTGACCCACTGTTTTGTTATCGTAGGGCTGCCTATGAGCACTGGGCTGTGCAGACTTGGGAGCAGGCTAGAGTTGCCAAGGAGCCTCAGGAAGTGCACCTGCCGGTTTGTTATTGTAGGGTTGCACTGGGGTGTGGAGACGGGATGCTTGTTTGAAACTCTCTGAGCCTCCTGAGTCTACAAACCTGGGTTATTGATCCTCTTTGCTAAAGAGGTGTCACTTCCCTGAGATTTCTGCTCTTTCCACTTGTGCTTGGGCTGTGGCAATCTCTCTTGCTCTCTTGTCTCTGTCTCGTTCTGTGCGTAGTTGGCTCTTCCAGTTTCAAGTCGTGGATGGGGCAGGCTGTGCAGAAGCCCAGCAGACATGGAAACCAAGCTCACCAAGCTTTCCCAAACGTCCCAAACATTCGGTGCCTATTGTGGGCATGTCAGCTGCATCTGCAGAAACATGAGGGGCCCTTTGGGCCCTCTTTTATGTCCCCCAAACGGCATTGTTGTTATTATTATTAAATAATAAAAAGAACCCCCTAGCTCTTATCTAGTGCTTGTCATCAATAGATCCCACAGTGCTTTACTAAGGAGGTTAGTATCATTTCTCCATTGTACAGATGGAGAAACTGAGGCACAGAGGGCTGAAGTGCCTTGGTGAAGGTCGCCCAGCAGCAGAGCGAGGAATAGACCCTGGGTCTCCTGTGCCCAGTTGAATGTTCTGTCTTCAGGTGTCCCTGTCTATTAGTCTCCCACCTGTTGCTTCTTGGGAAATTATTTTGTTTCCCCCATGAAAATTTTCAGTGAAAATGAGAAAAGAAAAAAATCTGCTTTTTACTGAAAAACCAAAACACTGACTGTGTGTGTCTGCGTGTGTGTGTGTGTGTGGCTTCTGACAACCCAAAACCCAAACTTTTGGCTTTAAATCAAAAATGTTGCCAACTCTTTTTGGTTGCCAAAAACTTGGGGGGGGGGGGAGGGGAAACCTTTTTTTAAAAAATAAATACCCATTTTTTGGTCAAAAACTATTTTCTTCACAAAACAATCCTTTTTGACAAAAACCCTGACTTCTGTCACAAAAAAATTAAAAAGTTTTGTCAGCGCACTGTGGGGCTGCTCTTTGCCAAACTCCCCTGGGTCCGGACCCTGCCGTCGGGGTTCGGTGCTCCTGGCAGTGCTGAGAGAGACTGCTGTGGTTTGCTCTCAGACGCCAGCAGAGCTGGGAGATATGCAGGGTACTGAAGTGGCTCTCTGCTCCCGAAGCGGTGCAGCCACTCTCCCCTGTGCGCTGGATGCTGGAGAGGCCTCTCTGCTTTTCGGGGAACCTGCCCACAGTAACGCTTTCAGATGCGAGCGTTCCCTGCGGCTCACCCAAAGAAAGCATGGCTGCAGGAGTGCTAAGTCTTTAAGTCCGATCTGTACTTCTGCTCTGTAAGCAGGGGCAGCTGTGTTGATCGTGCTCTGCGTTCATCTGGTCACTCCTGGAAGGGAGCCCCGGCCCACGTATTGCTGGCTCAATTAAATTTCAGCTTTGCATCTTGCAAGTCTGCTATCAGGCGGGTGCAGACGCTGGGCTGGGAGGATTAGAGGAGCAGCATCTTATCCTTCCAAGCCATGTCTTGCAGGGGCAGGCCTGCTGTGTATGAAGCAGAGATCTAAAAGCTCAGGGAGATCAACCATGGAGAGCTCCAAAGCATGTCAATGGGCTTACCAGGCAGAGACATCCAGGAGCAAAGCCTTCGTGGTGGGGGTCTGTTTGTCTGTCTCACTGGCAGTGCTGCCCAATGCACTCAAACCATGCTGGGGAGAAGGAGAATCCATCTGCATCTCAGAACCAAGAAATGGACCTGGCCAGGGGCTTTGCTGGAGTGTTATGGTGCTGGTTCTCCAGGTGCTGAGTCCATGTGTAACCCACACACCTTCTGGGGTGGGGCTCTGTCCCATCTAGTGGCACCGAGATGACCTAGAGAGAGTTAAATGAGTCTGCTCTACATCCTGAGCTAAGAGCCAGTTGACTTTTAGCTCCCTTGGTAGAGGCTCATGCACTAAGCTCCAGAGGCCCCAGGTTCGATCCCACCGACAACCAGGGTCTGTCGGGGTTACACATGCTCTGACGATCTTGTGAGTTTCACATGGTGTAGCCAGTGCTGAGAGAACCTGCAACAGTCCCGTTGCACGTCAGGAGATACAGGTGCTGCTTGTGCAAAGGAACCAGTCCTGGGGCTTGCAAAACCAGGCTGGGATCCCACAGGAACCTCGAAGATGCCGCAGCGTCCTCAGCTCAAGCGCTTGCAGGCACATGTGATTGTACAGCATGCAGCTGCCCTCTCCTGTGCTGCTGTAGCCCTTTGGGAGGACATGGAAGCACAGGGCTGGCAGGCTGGAGAGACATGGGGCTTAGTCCTCAGCTGGTGTAAATCAACAGAGCTCCATGGAAGTCAGTGGAGCTCCTCTGATTCTCGTCCCTGCTGTGCCTTAGATTTCCGGTGTGGCCTGGGGCAAGTCAGCTAACTTCTCTGGACCAACTCTGTGCATAAGTAACGTGTGTGAATGTGGAGTCACTCCAGGGAAGTAACTCTAGATTTACACTGATGGGACGGAGAGCCAGTTTCCCCATTTGACAGGGATTATAAGGCTAAACTCCTGAACCGCTCTAAAATGCTCTGAGATCCTTGAATAGAAGATAGAAGATGCTAGAGAAGGTCCAGGGGCGCTGCTAATTATTAATAAATCAGATTGGTGATGCAAGGAGAGACATAGTAACGATGCGCTATACAAATATGATTCATCGTTCAGTGCAGAAGTACGTGTGGACTGTAATGTAACGCCACGCCCCGTGGGGCAGGGTGTGGCATCAGTGGGGTTAGAATGTGGGATTTCTGGATCTTAATGCATGAGCCACTGTTGCCTGCACTAAAAGGCCCAGGTCTGCTGGCTGATGCTGTCGCAGGCTCATCAGCCCGTCCGCGACCCAGCCACTGCATGAGGGGACAGAGCACTACACTGAGTGTCCCTTCCCCTGTGAAGCCTTGTTACTCTTGGTGCTGCTTTGGGGAGTGGACCTGCAGCTCCTACTGACTTCACCAAGAGCTGGGAGGGCTCCATACCTCTAAAAATCAGGCCTTTGATGGTTTGTTTTGGGTGTCATTGTCTCCATATGGAGACGTGGGTTCGAATCCCATTGCTGACACCATGTAGCAATTACAGAGACCCAGGACACCATGGTCAGGGTGAATGCAGGACTGTCTTTATTTTCTGCTTACAAAGATCCTTACTTCCTTGCTGTGCGCTTCCTAGTGGTCACCCTGAATAGAGGCTCTAAATGTTCAACACCATCATACCCTGGGAACTGGGAGTGCCCTCTCCTGGGGAACGGTTCCTATAGAAAGGGGGTGGCTCACTCTGTGCTTGTGTTCCCATGTTCCTCTCCCATAGGACCGGGACTTCATCATGACCTTTAATACCTCGCTGCACCGCTCATGGTGGATGGAGAATGGGCCTGGCTGCCTGGTGACGCCGGTGATGAACTCAAACCTGGCCCCCGAGGACCATCACGTCATCACTGTCACTGGATGCCTGCTCGATTACCAGTACATCGAGGTAGTGAGCAGCGCCATGCAGATATTCCTTGCGGTAAGGGGATCCAGATCTCGTGTCCCTCCCATGTGATTCCTGAGGGTGCTAGAATGAGCAATAGCAAAGATCCTGGGCCTGATGCACATGCTTTGACTCCATTGGAGTTACTCCTGGTTTCAGGTGAGAAGAGAATCAGGCCCAGTGGTGTAAACCCAATGTAACAGCACCAGAGTAAGGTCTTGGTGTGACTGCAGCAGGTGTAGCCATACCCGCGATAGCTTGGGTCTAGCCCCCTCCAATAACAACAGCAGTGAGATCACAGCAGCATTGGCGGCCGCTGCTTGAGTAGGTATCCGTGGTCCTGGGTGCGTGGGACTAGCCTGTGCCCCCAAGGCTTCACTGCTGTTGTTACTCAACCTAGTTGATCAAATCACAGTCACACCTGTGATTGCAGTGTAGACATGCCCTAAGTGGGCCTGACACTCCATTACCCTGCACTTGTACTCTAGTGCAAAGTGGGTGCAAAGAGCTGATCTGCAAACCTTGCCATGGGTAGATTCCTGTGTTCCCAGATGGCTACACCCAGCGCAGGGCAATGGAGAGCCAGCCAGCTCACTGAGAACATATCCTGATCAGTCATCTGTTCCTGACTTTCCTAGAAATTATTGTGTACCCTTGCTAGCACTGATTGGCTGTAACACTGCAGCCCAGAGTCAGCTGTATTTCAGGGGTTCCCTGTCAGTGGGTGCAGGACCCCTACAGAAATACAAAGTTAGCATTATTTATGAAGGTGGAGGAGGCTGAGACATGGGATTTGGGTCTGAATCCAAATTTCCCCCAAAGTTCTGGAACATTTGGATTCAGCATGTTCTAGTTCTGGCCCATGCTAAAGCCAAGCTCAGAACTGAATCTGGATCAGAACGTCCCCAAAAGACAAAGGAGACTTTTCCCTCCAGATTTGGGATTCCAGGCCTGTCTCTATTAATGATCCCCTTTAACTGTGCATAATGCAGCTGTGATTCCATTCAACATAAACCAACAGGGTGAAGTTCGACACACCAGGATGGCCCCGAGAGGAGGTCGCACTCTTAATGGATGTCCAGTAAAACTGGACAAAGTGTTATGCGTTTTTTTCAAAAATCTTTTTTTTAGAAAAAAAAGTAAAAATCCTCTATTTCCACTCAGCTGCGATGTACCATTCAGGGGGCCATGTTATTGTATGATGCCCTCGCACCTGTGACACCCACAGAAACCACTCAAGGAGCTGAAATGCTGTAGAGCCATCAGCCCACAACCTCAAAGGTATTTAGGCGTCTCACTCCCATTGGAATCAGTGGGAGCTAGGCACCTAAATCGCTTTGAGGATCTCTGGGCCACCAGCGCTGGATGAAGTCATTTCAATCCCTTGCCGCTCCCAAAAGCCACCACTTAGAGGCTATTGGGACCATGTTATTTTCAAAGTGAAATTGGGAGGTGTGGTGGGAACTGGTGCTGATCTTTAAGAAATACTAAAAGAGCAATCCTGGTGTTCTTATCGTAAATTTATCTCTAGTGTCTAGTTAAATCATGGAATGAATAATAACAAGAGGTGTGGCGGAATCACTTAAAGATCTAGGGTGAAATTCACCCTTATGCAGAAGGCCATCACAAAGCACACTTAAGTCCTCTGCACCTGGTAAATTTCACCCTAACAGATAATGGAGCCATGAGCCTGGGTTATAAACTGGGTTATAAACTACCAACTTCGCTCCTTTCCCTTTGGTTTGAATTGTAGAAGGAATGGAAGAAAGGAATGCAGCTGAGGCACTAATATATCGCGGGGAGCTAATCTGGCACATTCCAGCTGGTGACCTCCCAGTGTGTTAGCGTACATTAGCGCCGTGTGCTACAGAGGAGATGTTGGTAATATAATGTGTCATATCAGCTCCTCTCTGGGCTGGTGGTGCTCGAGGTGTGAACAGCGGAGGAGCAGAGCAGATGACTCTGTGCCTGAAAAGCCCCCCGGAAATGTGATGTTTTGTGTGTGCGAAATGTTGACTCAGAAATCATGCTCACAATGAGAGCCAACAAAAGAGCTGAGCGACACATTCCCAGAACTGTGTGGACTGAGGCCACTGCTCTCATCTCCCTGTCTGGCAGCTTCCTACACCAGAGGCTGCTAGTGAGTTGTCAACAGGCAGAAAGATGCCAGGAGTTTAAGCAATTGTGAATGTGTCCTTGGCTGGGCTGGAAGCAGAAATAATTGCCGGAGAGACACAGAAAGGGGATGCTGGAGGGGAAGGTTTTAAAGGAGAGCTGCAAGGCAGGTTTAAAAACAGGGGTGCACTTTTATTGCACACACACAGCCCTCCCCCATGTCCCGATTAATAACTGAAGGGCTCCCTCATGCAGCCTCATGAATGACAAGCCCAATAAAATAAAATAAAAGGTTGAGTGCATCAAGTGCTGATTCACGACACTGCCTGGCAATGGGGGAGCTGGATGGAGCTGGCAACAGGGTGGACCCAGTCCTAGTGGAACACCAAACATCTGCCAGACATGACCTGGGCTGGCTCCTACCAGCCTTGGCAGCAGCAGTCTTTGGTTGGGGGTAGGGCCAGGACTCAGAGTGAGTGGGAATGGGTCACGTGAGCTTTGAGAAGGGCCTGCTTCCCACCAGCCTCTGCAGCTTGATGTCTCCGAGCTAATGGCAGGCTTCCTGTCAGGTCAGGTGGCCTCTCATGCAGGCAGGGTGTGTGGCCTGGCAGGGTCTGCAAGGGGAACAAGGCCAGAGATATCTCCCTCTGCATAGTACCTGCGAGTTCAGTCCCAGTTTCCAGCACACACCTCCCACAGCAGCACCGCTTGAGAAATCCACTCCTGCCTTTGCCATGCCATGGAGCAAAGTGCATCTGGTGCTGTAGGCCACCTCTGAGGACCCTGGGGTCAGTGACGGGACCATCTTCCATTTAGTCCAGGACCCCAGTGCTTTGTCCAGTCCAGGTGTAAGTGACTCAGGCAATGGGGCCTCCTGCAGACAGAGCCCATGAAGTGCAAATATTGGAACCAAAGAGAGCTCCACCTTTGTTCCCCAGTTCCAACTTCATAGAACAAACTGGAGGGATTTGAAGTGTGGAGGGCAAGGGCAGACCCCTTCCAGCTCCAACAGAGCCCCATAATCCTGTCCCAAAAGAGCTCTCCCCAAATGCTGTCACCACCAGTACGGACTGATGTCACAGAACCCTTCTGGCCAAGGTGCTAGGACATATCCCTCCCACTCACCTGCTGAGCGCTTGTCTAAACATACAAGCTGAGCTGGTTTGTCTTAAATTGGTTTCTGGACATCTCATCAGAGGCCAGGACTAATGCCATGTGATTTAGGTGACCTGTCACCTGCCATGAACAGAGTTGAAAACAGAGCCAAAGGGTAAAATTCGTCCCATGCAGAAAACCTGCACCAGGCCTATGCACCATTTACCCTTTTGTGCAGCACCTAGTGCAATGGGGCACCATTCTCAGTTGGTCCCAGACCACTGCCATAATAAACATGGTTAATATTAGTTAATCACACTTTAGCCCACAGGGCTGAGGATGCATAGGTCCGTGCTGGCCCCTCTGAATTTCACCCAACAGGAACAGATTGTGAAATTGAAATTTACGAAGAAATTTGTAACCTTCTAAATCTGTTTGCAGGTAACTGGTGAGCAAGATAAGGAGATTAAATTGACTTGATAGATTATTCGCTCTGGATAGTCTGCCCATGTCCACTGCTGCTACTTCCGACCCTGGCTATCTGTCTGGTTTCACATGTCTCGAGCTCCAAATAATTGGCTTTTCTCTCTGTGTTTTTGTTTTGAAGCTCTTTGGATTCGTCTATGCCTGCTATGTCAGCAAAGTGTTTATGGAGGAAGAAGACAGCTGTAAGTGCTTTTGCTATTAGTCACAGAGAGTGAGCGGCAGCATTGCAAAAGAATCGGGGATAATGTGGTACATTGGTTTGCTCAGCCAGTGCTGGGCACAGCAGAAGTGTCGGGATTAATGAAGGGGAAAGGGACCATGCTCATTTTCCTCTGGGCTCCACTTCCAAGGAGGCTCCAGTTCCAAAGCTGAGTCCTACGCCATCAAATGACAAAATCCAGGATCCTCACCTTTGATCTGTTCCCTCCAGCCCTCCCCCCAGACTCCTCAGGTTTAATGATGCCCTGTCACAGGGTGACTGATCCCTTTAAGGGGAGATGTGTCTAGCCCCACAGTACGACTGCCTCCCTCGCTGCAGGGCCAGCTGATAGCCTGAAGAGAACCTGCTCCCTATAGGGGCCAGAAAGAGAGAACTAGCGGCCATCGGTTATCGAGAGCCGTTTAACTAATAAATGATGGCGGGAGGCCAGGGCCTGTCCCAGATTCTGGCATGGGGTTGCTCCTGCAACACCTCCTGTTGCTCTTGTGTGGTGTTGCCCGCTGGCATACATGCCCATTGAGGAAATGATTCCTTGTTTTTCGGTAGCACCTAAAAGCCCCAGCCAGGTTTGGCTGCTGCATGCACATGGAATGGAAGAGGTCTCTGCCTCGAAGATCTTACAAATACAAATAACAAGACAGACAGTCAGATATGGACAGACAACAAAAAAGCAAAAGTGCAGGCCTTGTGAGCTCCAGCATGATTTCTTCCCCATTTCCCCCTCGCAAAAATGCCCCTTCCCTCACCTTCCCACCCACCAACCTTCCCCATCCCCAGCATTCACCACAATCTGGATTCCCCAAGCACTGGTTTATCAGGAAGGCAGTGTAGTCTAATGGTAAGTGCAGGGAGTCAGAGCCCCTGGTTTCTATTCTGCAACTGACTGGCTGTGTGATCCTGTGTAGGTCATGTTGCTCTATGGTTTAAGCAGGAATTACAGTCTACGCATATAGATTTATATGCATAGTCCTAAGGCAGGCTCTTTGCACAGCGTGGGTTTCATTCACTGTGCCCCAACCCAAAGCAGGGAGGTTGGCTAATAAGACAGCTGGTTCAATCAGTGCTGTGTTTGTTAGCTTAAAAGAGAAATACAATGGGAAAATGATAGAACAATCAAGTGCTTGTCAGAATAAGCCTTCTGGGCCAATCCTCTGTCCTTTGATCAATCTTCCACTCCAGCTCTGTCTCTGATGAAGAGGCTGAGTGAAGCTACATGTTAATGATACACAGGATGTCCACAGGAAGCACCACCATGGCATTAGACCCCAATCCAACGCCCATGGAAGTCAGTGGGAGCAGAAGGCTTATTTCAAGGGGATTTGGATTGGGCCCCTGGCGAGGGACTGCCCAACACATGAGCAGTGTGCAGGATAAGCACCCTTCTGTTTTTCCTCAGCTGACCACGTTCCAGATTCTGTGTCACGTTTTCAGGCCTGGAGATGACAGACGGCTAAATTAACTGATCAGTGCGAAAACCTGGACATTCAGTTCACTGCCTTTTAAAGCCCAGTGCTGTGGTGTCTGGCGCAGCAAAGTGCCACCTAAAATATCAATACTGGGCGATAAATAGCAGCTGAAGACATGGAACTTCCAGCGTATTTTTGTCTGTAGCAGGATCAATGTTTATGCACCTATTCATTTTGGAGACTTCTCCTGTAAATCTCAAACACTTCCTTTTATGAGGGGAAGTGGTTTGCTGATGGATTTGGATTCTGAGCAGAGGTGTGGGGATGCCTGGAGTTCAGGATTTTAGAGTTAGTAGGAGCGACTTTATAGCATCCGGGAACCTTTGGCTCTGAATAAAAGCATGGGTGAAATGTTAGCCTGAGTGCAGATCAACCAAAGGAGTCTCCCACCTGATGCCTTCTGGGGGCAGGGTCTAACCACAATGAGCTAGGGTGGTGCTGGACATGACACCATGCAGTCATGGTCAGCATCATATTGACTAACTCTGCTCTTCCCAGCTGAGTCTTAACACAAGAGGGTTTTGTGGTGGAGATGAGCCTTCAGGGAGAACCTGGGTACAGAGATTGGCCACATGCCATGCTCTGAACAACCCTACCGCCAGCATCACAGTTGTTCCGGGGACTGTATGCTGAACCAGCTCAGCTATGGGTCACCTGGATGCTCTTTGGGGATTCATGGATTAGAAACATGTGACAGCTGCTAGTTACGTCACTTAATGTGCTTCTGGAAAGTCCTCAGATCCTGTGGTGATGGGTACCATATATGAACCTGAATAGGGGAGAATAGAACCAAAACCTAAGACCTCATCCAGGAGCCTAATCAGTTCTGAGTTCATGTAGGTTCTCTTCTCTCGGCCTGAAGTGCCACTTACTACGTGGGCCACCATGCTCAACACCAGCTGACTCTTCCAAGAAGTGGAAGGCATTGGCACTGTCCCATCTGGAGGAGGCAAGGGCTTGAAGCACTGTAACGAGATGCCACAGCAGCAGCCACAACCTTCCAGCCAAGCCAGCCAAGCACAGATGGAAAAACACAAAGCCATCTGCGCTAATGTGTCACCCGGGCATCCAGAAGCAGTCAAATGTCCAAAATGGCCCTACTGAATAACACCCAGAATGGACGTGATGACAGATTGCCGAAACTCATGCTGGTCTCAAATAGTTCAGCATAACAATCATGTTACTATAGGACTTGGGGCCATAACTGTAGGTTTTTATTAATCTGATACAAATCATATGAAATGGTGTTGGTTTTGTTATTGTAGGTCTTTGCATGATGGAGAAAGGTTTTCAAAAGATAGAGATGTTTACACACACAAGTGCTTTTAGCAAACCTTTTTCTACAACACGAAGACCTACAAGAGCACCGAGGAGCCCCCAGCTAGGCCAATACAAAGGATTCATCAACATAAAGAACACAGGTCTTTCTAGCCATCAGCAGAACTTTGGCCAACCGTTCATTCCGAAAGGGTATGTCTATACAGAGCGATACGGCTATGCCACTGCAGCGCGTCTGGCTAAGATGCTCTATGCCGACAGGAGAGATCTCTCTTGTTGACATAAAAAACCCACCTCCACGAGCAGCATAAGCTAGGTCGGTGGCATATGTTCTCCCACTGACAGCACTGTGCACATGAACAGTTATGTCAGTGTAACTTATGTCGCTCCAGCGGGTTGAATATTCACCCCCCCCCCGAGCGATATAAGTTTTGCCGACATAGGCTGTAGGGCAGCATTTGCTCCAGTATTACAGGCCTTATCAGCCCTTCGTCCCAGTTTTGAGGGAATTTCTTAACAGCACAGGCTGTTATACTGCTCTTTCGTTGCAGGGAAAGGGGGATTTGGGTTCATGAAATAGGGATAATTGTGGGAGCAGGTATTTCCTTTAGAAGTTTCATTGCACATTGCAGTTCTCTTATGGCTCGCCTCCAGGGGGCATTAGTGTGCGGCAAGCCAGGGTGTGACTCTTTAGCACAGTCACTTGCTGCACAGTAATGGTCCTCGCGGATGCTCCCCCCGCGCACTAAAAGCTTCGGAGTGCGCTTCGTCCTAGTCCCGTTTCCAACAGCAGCAGGCCAAAGCACAGTCGCTGTGCTTTGGCAGTGTCTGCACGTGGCGTCACTGCCTGGCACACTGCACGTTCACATCCCATGTAGCAAGCCCTTGGCCACCGCGTCCTGTCATTCTTAAACAGCTCCCATTCCGTAAGTGTTGGAGAGCCTCCCAGGCTTTGACACAGGGCCCCATTTTAGAGATGAGGCACAAAGACACATGCCCGGGACGTTTGTGACAGAGCAGGAATTGAACTCCGGTCAGTGCTCTAACCACTGAAACATCCTGCTTCTCCCCTGGCTTCCACCAGAGTAGGCTCTTTTACCTGCTTCGCCCTTCTATGCACTACTCAGGTACAGTAAATATGGAATATTATCTTCTCCTAGCCAGCTTTTGAAATGGTAGCAGCAGTACCAGCGGGAAGAATAGTATGGGAGTGGCAGTACACTGTGCAGAAAGACGGATACCCACAGAGCCATAATCACAGATTGTTACCGATCCAACCTACTCCATTTATTTGTAACCCAACAGAGGAAAGGAAATGTAAGCACAGCTATGGGAGAATTTTTTTAAAAAATCTATTTCATTTATTTCCATTGAACAATATTGCAGACAGCCACATACAAGTGCTGAGTGCTCAGCCAATAATTAAAGGTACAATCACACTGATAACCATCCAGTGGCATTTACTACTCATCTGCAAATCATTAATTCCAGCCAGTTGACAGCATCGAATAATGAAACGGAGACAGTGATTTACCGCAGCCAGCCAGTAAATCAAACAAAAAGCCCCAGCAAGGAACGTCCCCACAAACCACATCAAATAAGTGACTCGTGTAGGAGGCCTGTCACTGATGAATTCCTTCTATTTTATGTACTCACATGGCTCCCATCACCATATTATGTGAGTGCCTCCAAATCTTTCATGTATTTAGCCTCATCCAGCTCTGTGAGACCCTGTTATACAGATGAGAAATAGAGACACAGAAAAGCCAAGTGACTCGCCCAAGGCCACAGAGGAAGAAAGAGGTGGAGCAGGGATTTAAACCCCAACCTCCCAAGGTGCACAAACCACTGTGCCATCTTTCTGCTTGCTTTAGCTGCCTTCATGTCATCATCCAAGGTTGCTACTGCAGCAAAACTCAGTCACCACGTTCTTAGACCTCTCCCAGTTTGTAACCAGATTTTTTTCTGGGGGTTAAGTCCCCATCGCTTCCCCTTAGAATCTCTGTCTGCTAAATGTCCCTGACGCAGGGCTGCCTAGGGTATGTGGGCCACACAGCATCCTGGTGGGAGCTCTTTTCCCAAGCACAGCCAGCTGTGACAGGCTGAGGTCACTGAGGCAAGCATTCATTCACACCTTGGTGCGGTCGTTTCCACAAGACGTTTGGATGCTGGCACTTTGTGTTTGGGCTCCTCGCACTTTAGCTGCTCCATTGCAGCACCCCAAGGGGCTCCTGAAACCCTCTCTGCAGCATGCTGGCCAGGAAAGCAATGGGGGGGAAGGGAGTACTTGGCACCCGTTCAGGGGCAGGCTCAGATCATATAAGGTTGTCAAACTGGGAGGGGTCGGTCCTGGGTCCAGTACAATTCAATATTTTCATTGATGACTTGGATACTGGAGTGGAGAGTGTGCTTATAATATTTGTAGATGACACCAAGATGGAAGGGGTTGCAAGCACTTGGGAGGACAGGAGCAAGGGAGATTTAGGCTAGTTAGTAGGAAAACCTTTCTAACTCTAAGGATTGTTAAACTATGAAATAGGATTCCAAGGGAGGTTGTGGAATCACCATCAATGGAGGTTTCTAAGACCAGATTGGACAAATACCTGTCGGTCTAGGTTTACTAAGCCCTGACTCAGTTCAGGTGGCTGGACTAGATGACCCCTGGAGGTCCCTTCCAGCCGTACATTTCTATGATTCTATAATGGCCGCCTCAGGAGACCCAGGTTTCCAAAATGGCTGCCCAAACTGCATGTGCAAATCCCACATTTTGCCATGAGTGCACAAGCCTCATGTATGGTTTAGACCCTGCTGCACTGGGGAGACTGGGCCTCCCCTCCAATCTCCCTTTGGCCATATTTCATATCGCTGTGATTGTGAAGGAGGGACGAGCAAGAACTGCCCCCAGATTCAAAGCTGATCTGAAACTTCAGACACTTGAAAAAGTTCTGGTAACTTTGGACTCTCCCTGTGGTTCCGCCAGCCCACCTTGGCGATGTGTCTCTCCAAAGAGATTCTGAGAAGCATTCCAGCTCTTGCTTGATGATCCAAATGAAACCTTCGATTCTGGCTGTCTCCACGTACTAGTTATAGTACCTAGGTTAGCAGTTACTAACTGTGGTGTCTAAGGCCTGGTGTACACTAGAAGATTAGGTTGGCTTAACTATGTTGCTCAGGGGTATGAAAAATCCACACCCCTGAGCGCTGGAGTTAAGCCAGCCTAAGTCCCTGTGTAGAGAGTGCTAGGTTGACAGAAGAATGCTTCCATTGACCTAGCTACCACCTCTTAGGGAGGTGGATTATATGCCCTGACGGGAGAAGCCCTCCGGTTGGTAGGGTTGCCAGATGTCTGGTTTTCGACCAGAACACCTGGTTGAAAATTGACCCTGGTGGCTTTGGTCAGCACTGCTGACCGGGCCATTAAAAGTCCAGTTGGTGTGGGGCTGGCAGGCTCCCTACCCGGCTCTGTGCAGCTCCCGGGAAGTGGCTGGCATGTCGCTCAGGCTCCTAGGCGCAGGAGCAGCCATGAGGGCTCTGTGCGCTGCCCCCGCCCTGAGTGCTGGCTCCACCGCTCCCATTGGCTAGGAACTGTGGCCAATGGGAACTGTGGGAGCAGCGCTTGCAGGTGGGGTCACTGAGCAGAACCACCTGGCCGCGCCTGGTGCCTGGATCCAGAGGGACATGCTGGCCACTTCTGGGAGCCACCTGAGGTGAATGCCACCCGGAGCCCACCCACCCCTTACCCCAGGCCTGAGACCCCTCCTGCACGCCGAACCCCTCGGCCCCAGCCCAAAGACCCCTCCTACACCCCAAACTCCTCATCCCCGGCCCCACCCCAAAGCCCAAACCCCCAGCCGGAGCCTGTATCCCCCTCCCACACTCTAACTCCCTGCCCCAGCCTGTAGCCCCCTCCCATACCCTGAACCCCTGATTTCTTGCCCCACCCCAGAGCCTGAACCCCCAGCCCAGATCCCGTACCCCCCTCCTGCATCCCAGCCCCCTGCCCCAGCCCAGAGCCCCCTCCCACACTCCAAACCCCTAGGCACCAGCCCCTTCCTGCATCCTGAACCCCTCATTTCTGGCCAACCCCAGAGCCCACACCCCCAGCCCAGAGTCCGTATCCCCTCCCACACCCCAAAGCCCTGCCTCAGCCTGGAGCTCTCTCCCAAACTCAAAACCGCTCAGCCCCACCCCTCAGCCAGGAGCCCCCTCCTGCACCCCAAACCCCTCATCCCTGGCCCCATCCCAGAGCCCACACCCCCAGCCGGGCCCTCATCCCCTGCCACACCCCAACCCCAGCCTGGTGAAAATGAGCGAGTGAGTGAGGGTGGGGGAGGACAAGTGACGGGGATGGAGGGGTGGAATGAGTGGGGACGGGCTCTCAGAGAAGGAGCAGGGCCTCAAGGAAGGGGTGTTCGGTTTTTGTGCGATTAGAAAATTGGCAACCCTACCCATTGCATAAAGTGTCTACATGGAATGTGCTACAATGCTGTAGCTAGAACTCGGCAGTGCAGGAAGAACTGGCTCAGCTGGCCTCTAACATTTGCTTAATAGAGAAGTATCCAAACCTGGGTAAACAGAGGCACATTGGCACCTTGCTGGGTGGTGCTTACAAAAATGAAGCAGACTGCAGCTGCCCTCCTCTTTAATTACAAAGCCATGCCCAGAGGAGACAACGGGTCCCAGAATGCATTGAATTGGCAGATGTTCAGACCTGTAGTCACTGTGGGCACCACCTCTGCTGGACAACCACGGGCCACATCCCAGAGCAATTTGACCCTGGCTTTGGCCACCTCTGCCTTAGTATCAGCACAAGAGTGAATTGCTTCCCAGACCTCGTTAGGGGAGGAAAGAGATCTACATTCCGGCTCGCGCTCTGCATTTTCCTTCCACCAGCATTTCAAACCGATGTAGTGGAAAATAAAAATCTCCATGTGAGATTGGACACCGCCTGTTGTAATAAGTTGCTTATGTATATTGAGATTTGGCAAGGAGCTTATCTGCCTCCGCTGTCTTTGAACTGTGTTTGCATTCCACACAGCACATGGCATTCAAACAAACTCATGCATTCAATACACTTTTAATATTAATGCCACTGTAGCTGAGATTCAAATGCATCTTTTTAATGGAATATCTTATTAGATTTGGAAATGGATGGATGCCGTCAAAACTGAGAACTCGTTGAATATTAAGTTAGAAAGACAAATAGGCCTGGAGGATGGCCCCCTTGACTTTTCACTCTGATTTCCAGAACACTAATAGGATAATCCATGGCATTCAATGGTTCTTAAATTATTTATATATTTATTTCCGGGAGATCGGCCACACTGGCCCTCTCGGAGTGTCTCGGAGGCTCCGCTTTGCAGGGAGAGAACCTAATTTGGTTAAATACAGTTTCTCTGTCCAAAAGCTGCCTTATGTTCACGTTGGGTAGTGGAGTGGCTGCCCACTTTGCAGGGGATTCACAGACATCTCATACTTAATTCCTCCCAAGGATGTCCGTAGGAGGATTTAGGTGCCAAGTGCATAGAAAACTTTGAAGTATAATTCCTCCCCAGCATTTCAGCAGGAAGAATTAAGTGGCAAAGCTGAGAGTGATTATAGGAATAACAGTGCGGCTTATTTTGCCGTAGCACCACCAGTAGGCGTTATCGCCTGGCGCTCAGCCTAGAGAGACAATCGCAGGCAAGAGGGGAAAGGGAATTTGTCAAGGGAGATTTAGAGGGATGAAGCGACTCAGTGATTCAGAAACAGCAGTGGGAAGATAGCTCCAGAGAGATGGAGCGAATTCAAGGGACAAAGGGACCCTTCCTGCCCCTTGCCCCAGATGTGAAGAATCATTGGGAGGGAGGTGAGGGGGCTGGAGTGAGCAGCTCGGGGAGTGGGTGGGTGTAAGGTCATTGGTCAGGAGGAGCAAGCTCTTGGGCAGTTCTGAAAGCCAGGCAGGCAGTTTTGTACTGGAGTCAGAGAGGGATGGGGAGGCAGTGAGGGGATGGAGGGGAACACCACTGAAAGTGTCCGTGGCTGGAGGGAGGGAGAGGAAAGCAGTGAAGGTGACCGGAAGGGGAGCAGGGGGTGAGCAGATGGACAGTCGGCGAAGTTGCTGGAGGATGAGGGGAATGCATGGCGAGTCAATAAAGGGATGAAGGGATGGCTAGGAAGCCAGGGTACGTGACAGAGAATGGGGATGAGCCAATCCTGGGATAAGACACTGCATCTGCTTTTGCAAACTTTGAAGAAAATGGAGCCCTTTCCCCCTCTTGCCTCAAGAGCCCAGGGCTGGTGGATCGAAACCCTGCTGATCCAGGACAAAAAGCAGAAAAGGTCACCCTGAGCTGTGATTTGAAACAACCCGGGGGATAATGCTGGCAGTATTGCCCCAGGGCAGGCAGCATTGTGGGTGGGAGAGGCAATCCTCCTGCACTGGATTTTTCAAATAGTCACAGTCCCTCATGAAAGTGTCCCTCTTCAGGGGTGAATCGGCTCCAGCCTGGAAGTGCTAGCACCAGCAGGCACCACTGGGGGTGCTGTGATTACTAGAGAACATTTACCGAGCCACCGAAATGTACACGGCGCTTTGCAGATGACAGATAAAGTCATGTCTCCTGCCTTCATTTGTAAGTGCTTTGGGGCAGGGACTGTCTTTGTTCTGTGTTTGCACAGTGCCTAGCACAATGGGAGCCTGATCCATTGGGGCTCTCGTCGGTGCTCCTGCAATATAAATAATAAATAGTAATAAAGAGCCTGTCATCTTCCCTGTCTTCAGTAAGGAAGAGTGGCTACAGGAGAGGGATGGGAGCCGGGATTCCTGGCTGTCCTCATAACTTCCTTTATGAGCTGGAAGAAAATCCTTCCCCTCACTGTGCCATGTTTAACATGGGCATACTGATACCAGCCTGCACTGCAGGGTGGGGGATTAGCTTAGTGACCATCTGTAGAGCGCTTTCAGATCCTGGAAGTGGCTAGATAAGCACAAACTGTGAGTAGCAGGAGAAAGGTCTTGACTGAGTAATGAGATTTTTGATAGAATAACGCTTTCCCAGCCTGCTCTACAGACTGCATCTGCACTCACCCCCCACCTGGGATTTGGCTTTATTAACACAGTCAACAATCAGGTAACAAAGTTCAGGTCAAACCTCCTCCCAGTCGCTGCAGCTCCTCGGAGCTCCTCCTTCATGACTGCTCGGCCTACATCCTAGATCCTCTTGCCCCAGAAAATTCCTCCCCTGTATCCAGGGGGGTAAGGAGCCACCTACCTTGGTAAGTCAGCAGAATTCACTTGGCCCTTTCCCAGCAGGATTTGCACTTGCCAACAGTGCCTGTATGTATGTGTGTGTGAGAGAGAGATGGAGGGGGGCGTCTGGCAGTCGGCAAGCAAACACTGCTAGCCTGTTAGCAACACAAAAGAGCAATAGTGCTTGCAAACATTGGGCAGAAAAGATCTTGACTGAAAAGATTTTGCCCACCTAGTAATAGATGCCCACATTGCAGGGGGAGCAGAAATCCAGGTCAAGATGTGCTCTGGGGAGCTGAGGCCAGCAGTCTGCCCACTTATCCAGGTCCAGTGTCTCCCCTCAGTACGGCCCACTTCCCATTGCCTCTGGACACCGTGTGTGCCGAAAGCTCTCCTGGTTTGCACTGGAGGCAGGCCACTCACTTGGCATGTTTGCATGTCCCTTCTGCTCCAGAGTAGGCCCACGCATTGTTTATTCTGGCAAGTGCCCCCCGGGGCTCATAGACCAGGTAATGGACTCTAAAACAATAACCAGGCTCCTTGTATTAATGCTGTCTGAAGGGGGATTAATCTGTCGGAGGGAAATCACAACCATCGCAGAAGTGAAAACTGATCTATTGGTGTCTGTAATTCCTCTAAATTACACACTTTAAATGAGACTTAAATCACCCATAATTCTCCTTAAATGCCCACTTTGGAGACAACAGTAGGGTAATTTTACCCACTTTGTCCAGCGTGAAATGCAAGGTCTATTGTCTTGAGTAGAAAAGAGCCGGGGGGATCTTTTTAAGTCAGTCTGGCTCTTCCTGCATTTATCTTCCGTCTGGGCAATGGGAAGGCGGCTGGGACACACATACTGAGCTCACAGGCTACGTGCTCTAGGCGCACGAATGCTGGGCCGGAGTCTCCTCTCGCTTACCCTGGCTCTCCTGCTGGGATGCTGCACTGACTTCCGTGGGGTCACTGCAGATTTCCACCGCTGAGAGAGAGGGATCAGGCCCCGGGGCCTCCTCCAGGCACCAGGGGACACGCTCGCATGCCGATGCACTCTCTGCCTGTCATGCATTCACGCAGTCCGACACGCTCTGTCTCCGACACACACCTTCTCCCCCTCAGCCACTCAGCACGAGCATGGAGGGACCCTGCTGGCTGACCCCATTCTGAGATGGTTCCGTTGCTGGGGGATTGGGCCGTTAACCTAGAGTGGGGGCGGGAGGGCAGAGAAGAAGGAAGGAGCCTAAAATCCACTGCCCTGTCCCGCTCCAGCCGCGTCTCCCTGCAGTAGCAGCCGGAGCCCCTGCTGACACCCACCTTCTGTTCTTTCCTCTCCCCAGTTGACTTCATCGGAGGATTCGATTCCTACGGCTACCAGGCCCCACAGAAGACGTCACACTTACAGCTACAGCCTTTGTACACGTGAGTCTCACCCGCCTGCCCACGGGGACGCGAGCGGGAGCGGTGAGCCGGGGCCGCTGTTCCGCGAGGGGCGGGATGGCTCCGGGGACCGTCCAGGGTCATCACCGCGGCGCTGCAGGAGCAGACTGAGTCCTGGCCACGGCGCAGCTGCTTGTGGGCGGGCAGGCGATGGCTCGGAGCCTGGCTCCTCGCAGGACACAAACCGCCAGCACAGTTGGCACCAAATGGCCCCCTTAGCAGAGAGTCCTGCACAGGACTTGGTGACCCAGCTGCCCTATGGTCCCTAGAGGGGCTCTCTGCACATCTGGGTGGGGCAATGTGGGGAGCAGCATGCCCTGCCCTGGCCACTCCGGAAACCGGGGCCTGGTCTCTAAGGCGAAAGGGGGCGCGGCTCTGGGGAGGTCGTCCCCCCGAGGACAGCTCCCTTCAGCATGCCCAACTAAGTGCCAGTGTGTCTCGTGCCCCCCTGCTGGGCTCACCGACAGCGGGGCGAGCTGCCCTGGGCCCCTTGGGAAGGAGGTGAACGCAGTGGCTCCAGAAGCCAAGGCACCAGAAGGGACATAGGCCACGGCCTAGCCTGAAACCGCACAGCCAGATGCCACCCCAGAACTGAAGGGCTCGGGGAGAATGTGTTGGACATGCAGCCAAGCTGCCGGGGGATTGGCAGGGGAGGATAGAGTCGCGGGGGGGCGGGGTGAGTTCCCCCTGTGAGATGGCAAATTGGGTGTCAGGGCTTCCCTTCAACAGGAGCTGATGCACAGGGGAGGGGAGCCTGAAGTGGATGGGGATCTTCCAGCTTAGCGGTGAGCTAAGTCGGACGGGGAGTGTCTGACTCAGAAGCACGGAGTTGTGCTGTGGGAAGAGATATACGGAGACCCTCACTCCTATGAGTGAGCAAAGGCTGAGTGCTATGCTGACTCACAGCCCCCCTGCTTGTCCTGTCTTGAGCCCCCATGCAGCTGTCCCAGCCCAGCTCAATCCTCACCCACAGCCTCCTGTCCTGAGCCCCCACACAGCACTCCACTTACAACACAGGCAATTTTAACCTGCCACCTCCCCAGCTGCTCTAATCCTGGGTTGTTTCTATTAATTGAACACTGACAACGTTTGATCAATAGAAACAAGATCAGACTCATCACATTCATTTTCACTTGCGATCCAATTTGATTCTGCACTGAGAACCCTAGAGGTGAAAGGATGGTGCAGAAAACCCCGCTGCACCCCCTCTTTCCTCTCTATGGCTTTCCACTCTTCCACTCTGCAGCCACTAGGCCTTCTAAACACTGAATATTTTCCAGTGGGAGCAACATCTCTTCAGATAAGTGCAATTGACTTTCCCCCCTGCCCATTTAAGTTTAACTAGATAATGCTAAAATGAGATAACGATGCAAAATTTAAAGGGATTAGCCTCATTCGGGCTTTGCTAGCTGCCAAAAATTAATTGTGTTTTAAGTCTTGTATGTAAATTCAAGGGCATGCAGTGCAATTATATATGCAGAGAGGAGACGGCCATGAGACAAATGCATCCAGAGTGCTGCTGTACCCTTCCTCAGCGCTCTGTCAGAGACGTGCATTTTCACATGCAGTATTTACTTCTCCCTTTCCTCTGACCCCATCTCTTGGCTAGAAAGAGAAGTGCCCCAGAGATCCCCTCACCACAGCAGATGAATAGGGGGATGGCTATTGCAAAGGGGGCTGCAGCATAAATATGGGAGGGGAAGGAATGGGTGATGGGGTGTGAAATCAGTGGAGCTATGCCAGGGATCGATTAGCTCCTGGCTCCCAGGAGTGAGATGGCAGAGATTGGAGAAGCGTTTTCCAACATAAATCCTACATGAAGGCTTCTACCAGGCTTCTGCGACATCTCTGCTTTGCTTCCTAATGCTAACGTTATTTTAGACTATAAGCGCTTTGGGGTAGGGACTGTTATTTACTTCATGGCTGTACAGTGCCTAGCACAACGGGACCCAGCCAGGGTGACCTGTAGGCACGGCTGCAGCAAAAATGTTGAATCATGTTAAATAACTTGGAAGCCTGCAAACTACTGATCATCTGTCTCGTAAATCCCTATGTGATGCAGCTACTGGAAGGGGCTGTGGCAGGGGAAGCCCTAATCAGCTCCTGCCACAACCAGGGGAAATGGGCAGGGGCTGGCCCACTATCTAGGACTGGCCTGGAAACTGGCCACACCTGCCAGCCTCGTTAACAGGGGCTAAAAGCTTCCGAGGGAGGAAGCCTGCGGCGGGGGCAGGCTCAGAAGGAACCAGCAGCCAGCTACCCTGTTGCCAGTGAGGTCTGTGCTAGGCCAAACGTGTACATAATCTGTAAATAATTGGAGCTTGGTGGTGAGGATTGGACACAGGAATAAAGAGCACCGGTGTGGCACCAGCTGACTCATTAGGGAGCGGGCCTGGAGGCTGAACTCAGTGGGGTGCAGAGAGCACCATGTTACAGGGACCGAGAACCACAGTGCTATAGAGTACATCCGTCGTAAAGCAGTTGCCCCAGTGTGATGCTAGGGGGTGCTGTGCTGCCCTGCCTGTGGAGATGAGAGACCCAACGGGATATCAGACATTCTCTTCTCAAGGGAAAATGTGATCCTTGGCACTTGGCCATGGTTTTGCTGGCTAAGCAACCCCACCAGCATGGCTGTTGTCATTAAGTGAACAGAGCATGAATCACGGGGGTTACTGACCCAGCTCAGTGTGGTATTCCACAGCAGTAGCCGACATCTGATGGCAGAGGGGGCCTATGAACTATTGTCAGAGGTGAAAGTAAGTCAGTACGGTACAGTAGGTGTACCGGCAAGAGCCAGTAGGCCGTGCCAGACCGGACCGGCTTCCCCAGGCTGGCACTCTAAAGAGTCCCAGGCTCCCCACAGCAGCCGGAGCCCCGGGCTCTTTAAAGGGCTGCCTGAGCCCCACTGCCGGAGCCCCGGGGTAGCGGCGGCAGGGCTCCAGCGGTGATTTAAAGGGCCCGGAGCTCCGCTGCAGTAGCGACGGCTGGAGCCCAGGGCCCTTTAAATCGCCCCTGAGCCCCGATCTGGGGTTGATTTAAAGGCCCCGGGGCTCCCAGCTGCAGCCAGAGCCCTGGGCCTTTAAATCTTGATTTAAAGGACCCGGGTATTTAAAGGCCCCGTCTCTTCTGGTTGAGCCACGCCTCTTCCGGTAGAGGCCACGCCCCCGCTCAGGTCTCCGAAGTACCGGTAAGTCCTTTAAGTTACTTTCACCCCTGACTATTGTGGCAGTGCTGAGAACAGATTCTGTGTTGGCTTTGGGGCAGTTAGTCAAATGAGCATCCGCCGACTTTGGAGTCAAGTGTGTGTTTCTTGGAGTTTGTAATGAGGACTGAATTTCTTTGTAAGCAACCAAAACAGCTGCCTGGCTCAGAATGACAGCAGTAGAGCATTGTAGTAGGGCTAACCGGGGATCAGGACCCCATTATGCTAGGCACTGAACCATTATGCTAGGCACCAAAATGCACAGAGCACCCTGGAATTCTGCTTCCTTTATCCTTCAGTGAGCTCTTGGGCTGGTCAGTAGCCAGTATGTGAGCAATGCCCCACCTGTATTTTTACATAGCGTGTTGTGGTGTTATTGGGCAAATCCTTGTGTGACGACCCAAAGCACTGAATTCAATGTGATTTGGCACCAGTGTGAAGGGGCCGGAACAGGCCTGGATCCCCTGTGTTCCACAGTCAAGGGAACGGTGTTTTACAACAGGAAGTAGTGAATTGAATTTGGCGGGATTCACCTGCAGCTGTCTAATGACCTTCCTGTCTTGTGCCAGTCCCCGGGAAGAACAGCAGGGAGGCGCAGGGAGCACACGATGTCCAAACAGCTCTCTCAACATGGAATGATCCTAACACATTCTTGCAAAGATGAACCAAAAGGCTGGCTGGGGGTTTTAAAGATGTTTATGTTTATCTCAGATTAAAGCCCGAGAGAGCTTTCTCCTTCCCCGTTAGGCTTTATTGCCATCAAACAGTGAGCAGGGGGGATCTTGACAGTTCAGCTGAGTGGCTAAAAGTCAGAATCCAGCATCCCCTTTCGGTTGTTTTGAAGGCCGACTCATTTATGCCACGCTTGGTCAATGCTGGATCGATTGCTTCAGGCTGGGACTCAGTGATGACCCCAACCAAAAAGCAGCCTGCTATAAGGTTCCCCAAGATACCAGAACAGCAGCATCCTGCAGTAATTGCCCAAAGCCGGCCGTATCAGTGCTACAATGTTTGGGAACACTACCTGCGATTTCTGCAGCGGTATTTCATAGGAGTTATTGAAGCCACAAGAGTTACAGGGAACTCCAAAGCTGATAGCACTTAGATGCTTTGGTGATAGGTGCTACAGAAAAACCTCAGCTAGACAGAAAGGCCTTAATTATGTTTTGCTATGGCTTCATTTCTTTACAATGTGTAAGCCAGGTGCTGGGAGCTGGTCAGATTTCACAAGGTCAGCAGGCCTAGAAAAGCAGTGGCTGTGTGTGATCCTGCTTCAGCTCTGTGTGGACTCACTTAAGTCTCTTCCTCCTTTTCATTAAGGTTAGAGGTCGCATGAGCACCATGTCCTGACCGGTTATGATGCTGTGTTGTGTCCACTGCAGAAAAATGAGCTCCACACACTTGATTTCTTTAAATTTCCATCAGCTCCAGGCCGCAGGGCCCTTGGTTAATTTCAGACACATCTCCCCCTGTAAATACAAAGCTTTGGCTCCTCAGTTCTAATCCGTTTTTTGAAGACACAATTAAATCAAATTGCGCATTGCTGTGAATGGCGCTGACCATTACTGTTGACACACGAGCTGCCCAGAGTGTGGGAAAGCTGATAGGAGTTAAATGGAGAATTAGATCCACTGCGCTGTCTATGACTCGCCTCCCCTCATCTGCACTGAATCGCTTGGGAAGAGCGTCAAGCACAAGGTATTTTCCAGTCCCGCTGGTGGCTTGGTGCACTCCAAGTCACAATGTCATGGTGGGGCATCCCCACCGGACAGCAAACGCCTGCGGGGATTTAGGCTAAGGACTCGCTGCTCATCTGGTGGTTCCAGGATTTCTCTGCTTTTCCTGTCTCAGTGATGTATCTGAGCACCTCTCATGCACGAATGGCTTTAGTCTCCTGGTGCCCCTGGGAGATGGGGAAACACACGGTCCAGGTTTCCCTGGGCCTCTGACTGCCAGAAGCTGGGACTGGATGACAGGGGATGGATCTCTCAACAATCGCCCTGTTGTGTTCATTTTCTCTGAAACATCTGGCACAGGCCACTGCTGGAAGACAGGATACCATTGGTCTGACCCAGAATGGCCATTCTTATGTTCTTATTATGTCCATTGTATGGATGGAGAATGGAGGCATCAGAGACAGGATTCATCCCTGGGCTGGCATCTGTGCCTGTCCTGTTCAGAGGCAGCTGAGGGCCCTAGCCCTGGGTCTGGCAGCACTGAGGTCCCTGTGGCCCTTTGCAGGGCCGCTCCTGCTACCTCCCTCTTCCAGGCCACCGCTCCCTGCTTCTGTTCTGCCCAGAGCTCCCCCTGCACCCAGGGCTGCAGCACTGTTGGGGCTATCATAGAATCATAGAATATCAGGGTTGGAAGGAACCTCAGGAGGTGATCTAGTCCAACCCCCTGCTCAAAGCTATGTCTGAGCAAGGGTGGGATCTCAGGCCTGCCCTACAGCCCTTGGCACCAGCCTCGATACACAAAGAGGTGAATCAGGCCTGTGGAGATTCAGTGACTTGCCCCCAGTCACGCAGGAACCCTGTGGCAGAGCTGGGAACTGACCCACTCCACCGCCTTACCCACAAAGCCAGCCTGCCTTTCTTGCCTGTCCAGAACGGTTGTTAATCGCAATCAGCAGTGACCGGCCCTGGTTTTAAGACACATGCGTCATCGGCGCTAACAAATTGCTCAGATTTCTAGCCCCTCTCACCCAGGTGGCCTTGTTGGGATTCTGCCCCCAAAACAAACAAACAAACCCCAACGTCATGAAAGGTTTTCCCAAAATGCACCTCAACGAAACACAGACTCTTGCGATTCGCCCTGGGAGCAGATTTAGTCCTCACTTATTAATGGGTCCATGTTGCACAAAACCAAAAGCTCGCAATTCTGCAAGCAAAATGCCAGGCCATACTAACCGAATCCCCGGACAGCTGGCTTACTAGGCTTGCCACTCTTTAGGACCTGCCCTTGGAGACTGACACGCCCTTACCAGCTTACTTCTTTTTTCAGAACCAGGCCCGTTTCGAAGTTTCAAGCAAACGAATGTGAGTGAGCTACAAACCCGCTTGATTGGTGCTGAGTGGACTGGCTGGGAAGGCCGGGCTTTTAAAAATAGGCAACATTCTGAATTCATCTGTTCTGTGTTCCATGGTTTTTCTGAGTGTGGTGTCTTCCCTCTCATGTAGGGCCCCGCTAAAATGCCAGCCAAGACTTCGTAGGGATGGAACGAGCTGCTGGTGACATGGCGAGTGGGAGAGTGGTAGCCAACGCCAAACACGCCAGTGCAAATTTTGGCCAGGGATTGTCAACCTCCTCCACTTCTCTGTGAACTGCCGCAGAGCTCTTTAACCCAGAGCCACCCAGCACCTGTCCTGAGGTTTCCTCGGGCTGATAAACACTCAGGGATGTATCGAGAATTCAGCTCCTCTCTGGACAGTGGGGCTGAATTGGCCTTGGTGGGAGCTCGCCCTATGATTCTAGAGGGAGCAGGCAGTCTACACCTGAGGGTTAGGCCAGTGAGTCACCCTCTGTTGACGCTTCTGACATCGGGCAAGTTGCTTTTTCAAACTAAGTATTTTTTTGTTAGTTTCATAACTCGGGAGCAGACCGTGCACATGCCCAGTCAGGGCAGACACAGCTTTGCCACCAGCCCTGTATTAATAACAGTCATTATTGCAGGGTTGCGGGATTTGACCGCAGTGCCCCTGCTAGACATACCTCATCTGGAACCAGCGTCCCTCCCAGCCCCCCAGCTGCGTCTCCGCCTGCCTGCTGACTTACTGCGTTATGCCTCACTTCAGTCCAATACCAGAGAGCCAGTGGAATCCTGGTGCCATTGTCCCTCTCTTTCTGAAGTGGTCAGGACCCCATTTCTAAACATGGCTGCCTGGCCTGCCCCTGTAACCACAAAGCCCCAGATGTGTGTGCAAAAGCCTGTGAGAGCACACACGTGTATGTGAGAGCTGAAGTGTCCCTAGTGTTTTAGCACAGACTGGACTTGGTGTTAGTGATTCTCAAGAGGATTCTTCCTGGAGGCTGCTGGACACCAGCAGACCCTGAGGTTCTCTCTGGCTTCCAGCCTTTTCTGCCTAGTGCCGCCACACAGGGTCTCCCCTGGCCTGGGCTCCGTCCACACGCATGGAAGAGGTGGCTGAGGGCACTATGGAGGCAATCGATGTGTATTCAATTTAAACACCCACCTTTCTATGTGTCTGTGAGGCTGTGTCTACACGACAAACCGCAGAGCAGCAACTACGGCACTGCCCAGTAGACACATCCCACAGCATGAAAGGGGGTTTCCATCGCTGCAGTAAATCCACCCCTCCGGAAGGCATACAGAAGAATTCTTCCGTCAACCTTGCAGCATCTCCAGTGCAGGTTAGGTCAACCTACCTACGTCACACAGGGCGTGACATTTTTCACAGCCCTGAGCGATGTACCTTCCTAGACCGACTTATGTCAGAGCTGTGAGGAGAGCCGAGGGAGGCCCAGATTTCTGGGCTGACTCCCCATGCTCCAGGCTGTCCAGCCAGTCAGGGTCCATTCATCTGCCACTTCCAATTCTCCCTGCCCCGGCTGGTTTGCTGGCACTGTCCCAGGGCCAGATGCTGCAGAGGGCAGCTTGCATAGGCTGTCAAGAGGCTTTTGCAGTCAGTGAGGTCATGGACCGCTACATTCTGGGATATTGTTAGTGAATCAGGAAGGGAGGGAAGAACAGGAGGAGGGCAGAGAGACTTTGTAGACCCCCAGTGCGCAAACACAGCCTCCTCTGCCACTCCAGCTCTAGGCTCCCCCCCACAGCTCTGCCAATGCACCAACCTGCAGAATCTCTCGGCTATTCCAGCCCTGGGCCTCTCTTGAGTACAGGCTACCCATCCTGATGAAGGCAGTGATTGCTTTATGATGTTGATAACCATTCACCCGAGTCCAGATTGAGAACCCCAAACTCATTCCACTGATGACCTACAATCTAAGTATGACCTACTACCTACAAATAGCCTAAGCCCCTCAGATACTATGGAGAGGAGGGCAGTATAAGAACCTGAATACATGTCATTGGGAAGCTTGCCAGTCCCAGGTAGACACATTGTCTTTTTAAAGCCATCACAGCCTGGCCTGAGGCAGAATCTCAGAGCAGCCAGGACATACTGTGACATTCCCTCCAGGTGCATCATCAAACAACTGCCTGACCATGCCCATGTCCCTAGCCATGGTCTGTGACCTGGCTCGCCTGCGGAGCAGCTGGGCTTCACATGCTCACAGCAGCCTCGTGTTCTGAGCACCCAGCACATTAATTCCCTGAGACATAATTACTCCTTGTATTATTTACAGTGAGGCATGTCGGACTTCCATCATCTCAAAAGCAATGTTGGTTCAAGCTCATTTCATCCAAATAGACCGGCTCTGGATGGTCGGGCTGAGAGACGTTTCTCACCCTCTTTCCCGGGAAGGCGCATTCCCAGCGAGCCACTCACCCACCGCTGCAGCCTAGGGGAGCTGGCCTCTGACAGCTTCTCCGGAGCCCAGCCAGACATGATCCCTCTTTTGCGCTCAGGACTGTGTGGGGAGAAGCTCCTTGAGAAGCACAAAGAGAGCTGAATCAGACTGCCTCTGCCTCAAGGCTTCCACGGCAACTTGACTCTTCCCTCCGCCCCTGCACCGAGGCCAGCCCTGCTGAAGGGCACTGCTCTGGGCGGCCCCCTGCACCCCCCCCGCCATTCTAAACTCATGAAGGCTCCCAGCATGTCTGCGAAAAAGGTTAGTCACCGTAGCCCTCTGTTACACGGAGGCAGCGTGACCTAGTGGGTTGAACACTGGCTTGGTATTCAGGAAACCTGGGTTTTATTCCTGTCACTGCCACTGGCTTACTAGGTGAGCTTGGGCAAGTCACGGCCCCGCTCTGTGCCTCAGTTTCCCCATCTGTAAAACAGGGATAGTGATTCTGACAACCTTTGTGAAGAGCTTTGAGATCTAGTGCAATGCACTATTGAAGAGCAAGGGATTATTATTTTACAGGTGTGGAAGCGATCAGAGAAGGCAAATGACTTGCCTGAGATCACATATGAAGTCAGTGGCACACAGCTGGCAATAGAAACTGGTGTCCTGAGGCTGAGTCTGTGCTTTAACCACAAGCCCATGCTTTTAAACACCAGCCGAGCACTTCGTTAGCAAACTTGATTGATCAGAGCAGCCTGCGAACAATGCCATGCCGAGAAAATCCATAGAGTTTACAAGGCATCCACTACATGATATGAATTTGCATTAAACCATCTCCCTGCTATGGCCTGAAACAATCTGTGACACAGTGAGGGCTCTGCAGGGGCCCTTCCATCAGCTCTGATTAGAAACACAGAGCCAATTTCTGCTCTCGGCGACACCGCTGGGAATGCAGAGCAGCTCCACTGCACTGCATAGAGTTCCGCCGGATTTCCACTGCTGTCTCTCCGGGCAGAAGCTGGGCCAGACACTTTAAAAAATAAAAATCAACCCGAGAAGAACTGGCTGGAGTAGGTTTAACCCTTCAACTGCTGGTGTTTTCCAGACTCTGTTCCTATGCCCTTCTCGCCCCAGGCATGCACAGGACCGTCACATACACCAGCCTCCACCTTCTGTGTGTGATTGTGGACTGCTGTCTCCAAAGGGCACTGCAGATGAGGATCTGTGAGGCTCCTGAAATGTACCATGTCCATCAGCGCCAAGCCATTCCCAGGAGTGTAGGAAGGCCCATGCTGGATCAGACCTGTATCCCTCCCAACAGTAAGCAGCTGTGGGGTGATTTTCCCCTGGGAGAGTTTCTTCCAGACCCTTAAGAGCCAGCGAATGAAGCAGGAGATTCTTTCCAAAACCTGCTCGTTACTAACGCTGGACATTTGCATTCTGTCCAGTGTACCCCGCAAAGAGCTGATATAATTGGCCACAGTCCTCCTTTCCCAAGTGCCCACCACGGGTCACAGACCCTGGTCATCAGATGTTCAGCTGCATGTGTGTTCTCCTTGTGTGTTGTCCCAGCTCTGTGCAGACAGCTGGCACAGTAGAGCTCTAGGGAACCGCCCAATGACCACAAGATCCATTAAGGTGCGAAGGCGCCCGGCCAGGTTTACTGTCAGCAAAGCACGGTCCTAGCTCCCTGGATCAATGTCTACAGTTACACTAGCACGGATGCCCATGGCAATGGACGCAGCTCAGTCAGTGGCAGGACTTTCCACTGCCCCCTTGGCTGGACAAAGACACTCCCTCTGAGATACATCTTTATATACCAATACAAACAAGTGACGTATCACCCTCAACATATCGGGGTGCCACCCTCTGATGTATTAGGGCGCCACCCATTGCCTTGTACCTATACGTTCGATCAAAACATCTCTATTCATCATGCTGTCATCCTGACCTTATCCTTAAGCTGGGTCAGCATGTTCCTGTTATCTTTGGGGAATGTGTTTATCGCGGTGTTCTGGTACCACCCTTTTGGAATGTGCTTGCATGAGTGTTTTGTGCCTAGCTCCTCTTAGGAATATGTGTTTTTACAGTATCAGCCCTACACGTACCAAATTCTGTGAGCAAGGCCTGCCTCTTGTTCACAACTTAACTTTGCTTTATATAAGCAAAGTTTTGACTACTTTAGCTCAGGCCTCTGATACAAGGGCTTATGTCTCAGGCTGTCTTTCTACTCCAGCCCCTACAGTAGATCCTGCCCTCAGTTCCCAGGAGGATTCCCATGGGTGTAGATGGACATTACACTCACAGAGTTATTGCAGACTGTGGGCCATAGCGCCACAGGCCATCCTGGGAGCTGAAGAACTATCATGCCCCTTATTTCACAGAGGGGGAAACTGAGACAAGAGAAGGGCTGTGACTTGCCCAATGAGTCAAGGATGGAGCCATGTCTGAAACCCAGGAGTCTTGACTTCCCATCCCCTACTGTAACCACTGAACTGTGCTCCCTCCCAGTTACAGGGCTTGCTGCAGCAGCACTGGAGGGTACTAGTAAGAGATATATAGCTGTGTGTAAACGGATAGATGCTGTAAATGTGCGACATACATATACAGGAGAGAATAGACTAAAGAGCGCTGGTGCCTTCTCAGTTTAGTCTGAGTGGCTCCGGATTTGCATTAACGATGTGCGGGTAGGTGGTGAGGACTGTAATGGAGAGGAAACTTACGCTATAATAAAATTGTCAGTTCCCATTTATAATCTGGTTAGCAGACAGTGCAGTGTAACCAGAATCTCCATAAATCTGAGCGTCCTGTGCAGGGAGCAGTTTAATTCTGCCTTTGGTCTCTGGGAAGGGCCTTTGCTGAGACGGATCGCATGGGGCAGAGCGCTGGAGGGTTCATCTTTCACTGTATGCCAGCCGATGTCCTTGTCCGTCCTCGCTGCACCTGGAGTGACAAAGCATCAAAGCAAGAGAGCAGGCAGGGAGGGTTTCAAGTGGCACCTTCAAAGCATGAGCTCAAAGCACAGAGCTGCAGTTCTAGGAGGCAGTGATCAGTACACAAACACCTTTTGCCTCTGGGTTGGTCTCTGAACTACCACTGAGTGGAATCTGGCCTGGGTGCTCTTAGCTCCTGGGCTAGTGCAAGCTGCTAGTCCTGCCCTACCTGGATCAATAGCAGGAACTGGACTTGTGACCTATAGATCTAAAGGTTGAAACTCTTATTGCTGGAGCTAAAGGATAGCGGTGTTACCTGGAAGCAACAACAGACTCATAAACCACTTATATGGCCCAGCCACTAGAGGGCAACAAAGACCTGTAATGTCTCACGTGGCGCTGTGCAAGGAAATCGTAGACTCACAGAAAGGTGGGGCTGGAAGGGACCTCAAGAGGTCACCAAGTCCAGCCACCTGCGCTGAGGCAGGGCCAAGTAAACCTAGATCCTCCCTGACACAGGTTTGTCCAACTTGTTCTTAAAAACCTCCCATGACGGGGATTCCACAACCTCTCTTGGGCAGCCTGTTCCAGAGCTTACCTATCCTTACAGCTAAAATGGTTTCCCTATGAGCTAACCTAAATCTCCCTGGATGCAGATTAAAGCCCATTACTTCTTGCTCTACCTTCAGTGGACTTGGAGAACAACTGATCCCCATCCTCTTTATAGCAGCCCTTAACCTATTTGAAGACTTATCAGGTCCCCCTTCAGTCTTCTTTTCTCCACACTATACATGCCCGTTTTTTTAACCCTCCCTCACAGGTCAGGCTTTCTAAACCTTTTATCAGTTTTGTTGCTCTCCTCTGGACTCTCTCCAGTTTGTCCACATCTTTCCTAATGCACAGCACCCCGGTAGCTGGGGAAAGGCCAGTCACAGAGGAGGCAGTGCGGCTGTCCAGAGGAGCTGAGGCAGGGGGTGTGGCTCTTGCCAGGGGGTAGGCTGTTCTCCTGGGTCTCTGCAGCACCCCAAACCCCTGCACAAGATGAGGAATAGTGTGGGGATTGCATAGGGCAGCACAAAACAATGACCGCTCCACAGGAGTGGCTCTGAGGGAGCTGCAGAGAAGCAGCCTCTCTCTGCGATGAGGAGGTTCTCTCCTTTTCCACCCAGAGGTGACTTTCCTTCCTGTTGTGACTTTCCCACTGGACCCCTCTCACGGGGACACAGGCTCCTTCCCCCTACTACAGAACTGATGCTCACATGAGCAGGGATCTTAGCCCAAGGCCCCAGGGCCAGAAGGTTCTGATCAGCCTCAGGGGGCTTCTGGGTACAGGAGGAGATGGGCCCAAGCAGTGACCCAAGCTGAGATCACACCTGTCACATCCAGTCCAATATCCCTCTTCCTGCTGTGCAGATCAGGCCAGCAGTCCAGGTTCTCTGGCATTCTGCCTCTACCTATGGTCAAACCCTGATGCTTCAAAGGGAGCTGACACCCCCTTGGCCCTATTCCCCGACCCCCATAAATGCACCTAGCCAGTTCTGCAATGCTGCACCTGGAGGGCTGGTGGGGAATCCTTCCTGACTCCCCAGGGGGTACGCTGATGCCCAGAAGCTTGAAGTTTGAGAACCCCAAATGCTGGAGTCAGCATGTGCATTCTGGAGCAGGTTCTGTTCCTAGAGGGAATGCTGTCCCCACTCATCCACCTACGTGAGCTTCCCGAAGGTTTGATTTCACCTCCTTGCTGGATTGTTAAGCGTAGTGAAGAATACTCAAAACAGAGACAGCTGTACTGGGCAAGTGGATTGGTACACAGCTATAGGGTCTTGCAAAACATATGCCCTGGAGAGGGGCTGGGGGCTTGTGGCCCTGCTAAGTGAAGTGCTCTATCCTGATCACCTCGAAACCCTGCGGCAGCTGCTATGCTCTGGCTCTCTGACGTGCTTCCAGCAGCATGGAGGGAAGGACGGGGGCTGGGTTTTGAAGCTCCTGTCTTTTTAATGAGAGCATCTCAGCTGCCTGGGCAGATGCAACACATGAAAGTTATGAGCCTCACTTAATTCACTTTCCGCCAAGCAGGTCTGGTAAATGGAGTCCCCATGGATTACTAAGGCAAAATGAATCTGGGGAGAGCCTACAGGCAAACAGAGGCTACCTTAATAGCCTGTGAAATTAAAGCTCCTTATGTAGTTACCAATTAGCCGTAATTGAATTAAAGGCAGGAGTGTAGGAGCACTTCCACATGGAGCCTTAGAGAAGTACAGAAGTGCATTTGCCCTGTTGCCTCTTCCTGTCTTTCTTTCTCCCCAACTCTGCACAGCCGCTGCATCCACAGGCCATTCCCTGTGGCAGCTCACGCCAGGGCACTCTCCTGACCTGATGGGAAATGAGCCACCGTGCCTACCCGGGGCAGCGAGCCTGCAGGCTGCCATGCAATCCCTGCTCTCCAGGGGCCTGTGCTGGGCACCCCTGCTGGTCCTGTCCCTCCTGGGAACGCAGCAGCCGCCCCCCTGCACATGTTCCTGAGCTCCAGCAGGCAGCGGGGCGTGAGCCAGGAGCGCAGGGTCTCCTGGGGATGCTGCACAAGCACTCGATGTGCTTCCCCGCTGGGCATTCAGACCCTGCTACACACAGGAGCACCCCAGCTAATCTGCACCCCCATGCCAACGGCCACAGAACTCATGAGGGCCTGATTTTCAAAGAGCTTCACACCCTGAACTCATTGACACGTTTGGCCTGTAAGGATCCCTGCTCTACCAGTCGAGCCCTGCCCTGTAGGCAGAACAGGGGGGCGCTGTGCTGGTGGAGAGGAGGGGCGGGGATCACTGAGCAGGGGGCGAGGTATTGCCTCCAACGCAGTGTGGGGGCCCCTGCGCTGAGGGGACATCTGCACAGCACCCGCTGGGCACAGGCTGGCCAGGCTGAGCTGGCCTGGATGCAGCCTGCACGGGGACGCCAGCACTGAAGGCAGTGCAGCATTGGTAGCACAAGCCCAGCACAGAGCCTGGTACATATTCCCCTTGCTAGCCCGAAGCTGCCCTGACCTCACTGCTCTTGGATACGTCTACACGGCAATAAGAGACCCACGGAGCAGCTGCGGCTGGCCTGGGTCAGCTGACTCGGGGTTCAGGCTGCAAGGCGATATGATTGCAATGCCTGGGGGAGGTGGGGGAGCCCAGGCGGCAGCTTGAGCCTGACTGTCTACACTGCAATGTTTAGCCCCACAGCTCGAGCCCGAGTCAATTGACCTGGGCTCTGAGACTCGGGCCGCAGATCTTTGACTGCAGTGTGGACGTACCCAGTGTGACCCACACCAAGCAAGCTCAAATGGGCTCGGCCATGCACAGCTTTTGCTGTATAGACGTACCCTGAGACACGGACACACACTGTGACTGAGAGACAGGCTGACTTATGCTGAGATTCAGACACACACACACAGTGACACAGATACACCACACAGAGACACACACACAGGCTGACAAAGATAACACAGAGTGATTCAGATACAACACACACACACACACACAGAGTGACACAGATACACCACACAGAAATGCACACACGGTAACACAGATATACCACACACACAGTGATTCAGATACATCCCACAGAAACACACACACACAACCCTTTATACTGATGTTTCTGATTGATTAGTTCACCCGTCAATACCATATGAGAACAACTGGAGGAAAGAATCTGGTGTACGTCTGTGTGTGCAGGACTGAGGGTGTATGAGTGTGAGCCTGACTGTGTATCTGTAAGTCTGGTGTGTGCCTCAGTGTCCTGTGTGAGGGGCATAGAGCTGATTTATATTAATGTGCATCTGGGGCTATGGGGCAGGGGGTTGTGTTTGACTCTCTCTCTCTCTGTATGATTACATGTAATGGGTGTGTTGTTTGTATTAGGCCTATGCTTCTGGGGGGAGGGTGCCTGTGTGTGTGTGTGTGTGTATTGTGTGCCAATGTCACTCCCTGTGATATGCATCTGTATGTGTGTTGTATGTATGTATGTAACTAAGAGGAAGTTGCAGGTGTATCCCTGGATGTGTGGGTGCATCTGTTTCTCCATGACTCCCTCCGATGGGCATTTGGGTGTATTGTGGATACGTGTGGGGTGAGGGTGCATGTGTGTCTCAGGGTGTGTGTGTGTGTGTCTTTGTCTGCACGTGTCACGTAGCAGAAGATAGTCTCCAGCTCTCTCACACACACACACACAGACACACATCCATTGCCCTGTTGCTGCAGGCAGTATCAGGATAGCGGCTGTGATTTATGGTGGAGTTGTGCTGTACGAAGTCACAAAACAACATTTTGTGGTCAGACCCGGAGGCCCTTACAGAGCGAGAGTGAGACAACGAGCTGACCCTTCGATCCATTCCTCAAAGCACCTGCAGTTCCTGTTTCCAGACAGGTGAAACAGTAATCGAAAAAGGAGCAAAGAAAGTCGTTCAGCAGCTGGAGCATTTTAAATAAGGTGGAAAAAAAAGACAAACCCACTGGCTCTGGCAAGCTCAGCTTTGATGAACTTCTCTCTCCGCTAGGAAGCTGCCTCCCCATGATTCCCCCACACTGCACATCACCAGTAGAATCGTTTCTACTTAGGCCTGGTCTACACTCCAGAGTTAGGGCGACGGAAGTCACCTTGTGTCAACCTCTTCATGCACGTGTCTATGTTCAGATTTGTCTCTGGCTGATGTAAATGCCCCATTCTAGCAGCACAGTGAAACCACCCCTCAATGGCACGTTTGACCTACTGCGGTTGGCACAGTGCAAGTCTAGACACTGCACAACCTGTGTCAATCCTAACAGCATTCCAGCAGCTGTCCCACAATGCGCCATTCCCTGCAAAATGACCACTCTGGCCACAGTTTTAAATTCCTCTGCCCAGGGGTCACAGAGACAAGAAGAGGCTGAGCAGGCTCAGCTACGAACCAGCCATAGAAACATGGACCTCTTCGAGCAGATTGCTGGGGGATGCAGGAGAAGGCGTACAACGGGGACCAGCAGCCATGCCATATGAAAGCGAAGGAGCTGCGGCAGGCCTACCCCAAAGCCAAGAAGGCCAACAATTGATCTGATGCTGAGCCACAGACCTGGTGCTTTTACAATGGACCGCGTGCCATACTTGGCAGAGACCCCACCAGCACCAGCAGACCACTGCACATACCTTGGAGGAGCCCGAGACAGAGGCCCCTGCAGTGAACAGTGAGGAGCAAGGGTGAGGACATGTGGTGGGGAACGCCAGCCATGCCGTGAGCCAGGACCTGTTTGAATCTCTGCCACAGACCAGCCAGTCTGACCAGGCAAACGCAGATGAGCCTGCTGAAGAGGAAGGGACCTCAGGTAAGTGTGTGCATGCATTTTTTCTTACAATCTTTAAATGTAAAGATGGCAGCCGCCCGGACCAGTGTTTTACCCATATGAGAAGGGCTGGAGCTGTTAGCATCTGCTTTTCACTCCCCTCTTGGGATAGGCAGAGATGGGAGGCAGGCAGAGAAATTTATTTATGTCCATGGGCATGGCCCTTTGATCCTCCTAAGAGATCTCGATGAAGCTTCCTTGGAAGCACTCTGCAATCCTCTCTCAAATGTTTCTAGGGATGGCTGCCTTGTTTCTTCCTCTGAGGTAGGGCACTTTCTTGCGCCACACTGCGATAAGTTTGGCTGGCATCATTGCAATAAACAGGCTAGTGGCATATGGGCCCAGGCGGCTTTGGGACACCAGCAGCAGCTGTGGTCTCTATGCCTTTGTGACCCTCAGGAGTAAGACATCAGCTAAAATCACCACTGTCTGTGGCAAATAGTGCCAGTGTTCAGTGCCATTGCCCCATGCTCATCCCCATGGAATAGGGACTGAAATTTTGTAGCTTCATGCAATAGAAAATCCTTTCCCTCTTCCCCCATCATCCCTAGTGGGCTGTACTCACCATGGCTGGGGCTGGACTGCAGTGCTGTGCCAAGGTGCTCCAAAGCTGAAGTGTCAATAAGCATTTCTTGTTCAAAGTGTTTATGGGAATAAGGGAAGGGAGTTTTGAAACTTATCTTTCCCTTTCCCTTATGTGTGTAAATTCAGAGGTACATCTGTCGATTTTAATCAGCAGCTGCTTCTGGTGCCCCCTCCATACCCACAGAACTCTTGACTCTGATGAGGAGGAGAGAGAAGAGGATTCGGGAGGACATATTCTGTGAGATCCTGCAAGCCAGTGCTACATCACACTGTGAGGTTGGAGGGCCAATATGACCAACAGCCTGGTGAAAGGCAGAAAGGACAGGAAAAAGGCCCGGGACTCCCAGCAGGAAAAGGAGAAGGAGATGCACCAGGACATAATGGGTCTTCTGAGGCAGCAAACCCAAATGCTGCAGACCCTGGTTGACCTACAGATCCAAAAATCCTGGTCTCCCCACCCTTTGCAGTCCTGGGAGAACTCCATGGTCACACACTGCTCCCTACACTCCCCAACGATGGCATGGTTGAGCACATCCTTACTCCTACCACTTGATGCTGGGAGACAGCAAGGAAAACCACAGCTTCACAAACACTGACCTACAAGAACCACAGCTGGAGAATGTGTAGCCACAACGGCCTACATTTGTTACTCAGATGGACATGAATGCGCCCTTTCTAGTTTTAAATTTTCACCCCATTAATCTTGTTAAAAATGTGTATAACATTGCCTCTGGGTTTTTTGTGCACATTGATTTTCCATGCTGTTTTTCCCCACTCAATAAAGTTCTATTTTTGGAGAATCAAATTATCTTCATTAGTTCATAACAAATATTGCCAAATACATAGTGATAGTCTAAGCAAATGGCACTTGTAAATCCACACCAAGCACCACAGAATTCATAGCTTTGGGAGAACACCCAGTCATATTTATAAATGTACAGCAAGCCCTACGCAATTCTTAGCAGTACCCAAAGCTCCCAGAGAAACTCCAGCAGAGAATGTGTCTGTGGCTGACCATTAAAGTACTGTTTCCTCACCTGGATAGCTCCACATTGAGCTCTTCTAATGGCCCTTGTGTCTGGCTGTTCAAAGTCAGAGACGTCTCCTCCACCTCAACCTTGGTGGTAGTTTTTCCCCATTTGCCTCACAGATATTATTCAGGACACAACAGGCATGGGATGTTTTTCTCATGGAGATCCAAACAAGTGAGTGAACACCACCAGCGTCCCATCAATCTACCAAGAGCACATTCAACTGTCATTCTGCATCTGCTGAGCCAGTAGTTGAATATTTCCTTGGTGCTGTCAAGGTGGCCAGTGTATGGCTCCAGAATCACTATTGGCATGTCAGTATCACCAATGGTAATACGCTGGTCAGGAAAGAATGTCCCTTCTTGCAGCTTTCTGAACAGTCCTGTGTTCTTAAAGATGTGAGTGTCATGCACCTTCCCTCACCAGCCACACTGATGTCGGTGAAGAATCCCCAGTGATCCACCAACACTTGCATAACTGGAGAAAAATAGCTCTTTCTGTTGATATACTCTGTGGCAAGGTGGGCTGGTGCCAAAATAGAGATATTCATGCCATCAATCACCCTACCACAATTTGGGTGCAAATCCATCCACTATGTCCTGCACACTGCAGAGAGTTACAGTCTTGCATAGTAGAAGCTGATTAATGGCCCTATACATTTGCATGTCAATGGTCTCCACAGTGGATTTTCCAACTTCAAAATGATTTCTTGCTGACCAGTAGCAATCCAGCACTGCAAGCTTCCAGAGTGCAATTGCCACTTGCTTCTGCACTGCCAATGCTGTTCTCATTCCAGTGTCCATGCACTGGAGACCTGGAGCGAGCTTGGAACACAGGTCCAGGGATGTGGCCTTTCGCATCTGAAAGTTCTGCAGCCACGGCTTGTCATCCCAAACTTGCATTATGATGTGATCCCACCATATGTGCTCATTTCTCAGGCCCAGAAGCAACACTCCACCATCTGCAGCTGCTCCGTGAACACCACCAAAAATCTTGAATTGGTTTTTGCTGTGTCCCTCCGCAAACTGTCCTTGAAAACATCCTCATGTCCCTGGATGTTGTGGTACTTTCTGCAGGTCTGCAAATACAGGAGAATCGTGCACCCTGTATTTGCAATGTTCATGAGAATAGTGCAGAGCTGTGTGGGCTCCATGCTTCTATCAGAAATGGTGGATACTAAAAATGCCTTGCAGATTTGTGGGATTTAAAAAAAAAAAAAGGATATCAAAATTATGGGTTATGGGTGGCATTATGGGATGGAGAAAATTGAATGCTGGAAACTTGACCCCTCTCTCTTGATCCCTGGGTAAGTCATTACTATCCTACAATACATTTTGCAAAAAATTTTCCAGAAGGCATTGCACCAGAAAGTGGCATGTGGCACACTGGGATAAGTACTTGTGGTGCACCGCACTTTGCATCAACACAAGCACTCCTGATGAATACGTGCAGTTTGCACATGCCTGAGCAATATACAAACCTCAGCAGCTGAACACGGACCACAGTTGTTAGTGTAGACATGGCCTTAGACCAGGGGTAGGCAACCTATGGCACGCATGCCAAAGCGGCATGCAAGCTGATTTTCAGTGGCGCTCACACTGCCCGGGTCCTGGCCACAGCTCTGGGGGGATTCTGCTGCCAGCCTGGGGTCCCGGCCACTGGCCTGGGGCTCTGCAGCCACCCCCAGCTGTGGCCCCCTGGCCCCAGCCTGGGGCAGTGAGGGGTGCAGACAGGGGCAAGAGGGGGCACACCTCAGCACCCCCACCTTAAAAATTGTTCCAGCGCCACTGTGCTGGGTTATTTTTAAGTCCTGATTTGCTGCTTACATCACTCTCACGCCACGCGGACCAGCGCGCTGCGTCTGACACTGAGATTAGACTGTACATGCAAGAACTGAAATCACAATTTTCTGGCAGATTTCAAGATTTCCAGCGATTTGGCCCAAAGCTTTCTTTTCTAATTAAACCTGAAAAGTTCAACGAAAGCGACTTGGATTTGTCTGTATTTCGGTGGATGGGTGTTGAAGATTTCGAAATGCTGCTCATTCAGTTAAAAAGCTTAGAATTGTGGGTATCAAAGTTTGGAGAGCTGCGGAGAGCACTTGAAGCTACCGAGAGAGATCATGGGGCCTCTATTCTGACCTGCTGGACGTCCCTGCCAGTGAAATTTAACTGTTTGAAGAAAATTGAGTTTGCAATGCTTTCAGCATTTGTATCCACATATCTGTGTGAACAGGTATTTTCACACATGAAATGTGTCCTCTGTCCCGCCGGTTAACAACTGATCACTCAGAAGCCTGTGTGCAGCTTAAAGTGTCCAAATACCTGCCAGACATTGGAAAACTCAGCAAGGAAAAGCAAGGGCAAGGATCACACTAAACTGATAAGATCTGCATTTTAATTTAATTTTAAATGAAGCTTCTTAAACATTTTAAAAACCTTATTTACTTGACATACAACAATAGTTTACAGAAAAGGAGTACTTGTGGCACCTTAGAGACTAACCAATTTATTTGAGCATAAGCTTTCGTGAGCTACAGCTCACTTCATCGGATGCATCACGAAAGCTTATGCTCAAATAAATTGGTTAGTCTCTAAGGTGCCACAAGTCCTCCTGTTCTTTTTGCGAATACAGACTAACACGGCTGTTACTCTGAAACAATAGTTTAGTGATATATTATAGACTTGTAGAAAGAAACCTTCTAAAAACATTGAAATGTATTAGTGGCACGCGAAACCTTAAATGACAGTGAGTAAAGGAAGACTCGGCACTCCACTCCTGAAAGGTTGCCGACCCCGCCTTAGACTGCGGCTAGGTATTGAAGCTCTGTAGAGATGGTAAGTAACCAACCCTCCTGATAACCCTGTTAGGAGATGAGTATTGATATCTCCTCCTTGTCCTGGGGGGGGGGGGGCGGGGGGGAAGAGAGGCTTGGTGATCTGTTTAGCCTGTAAGCTCTTTGTGGCAGGGAATGTCTACTATTCTATTTGTACCGTGCCTAGTGCCTAATGCATTGCGGCCCTATTGTAATAACCATGATTATTATTAAGGGTACAGTTTGGTCATGGAGGTCACAGATTCCATGACTTTACTGGAGCTCCGTGACTGCTTCGGCTTCAGCCCTGGCTGCAGGAGCAGCCCCCACCGCAGGAGCAGCGGCCGGGGCTGGAGCAGTCCCGGTGTCTGGGTCAGTCCCCAGGGCTGGATCATCCCCTGGGACTGGGTCAGTCCTCGGGCTGGAGCAGCCCCTGCAGCCGGAGAAGTGGCTGGGGCTAGATCAGTCCCTGGGGCCGGAGCAGCGGCTCTGGAGCAGTGGCTGGGGCTGGGACTGTTAGTGCGTCCGCCCGGTATTTTTAGTAAAAGTCAGGGATAGGTCGGTGACTTTGACTGAAAATGCCCATGACAAAATCTTAGCCTTAATTACTGTCATTCCTAATAATAAATGACTTGCCTCAAGTCAGTTGCAGGACCAGAAAGCGAGCCCAGGAGTTTTACATCCCAACTGCCCTGCCCTAACCACTAAACTGCAGTGAGATATTACATGGCTGGGTGAAGCAGGATGGTCCAGTGGTTCAGGCTCTAGCTTAGGACTTAGGAGTTCAAGTCTCTGCTTTACCCCAGGCTCCCTGCGTGTCCTTGGGCAAGTTGCTTTGTCTCCCTGTGCCTCAATTCCCCATCTGTACACTGGGGTTAATAGCCCTTCCCTGCCTCACGGGGATTGTGAGGATAAATGCACTCAAGGTTAGGAGGTGCTCTGATGCTGTGGTATAAGTACCTAGACTAGAAGCCATGTGTGCGTGGAGAGCTCTGTACCTTCCAGACTGTTTTCCCACAGGGCACGCAGCTCTGTAGCTGCTATGACTTGGTTGTTGGTGGCCTTGGCCATCCCACTGCTGGCTGGCTGTGCCATTTTGTGTTCAGCTGCAGCACGCAGCTGCAGAATGGGGTTGCACACATCGCGCTCTCTGGGGGAGATGTCACTTTCGTTCTTTCTTGTTATTTTCCTTAATGCGATAAACCCTTCCAACAGACCATCTTCGCTTGTTCGCTGTGTGTGCAAAACGCACCCCTTCCTGAAGCTGTTTGCATTTACCCAATGGGCATTGCTCCCACATGACCCTCTACCCCCCTTGTGCTCAGCCCCTCCAGAGACATGTCTGGGCCAAACCCCGCATCACAGAAGCTGTTGTGTAAGTGGCACGCTGGGTGGTCGGGAAATAGGTATAAGTGGCAAACTCAGGTAACTTGTGTAATACCCTTGAAATGTGTGCATTGTGTCCCATCTGATGTCTGCGCTTCATAGAGGATAACAACCTACTATTTTTGCTATCACCTAACGGAGTTACTCCTTTCAGCCAAGTGGGACTTGAACTCTTATGGGCCCCAGATGTTGCTCCAGGTGGGTGACCCCTGTTGGGAGGAGTTGGGAGGTAACATATTTTCAAAGTGTGTGCCATGTCCCTCTGATGGCTAGTCCCCATATTGGGCTAACAGCCTACCTCAACCACCAGCTAATAGTTAGGGTTGCCAACTTTCTAAAGGCACAAAACACCCTAGTCCCGCCCCTTCCCCGATGCTCTGCCCCCTGCCCCGCCCCTTCCCAGAAGCTCTGCTCCCCGCTCACTACATTCTCCCTCCCTCGGTGGCTCGCTCTCCCCCACCCTCACTCACTTTCACTGGACTGGGGCAGGGGGTTGGGGTGCGAGAGGGAGTAAGAGCTCTGGCTGGGGGTGCGGGCTCTGGGGTGGGGCCAGGGATGAGGGTTTTGGGGTGTAGGAGGGGGCTCCAGGCTGGGGGGTGGGGCAGAGGGCTTCAAGGTGTGGGAAAGGGCTCTGGGCTGGGGCAGGGGGTTGGGGTGCAGAGGGGGTGAGGGCTCCATCTGGGGCTGAAGGCTCTGGGGTGGAGCCAGGAATGAGGGGTTTGGGGTGCAGGAGGGGGCTATGGGTTGGGGGTACTCAGGGCTGGGGCAGGGAGTTGGGGCTCAGGGTTGGGTTGCAGGCTTTACCTCAGGCGGCTCCCGGTCAGTGGCACAGCAGGGCTAAGGCAGGCTTCCTGCCTGTCTTGACTCCACACTGTGCCCCAGAAGGGGCCAGGAGGTTCAGCTCCTAGGTGGAGGCGTGGCAGGCAGTTCTGCGCACTGTTCTTACCCGCATGCACCATTCCCGGCCAATGGGATTGCAGAGCCAGTGTTTGGGGCAGAGGCATTGCATGGAGCCCTGTGCCCCCCCCCCCCCCCCCCAGGAGCCAGACCTACTGGATGCTTCCAGAACGGGTAGGGACTAGCCTGCCTTAGCTCCATAGCACTGCCAACCGGGACTTTAAAAAGCCCGGTCAACGGTGCTGATCAGAGCAGCCAGGGTCCCTTTTCGACCAGGGGTTCCAGTCAAAAACCAGACATCTGATCACCCTAGTAATAGTTACTTTGTTAGTTTAAGCCAGGGTTTGTGATCCAGTGGGTCACAGGTAATAGAAACACAGGGCATAGGACAACTGGTAAGTTTGGTCATAATGGCAATCCTGTTTGCAGAAGATGCAGTGAGGTGGAACATGTGGAAAGGAGATGCATGTCTGAGAATACTAATGCCGAGGCTTTAACCACAAAGTCTCTTGGATTGGGGGTCAGATCTTGGGGAGACAGAGGGCAGACCCAAATGACATTAAAACGCAGCTACTGCTGTGGGAAGGTGCCCAACAGTGTTGGTTAAGATTAATTGGATAGAAATGTGGTCCTTGCTATATACCAGGTCTCAAGTCACCACCTTGCAGAGCTGACATTTTAGGAAACATTGGACTCAAGAGGGGTTGTCGACTACCAAGAACAGGGTAAAATCGGTAGCAGGAAGTGGTTTGCGTATCACATGTGCTGGCTAAATGGAAGCTGAAGCTCAGATTGGAACGTCTAAATATCAAGATCAGGGCATTTTTGTTGGCAATGTCAATGGTGATTATTTACCCCCAGTAGTCATAGGTATGAGCGTACTGCAACATAGTTATGAGGAGTTGTTGCAAGTATGAGGATCAGAGCAGCAGCTCCCCAGTCATAACAAGAAGGTCCGGCAGAATATGATTCGACATGCAGTATAAGAAAGCAATGAAAACTTTGCCAGTCAATACGGCGAGATTGGGAAAGTGAGAATAACAGATCTGCATCCCATCAAGCTGCACCCAAATACTGAAACCTTTCTGATTTGTAAAACAAAGGTTGGTCTTATTGCTTTACTGGAACCTTGCTTGGGTAAAGAAGGGAGATCCCACAATAGTGGCAAAAAGTGTTGTCATGGTGGAAAAAAGGATTAATACCAATTAGGATTCTGAATTATCTGGTCAGACCTGTGACACTATATAGAAATCAAGTGGTCGGGCGTCTGGTACGCATAGGTGGGGAAGACAATGTAGTTCTCGATGAATAATTTGGGGAAGGGGTCATCTGCAGATAGTGATCCAGGATGATGAGATAGATCCATATGTATGGACGAAGGAAGTAGACTTGGGAATGCCTTCAGCATCTGCAGAGCAGGTAGAAAGGTTAGTACAAATGATTAAGGAACATGGAATAGCTTTCTTGCAACATCTTTTGGATTTTGGGTGTGCCACCCAGATAGAGCACACAGTGCCCACCGGGGGACATCCTCCAATTAGGGCTGATTTCAACCCTTTGCTCTAGCTCTGTATCGGCTGGTGAAGGAAATGATAAAAGAGATGTTGGAAGTGTCATTGTCCATGGGCAGTGCCCATTGTACTAGTTCAGACAAAAGATGGGAAACTGCGCTTTTGTGTAGCTTACTGAAAGTTGCATCAGGTCACCCATAAGGACACCTGTACCTAGAATGGAAGATTCCTTAGTGGCACTAAAGTCAGCAAGTTTCTTCTCTACTATCAGTTTAACAAGTGGGTAGCAGAGGCACCAGAAGATCAAGAATAAAACCACCTTTGTGACACCCATGGGATTTCATGAATTTACAAGACGGACCCTCTAATGCTCCAGGGACTTTTCAGAGATGGGTGGAGCATTGGAAAGGCTCTGAGAACTTTGATACGATTTTATTGTGTCTACATGACATCATTGTGTATTCAAAATCCTTTGAGGGACATTTGCAACACTTGGCTGTGGTATTTGATAGACTCACACAGTATGGATTAAAAGTAAAACCTTCGAAACGTCATGGGAGGAGAGGTAGATATGCTGGAGGATAGGGATAGGATACAGAGGGACCTAGACAAATTGGAGGATTGGGCCAAAAGAAATCTGATGAGGTTCAACAAGGACAAGTGCAGAGTCCTGCACTTAGGACGGAAGAATCCCATGCACCGCTACAGACTAGGGACCAAATGGCTCGGCAGCAGTTCTGCAGAAAAGGACCTAGGGGTTACAGTGGACGAGAAGCTGGATATGAGTCAACAGTGTGCCCTTGTTGCCAAGAAGGCCAATGGCATTTTGGGATGTATAAGTAGGGGTATTGCCAGCAGATCGAGGGGCGTGATCGTTCCCCTCTATTCGACACTGGTGAGGCCTCATCTGGAGTACTGTGTCCAGTTTTGGGCCCCACACTACAAGAAGGATGTGGAAAAATTGGAAAGCGTCCAGCGGAGGGCAACAAAAATGATTAGGGGTCTGGAACACATGAGTTATGAGGAGAGGCTGAGGGAACTGGGGATGTTTAGTCTACGGAAGAGAAGAATGAGGGGGGATTTGATAGCTGCTTTCAACTACGTGAAAGGGGGTTCCAAAGAGGATGGCTCTAGACTGTTCTCAGTGGTAGCAGATGACAGAACGAGGAGTAGTGGTCTCAAGTTGCAGTGGGGGAGATTTAGGTTGGATATTAGGAAAAACTTTTTCACTCGGAGGGTGGTGAAACACTGGAATGCGTTACCTAGGGAGGTGGTGGAATCGCCTTCCTTAAAAGTTTTTAAGGTCAGGCTTGACAAAGCCCTGGCTGGGATGATTTAGTTGGGGATCGGTCCTGCTTTGAGCAGGGGGTTGGACTAGATGACCTCCTGAGGTCCCTTCCAACTCTGATATTCTATGATTCTATTCTATGATTCTGTGATTTCCTAAAAGAAAATGTGAACTATTTGGGACACATAGTGTCTGTGGCAGGGGTAGCTCCTGATACAGAGAAACTGAAAATGACAGAGGAGTGGCCAATACCTGGCACGGTACAAGACGTCTGCTAGCTCTTACAATTTGTTGATTAATATTGTTGATATATTAAGGACTTAGCTAAAGTTGCTCTGCCATTACCAGAATGGTTAAGAAACATGGGAGATAAGAACATTTCTAAAGCTTCCCAGGTTAAATGGAATGCAGAGTGCCAAGAAGAATTGAAATCTCTCCATCCTTAGTCCCATCCTGGCCTATCCAGATTGTAAACTACCTTCTAGAGTGTATATAGATGCCAGCAACGAAGGATAGGGAGCCCCCCCTTGCTCAGGAGCAAGATGGTAGGGAGCGAGCGATTACTGATGCAAGCTGGAGCTTAAAGGGATCTCAAAGAAATTATGAGAAATAAATTCAAATTGGAATTCTCTGAATTAGCCTGGGCAGTAATGGAAAAGTTTCAGCATTATTTTACAGCAACCTCAATTGAAGTGTTTACAGATAATAACCATCGACATATTTGCAAACTGGCAAACTAGGGGCATTGGAACAACCGTGGGCTTCTTGTCTGGTCAATTATAACTTCACCATCAAATACTGACTGCCAGTATTAATGTGAATGCCAATGTATTATCTAGGCTGCCACAAAAGGTGATTATAAATGAAGGCTCAGATGAAAAGGAGGATTTGGAAATGCCTCTGTTTCTGAATGTTCCTATCGAAGGTACGGGTGGGTTTATTGCTAATCCTGTGGTTGGGAATGAAGAGATAGACCTTGACATTCAGTAAGATCTATGGAAGGAAATTCAGTTATGGAGTCTGGTAACCCAGGAATTAAGAAGGCATCTAAGAAAAGATCAAGTGCTGATGGTTGATTGCTGGGAAAAGTTACCAGCTAAGGTAGTGAAACTGCAGAGACACCAAAAATATCTCCAAGAAATGGGAGGTTGGTAAGGAAGGCTCCTTTTCTTTTTGCGAATACAGACTAACACGGCTGCTATTCTGAAATAAATCTAAGGAGAAGATCATACAGATTGTCTTGCCCAGACAGAGTGTAAGGATGGTATTAGAAGCTTATCACAGTGTGTTTGGACATTTTGGAGATAAAGAGACAGAACCAAACTTGAGAAAGAGGTTCTATTGGATTGGGATGAAGGAGGACATTGTACAGTGGTGTCAGAAATGTGAAATATGTAACCTGAAAAATAAAGCTGGAAGTTTTGATAGAACCTCCTTGCATGCTACTGATCACAATGGTCTATTGGCACTGGTGATGTTAGATCATTTAAAATTGAAATTACCTATGTGCTTGTCATGACTGATCATTACACTACATTTGTGGTGGCAATTCCTGTGAAGGATTTGTCAGTGGAGACTACGGCTCAGTTCTTCTGGACATATTCTGTAAGGCCGTATGGGTACCCAATGAACATGCTGACAGATTTGGGAGCTGCTTTTGAGTCCCAGTTGTTTAAAGAACTTTGTACACTTTATGGCAGTCATAAAAAGAGCTATTATGTGCCAATGCAAGGCTTCGAATCCTTTTTCACCCATCCAGCTCCAAATTCCCTGGTTGTGAAAGCAGCAAATGAGTGAGTGAGACAGGGAGGATATAAATCTGTGTCTAAAAAAAGAGTTCAAAAGGCTAGATCCGATGGGGAGAAAGGTCTACTCGACTTCCTCCTTGCCGATACACTTTGCAAACCAGCAGGGTCTGTTATCAAAATACGATTTTGTGAACAGGGACACTATGTCCAAATTTGTGGGCAAGTTACCAGAATCCTCCAGGGAGGGGATTCATTATGGAATGTTATTTAGCGGCCAAGACATCTGCACTGGATATGGTTTATTCTTCATCCAGGCTCATGGCCTTGGCTGTAATGATGTGAAAAATGTCATGGTTACAAAACTCTGGTGGAGTGCCTGAGACCCAGCAAAGCATAGAGGACTTGTCGTTTGATGATCACCTCTTACCCTCAGAGAAAACTGATGAGCCATTACACGCTTTCAAAGGCTCCCAGGTCACCCTGTGTTCATCGGGAATTTATATCCAGGCTGCAAAGAGATGGCATTCTGGGAACCAACAGCACGAGCAGCAGCAATGTTATCCTGAGCAATATTTCTGTCAGCCGTCCTGCACCGCGAGGCAGGCACAAATCATGGAGGAAACCTTCTGTGCCTACGTTTAGGCAGTCTGTTGTCACTGTCATATCTATGCCCCAGCTATTTGCGGGCAGGCGGTCTCATTTCTCCAAGCAAATCCAGCCTATGTTACTGCAGATTCAGGACATTTTGGAGTAGGTGCTGCATTTGAAATCTTCAGGCCTCACTCTGAGATTCCTGAAGTTTCACGTGGAGGTGCTCTCGGCTTTCCATCCTCCCATGCAAGGAATTCTCAAACCCTATGATGGGAAGCATGTTTTAAAGGTATTATCTGTCTTTTTCCACTGGCTGTATGCAGTGTTGATGTAGCCGTGTTGGTCCCAGGATATTAGAGAGACAAGGTGAGTAAAAAAATATCTTTTGTTGGACTAACTTCTGTTGGTGAGAGAGACAAGCTTTCGAGTTTACACAGAGTGACCTGAAGAAGATCTGTGCGTAAATTTGAAAGCTTGTCTCTCTCACCAACAGAAGCTGGTCCAGTAAAAGACATGACCTCACTCTTTTTCCACTGATGAAAGAAACGGTGCCATTGCGGGACCTTAACACGGTCCTGTCGGCGCTGGTGGGTCTGCTGGTCCAGCTAATAGCAACTTGTTCATGGGCGCTCCTCTCTCAGAAGACGGCCTTCCTTGTGGCTACAACGTCCGCAGGATGAGTTAGTGAGTTGCAGGCCTTAATGGCAGATCCTCCACACATTCAATTCTTCAAGGACAAGGTGGCTTTAAGACCACACCCAAAATTTTAATCCAAAATCGTATCTTTGTTTCACCGTAATCAGGTTATTTACTTACGTCTGTTTTTCCCCGCACCACATTCCAGTGCAGAGGAGCAGTGTCTACATAGCTTAGACGTCAGGCGGTGCTTGGCATTTTATGTAGCAAGGACTAAGTAGTTTCATTCATCACCTCACCTTTCTAGCTCCTGTGCCAGTGGTTCTCAACCAGGGGTACATGTATCCCCGGGGGTACACAGACGCCTTCCGGGGGTACAGCAACTCATCTAGAGATTTGCCTAGCTTTACAACAGGCTACATAAAAAGCACCAGAGAAGTTAGTACAAACTGAAATTTCATACAGCCAATGACTTGTTTATACTGCTCTATCTACTGTACACTGCAATGGAAGTACAATAGTTATATTGAAGTTGATTTATTTTATAATTACAGGGTAAAAATGGGGAAGTCCGCAGTTTTTCAGTAACAGTGTGCTGTGACACTTCTGTATTTTTATGTCGGATTTTGTTAGCAAGTAGCTTTTAGGCGAAGTGACATTTGGGGGCAGGCCAGACAAATCAGACCCCTGAAAGGGGTGCAGTCGTCTGTAAAAGTTGAGAGCCACTGTCCTACGCTGCAGATGAAGGGACAGCCAGTCTCCATGCAGAGCATTTCCAATGGGTAACTGCTCATTACCTCCGCTTATGAAGTAGCTCGACAGTCATTCAGTCATGAGTTCATTCAGTGAGCACTCAGGTGACATCGGCTGCATTTCTTAGCGATATCTGCAGGGCTGAAATATGGTCTTCTCTGCATACATTTGCTAGACATGATGCTGTCAACACGGCCTCGAGATCGGATGCAAACTTTGGAAGGCAGTTCTGAACTCACTCCATCAATAGACTCTGAGCCCACCCCTGCTGGAACTGCCTATGAGTCCCCTGAGTGGAACACACGTCTGCAACCACTCGAAGGAGAAAAGACAGTTACGTGTCTGTATCATAATGGTTGTTCTCCGAGATGTGGGTGCAGACATGTGTTTCCCGACCCACCCTGTGCCCCTCTGCATCGGAGTCTTCAGCCGGCGATTTCGGTGTGAAGGAACTGAGGGAGTCGGGGCACTACCACCCTTATGGAGCCCTGGGAGGGACTGCGGGGAGGGGAGTGAGAGCTGCCCCTGTGGGTACTGCTAGGCAAGTCTCCATCTTTGGTGCCCCAGGCATGGGACATGGCTGCACCCACATCTCAAAGAACAACCATTATGATACAGCTAAGTAACCATCTTTTACCATCAGGTGGCGGAAACAGGCGTGGGAAGTGACTTGCCTAAGCTCCCAGAAAGGGTCAGTTTCCTGGTTCTGAGTCAGGAGCTTTTTGGATTTTGTCTACACAGCAAAGCATAGGTGCTGACTCCGTGGGTGCTCCGGGGCTGGAGCACCCACGGGGAAAAATTAAAGGGTGCTCTGCACCCACCAGCAGCCACGTTACCCTCGCCCCCACCCCATGTCCTCCTCCTCCCCTGAGCATGCCACGCCCCCACTCCTCCACCTACCTCCCAGTGCTTCCAATGTGGCCGCCGCCAAACAGCTGTTTGGCAGCGTTAGCACACTCCAGGAGGGAGGAGGAGGAGTGGGAACATGGTGTGCTCGGGGGAGGAGACGGGGAAGAGGCGGGGCCGGGGTGGGGATTTGGGGAAGGAGTTGGAATAGGGGCAGGGAGGCAGCAGAGTTGTGGCAGGGACTTTGAGGAAGGGGTTGGAATGGGGACGGGGCAGGGTTGGGAAGAGGCGAGGCAGGGGCGCGGCCTCATGGAAGGGGTGGAGTGGGAGTGGGGCCGGAGGCAGAGGGGGGTCGAGCACCCACGGAAAAGAGGGGAAGTCGGCTCCTATGCTGCAAAGGGTTTGGTGTATAGCAATCCTGACACAGGGCTAGGCTGGCAAACCCTCCCTTTGGGGATGCAGCTCATACAGTCACCAGAGTGCGTTCGCCCCAGAGCTCATGCCACACAAAAGAAACTCCCCCAGCACAAGGCTGGTTGTATGAGGGTTTGGCGGCATGGGCGCAGCTTTGGCCAGTGTGATTTTGTCATGCTCCTCACTGGCAGAGCTACGCCAGCCCAGCTGTTCAGTGCAGGGCAGGCCCCAGTCTGCTGCAGGGAGCTGCCTCTCTCTTGCAGAGCTTTGGCTCTCGGGCTGCATTGGCTGTTTAGCAGAGGGGTCGGCTCAGCAGCAGGCAGCCACCAGGAAGGGAGGGAGTTTGTAGCAGCCCTGGCCCCAACAGCGCTGGCCTCCCCCACACTGTGATCAGGGGATGGGGAGCCATGTGTGTCCCAGCAGCTGCAAGGATAGGCAGCACGGAGAGGCAGTGCCCAGTCACAGACTCCGGCTCTCCCCATTCCCCCGCCAGGCCTTCAAGGAGAAGGGCTGGAAATGGATTGGTGATGAAAACTGAGAGTCTCTCTTACATTGCGAGGGCGCCAGCACCCCAGGAACGGGGGACACCTTGCGGTGAGAGCAGTGAGCTGGGTTCAATGGCCACCTCTGTCAAGGACTCCTGTGTGATCCTGAATCTCTCCGCCTCAATTCCCCCTCTGTCGAGCGTGGATGATCATCGTCCCTCCCCTCCGGCCTTTGTCTGCTGGGTCTGTTCAGTCTGGGAGTGTTCTGGGGCAGGGACTGTCTCTTACGCTGTATCTGTGTAGCACCCAGCACCATGGGACCCCGACATCCATCAGGGCCTTCAAGTACAAATAACTGGTGGGGGGAAGTATCCCATGCCGAGTGAGGGAGAGGAGGGCAAAGCTGCATGCCCACTGAGCTCTTAAGCTGCTCTGATTAGGAACATTGTCTCCTGTCTGGCAAGCACAGAACCCATCTGGGGCCCTACCTAGATAACGAATCTCTTTGTCTCTAGTGCTAGGTGGCTCAGTGCCAGTCCCAGACGTCTTCCTAACTCTGTGCCTTTGGTTTGTTCCCTTAGATCTGGGTAACTCCCTTGCGCCCTGGAATCCGCCCCCTCCTGGATCTTCGTGGGAATGTGAGGTGGCGGGATGCGCCGAACGATTGCGAACTGTCCCGAAAGCAACAACAAAACACGCCAAAGGCGAGGATGGCATGGAGCCAACGCCCTGGGTTCATCTTGGTTTCCTTTTATTTTCCTTCTGGGCAGTTTCACAGTTTTCAGAGACTTGCTGCAACACCAGAGGAAAAAACACACACACACACACACTTACTTTTCTGCTCAGACTGAGGGCCCAAAAGAGGTGCAATGGCTCCACCTGCTGGCTAATGTTCAAATCTCACCAGTAGGTGTAACTCCAACAAGAGCAAGGACCATGGTGGAAAACAAGTATTTTCATGGAGGATGGGGAGAAGATTCATTCTAAGGAACAGCTTTATTCAGCAACACCCTGACTGGACTCCTGCCGTCCATCCATGAAGTGATGTCAGCTGTTCTATTCTGAACCTCTGGTGCCATGGCTTGGCAATACGGATGGTGGATTGAGTAGCTAGCAATGCATCAGGTGTCTGTGTTTAAGGCAGGGTGAAACTGACCAGAGGAGGGTAGGTAGGATCTCAATTGACTATTTTCTTTTTTAATTTTATCCACATCTTTATTTGAATTAGTGTGTCCCTTTTCAGCGTAGATAAGTGCCAATCCGAAAGGACATTTCATGGGGTGGGGGAGGGGGGAATATTCTGCACTTAATGAATTCCGTGCTGGTGGGAGGAATACACTCTGTCAGCTGGCTGGCAGTGAGAGCTGGGTGCTTCTTGCCTCTGGCAAACAGCCACAGCACCCCACTGACCCCTGAGGCGCAGCAAGAAGCTGCAGTGTTGCCAGCTCTTGCGATTTTATCACAAATCTCACAACAGCTGGTTAGTTTCTTAAAGCTCCAGCTTCTAGAATCAAGAGACTGCAGGAAAATCTCAGCTTTCATGCCTAAAAAGGGAAGTGTCTAGCTCTGCTGATTTCAGAGAAAAGCCTAAAAACTAGGGCTGTCAAGCAATTAAAAAATTGATTGTGATTAATCACGTGATTAAAAAAATGAATTATGATTAATCGCATGATTCATCATGCTGTTAACAATAAGAGAATACCATTTATTTCAATATTTTGGATGTTTTCTACATTTTGAAATATATTGATTTCAATTACAACACAGAATACAAAGTGTACAGTGCTCACTATATTTATTTTTGATTACTAATATTTGCACTATAAAAACCAAAATACGTATTTTTAATTCATCTAATACAAGTACTGTAGTGCAATTTCTTTATCATGAAAGTTGAACTTACAAATGTAGAATTATGTACAAAAAAACTGCACTCAAAAATAAAACAGTGTAAAACTTTACAGCCTACAAGTCCACTCAGTCCTACTTCTTGTTCAGCCAATCGCTAAGACAAATAAGTTTGTTTACATTTGCAGGGATAATACTGCCCACTTCGTGTTTCACCTGAAAGTGAGAACAGGTGTTCGCATGGCAAGATATTTATGTGCCAGATGCAGTAAAGATTCATATGTACCTTCATGCTTCGACCACCATTTCAGAGGACTATGTCCATGCTGATGATGGGTTCTGCTCGATAACAATCCAAAGCAGAGCGGACCAACACATGTTCATTTTCATCATCTGAATCAGATGCCACCAGCAGAAGGTTGATTTTCTTTTTTGATGGTTCGGGTTCTGTAGTTTCTGCATCAGAGTGTTGCTCTTTTAAGACTTCTGAAAGCATGCTCCACACCTCTCCCCTCTCATATTTTGGAAGGCACTTCAGATTCTTAAACCTTGGGTCAAGTGCTGTAGCTATCTTTAGAAATCTCACATTGGTACCTTTGTTGCGTTTTGTCAAATCTGCAGTGAACGAGTTCTTAAAACGAACAATATGTGCTGGGTCATCATCCGACACTGCTATAGCATGAAGCTTATGGCAGAATGTGGTAAAACAGAGCAGGGGACATACAATTCTCCCTCTGAGGAGTTCAGTCACAAATTTAATTAATGCATTTTTTTTTTAATGAGCATCGTCAGCATAGAAGCATGTCCTCTGGAATGGTGGCCAAAGCATGAAGGGGCATATGAATCTTTAGCACATCTGGCATGTGAATACCTTGCAATGCCAGGTAGAAAAGTGCCATGCGACCGCCTATTCTCACTATCAGGTGATACTGTAAATAAAAAGCGGGCAGCATTATCTCCTGTAAATGTAAACAAACTTGTTTGTTTTAGCGATTGGCTGAACAAGAAGTAGGACTGAGCGCACTTGTAGGTTCTGAAGTTTTACATTGTTTTGCTTTTGAGTGCAGTTATGTAACAAAAAAAAACTACATTTGTAAGTTGCACTTTCATGACAGAGATTGCCCTACAGTACTTGTCTGAGATAAATTGAAAAATCCTACTTCTTTTATTTGTCATTTTTACAGTGCAAATATTTGTAATAAAAATGATAACATAAAGCGTGCACTGTACACTTTGTATTCTGTGTTGCAATTAAAATCAATATATTTGAAAATGTAGAAAAACATCCACAAATATTTACTACATTTCAATTGGTATTCTATTGTTTAACGGTGTGATTAAAACTGCGATTAATCACGACTAATTTTTTTAACCGTGATTACATTTTTTTAGTTAATCGCGTGAGTTAACTGCGATTAATTGACAGCCCTACTGAAAACACGAAGGGAGTTTATCCCAAAGGCTCTAAAACCAGGTGACAAAGAAACAGAACCACAAGTGTATTACTGAGTATTTTTAAATCTCGTGATTTCTAAGCCAGTCTCATGATCTTGGGGGCCTGCCTCTTGCTTTGTAAATCCTTGAGCTTGGTAACACTGACCCTGCTTCCTCTCCAGCTATGTAGATATGATTTAAATACGATAATGAATGTTATTGTATAAGTGCCTGAATCTAAAGTGACCCAGCTCAGTCTCTCCGTACAAGGACAACATTGTTTTCCAAAGACCAAGGAAATGCCAAACAAAGCGAAAACCCCCAACCCTGCCTATGATATTACATTACATATCAGAAAGTCAAGGCAACCGAGGCCAATGTTGTGTCTTTAGGTGACACTGCTGGGCCTTTCCTACGGTAGGGGTGTGTGAGAGAGACTTTTGGTGCTTAAGAATGGTGCTGGATGGGCAATCATGAAGTCGCCCTATATATCCTGGGTCAACATGGCCGGTGTTTCTTTCCCTCTTCCCCAGCCCATGCATCCCCACTGCTGATAAGCATGAGCGCCTTCTCGTGGGGAAAAGGCATGGCTGGCCCTCCGCTGAGATAGCAAACAAGTGGGCTTGTCTACACATGGAGTTGCTCCTAATGAAGTGTTCCTGATTCACTCCACGAAAGGGATAAGCCAGAATCAAGGCACACTCACTGTTGCACAAGGGAGGAAAGAGCCTGGACAGTCTTCTGAAGCCTTCTGAAGCCTTGCTACATCCTCATCTCCAAGGCTGCATCTGCAATAGCAAACCTGGGAGCCGGAATTCCCCCTGGCAGTAGCAGCAGTGGAGACAGGATGCTTGATCTGGAATAGAGTGGCTACACACGGAGCTAATCAGGAATAACTCCATCTATAGTCACGCCCTTAGTGCGAGCTGCAGTGGCGATGTCTCTGATGTGGACATTTGTCTGTCTACTGCAGTCCCAGTGAGGGTGAGATGAGGATGGGCGCTTGACTTTGTGCCCCATGGTGGGCTGCAGATGCAGTTTTGCTATTGCTGAGACAGAGTCTGATCTCTAAGGGCCAGATCCTCAAAGGTGTGGAGACAGCTGACTCCCTTGGAAGAGCTGGGCCTAAGTTTCCAGGCCTTTAATTGATTGTCTGGCTCCTAACTCCTGCACCATGTACAAAAGGCACTGATGAACTGGGGTCTGATTGGCAGAGGTGCTGAACACCCGGTCTCCCAGTGACTTCAGGGGACACTGCTGCCACTTTGAGCCTTGCAGGCATTTGCTACTTAGGGCTTCAGGAGTTTAGCCAGCAAGCATCAAATCCACTGTCAACATGGGACAGGCCAGCCCTCTTCCTTGGCTCGTGCCTGCAGCATCAGGAAGCACATTGCTGTCTTACTGAAATCCTAGATCCCAAGAACCGCAAACTCAGAGCAAGTTCAGAACCCCCTGGGGACATTCTAGCCCATCGCTGGTGGAATGGGCAAGCAGAAGGGTGTAGGAGACTGGGGAAGCAGGAGAATTGGAAAGCATGACGCAGTGCAAGCCTAGAAACCACATTCCTCATTGGTTGGAGACAGGAGACCTGGGTTGTTTTCCTGGTGGGGCTGCTTCCTCTCTCGCTGCCTGAGCAGCCCTGTCTGTACAAGGGGGACAGTAATACTCACCCGCCTCAGTAAGGGGCTTTGGAAAGCACCAGAGCAATGGTACTGGGAAATGAAATCCTGATGATGTGCTTGGAACAGCCGGGCTCATGTCAGGGGAGTTAAGTGGCTTCACAAAGCCAGAGGCCATAAGGCCACAGCACCGAGCCCAGCGTACTCAGTGCAGAATTTCTCCCTGCAGCATAGACAGGGGCTGGGCCCCGGCAACAGGGACTTTCTGAAGAGATCAGAGCTGATTTAAAGGGACATTTCCAGGAGAGCTTCTGAGGCTGCTCTCTCCAGAAGACGTCCTCCTCCCTGTCTTCGTCTCACTGTTGCCTAAGGGAGGAAAGAGTGAAGAGTCTCCTGGTGCCTCTTGAACCATGGCCAGATCCTCATCACTACGGCCGTGTGTGCTCTAGCAAACTGGGGAGCTGGAATTCCACCCCGAATTCCAGGCATTTTTACTACAGGCTCGCACGCCCCTTTCTAGAATTCTCCATTGCTGGCCATTGTTATATCAAGATGGGAGGTTTTTCGATGAGATCTGCCCTAGGAATTATTCCGGGGCAGGTCCCTGGCCTATGCCTTACAGGAGGTCAGACCAGATGATCACAAAGGGCTCTTCCAGCCTTGGAATCTATGAAACTGCCCCTTCCATAGGCCCTGACCTACAGCATCAATCCATACCAACATGCCTCCTCCCGCCCCACAACCCCCTGCCCCATGCCCTGCCCAGCTCCTCTGCCTCCCCTGTTTTCCAGGCAAAGAGCCTTTTGCTCTCAGTGCCATGTGCGAGCACCAAGTCTGCCTTGTCAGCCTTTAGACCCAGCAGCCGCAACCTGGGTTCCCATGGCTCCCTTGCATGCTACCGCTACACACCGCCGGTGCTGTCGGGGCGGGTGGCCAGAAAGTGGCGTGTGCTTAGGTTTTAATATCCTCTTTCTCTGGGACTGAGACCCTTTGGCACTACGTTCCCCCGGGACCACAACTTTCTACTACCGCAGCAAACCATCCGACCCAAGGGTTTAGAAAGGAAAAGCTGACGGAACCTTACGTCCTCCGGCCCACGTGGAGGCACTGTTGTAACAATATGGGCTGCTGTGAATGCTGCAAATGTTTGAGCGGATCATGCATCACCAGCTTAAAGGGACCCCGTCAAGTAGTTTAGGCCTGAAATTCGACCTGTCTTAAATCCAGTAGGGAAAAAGCTCTGCATTCAAAATTACCGCAGGGAACCGGGGGCGGGGGGGAGGGGATGCAATTGTTCACCAAGTCACTGGGGAGTTACAACAAAAAATGATCATCATTGTTTATACAGGACCTACAATATTTACTCTGCCGCTGCAGTGCAGCCAGCAATGTGCAAGGCAGCTAACAAAGGCAAAGTCTGATCCTGCTACTGAGCATAGTGCTTGCTACGGGCTATATTGGGGACTTCCCACAAACACTGCGGAAGGGCTAGGGTGTAGTTACACTGGCCCAGGCCCAGGGCAGGGGCTGAATTGTGACTCAGATAGTCTCTGTTTGCTCCCTGCCTACTGCAGGGGTAAAGTAATCCGTGCCAGTCCTTTAGCTGGCACAGCGGACTCCCCCCCTCCATGCCAGCTGTGCTGCTCTTGGCCAGTGCCTTGCAAAGGGCAGGGTCAGCTCTGTCCACTCCCCACCCTTGCCAGTCCAGTCTCTGCTCACCTGCATGGGAAGGGGCGTAGCGGCCTCACACCCACTGCTGTCTCTGTGCCGGTGATGCAAGAAGCCCAGGCAGCGGTGTAAGGAGGCAGCTTGCAAGGTACCCCCCCCACACACGTGAGTAGCCCTTGTGGTAGTCAGAGCTCTGGTCAGCAATCAGTGCTGTTCAGCGGGATTGGGCCCCATATCAGCAGAGCAGGCCAACGCACAGTTTAACAGGGAAGTAGCCGACACAAAGAGTTTCCACGTTAATTTAAGAGCCAGTGAAAACCCTGAAAGAAAATCAGGGCTTCCCACCTGGCAAGGGGCCTCTTCCTGCCACTTGGCCTGGAGCCCCCGCTGGGTCAGGTCCCAACCTGGGAGCCATTTTTCTCAGCAATAGAGAACAAGGAAGAAACTCTTCGGAAACAAACCATTAAAAACAGTGCTAGGCTGCTCTGAATGTTGCTCTAAAGAGGAGCTGGTGAAGAGCAATCTACAGCTGCTGTGTGGAAAATACCTGCAGGTGTTTGCATCCTGTGACCCAGGAGCCTTTCACAGGCCCAGATCTGGATGTGGATCCAGCAGAGACATTAGCTATTTGTGAGCTGCCTGGGAACAAAGAGGCCACAGGAAGGAGGGACACATGGACGTTTGCCTGTCATTATCCCTCCGGAAATGGCCCCGGCAGCCCCCTTGCACTCCCATCTCCTTCCCTTTGATCCCTTTCCATTTCAGGAGGAATCTGTCCGGAAAAACCCAGCTTGTTTGAAATATTTTCTATTTTGAAATCAAAGGATTGTCACTCCTAGAAAGCCCCAGCAGTCATGGAACTGTGACAGCTCTTGCAAACAGCACACCAGCCAGGGCCTTCTGCCTGCCGCTCAGCCACATGGGCTCTAACCCGCCATGGGGTGCAGGCAGCAAGGAGAGGGGTTGGAGCTACTCAGGTGGGGTGAAATGTCTGGAGCTTCAAGGGAGGTGGCCAGCAGCTCCCAGCACAGAAGGGTTGCTCAGCGCACGAGTCACACAGGTCGGAATCCTACCCGTGCCAGACGCTGGAAGACACAGGAGTCTGCCTGGATCTGCTCCTTGCTCTGGAGCAAAACTGGCTCCTATTAAAAACTGCAGCTGACCCAAATTGCCTGGCAAACCACTCTGGGTCCTGCTGCAGCTCATCTCTTGACCCTCCCCCAGGGCAAGCGGAGTGAAATGTCCCTCTGAGCCGTCTTGTCCCAGGCTCTCAGCAAAGGCATGACATGGTTCCCCTAGTGTCCCGTCCGTCCCCTCCAGCGGGTGCTGATCACTGGGTCAGGGTTATTGCGCTGCAGAGGATGGGGTGGGTGCCTGAAGCTAGATGGGGAGGGAGGAGCTACTTCCTAACATCCATCAACCTTGGAGGATCTGGGCGAGGATGCTCAGTGCAGGGGCATGGGGAGTGGGCATGGCAGTGCCGGGGCTTGGCAGAAGCAGGAAGCCTGGCTGGGACAATATCTTGCTGGAAAAAAAGGGGCCTTGGCTGTAACAGACACTGCGGCTGCTGGACGCAGCCAGACCCTGCGGTTTGCTCTGGTTCCCAGCCTGTGCTGCCACGTGTCACCGCACAGGGTCTCCCCTGGACTGTGTCACAAGCCACAGGGCCCCTCCATGGGCCTTCACTGCTTCCCGCTCCCCCTTCCCTGACAAGGCAGGGAACCGGCTGCTCCTACCCAGGGAAGTTTGAAACCTTTCAGGCAACAATTTTGAGACAAAATAGCTGTTTTCTAAAGAAAAAAGAAAAGAAAAGAAGTAGTGACTGGCTCTGTGGTGAGATCCCACCTCCCCGCTGAGCCTGGGCAAGTCAGCCAAGCCAGCCATGCTCAGAACGCAGCGGGACGCCACTGGACGAGCCTCCCACCGACCCAGCAGGGACAGCAGTGGCCACATCTCAGCCCACTGGCCTTTCTGTGGTGCTTTTGATTTATTAATTCCTACCTGCTCCCTACCCTATTCTGAGTTACCTGTCAAGAGCACTTAGGCCAAGCTCCTCAGAAGTCTTTAAGTGCCTAACTCCCATTGATTTCAATGGGAGACAGGCACCTAAATACCTTTGATGGTCTGGCACATATGTTCCATTGAGGGAAGCATCCCTAATCAGGGCAGACAGTGCTAAATACACACTTCACTTCCCACACATCCCACTGAAGCACATCATGAGAGTTAAACACATGCTGAGTTGTGTTCTTAGGTGCATGCTACTCTTACGCCCCAGAGATGTCAGTGTGGAAACTAAAGTGCAGCTTTAGTTTAAAGTTTTGCATAGCTGCTGCTACCAATCTGGGCCTGAGATAGGGAGTGCGCCCCTTCTGTTCTCCCCCAAATGGAAGCTCCTTTGAGGACTGGCTGGACCATCCACTGCAGAAGGGGATGCAAACTGGTTATCTCACACGGTGGAGTTGCTGACAGAAGATAAAGATTGCATCCAGATCTAACACAAAAAGCCCTGTAGACTTGGGTAAACTGCATGGACAAGATCTGCAGTTCTATTCCCTGCTTAAGAAACAAACTAAAGCCTGGATGAAATATAATTCCAGGTTTCAGTGTAGACCTGTAAAAGAAAAGCACGCATCTTTCTACTGGATTGTCACCGGCGTGGGTATTTATTCAAGAAAGAAAAAACCTGTTATTTAAAATTTGGTAGAAAGAAATTCCACTTCCTAATCCCCCCCCTTCCTGCCCTCCCCCCCTCTTTTTAAACTTGAAGGATATAGGCACTGGTGCTTTGAGATCTTTTTTGAGTTGGTTTGTTTTTATAAGACCATATTTGTAATGTGAAACAGGGATTTGTTTTCTATTCTGTAATTATAAAAGTCGGAGAAGTTTCATCCAATGGGTGTTTTGGTTTTGTGTATTTTCATTTTTTGTGCAGTTGAATTGATTAAAAAGTGGTGGGTTTTTTGCCTTTTTTTTCCTTTAAGAAAATGCTGCATTCTTGCACTGCTGGGTCTAAGATCTGATCAACACGTAAAAATTAGATTGGTTTAACTATGTTGCTGAGGGCTGTGAAAAATGTCAAACCCCGAGCGGCACGCGGCGAGGTTAAAGGAAGAATTTGTCCATCCACCTAGCTACCGCTGCTCAGAAAGGTGGATTAGCTACAACAATGGACAAACCCTAACTGCCGTTCCATAGCTGTAGTAGCTGTAGAATAGACATGGGCTTTTAACCAAGGACTAATCCATCTTTTTGTCCCATGTAACTGAGTACTTCTTTTTAAAATGACCACAAAGAGGCTGGTAATCACAGCCTGGAATGCCAAGCTGCCCTAGCCAATCTATAGCCTTTCCTCCTCAAGTGCCAGCGAAGATAATTTTCTCCCTGTACAATTCACATTTGAATAATTCCCCCTCGCGAAACAAAAAGCAGCTTCTCCAGAAATCAGAGCTGGCAACTCCCAGAGCTGCATTCACAACACATTTGAGAAATGATAACTTAAAGAGCTCTAAGGACATGGCCCTGATCTGCAAATCACATGCACACATGCTTAGCTTTCAGCACATTAAATAGCCCCATGAAAATCAGCGTTAAAACTAGCCCCATAAAGTCACATGCTTGAATGCTTTGCTGGATCAAGGCTTGGCTATGCAAGTATTTATCTGACTCAGGATTAGATCTGGGAGATATTTTTCAATAGAAACTTTTTCTTTTTGGTGAAAAATGAAGATTTGGCAATGCCAAAACATTTTGTGAATTGTTCATTGCAGGGGAAAAAAGTCAAAACATTTCATTTTAACATTTTCGTAACAAAATGTTTGGGTGTTTTGGTTCAAAATGACTTTGTTTTGAAATTTCCTTAAATGTTATTTTTTAAAAAATTCAAAAATATTTTAAAATGCTCAAAATTTAAACAGTTTTTAAAAAACTTTTTGATTGGCTAAATATTTTTAAAAAATTGTTTTCAGTCTGATCTGAAGTTGGGGATTGACTAGATGACCTCCTGAGGTCCCTTCCAACCCTGATATTCTATGATTCTATGAAACAATTTTTTCCCCAACTTTTCAGAGTCGTCAATGATCCAAAAAATCATTTATTCACCCAGCTCTAACCAGGACGTAGGATGTCTACATCTGAAAGCTTCATGAACAAACACATAAATTCCTGGAGAGTTTACACTAATTGCAGGGAGTTTGACCTTGCCTTTTCTCTATCTCTTTTCTACAAATTGTAGTGACTCATTAATAATAATAATAAATAATAATAATATAATATTAATAATAAATGTAAGCAGAGTCTGAATGAGCTCTCCCCTGACATCTAGTGGTGAGCTGTGGAAAAGGACTTCAGGAGTTGATCTCATTTGCATGTGCACACCCACCCTACCTAGGTACTCAGCATGATGGGATTGCTTATCCAAATGATCACTTGTGGCTGGTGCTGGATCCCCAGTCTCCTTGTTATTGGGGCAGGAGTAATAAAGGGTTGTTATCCTTGTTGTGTGAACAGAGGGCAGCAGAACTGTACCTGGCATACCCCGATAGAGGGACTCACCCTCAACTGAATGGCACTCCCTAGGCAGGGGACATGGGTTCCAAAGCCCAGTGAGTAGAAAGAGGATGGGGATAGGTATTGGGGGAAGTTCTTGTCCTAGAGAATTTTTAACCCTTCCTCTTTCCATGGTATAATAAAAGAGCTAATTTAGACTCAACTGAGAGTTTTGTTATATGCTGCAGAGCTGAAGTCACTGATATTTAGGTCTAAGTATTAGATCTACTCTGAGACAGTGCCTCTAGTGCAAGAGACTGCCCAGTGTGCACCATCAGTGAGGTGCCCCCCCTCCCCCACTAACAGCTGAAATCACTGAGAGCTTTGTTAAGTGGTTGGCCCTGAAGACAACTTGGTGAGTGGATGGCTGGTGGAGAGGCATGGCAAGTGGCCAGCTGGGTGGCTGGCAGAGAGGGCCAGAGCAGCCCCACAGAAAGGTGTGGCAAGCGGACAGCAGGGCAGCAAGTGAGTCCCCGAGCAGCAGAGCATGTAAGGTGCCTCCTTGTCCCCCCCTTCCAACCAGGGTGGGAGGTGAACTCTGCAGATGAACCTCTGCACTCTGGGGCTTCACTGACCAAGGACAGCAACTATGAATGGGGTGCAGAGAAGGGACGGACATGTTAAAGAGACTTCTGGGTTGCTGGACTTAAGAACTGAGTTATTCCCCTCCTTTTATTAAAAGCTTTTGCTACACTAAGACTCTGTGCTTGCGAGAGGGCAAGTATTGCCTCTCAGAGGCACCCGGGAGTGGTATGTAATTGTCCCAGGTCGGTTCAAGCCCGGTTTTGGGAGTTCGAGCCGGTTTTGCATTTTATTGTTGAAAAGGAATCACTAGATATTGAACCCGGTCCTTGTTGCTGCCAGCTCTGACTGGTAGAAGGGTTACATAAATGTCAATGGAAATTAGGAACCTAAATAGCTTTGAGGATCTGGGATTAGGATGCTATTGTAGTAAGTGCTGTACAAACACTGTTTTGGAATGGGGAGGAGGGGAACTAAGGAAATTCCCAGACAAAAAACTTACTCACAAGAGTTAAGATTGCAAAGCCATATCTATATCCACCTCAATGTGCAGCAGCCGTCAAAAAACAAACAGAATGTTGGGAATCATTAAGAAAGGGATAGATAAGAAGACAGAAAATATCATATTGCTTCTGTATAAATCCATGGTACGCCCACATCTTGAATGCTGTGTGCAGATGTGGTCGCCCCATCTCAAAAAAGATATGTTGGACTTGGAAAAGGTTTAGAAGAGGGCGACAAAAATTATTAGGGGTATGGAACGGCTTCCGTATGAGGAGAGATTAATAAGACTGGGACTTTTCAGCTTGGAAAAGAGACAGTTAAGGGGGGGATATGATAGAGGTCTAGAAAATCATGACTGGTGTGGAGAAAGTAAATAAGGAAGTGTTATTTACTCCTCATAACTCAAGAACGAGGGGCCACCAAATGAAATGAATAGGCAACAGGTTTAAAACAAACAAAAGGAAATATTTCTTCACACAACGCACAGTCAACCTGTGGAACTCTTTGCCAGAGAATGTTGTGAAGGCCAAGACTATAACAGGGTTCAAAAAAGAACTAGATAAGTTCATGGAAGATAGGTCCATCAATGGCTATGAGCCAGGATGGGCAGGGATGGTGTCCCTAGCCTCTGTTTGCCAGAAGCTGGGAATGAGCAACAGGGAATGGATCACTTGTTGATTACCTGTTCTGTTCATTTCCACCTGGCATTGCCACTGTCGGAAGACAGGATACTGGGCTAGATGGACGTTTTGTCTGACCCAGTGTGGCCACTCTTATGTGCTTATATATTAGGACTAAATCCTTGTTAGAACATCATCATTATAGAAAGAAAACCCAAATGCTTGACAACTATTACATTCTAAATTCCGGGTTACGTTTAAACGATTAAGTCCCAGGTTAAGTATTCAGTTTTAATTAAGAAATTATTTGAAGTAAAAAAAAAACCAACCAGAATTAATATTCCACAAGCAAAATGAAAAGGGGTTTTCAAAAGTATCTGGTCTGTGTTTTCAATTTTAACTCTTCACCAGGTGTTGTGTGCAGGAATTTTATTTTGACAGTGTCCCTCTCTCTAACAAAATAGCTTAGTCACACTGGGGAATATTATTTGAAATCTCCTGTAGTTTCAAACTTCAGGGGAAGCCTCATTCATGGAATTAAAGCAGAATATGAAATTAATCGAGATGGTGACGTGTCTTCCTGTGTGTTTGTACAGTGCCTATCACAAAATGACCTAGATCCTTTGATCAGAAGGTCTTCGCTGTACTGTAATAACAACCCTGCCATGCACAGCAGAGATGAAACTAGCACCCGAAGAGCTATAACCTAGTTGCGCTCTATGTTAGCATTCTCTCATCACCTGAGCAGTATAGGGCTCTGTAAACCCCTGGGTGGAAGACCACACAGGCACACTATGTGCAGCTGACACTTCAGTGTGGGTTACTTTTCCTCCTCTGAGTCAGTAATGAACCAATGTCCCTGTATAGAGCAAGGAGAGGTGCAGCTCTTCCCGATAAGACACAAAATAAAGGTCCTGCTTACCGGGGCTTGTTGCAGAACTTTCCTGGCAAATTCCAGCTTCAGGAATGATATTCTGCCTCCCTGCATTCCCACTGCAGTTGCTTTGGAATATGGTATTCTTCACTTCCTGTCTTACTGCACGGGGTCCTGGGTGTGTTCAAAACCCTTCAGTGGGACTCTGCGGTTTAATTAATTGTTGTTTGCAAAGGACTTCAGTTGCAAGGCCAGACTGTAGAGGCATGCTGACTGTTGCTATTGAAAAACCAGCTGCCATCAGTCACTCAGCAGTAGCTCACAAATTGCCTGCAATACACTCAAAACCGATTGAGAGGAGAGAGGATGTCTGGCAGTCTTGCTCTTTGTTCATTTGTCACTTACCTCCAAAGTTCCTGATTCCATTTCCAGAGGCTAAGTACGGCACCAGACCATGCTGTGGGGACATATCAAAGGAAATAAGCACAATTAACACATATGGAAATTTACAAGGATGTATTGCCTAATGATGTGGTTTTATATTTACATGAAGCCCTACTGGTCACATCAGAGGATTGTCGGCCAGACCCCTGGATTCTATTCCTGCTGTGTGCCCCTTGCTATATTCATGTCACACACACAGAGAAGTTAGATAAAAACACACACATTCCTTTCGGAAGGTTGCAATGTAACTTGACTTTATTTCTTAGAATTCAGAACGATAGCACACTAACCCAAAACAGAGAGAGACAAAGCAGGCTGCTCTCTAAAACAGACAGGCACAACTCCCCCAACCTTTCTCTAGGCTGACTGCTGCTAGTCCCAGATTCCACGCTTCCCTACAGAGCCCCCTAGCCTGGAAGCAGAAAAGACCCCTGTAATTTAAAGTGACAGTTTGCAATTTTAACACAGTTCTCAATACACCACAATACTGGGCAAATTATTTCAAACTTGATCATTCTCCTCTCATTTACACAATCAGGAGCCACCAAAGTCAACAGATTTAGTATAAAAGTAGTGTGATACCAGAATCAGGCTCAATTTGTGCCTCAGTTTCCCCATCTTTAAAATGGAGATCTTAGTGCCTACTTCCCTGGATTGTTGTAATAAATGTTCATAAAGTGATCTGAGATCCTTAACTGAAACATGATATTTAAAGGAAAAATATTCTTAATTATACTATGGCTCTCACAGCAGAGGAAGAGATCAAATGGTTCCATTATAAACCTTGCTCCCATCCTCAACACATTTAGAAGAAAAATCAGTCTTTTTTTGCCTGAGAGTTTGTATCTTCATTGTTGATGTAGCTATTATTATATTTTAAAATACAAGATTTGAAGCAAATGATGGGCACCGACACAGCTGGTTACCAGGGTTTTCATTTAAACTTTTTTTTTGGACAAAAAATATGCTTCATTTGTTGTGGATGAGATTTTCCAATTTTTTTGCCAACCCCTCCCCCGCAATATTTTGGGGGGGCTTGTTATTATTTCCCTCCCTTTCATCTTCCTTTCCCACTTGAAAGGACACTGTTTAAAAGGAAAAGTAATGGAAAAAATAAAAAGCAGGGCTGTCGATTAATCGCAGTCAACTCACGCAATTAATTTAAAAAGATGAAATGCAATTAAAAAATTAATTGCAATTAATCGCACTGTAAAACAAAAGAATGCCAACTGAAATGTATTAAATATTTTTGGAAGTTTTTCTACATTTTCAAATACACTGATTTCAATTACAATACAGAAGACAAAGTGTACAGTGCTTACTTTATATCTATTTTTGACTACAAATATTTGCACTGTAAAAAACAAAAGAAATAGTATTTTTCAGTTCACCACATATAAGTACTGGAGTGCAATCTCTTTATCATGAAAGTGCAACTTACAAATGTCATTTTTTTGTTACGTAACTGCACGCAAAAACAAAACAATGTAAAACTTCAGAGCCTACAAGTCCACTCAGTCCTACTTCTTGTTCAGCCAATTACTAAAAGAAACAAGTTTGTTTACATTTATGGGAGATAATGCTGCCCACTTCTTGTTTACAATGTCACCTGAAAGTGAGAACAGGCGTTTGCATGGCACTGTTGTATCTGGCATCGCAAGATATTTACATGCCAGATGCGCTAAACATTCATATGCCTCCTCATGCTTTGTCCATCGTTCCAGAGGACATGCCTCCATGCTGATGATGCTCATTAAAAAAATTATGCGTTAATTAAATTTGTGAGTTCTCCTTGGGGGAGAATTGTATGTCTCCTGCCCTGTTTTACCCACATTCTGCCATATATTTCATGTTCTAGCAGTCTCGTATGATGACCCAGCACATGTTGTTCATTTTGAGAACACTTTCACTGCAAATTTGACAAAACGCAAAGAAGGTACTGTCATGGAGTCCCCGGGCAATGCTCTGGAACTGCTCCCTATGAAGCCAGGCAGGACTCTGGGGAAGTCTCCTCTCTGTGAGCAGCCTGTCTGCAGGACACACAGCTCACATGGCTTCCACCTTCCTGCGTCTGACCTCGGAGCATTCAGCATCCTCTGCCCCTCCGTGCGCTTCCCACAGCCAGTCCGCCCAGGTGGGGTCCTGGGGAAGCCAGAGGTTCCTGCACCCCAACTTTGCAGTCAGACGTGACTCTTAGCCAGCCAGTAAAACAGAAGTTTATTAAATGACAGGAACACGGTCCAAAACAGAGCTTGTAGGTACAGAGAACAGGACCCCTCAGCCGGGTCCATTTTGGGGGGCAGTGAGCCAGACAACCCCGTCTGCACTTCACTCCTCGTCCCCAGCCAGCCCAAACTGACTCACTCTCCAACCCCTCCTCCTCTGGGCTTTGTCCCTTTCCCGGGCCAGGAGGTCACTGGATTCCTTTGTTCTCCAACCTTTTAGCAATCACCTTGCAGGGGAGAAGGGCCCAGGCCATCAGTTGCCAGGAGACAGAGTGTCGGCCATTTATGTACACTGGCTCTTTGCTCTGCAACAATTACATCCCCTTATCCCACCACCTAGAGACTTAAGAAATGCATAAGAAATGCTTAAGAAATGCATAGGGGAAACTGAGGCACCCCTACAGTATTCAGAGGAAACATTAAGAACAGTCCCACTTTGTCACATCTCTCCCACCTTGGAGACCAAACTGAGCGAGGTCACTTTAGCCGGTGACCTGCAGAAGTTTGAACCCACCAGCACTCCCATGGATGCCCCATCATCTCTCCCATTCCTTGGTGGGAGTTACACCAGGCCCTTCCAGTTTTATGCCCTTCCTGTTTCACGCCCTCCCTTAGGTCGGGTGTGCTCGATGGCACTCGCAGGCTGCATTTGGGAAGGTTTATGCGGCCAGTGCCCTATTTCCACCCCAAAAACCCTGGGGTTCAAACTGGGATCGGGTCTTCTCCCAGCACTCCAGTCTGGAGGGCTGCTATTTGGTCTCTCTTTGTTAAGAGCCCCCATCTTGACCTTGGCCAGCTCTGGGCTTGGGCAGCCGCTCCCCACCTTGTGGCCCAGGTATGACACCTCTCCCATCCCCACCTTACACCTTCCAGCTTTTACTGTCAGTCCTGCCTCCTTGAGGCAGCCCAGCACCCTCTTCACCTGGGACACGTGTTCCTCCCAGGTCTGGCTGAAGACCCAGATATCCTCAATGTACGTCAGGGCCAAGTTCTCCACCCCCCTCAGCTTGTCTAGAATCTCACCAGGCCTAGGCCTGGGGTAGGCATCAGACATGGTGATGGCTTTAAGCTTCTGATAGTCCCCACAGAACCAGATCGACCCATCTTTCTTGGGGACCAGCCCCACGGGTGAGGCCCATGGGCTGTTGAACGGCAGGATCACCTCTAAAGACAGCATGTCCTTGACCTCTCTCTCCAGGTTCTGGGCTGTTTTCCCATTGATTCTGAACTGGGGATACCTGATGGGAGGATTGGCTCCCATCTCAGGGAAGAGATCGACCAGGGGGTCTTCCCAGTTCTCTTCCCAACTGTCCCTTACCAGGTCCGGGGGTCCACTCACTCTCCTCCCATATAGCAGCCTGAAAGGGAAGAACCCTGTGGGGCAGATGCTTGTCCCAGTCCTGCAGATGCTGATTCATAAAACTCCTCGGCATCATCCTCAGGGTCACATAAACTCTCTCCACCAGCCCGTTGGATGGAGGGTGACCTCCAGAGGCCCAGGTGGGCCAGACCCCACATTTCTCTCACCAGCCCCGGAGCCAAGCTAACATGACATTGGACCCTGGTCTGTAAGATCCTTGCTGGGGACACCCCCTCTGCTGAAGATGGTCAACAGCACATCTGCCTTCGTGTCTGCCTCGGTGGAGGACGGAGCCACCGCCCCTGGGTAGCGGGTGGTGAAATCCATCACCACCAGGACATATTTCTTCCCTGCAAGGGTCGCCTTATTGAGGGGCCCCACTATATCCATAGCCACCTTCTGGAAAGGTTCCTCTATGATGGGTGGGGATCTCAAGGGGGCTTCACCCTTGTCCCAGGCCTTCCCCCCCGTCTCGCTGGGGTCGCAGGACCTGCAGTGTGCTGGCCCGCATCCCAGACTCCGGGCCAGTCACGGTTCTGCAGCAGCCTCGGGCGCTGGATCCCCTGGTGTCCCGAGAGAGGGACATCATGGGCCAGATACAATAGCCAGCGGCAACACTTCTGGGGCACCACCAACTGCCTCCTGATCCCCCACGGTTCTACTTCCCCTGAAGGAGCCCATTCCCACTACAGGAATCCCTTTTCCCACGGGAATCTGTCCCTGCAGCCTTCCCTAAGGGGGTTTGCAGCTCTGTGGCCAGCAAGTTCCCTCAGCTCCTCCAAGGAGGGATCCTTCTGCAGCTAGGTCTGGAATTCAGCTGCTGGGGCAGGGATGGGGACCTGTTCCCCCTTGCTGGCTGGGCCTGGGGTCACAGCCCCCTGAGCTCTGTCCCAGGTCTCTCCCTCCCTTCCGTGGGATCACTTCCCAGCAGCGCCTCTGGAGCAGGCAAACCTGGTTGGCAGCCGACCTGCCCTGCCTGTGGGTTCCTCCACTCAGCTGAGGTTTTATCTCCCTCCTTGCTCAGCACTGTTCTTGCTGTCCCAGTGGGGGCAGGCAGCAAGCTCTCTGCTCTCGTTACAGCATCAGAGCCAGCAGGAGCCCCCTCTCCAGTGTGCAGGGAGGCAGGGAAAGTCTCTTTGTCCCACCCAGCCCCAGGGGTCTGGTTACAGGCAGGCAGATATTCTGAGCCTAGCAGTTCCTCCCCCTGCCAGCCAGGTCATCTGCATTTTCACTGACCATTTCCCTCTCTGCCGATTGGTTCCCTGGATTCAAATTCAAACCCTTGGCCATTACAGGAGCAGGGCCTGGATCCTGTCTCAAAGAGACACAGTCATCCCCAATAGGGTCTCACAGCTGATATTCTGGAGAACCCCAACGACCAGCCAGCCCGACCCCTCCTGGGTCTGCACAGGGATCTGGGCCATAGGCAGGGTGAATGGTTCCATCCCTAGGACCTTCACCCAGGTCACACAGCCCCTCAGCATCTGAGGCTGCACCACCAGGGGCCTGACAACTGTTCTCCCTGTCCCAGGATCTCACCACCCCAGGAATGTCTCCCCATTGACCACCACCTTCCGCTCCCTACAAAGCCAGTCAGGACTCTGGTGAAGTCTCCTCTCTGTGAGCAGCCTGTCTTCAGGGCAAGAAGCTCACATGCATAGGGGAAACAGGAAAGCGGGGGGTGGGGAACCTTTTGTAGTGATAATCAAGGTGGGCCATTTCCAGCAGTTGACAAGAACATCTGAGGAACAGTGGGGGGTGGAGGGTGGGGAAATAAACATGGGGAAATAGTTTTACTTTGTGTAATGACCCATCCACTCCCAGTCTCTATTCAAGCCTAAGTTAATTGTATCCAGTTTGCAAATTAATTTCAATTCAGCAGTCTCTCGTTGGAGTCTGTTCTTGAAGTTTTTTTGTTGAAGAATCGAGTGACCAAAGAGATTGAAGTGTTCTCCAACTGGTTTTTGAATGTTATAATTCTTGACGTCTGATTTGTGTCCATTTATTCTTTTACATAGAGACTGTCCAGTTTGGTCAATGTACATGGCAGAGGGGCATTCATAGAATCATAGAATCATAGAATCTCAGGGTTGGAAGGGACCTCAGGAGGTCATCTAGTCCAACCCCCTGCTCAAAGCAGGACCAATCCCCAACTAAATCATTGCTGGCATTGCTGGCACATGATGGCAGATATCACGATTACAGACCTAAAAGTTGCAATTCTTCAACAAAAAAATTCCTGGGGTAGAGACTGGGAGTGGATGGGTCATTACACAAAGTAAAACTATTTCCCCATGTTTATTTCCCCACCCCCCACTGTTCCTCAGAAGTTCTTGTCAACTGCTGGGAATGGCCCACCTTGATTATCACTACAAAAGGCCCCCCCCACCCCCGCTCTCCCGGTGGTAATAGCTCACCTTAAGTGATCACTCTCGTTACAGTGTGTATGGTAACACCCATTGTTTCATGTTCTCTATGTATATAAATCTCCCCACTGTATTTTCCACTGAATGCATCTGATGAAGTGAGCTGTAGCTCACGAAAGCTTATGCTCAAATAAATTTGTTAGTCTCTAAGGTGCCACAAGTCCTCCTTTTCTATTTGTAAGTTGCACTTTCATGATAAAGAGATTGCACTACAGTACTTGTATGTGGTGAATTGAAAAATACTATTTCTTTTGTTTTTTATAGCGAAAATATTTGTAATCAAAAATAAATGTAAAGTGAGCACTGTACACTTTGTATTCTGTGTTGTAATTGAAATCAGTGTATTTGAAAATGTAGAAAACATCCAAACATGTTTAAATAAATGATATTCTATTATTTTAACAGCACAATTAATTGCACAATTAATCGCAATTAATTTTTTAATCGTGCAGTTAATCATGATTAATATTTTAATCGCTTGACAGCCCTAATAAAAAGTAAACTTTTTTATTTTTGTTTAATAGGCGGGAAACGGCAAACAATTTGAAATTTTTTCATGGCAAATATACAACGATTTTCTAGCCAGCTCTAGAAATGCTCTTAGACCCACAGTTACATAAAAATTGTATATTAGCATATTTTAAAGGTAATTTTGGGAGTAAACCCTCAGAACCAGTACTATTTACCCAAGCAAAGTTGACCATAGAGTTTTCTTCCATACTTCTGCATAGGCGCAGTTACAAATGTTCAAGTAAAAATACGGGAGACTCCTTATAGCTTTACCTTTGCTAATCGTAACGAACTAGGCAGTGTGTATGGGTTACTAGTGCCCTCTGATGGCGGGAGGTAGACTCTCCTTCAGTTGGAGCAGAAAGTCCCAAGTTCCATCCCCAAGGCCATTGTGAAGGCCTAAGTGGTTGTGGTGTGTAATACAGAGGTGAGCAAGAGATCCCAGGCAGACACAAATTACTGGTGACCATTTAATGGCTTTGAACTTGCCCAGACTCTTCCATTTGTGTGTTTACATTTTGTAACTATAAATGCCATAGGAAGGCAACATGGTCCAGTGCGAAGAGCACCAAGCTGGGACTCTAGAGATCTGAACTGTGTATCTAGCTCTGCCACTGATTTACTGTGTGACCTTGTCAAGTTACTGCTTCTCTCTGTGCCTCAGTTTCTGCAGCTATACGAGGCAGATAGTGATCCTGGCCCTCCTTTGAGATAACACAGAATTATTTCAGAGTTGCTTTTGAAAGTGACAAATAATCTAGCAGACGCAGAATTGTTATCCATTAACTCCATGCATAACCAGCTCAGAGCCTGCTCTCCCATAATCTGGGCCATCAGTTAGAAGGGAGGAGCCATCTCCCCTAATTAGCAGAAGTAATTGATGGCTCAGTCATCAGGAACATGGGTACCATGCCTGATGGAGTTGTGAATTATATAATCAGTGCTACTAACAGCATGATTCTAACCCATGTTAACCCCCAACCATCTTCCACCCTGGGTGTGATGGGCTTGCATGTAATGAGCAGCCTCAGATCTGAGTATTTTGTGCTGACTCTGCTCTGGGCAGAATCCACCTCCTGCTGATGTTTCGGCAGTGTTGTGTGTTAGGGACAGAGGAATTACTCAACTAGATCAGATCCACTGACCATCCAACACAGTGTCCTGTCTCTGACAGTGGCCAGCACCAGCTGCTTCAGAGGAAGGTGTAAGAACTCTGCAATAAACAGGCGTGAAATAATCTGCCCCCTACACACACACACACACACACAAACACACACACTCCGGTTTCATCCTGGTCTCTAACAGTGAGAGATCTTCTTAAACCTTGAAACACGAGATTTAATCTCTCTTCCAACACTTTTGTTATTAATTAATACTCTGGATATTTTTGGCATCCATTTCAATATCCAGTCCCTTTTGGAATCTTGCTAAATTCCTGGCCTGAACATTTTCCTGTGGTGGTGAGTTCCACAGACTAATTATGCATTGTGTGTAAAATATATTTCCTTTCACCGGTTCCAAAAGTAATGGATTAAGGAGTTTGGAGGATATCAGTCAGCTTGAGGGTCCCCAATGTTTCTGGATAGTAATCAGGGAGAATTTGAGCTTATGCTCAAATAAATTGGTTAGTCTCTAAGGTGCCACAAGTCCTCCTTTTCTTTTTGCGAATACAGACTAACATGGCTGCTGCTCTGAAGCAGGGAGAATTCAGTTGCAAGTCACCCTAATTCCCCACTTATCTCTATTGCCTCGTGGAGGTTGTGTCCCACACTGAGGGTTGACTGTGGAACTTTTCGATCATGTCTGCACTGAGTGGCGATCCACCCAGCCTTGACCATACTCCCAAAGTCCTGCCCAGGATGTACTGGGCTCAGCACAAAACCAAAGATGGAATCACTGGAGGCAGCCTCTCCTTTGGTTGTTCCACAGCTGTGGTCCAGAACGGCTGCCCCCAAAATCTTACACCAGGGGTCCCAAACTGCCCTCTTCATCAGGCAGCCACCTGCCCTTTCCCCCAGGTTCTGCTAGCCCCTCGTCTCTGAGCTACCTGCTTTGGCTGCTGTCTCTCCCACCCCAAATGGAGACCCAAAGAGGAGGACGAGCAGCCAGCTGATCAGGAGAGGGGTTTGGGGCAGTGTCACAGGGTAGCTGGTCTCTGTGGTCAGACAGCGCAGTGCCCTGCACTGCAGCAGGGGAGCCCAACCCAACTAATGAAAGGGACTGAGCTACCGCTGGGCCTGTGAAGGGCTGCTAGGAGGCAGCTGAGGAGGAAGGGCTGGAACAGGCTGAGCCCTGGGGTGGAGATGCCACACTGGAGTGGAGTCCCTGGAGCAAGGGGGGTCAGGGGCTCAGGGAAGCAGCCCGGGGCTGTTGCTCCACGGGGGGAACAGAGCTGTCTGAGGCTAGGAAGCAGCCAGGAGCTGGAGAGCCAGAGACCCCTAGAAGGGGTCCCTGAAGTCTGGGGCCAGGTGTTGACTGAAGACAGGTCTTTGTGTTAATCTTTGTTATACAAGAATAACCCTCCCTGGGTTGGACTGGCATGGCAGCGTGTTCTCGGAGGCGGGGTGCAGCGGCATCCCCCACCCCCCAGTGACAGGGAGGCTGCAGGCCCTCAAGCGACAGGATCCAACCGCACGGTGGGGTGGGAGGCAGGTGAAGGGGGTGGGGCTGTGACCAGCCCTCCAGGTTCCACACTCTCACCGCCTGGCTGTCTGGGCACCCCACCCCCAAATCTCATGCCATTCGCCCTCCTTGTTCTGCTCCGCCTCTCACTGCCCAGGAGACCTGGTCCCCCACAAGGCAGAGAGCGAACCCACAGGCCCCTGTGTGGGAACCCTTGAGCTAGGGCCTAGCAGGAGCGCTAGGGGAAGCTGCCAGAGTCCCTGGGGCAAGGAGGCGGTGGAGGAAGCCTGCTAAGACAGGCAGTAAGAGAGGGGGAACTTTACATCAGCAGGTTAGGCCCCTGTGGGGGACGCCCTGAAGTAGGGCCAATTAAGAGCACTTCCGCAGAGCCCGAGAGGGGCAGAAGAATTCTTCTGTGGCTGTTTAGTTCGGATTCATAGTTGTACCTTTTTGTTACCCCAGGAGGGGGAGGGATTATACGTGACTTGGCTGGAGGTGAGCCACAGAAGACCCGGTGAGAGGCAGGTGGCCAGCAGGAGGTGCCGGGGACGAGGACCCCTTGCAGCATCACACCCTGACCCCAGGGGGTGCCATGGTTGGTGAGTACACTACAGTACGGTAGCTTCACATCACCTTCGCACCTCCAGGAATCTGAGCTGAACCCGATGTCAAGCGTGGCCCTTTGTGTAAAACAGATCCGCTCCAGGGCTGCTCCCACAGGGCTCACAGACCGTCTGTTCTGTTTGTACAGTGACAATGGGGCCCTACCCCATGACTGGGGCTCTCGGCACTAGGGAAATATAAGGCGTAAATAATAGTAGCCAGACTGCAAAGCCATCCAGCCACTCGCCCTCCCTTAGAAATGTCCCCATTTCCCCCCATCACAACCCCTCCCAGGTATGCTCGCGGGGTGGGGCAGTGGGGTGCTGCCTATCACCCCTGTACTGGGGACATTCCCCGGCAGGGGAGCATTTCACCCCTAGTAGTGAAAAGAGGCCAGAGCCGGGACCTCACCCAGCCTTCTCTCATTGGTGTCCCCATCGCTGCGGTGTGTGAGTCTGGCACGTATCAAAGGGGTCATTTAATTCCCACAGTGAGCCCTCCCCTGGTAGCGATAAAGAACCTAGCTCTTGTCTCCAGGATTTCTCCCCACCCCCATTTCTGAAAACAAACTCGAGTGGGGTTCTGGGAAGGCACGTCCCACGCCGCCTTTCTGCTCGGCATTGGACTTAGACAAATGGATGGCCGTGCGCCAGGCTGTCGCAGTGCTTCATCACCATTATTTCAGCACTGTTTCGGATTCCGGCACCCCAGGCTTTAAATTAAACGTCAAATGCAATTTATCAGGAATCGAGCGTGTGGAGTTGGGCTGGGCAGGGAGGGAAGAAACACAACAACCGCCCCCCTCCCCCCCAGCTCAGCTACCACAGAAGGAAGCAGCAATCAGGACTTGGGGGAGATTAATCAATCCGCTCTCTAAGACGTGCAGCATTAAGAACTCCGCTGCTGTGGCAAGTCAGGCTGTGGATTTCACCGCGCGCCCTGCCTGAGTGGTTCAGAAGAGAACAAATTAACAGGTGGCTGACCATCCCACCCCATGTGAATCTCCCAGCCTGCCTCTTTATTCAGCCCATCATGCTTTGGGCCTGATTTTCTGCTTCCCTGCACCTGGCGCTGTCATTTCCACAATCAGATCGGTTGTGGTTTGCACACCCACCTTGCACTGGGGTAAATGGCAACACACTGTGCAGGGCAGCAGCCTCTTGTGTATCACCAGCACTCTCCATCCAAGGATCTTAAAGCAAGAAAGCCTCCCGACAGCCTGTCCGGGCAGATATAGTGTGATCCTCCCTTTGTCATTTGAGCCCTTCATGGTGTGTAGTATGGTAACGTGGGAATTATCATTCAGGAAACTGAGGCACAGAGTGGGGAAGGTCACAGTCACACAGGGCCTGTAGCAGAGCTGGAAACAGTCCCCATATCTCTTGGCACCCAGTCTCTACCTCAACCACTGGGCCTTCCAGGGCTGTCAGGCTCCCCGGCACAGACTGGGGAGAAGCCCTGAGAGTCCTGGCTCAAGCCAGGGTCTCAGCGCTTCCAGGCTCCACCCTTCAGAGCCAGGAGCCAAGCCCTGGCTAAAAAGGGGGTGCCTAGAGCTTCCCAGCTCCCTGCTCTGCAGCAGGAAGCCTGGAAGCCATGAATGCCCTGGCCCTAGCTACATTATATCCTTCTCTCCCCAAGGGGCCACTAAGTTCGAATGAATAGTCTGGTGGCTCCGAGAATGACACACTCTCTTCCCTTCTAGACTGCCAGGGTTCTGCTGTGAAATATGCATCTTCCCCAGCGTTCGGGTGTGCTGAGACAGGTGCCTCTCTGCTGTAGCTAACCATGGGCCAGATCCCACGTGGGGTGTGAGGAAGGGAAAGCAGGAGAATCTCTGTGGGGAAGGGCTGGGGATGCGGAGAGCCCCGGGAAAGGAGCTAGCTCTGCTTGGGAGCCCCAGCAACACAAGGAATGCAAGGCTGGGGAAGCAGCAGGGAAAAGCCGGAAGGGACCAAATAGCAAAGCAGGTGATGGACTAGCGGGAATCTCTTGTGGAAAGGCACCGGCATGTGCCGAGTCTGACTTGCTGCAATTGCAGAGAACAACCAGCCTAGAGCTAAGTGATAATTCCAACGAAGCTTCTGCTTCAGGGCCCCTCTTTGGAGCACCCCCTCACTCAGTCTCCCCCCCCCCACCCCGGCCTGCCCCAATGCACCCCTCTCCACACAGCACATCTGATCATCCCTGGCTCCAAATCCTACAGCTGCCCTCACAGCTCACTGGCTCCAGCCACTCCCCCAAGAGCCGCTCCACATTCTTTGCCCAAAGAGATTTTTAAGAAACAAACATCACTTGTCACCATGGTCGTTGCCTTGTTGACATTTCCCTCCACCCGCCCCTGACATTTCTGATTTACTAAAAACCACATTTTCTCACCAAACCCCAGGCTTTCAATGAATGAAAAACATATAAAAAATCATTTTGATCAAAATGCCAGTGAAGAAATATCATGGACAATTTTGCAAACTACGGAATATTTCAAAGCCTGCAAAATGGAAAGAACTTTGAAATGCTGCTAGTTTTTGTGACTGTTTCTGCTCCTGGCTCTGGGGCTGGCTCTGGTCCTTTCCCTGGGCCTGCTGGGCTACTGGTAGATACAGCTGGTGAGGAAATGGGAGGCGGGGGGGTTTCTCCATGGAAAATACTGCATCTTCATTGAAAAACTTAAACCCCCAAATGCTTCGGTTTTCAGCAACCAAAAACAAAGGATTTGATTTTTTGCTTTTTTTTCCCCCATTTTTCTGACAAAAGAACAGACTTTTTCAAGGAAAACGCACACATTCTGTGAACATTTCCATTTAGCTGAAAACCCGATTTTCCCATCAAAAAATGGTTTATGCAAATTCCCCCACCCCCCTGCGCTCGTAAGGCGTGTTCCCCCGCCCGCCTGGTTCCCCTCCTGGCTCCTCAGCCGAGAGTTGGATCGTGTGTGGGAACCTCTGGGCAGGGCTTAGAGAGATTCCTCACAAAGAAGAAGTTGTGTTGGAATTGCTCCCCACCATCCCACTGCTGGGACGTGACCCTTCCCCCACCCCTATGGGCCAAGTGTGAATGAGCCTAAGGGAAAGGCCCCGAGATCCTGGGGCATGGCACACGTTCCTGGCCCCGGAAGGGAAATCAGTTGAACTTTATTTTCAAAAATCCTGTCAGTGCACCCCCACATCATGGGGGAGCTTGGGTTCATATAATTAACTCTGATTTTAACCCCTTCCTCGTCCCACTGGGCACAGGGTAGGTGCGTCCCTCGCGTCGTGCAGGCAGGCCAGGGAGGCTAACTGCGGGCACGATTCCAGCAGCTGCCATGCGCAAAGGGGTCACGTCCTCCCACAGTATGCCCCATGGCAGAGCCACTCACCCGCTTTCCGTGAACGAGGTGGGGTTGCAAAGCAACCAGGAAGTTGATTTCAGAGCCATGTCACCACCCCTTTGTGAGCCGAGAGGCTTTGGGGGTGTTCCAGCTGTGGGCAGAAATTGGGGCTGGATCTGGGGTTTTCTTTGGTGCTATTGGGTCTATTTACAAGGGATGCACAGAGTCCCTGCTCCTGCAGGAGGAACAAAACCCAAAAGGAGCAGTTTCTTGCTCCAAACCCCTTTAGCCGACACCCCCGACATAACTGTCTCTTGCTGCTAGGCTCTCTGTCTCTCTCCCAGTCTCTTATCTGCCCCCTCAACAGACCTTTCCCCACACACAGAGACCCCCACCCCCCCAGTCAGAACAATACCCAGTTAAACCTCCACCCACAGGGTGCTAGTTTCTGGACAGACTCTAGTACCAAGTCTGTGCTGCAGGATGAAATAATAATACCCAGCTCTGGGCCTTGTTTTAGGGGTGGCTGTTTAAAACAGGGGTAAGAGACAGTTAAGTGAAGGGAGTGTTCACACATCAGTTTCAACCAGGTTTCATCTCAATCCACAACAAGGTTTAATCCAGCTCATAACAAGATTTATTGTTCACGATGGGCCCCATCAGCCACAAATTTTGACCTAAAAGGCCCAAATTTCCCCATAGCAAAGGGGTCTTCAGGGCCATGATTTTGATTCATCTCCATCTCTGTTTATTTTTTTTTAACCCTCTTTTGTTCAACTTGATGTGGACAAGCCCGCAGTTCTGCTGTGGCGATATAAAGGCCAAGACGCCCCTCCAGAGCTGGCACGGGCCGGGCATTTCGTGAACTGCACCGTTCGGCCCGGGGCTTTTGGACTGAGACAAGGTGCAAGGCGTGACAGCCAGGGAAGCCACTCTCTGCGAGTCTGTTCACATGCAGCCCTGTGTTCCTCCCAGGAATCTGCTGCTGCGTCTGGGCCTGTGCAATTAAGAACATCAAGGGGCAAGTCATGGTGTGCCACTGTCAAGTGATGCCAGATTGTGAGTGAAACAGGCTCTTGTTAGGTATTTGGACTTAGGTATCAGCAGTCCAGGGGGAACTGGGCTCTAAGTGATTCCCTGCAATTGTCTGCTCTTGAAGTGCGTGCTGCAGGATGAAATAATAACACTCAGCTCTCACACAGGGCTTTACACCAGGAAATCTCAGCGTGCTGCACAAAGGAGGTGAATAGCAATATCCATATTTTACAGATGGGGGAAACCAAGGCACAGAGCAGTGACTTGCCTGAGGTCATCCAGTGGGCCAGTGGCAGAGATCTCAGGTCTCCTGAGTCCCAGTTCAGTGCTCTGTCCATTAGGCAGCACTAGTCTGCGAGCGAGGATGCAGGAGCAGCTTTGAAGCGTGTGCCCAGCCCTTCTCATTTTTTTAGAATCCTAGAATCTCAGGGTTTGAAGGGACCTCAGGAGGTCATCTAGTCCAACCCCCTGCTCAAAGCAGGACCGATCCCCAACTACATCATCCCAGCCAGGGCTTTGTCAAGCCTGACCTTAAAAACTTCTAAGGAAGGAGATTCCACCACCTCCCTAGGTAACGCATTCCAGTGTTTCACCACCCTCCCAGGGGAAAAAGTTTTTCCTAATATCCAACCTAGACCTCCCCCACTGCAACTTGAGACCATTACTCCTTGTTCTGTCACCTGCTACCACTGAGAACAGTCTAGATCCATCCTCTTTGGAACCACCTCTCAGGTAGTTGAAAGCAGCTATCAAATCCCCCCTCATTCTTCTCTTCCACAGACTAAACAATCCCAGTTCCCTCAGCCTCTCCTCATAAGTCATGTGTTCCAGTCCCCGAATCATTTTTGTTGCCCTCCGCTGGACTCTTTCCAATTTTTCCACATCTTTCTTGTAGTGTGGGGCCCAAAACGGGACACAGTACTCCAGATGAGGCCTCACCAATGTCGAATAGAGGGGAACGATCATGTCCCTCGATCTGCTGGCAATGCCCCTACATATACATCCCAAAATGCCATTGGCCTTCTTGGCAACAAGGGCACACTGTTGACTCATATCCAGCTTCTCGTCCACTGTAACCCCTAGGTCCTTTTCTGCAGAACTGCTGCCTAGCCATTCGGTCCCTAGTCTGTAGCGGTGCATGGGATTCTTCAGTCCTAAGTGCAGGACTCTGCACTTGTCCTTGTTGAACCTCATCAGATTTCTTTTGGCCCAGTCCTCTAATTTGTCAAGGTCCCTCTCTATCCTCTCCCTACCCTCCAGCGTATCTACCTCTCCTCCCAGTTTAGTGTCGTCTGCAAACTTGCTGAGGGTGCAATCCACACCATCCTCCAGAATGTCTTTATAAAGATATTGAACAAAACCAGCCAGAGGACCAACCCTTGGGGCACTCCATTTGATACCGGCTGCCAGCTAGACATGGAGCCATTGATCACTATCCGTTGAGCCTGACAATCTAGCCAACTTTTTATCCACCTTATAGTCCGTTCATCCAGCCCATACTTCTTTAACTTGCTGGCAAGAATACTGTGGGAGATGGTGTCAAAAGCTTTGCTAAAGTCAAGGAACAACATGTCCACCGCTTTCCCCTCATCCACAGAGCCAGTTATCTCGTCATAGAAGGCAATTAGATTAGTCAGGCATGACTTGCCCTTGGTGAATCCATGCTGACTGTTCCTGATCACTTTCCTCTCCTCTAAGTGCTTCAGAATTGATTCCTTGAGGACCTGCTCCATGATTTTTCCGGGGACTGAGGTGAGGCTGACTGGCCTGTAGTTCCCACGATCCTCCTTCTTCCCTTTTTTAAAGATGGGCACTACATTAGCCCTTTTCCAGTCGTCCGGGACTTCCCCGATCGCCATGAGTTTTCAAAGATAATGGCCAATGGCTCTGCAATCACATCCGCCAACTCCTTTAGCACTCTCGGATGCAGCGCATCCAGCCCCATGGACTTGTGCTCGTCCAGCTTTTCTAAATAGTCCCGAACCACTTCTTTCTCCACAGAGGGCTGGTCACCTCCTCCCCATGCTGTGCTGCCCAGTGCAGCAGTCTGGGAGCTGACCTTCTTCGTGAAGACAGAGGCAAAAAAAGCATTGACTACATTAGCTTTTTCCACATCCTCTGTCACTAGGTTGCCTCCCTCATTCAGTAAGGGGCCCACACTTCCCTTGACTTTCTTCTTGTTGCTAACATACCTGAAGAAACCCTTCTTGTTACACTTAACATCTCTTGCTAGCTGCAACTCCAGGTGTGATTTGGCCTTCCTGATGTCATTCCTGCATGCCCGAGCAATATTTTTATACTCTTCCCTTGTCACTTGTCCAATCTTCCACTTCTTGTAAGCTTCTTTTTTGTGTTTAAGATCCACTAGGATTTCACTGTGAAGCCCAGCTGCTCGCCTGCCATATTTACTATTCTTTCTACACATTGGGATGGTTTGTCCCTGTAACCTCAATAAGGATTCTTTACAATACAGCCAGTTCTCCTGGACTCCTTTCCCCGTCATGTTATTCTCCCAGGGGATCCTGCCCATCAGTTCCCTGAGGGAGTCAAAGTCTGCTTTTCTGAAGTCCAGGGTCCGTATTCTGCTGCTCTCCTTTCTTCCCTGTGTCAGGATCCTGACCTCGACCATCTCATGGTCACTGCCTCCCAGGTTCCCATCCACTTTTGCTTCCCCTACTAATTCTTCCCGCTTAGTGAGCAGCAGGTCAAGAAGAGCTCTGCCCCTAGTTGGTTCCTCCAGCACTTGCACCAGGAAATTGTCCCCTACACTTTCCAAAAACTTCCTGGATTGTCTGTGCACCGCTGTATTGCTCTCCCAGCAGATATCCGGGTGATTGAAGTCTCCCATAAGAACCAGGGCCTGCGATCTAGTAATTTCCGTTAGTTGCTGGAAGAAAGCCTCGTCCACCTCATTCCCCTGGTCCAGTGGTCTATAGCAGACTCCCACCATGACATCACCCTTGTTGCTCACACTTCTAAACTTAATTCAGAGACTCTCAGGTTTTTCTGCAGTTTCATACTGGAGCTCTGAGCAGTCATACTGCTCCCTTACATACAATGCAACTCCCACACCTTTTCTGCCCCGCCTGTCCTTCCTGAACAGTTTATATCCATCCATGACAGTATTCCAGTCATGTGAGTTATCCCACCAAGTCACTGTTATTCCAGTCACATCATAATTCCTTGACTGTGCCAGGACTTCCAGTTCTCCCTGCTTGTTTCCCAGGCTTCGTGCATTTGTGTATAGGCACTTGAGATAACTCGCTGATAGTCCCTCTTTCTCAGTATGAGGCAGGAGCCCTCCCCTCTTGCGCTCTCCTGCTCATGCTTCCTCCCGGTATCCCACTTCCCCACTTACCTCAGGGCTTTGGTCTCCTTCCCCCGGTGAACTTAATTTAAAGCCCTCCTCACTAGGTTAGCCAGCCTGCTTTCGAAGATGCTCTTCCCTTTCTTCATTAGGTGGAGCCCGTCTCTGCCTAGCACTCCTCCTTCTTGGAACACCATCCCATGGTCAAAGAATCCAAAGCCTTCTCTCCGACACCACCTGCGTAGCCATTCGTTGACTTCCACGATTCGACGGTCTCTACCCAGGCCTTTTCCTTCCACGGGGAGGATGGATGAGAACACCACTTGCGCCTCAAACTCCTTTATCCTCCTTCCCAGAGCCACGTACTCTGCAGTGATCCGCTCAAGGTCATTCTTGGCAGTATCGTTGGTGCCCACGTCGAGAAGCAAAAAGGGGTAGTGATCCGAGGGTTTGATGAGTCTCGGCAGTCTCTCCGTCACATCGTGAATCCTAACTCCTGGCAAGCAGCAGATTTCTCAGTTTTCCTGGTCGGGGTGGCAGATAGATGACTCCCTAAATGGCCCCCTTAAAGATTGAACTCATAACCCTGGGTTTAGCAGGCCAATGCTCAAACCACTGAGCTATCCCTTGCCTGGGTTTGGAGGATGGAGGGGGCAGTATGGTGCCGCCCGTGAATCCCACTGGCTGGGATCACACAGGAAATAGGCTTGAGAGAGACATAGAGCCAGGCAGAGCTTAGGGTCTTCTCTGAGCCAGATATTGAAACCAGTTTCATCTCCCTTCTTCCACGGCAACACACTAGGGGGTGTGTGAAGAATTCCTCCGTGGAGCAGGAACTGTCTGGAAGTGTTCAGAGAGCACCCTGCATACCAAGGGTAACACTGCCAATGAACAGTCACTGCCCAGCAGAGGTGCTGGCTGACAAGGAGATGACCCTGACACCTGCGAAGATAAAGGAAGCATGACGCCATGTTTAAAGAAAGGAAACGCATTCCTGGCATACACGTGTGAGCACAGCGTAGAGCCTGTAATGCAGGATACAATGGAGACTGTTTAGAAAAGGAGCTTTGCTGTGATATCTGCAGCAAAGGGGCTGAATTCTCAGTTGAAACGCATTAGCTTTGCTGCAGATACAACCCTAGTAGTGTGTGTGCGTCTGCCGCACTCACCCCAGTGCACATGCGGGTCCTGCCTCCTCCCACCACATCTGTTTGGGTTGGGGTTGGGGGAGGGTTTCCGGTGGTCGGGGGCCCCCATCTCCTCCACACAGGTTAAGCTGGGCCTGGGGTCTCTCCCATCCCAGGTGAGTGCCCCAGTCACTGGGCTAACAGTTAGGAGGTACCACCTTCTCTTCCTGGCTGTTTCGTGTGAACTTGCCTGAGGGGCCTGATCTGGTAGATGGCCTCTGAGCTAGGGTTGCCAACTCTCCGAATGCAGAAAACCGAACACCTGCCCCTGCCCTGCCCCTTCTCCGAGGCCCCGTCCCCCGCTCACTCCATCCCCCCTCCTTCCATTGCTCACTCTCCCCCACCCTCACTCACTCGCTCATTTTCACCGGGCTGGGCAGGGGGTTGGGGTGCGGGAGGGGGTGAGGGCTCCGGTTGGGGGTGTGGGCTCTGTGGTGGGGCTGGTGATGAAGGGTGCGGGGTGTGGGCTCAGGGCTGGGGAAGAGGGTTGGGGTGTGGGCTACAGGTGGGAGTTTGGGTGTGGGAGAGGGCTCAGGGCTGGAGCAGGGGGTTGGGATGGGGGTTCAGGGTGCGGGCTCTAGGAGGCACTTACCTCAGGCAGCTCCCAGAAGCAGCCGGCATTTCCCTCAGCTCCTAGGCTCGGCGCACTGCCCTCATCCGCAGGTGCCACTGTTAGGGTATAGATATTCAGCCTGTCTGTAAAGGCCTGTACTTTAAGAATTTAGGTGTATTCTTATCACTTGGCTAGTTATAGAGGTATAAAAGAAAGAATCAAAATCACTGTCGGCCAGTGTAAGGGCCTTCTCTTACTGTGACAGTCTGAGGCCCTGTTCTTAGGCTAAGGCCTTTGGCTAAGCAGCAGAGGCAGCCATAAGCTGGGAAGCGAACGGTCACATCCTCGCATTCCAACCTAGTCACATTGAAATAAGGTGCTATTGGGCTGTTAGGAATACAATCCTCTCCTGATAGTGCCTATCACCTCCAGAGAAAGGGAAGTGCCTAGAAAATGTAAAAGGAAACTTAGTTTGATAGCATCCTGTCTGGCAAGAACTCACTTATCAATAGCTGGGATGTGAAATCCTCACTTCTGTATTGTTTTGTCATTGTAGTTCCCACTTTGCTATTGTTTGTCTGTATAATCTCTGTCTGGTTCTGTGATTGTTCCTGTCTGCTGTATAATTAATTTTGCTGGGTGTAAACTAATTAAGGTGGTGGGATATAGTTGGTTACATAATCATGTTAGGATTGGTTAGTTAAATTTCAGGAAAATGATTGGTTAAGGTATAGCCAAGCAGAACTCAAGTTTTACTATATAGTCTGCAGTCAATCAGGAAGTGAGTGGGTAGGTGTGTGGGTGTGTGTGTGTGTGTGGGGAAAAGTGTGGGGAAGATGGGAACAGGGAATGTGGGTAAGGAAATTGGAATCATGTTTTGCTAAAGGGGGAGATGGGAACAGGGAATGGGGGTAAGGAAATTGGAATCATGTTTGGCTAAAGAGGGAAATGGGAACAGGGAATGGGGGTAAGGAAATTGGAATCATGTTTGGCTAAGGGCAGGAATGTGAACAAGGACACAGGTGTAAGGCTCTGTGGTGTCAGAGCTGGGAAGGAGGACACTAAGGAAGGAAACATGCTTGCTGGAAGTTCACCCCAATAAACATCGAATTGTTTGCACCTTTGGACTTCGGGTATTGTTGCTCTCTGTTCATGCGAGAAGGACCAGGGAAGGAAGCGGGTGAAGGAATAAGCCCCCCTAACAGCCACCCTCGTCTGCAGGTGCCACCCTCATCCACAGGTGCCGCCCCTGCAGCTGCCATTGGCTGAGAGCTGCAGAGCTGGTGCTCATGGTGGAGGCAGTGCGCGGAGCCCCTGTGGCTGTCCCTCCGCCTAGGAGTCGGTGGGATGTGCTGATCGCTTCCAGGAGCCAAGTGGAGCCAGGGCAGGCAGGAAGCCTGCCTTACTCCTGCTGTACCACTGACCAGACTTTTAATGGCCCCGTCAGCGGCACTGCCCAGGCGTTCCTGTCGAAAACCAGATGCATGGCAACCCAACTATGAGCTCTTTCCTGGATCAGCCCCACCCGGATCAGCTCCCATATGTGACTTCGATGGCCAAATTCCATCTGCCCCTGGTTCATTAGTCACTAGAAGAGCGAGGCACCTCCCTGGAGCCTGGACTTAGGCACCCAATGCGGGGTTTAGCACGCCCCCCTGTCATCAGCATCCCCCATTGGCTAGCTCAGGCGGCTCCCCAGCTAATGTGCTGGCTTTTGTAGATCGCAGTGTAGGCTCCTGTCTCTCCTCATTCACTGTACAGGAGCCTGGGCGCCTAACTTGGGGTTGGGGATCACAGTGATGTTCCTGTGATTTATTGGGCTGACACTTACACCTTGTGCATGGAAGGTTGTAGGGCTGCTACTGTCAGGTCAGCACAGGTGAAAGTAACTTAAAGGACATACCAGTACGCCGGAGTGCTGAGCAGGGGGGCGGGGCCTCAACTGGAAGGGGCGTGGCCTCAACCAGAAGAGGCGGGCCTTTAAATCTCCAGGCCCTTTAAATCATTGATGGAGCCCCAGGGGCTCCCAGCTGCCGCCGCTACCCTGGGGCTCAGGGCTCTGCGGTAGCGGTGCCTGGAGCCCCTGGCCCTTTAAATCACCACCGGAGCCCCACTGTTGCTACCCCAGGGCTCCAGCCGCCGCTACCGCCTCAGGCCCTTTAAATTGCCTGGAGCCCCCGGCTGCCACAGCTACCCTGGGGCTCCGGCCGTGGGGCTCCAGGAGCAATTTAAAAGGCCTGGGACTCCCCACAGCAGCCGGAGCCCCGGGCCCTTTAAATCGCCACCCAAGCCCTGCTGCTGGAGCCCCCAGGGTTGCAGCTGCAGCCTGGGTTCTGGTGGTGATTTAAAGGGCCCGGGGCTCCCGGCCAGCTCCGCTACACGGGGGCTCCGGCAGAGGGGGTCTGGCAGCAATTTAAAGAGCCTGGGGCGCTGGCCGTTGCCGGGAGCCCCAGGCCCTTTAAATCGCCAGCCTGGGGAAGCTGGTCCGGTACCGGACTGTACTGGCTTACTTTCACCTCTGCAGGTCAGGGTTCTGTATCAGATGTGGACTGACCACAAAGCATCCTCTGAGAGAGAGCGAGAGTTGTGTCCACTGTGAGATTCTTTAATGGTGTGCCCAGTAGAGCTCAGCTTAGCTTAAATAAGGTACAGTAGAAACACAGGTTACGAACACCGGAGTTATGAACTGACCAGTCACCACACACCTCATTTGGAACCAGAAGTGCACAATCAGGCAGCAGCAGAGATAAAAGAAAAAGCAAATACAGTACAGTGCTGCGTTAAACGTAAACTACTAAAAAATAAAGGAAAAGTCTTTAAAAAAAGATTTGACAAGGGAAGGAAACTGTTTCTGTGCTTGTTTCATTTAAATTAAGATGGTTAAAAGCAGCATGTTTCTTCTGCCCAGTAAAGTTTCAAAGCCGTATTTATTCAAAGCCATTCCGGAGGTGTTCGGAGGTGTTCATAACTCTGAAGTTCTACTATATGGGACACACAGCACCACCTAGTGACTGAACAGTGTAAGACAGGCTTCGCAGTAGTAGCTGTGTGTAGTCTGTATCAGCAAAAGCAACGAGGAGTCCTTGTGGCACCTTAGAGACTTGTGCCCAAATAAATCTGTTCGCCTCTAAGGTGCCACAAGGACGCCTCGTTGCTGTTTTTCCGTACAAGACAGTTTAGCATTCCATTCCATGGGCACCTAAAAGTTAGGCGCTGTGAGACTCAGTGTTGCAATGCCTGTGTCCCATTGTGGATCTGGACCTTAGGCCCTCTGGGCCTCAGTTCCCTGGTCTGTACCTGGGGGATAATAGCTCTGCCCTGCCCCCTAGGGGAGAGGAGAACTACATTGAAAAGTGTGAGATGCTCCGGTGATGGAGCTAGATAAGCACCAGAGATAGCCATTTAATAAAGGGAAATGTCTGTGGGGAAATGTCTGATCACGACAAAAGGTCTGGGGAGGTTCAACTGAATTTTTTTTTTTTTTTTTTTGCCTTTTCAGTAGCAGAAAATTGAAAAATTTCACCCCCACAGCAAAAGCTCTTCACCTGTATAAGGCTGACACCTTGCCAGCTCTTCGCAGAAATATAAACAACTTCTAGCGGTGGCTAGTTTGGGTCAGCTGTGAAGGAGGAACGATGGAGATCCCATGCCTCTGGCCAACCCCTCTGCACCTCCTTGCTCTTCTGTATGTACACTTCAACCTGTCACATTTTTGTGACCTATGCCCTTTGCCTATAGCTTCAGAGCACAGTGTATTCTCTCTCTCACACACACACTCTCTTTAATGAAAGACTAAAGTCTCATCATGGGTTCCAGGAGCTCAATCTGCTTAACCAAGAGAAGGTGAAGTGGTGACTTGTTCACCATCTGTAAGTACCTACATGGGGGGCAAAACTTGGCTAACAGGCTCTTCAATTGAGCAAACAAAGATCCAGCCAGGGCCAATGGCTGGAAGTTGAAGACTAGACTCAGATACAGACTAAACTGGAAATAAGGTGTAAATATTTAACAGTGAGGATAATTAACCATTGGAACCACTTACCAAAGGTCACTGTAGATTCTCCATCACTTGCCTTTTAAAAGCAAGATTGGTTGTTTTTCTAACAGATCATCTCTAGTTCAAACAAGAATGAATTCAGGGAAGTCCTATGGCCTGTGTTATTCAGGGGTCAGACCAAATGATCACAATGGACCCTTCTGGAATGATAATCTATGAATCAACTTAATCGGAAAGGGGTTCTTGCAACAACCCTCCCTCTAGGCCATAGCTGTTACTGGCCTTAATGGAACTGTTTGTAGCTTTTATTCCAATGAGGCTGTTCAAGCTAAAGAACATCTCAAAGCCTAAACATGCACATTTTGAAAGGCCTTTCCCAGCAGGAAGATTAAGTGTGCGTTTTGCTGTGGCGTATTAGCTCCAGTAAACAGCTGTGTGTTTCCCAATGTGTTGTGTGCATTTAAGTTACTGAGTGTGTTTATACAGACTTTTGGGAGAAATGATTCATATAAGGGCTGGGTTCTGGCTGTTGGTTCTGCAACACAGAAAAGCAGTAAGGCAAGGAATGGAGAAGAGAGCGCTACTCTGTGGATAGTAACCATTCTCCATGTGCTTGCAGGGCTTGGGGAACCAAGCTGCCACACTACTGAGCAAGGGAGAAAGACACAGACAGATCTTTGACTGCTTTGCTGCAAGGTTTTCCCACCAGTGGCAGAATAACTGTAATGAATTAACTGTATTTTTGTCCTCTCATTTGCCATAGGCTTTTTCCACAGACTCTGTGGTTTTAACCAAGTCCAACTAGCTGGCTGTTTAATGTGGTTCTGTTTGAGAAGTGCACTGAACTGGGAGTCAGGAGACCTATGTTCTAGCCCTGTCTCCACGGCTGCTCTGCTGGGTGAACCTTGGGCAAGTCACTTCCCCTCTGTTTTTCCTCCCACCCTTTGTCTGTCTTGTCTATTGAGATTGGAAGCTCTTTGAGGCAGGGACTATCTCTCGCTGTGTGTCCATGCAGCATCTAGCACAACGAGGTCCCCATCCTGTTTGGGCTTCTAAGGGGCTCTGCGATATAAGTGATGACATTGGGTGACAGTCCTGCAGGGTGAGGTGAAGGTGGGAACACAGAAATGGTTTGCAAAGAGGTACCATCCAGCAGCCCTCAATTTCACCCTTGTCTTCAAAGGAGGGGCTGTTTTTTCCAGAAACTTGATGATATTCAATTGCATTCAGCCTGCATGCAGGCAGGACCCCCCAGCAGACAGATGGGATTGTATTATTGCGGAGAGCAAGCTGTGGGTTATTTAGAAATGGGTCAGAGCCACTCCTCAGGATCTGAATACCTCAGCACTCTGGGCAGCTTCCAATCTAAATGTCACCAATGACCTTTATCTCGCTTGTGCATCAAAATCCACATCCCCAAATGCATGCACGTTCCAAAGCTAAGCCAGCCCTTTCTGCCTATTCTGGGTCAAATCCCATAAACCCAGATCCAGCCTTTTGGGAAGGGTGGCTGTGGCTCTTGATCTCAACTCGGCAGCCTGGGCCCATCTCTAAGCGCCACACACAGAGACACACAAATTCACATGCTTCTTGTTTTCAGGAGTTGACAGAAACAGCTGCGAAACAAGGGCAAAGCGAAGCAAAGGTAATGAATGAATAATCAAGCTTATATTCCATTACCTACAGCAGCAGCACATGATGCTGGCAGGCACCGTCCACAAGCAGCTGGAGCAGAAGCATGTTGTTGTTGTCATAGAAAGAAGAGAACAGTTTTCCCTTTAATTCCTCTTTCTCACTAGGGCAGGAGAAACAAACTTGGCTTGGTAACTTCAGCTGGAATTTTCAGAAGTACTCCCACGTAAGCACCAAAAAAGGCCAAGGTTTTCCAAAACAATGGATGATTTTGAGTTGCCCAACTTGAGACCTCTTAAATTGTTGGTCAGAAATTGAAGAGCATTTGCCCTCTGACAATCAAGTGCCTTTAGGGGCTCTCGCCCGAGATCACTAGTTACTTATGAAAATCTTGGCCAAATTTTTCAGAGAACTCAGCATAACAGGCGCATGCCTGGCACTGAGCTTCTGCACATCTGCCCCTGAGCTCCTTTGAAAACCCAGTTCTCAAAACCTACTCCTGCCCCACTGGAATGGGACTCTTGATCTCCATTGGAGCAGGAGCAGACCCTTAGTAAATCCTTTGGCTGCCCTCTGAGATCTTGGTGCACTTACCACACCACTTCTGTCATGTATTTTCAAATATTATAAATAAATCTCCTCTGCCCTCTCCTTCCCCAGAAAACAGAGCTTGGAAAATCCAAGCCCAACCTCAGACAAAGGGCACTAATCAAACAGGACACTGTCACTGACCTGAAAAGGCCACCCTGTTCTCTGGGGCCAGCGTAGGGGGATGTTTGACAAGCTCCTGGCATGGAGGAATTCAGACATTGAGCTGAGAGCCATGGGTAATACCACCAGCTTCGGGGAACCCGAAACATCTTCATTTCATTTCATTTCATTTGCAGTCTGCCATTCTGCTGAATCAGCCCCTCCGCAAGGACTGCCTGGGGGCGAAGGGAAGTTTACACCACCTGGAGTCACTGACATAGGTGTCTGTGCATCCATGGGTGGGTGAGCCTCTCCGGGACCCCACCGAAGAGCTAGATTTTTGCACACAATCAAACATTGCAGCCCCTGGATTCCTGTGCTTTCCATACTCCCGCTTGGAGAAAAATAATAATGAAGTGACTTTCTTTTCCCACGTTCACCAAATAATGACAGAAATCTTGGACCACGTAAATTATAAATGTTTCCTTTTGTTGTATTCGAGCCAGTGGTGATTGCACCTAATGACAGAATTTTCCTTGGAAGCGTGGGTCAGTCCTTTCTCAGGAAAGAACACAGAGGAGGAGCTGCCCCGCCCAGTAGCTAACTCACTTAGCCAGCATGCGGGAAACCTAGGTTCAAATCCCCACTTCACCCAAGAGGAGCAGGGAGTTAAACCAGGTCTCTGATTGGTGCCCTAACCACAGCTGTATTTTGGGGTGGAGGATGCGCTCAAGCCAGGAGCTGCAGACGCACCCAGAAGCACAGGTGCCCAAACTGTGGCTATGCCACTCCCCTGGGGCCCCACCACCACACAGCCCCTTCTCTACGACCCCCGCTCTCGCTAGGGTTGCCAGGCGAGCGGTTTTTTGATTGGAACGCTTGGTTGAAAAGGGACCCTGGCAGCTCCGGTCAGCACTGCTAACCGGGCCATTAAAAGTCCAGACTGCAGCGCAGTGGGGCTAAGACAGGCTCCCTGCCTGCCCTGGCTCTGCATGGCTCCCAGAAGTGGCCGGCGTGTCCGACTCTTAGGTACAGGGGCCAGGGAGGCTCTGCGTGCTGCCCCCACCCCGAGCTCCAGCTCGACAGCTCCCATTGGCCGGGAACCGCAGCGCCTGTGTACATGGGCAGTGTGCAGAGCCCCCTGGCCCCTCCGCCTAGGAGCCGGAAATGCTGGTCGCTTCAGGAAGTGGTCTGAAGTAAGCGCTACTCAGCCTAAGCCGCACCCCAAACCCCCTCCCGCACCCCAACCCCTTTCCCCAGCTTGGAACCCTCTCCACCACCCAAACTCTGTCCCAGAGCCCGCACCCCCTCCTAAACCCCAAACCCCTCATCCCCGGCTCCACCCCAGAGCCCACACCCCCAGATGGAGTCCATATCCACTCCTGCACCCCAAGCCCTTGTCCCAGCCCAGTGAAAGTGAGTGAGGGTGGGTAGGAGAGAGCGAGCAATGGGGCGAGGGGGGATAGAGTGAGCTGGGGGTGGGGCCTCAGAAGGAGTGGGCAGGGGCAGGGCCCCAGGGAAGGGGCGGTGTCTCAGGTAACGGATGCGGGAAGGGTGTTCCAGTTTTGTGCAATTAGAAAGTTGGCAACCCTAGCTCTCACACCGCCCATTGTCCCCAAGGCCCCATCCCCCATATGCTTCTCTGCACCTCCTCCCCTCCGGCACTTGCCCCTACAGTCAGTAAAAGTGGCGAGGGGTGGGGCATGGCTCCCTGGTCCCCCCATTCCAGTGCCCCTGGCTCAAATTATCCCACTTTGCACAAAATATACTTAAATATTCGGTGGGCCAGAGGGAGGATGAGACTACCCAGAGCCCGGTGGCGAGAGCACTCCCAGGGGCGAGTCTGGTTCACGTCCCTGCTCCAATGAACGGGACAAAAGGGAGGTGCTGCTACCAACTTGCCTTGTGCGGTAGCTGTACGGCAGCCTGTGACTGGGCGAGGCAGGCAGGGGAACGTCTTGTTCGGGCTCTTGCCAGGCTTCGGGCATGGGCTGGGCGTCAGGATTTAGGCGGCTGTACACGTTCCCACCAGCGAATCTTTAGATGCCGATGGGACTTCACCTGCAGAAACGTAAGTGCCTCGGGAAGTTAGGCACCCCCCGTGTTAGGCAGCAGCTGGGCGGGAGTTTTGAGCAGCTAAATTTTGGACTTAGGCCGAAATTCCTTTGTGGCTGCCCTGGCTTTTGGGCTCGATTCACCTGCACCCCACATGCTGGGCCCTCGTATTCCAGCACAAGGGGAGTGCGTGATGCTGCCTAACAGACTCAATCTCTGCAGGGTAACAGAGGAGCCCAGGAGACCGGTAATGGTGCATCAGGCCCTTGAGGGTTCTCGGCCTGCGTGTGGCTGGCCAAATAAATTTAAAATTATTTAATTTAAAAAATACATAGAGCTGCATTGAGCCTCCCCTCCCCCACTCACCCCTTACTCCTCAGACAGTCCCCTTGAAGGGAGACTAGGAGTGGAGTAGGTGCGACTCAGAGTGAGTAATGGGGATGGGATCTGGCCCACAACGAATAAACTCTAATGACTGAGGGCAGCATTTTCCAAAGGACCTGGATGGCTTTGTGCCTCACTGCCATTTGCAGACATGACTCAGGCACCAGACTCAGTGGCTGGGTGTGACTGCATTTGAGCTGGGGGGGGTGCAATTCTCAGCTCGCGTTGACGTACACGCGCCGGTTCTGCTCGAGCAAACACCTCAGACACGAGCTGGGAATCAGTCACCAGCTCAAATGAATCTCTAGTCAAAGGGCTCGACCACAGACTCCCTGTGTGAGTGCCTCAAACTACATCTGGCTCAGTTTCCCCAGCTATCAAACGGGGATAATGTTCCCTACCCTCACAAGGGTGCCACGAAAATCCATCAATACTCGGGAGGTTCTTCAAGCCCGCAGTGACTGGGGGGACATGGAATGTCCTAGCTAGTCAGGCAGACTTGCCTCAAAGTTTCACAATCACTGTTACTGGGCTGTGGGAAAACTTCATCCATGGGGCCGTTTTTCCAGCAACTCCAAGCCTCTGAAAAATAGGGGGCTTGGGAGGAAATTGCCCTTGGGGGGTCACTGGCTTGAGGCTACGATCAGAACTAACACCCACCCAGTTGCAGCTGGCCCCGCATTCTCGCACTCGCCGCTCAGCCCAGAATATCATTTGCAGCAGCACTGAGACCCATTGTGATTGGAAGCTGGAGGCAGGACTGGCCCCACATCACAGCTCTCAAGGCCATTGGTTTCCTTTCAGGTTAGAAGCCAGGCTCAAGGGGACTTTGCCTGTCCTGCTTACAATGTGTCAGCTCCTGCCTGAGGTGCCTCCATAGAATGTGCTGCAGGTGGGGTGTTTAGCCAAAATTTTGGGTGCCTTGGTTTGCTGGTGCTGACTTGAGACCCCGGCTTGTCGGTGCTCGGAGCTCAGTTGAAGTCAATGGGAGCAGTGGGCAGCTCAGAACTTCTGCAAATCATAGTTTCATAGTGTTTAAGGCCAGAAGGGACCATCGGATCAGCTGGCCCCGACCTCCTGAGTCTCTCAGCTCCCTAAGGCTACGTCTACACTGAGCTGGAGCAAATCCCCCAGCAGGCTGAAAATAGTAGATGTTCTGTCTTAGGTGGGCTCCCAGGCTCTGGAGCCCCCACACTGCTCCTTTTGGTGCACTAGCTCAGGCCCACTAGCGCGAGTCTGTCTACATGGGCTGGGGGCCCACTCCCAGATGCTGTGTAGATGTAGACTCAGTGGCCTGTGAGACACAGCAGGTCAGGGCTACAGGATCTGATGGTCCCTTCTGGTTTTAAACTCCATGAAACTATGATCTTCAGAGGTTCTGAGCTACCCACAGCTCCCATTGACTTCAACAAGCTCCCAGAACCTCTTAGGCATCTCGAGCTGGGCAGTGAATCATGGCACAGGCGAGGCTGGCCCTATTGCCCCTTAAAGGGGCCAGTCACCCAGTGACCGGGTTCAGCCATATGCAGAAGGATCCTTCCATGTCTGATTGTGCTTCATCCCTCCTGGCTCGCAGACCACTGCAGAGTTTGCTCCTCTAGGATTTTGGCCACACAACCTCTGCCTGCCGCCTCCCCCAAGCCCTTGTCTTCAGGCATCCCTGACTCAGTACTTTGGGTCACTCCCATTATTTGGGGCCTCTCCCACACTGCGACGGCGTGATCCTCAGGGCTGCCTCTGCAGCGTAGGGCGTACCCAGTCGTTGGGCAGACAGAGAGCAAAGCCCACCAGAGACTCCCTATGAAGGCAGAAGAGCGGGGGGTTCTAGAATGGCTTTAGAACCAGCTCCAGGGCACGGACTGGTGCTTGGGAACCACTGCTCTAGCATGCCTGTTTTTCCCGGTCTGATAGGGATTCCCACAGCAGCACAACCTGGGCATGGAGTCGGCCCTACAAAGGGAAGTTTCCAGGTGAGGTTTGGAAGGAGACTGAGAGTTGATGAAGGGGAAAGAGCCAGGGAAACGCATCCTAAGCTGCAGAGGAGGAGGCTCTTGCATCAGCCTCCAGAGGCCTTGTGTCCTTGGGATCTGGGTCACACTACGAGATGCAGCACTGACGCAGGGACAGAGCAGCAGGCCCAGGTGCGGTGCACAGCTCATGGCTGCCAGTTGGCCTCTTGCTAGAACTGCCTCGCTTGGAAGGAAGAACACGGATTCAGGAGTGGGGGGAAGAGGTGGGGGAAGCGCTGGTGTATCTGTCCCTCTGCGTGGCAGGGGTCCCTAAAGCTCTGGCACCAGCAATTCTGGCATGGTGCCGGTGCAGACACCGCTGCTGGCCGGGCAGAGACTTCCTGCAGAGTCACTTGCTGGCCCTTCCCAAGAGGAGAAGCTGGCTGGCTGCAAACGCTCCCCGCAGCCAAAGGCCCCCGCAGCCAAAGGCCCCCACCTTATGTGCTCGGGAGGGCGGGGGAGCGGAGAGGGGCTGGTGGCCAGGGAATATAATGTGGCCAGAGAAATCTACAAGGCCCCCCAAGAGTGTGAATAGGGGGTGGGGGACAGCAACAGCAAGATCCCACCTCCCCCCACCATGTGATGTGGCAGCCACATGGCCAGGCCTGAAACAAGAGGAAGATAAGGGCCCTCTCCCCCGCACCCAAGGAAAGGACTCCTGGCAGCGCAGTAGGGAGGGGCTGTGGCAGGTCTCATGAGCAGGGACTGCAGCCAGCTCAAAGCTCGGGCCACCGGCCGCTCCTGGCATCAGCTCCAGGAGCAGCAGGCACTGAGTGGCGTGTGTGTGTGTTCATGTGTGTGTGTGTGTGTATTTGTATGTGCTCATGTGTCTGGGGGCCAGGGGAGTGTCCATGCACATGTGTATGATGAGCTGAGGGCTCTGTGAAGCCTTCCAAGGAAAATAATGGAGAGGAGAGAAATGGGGGGCTAGAGAAGAGGAGTTGGGGGGAGGAAGGGCCTTTTCTGGCACATAGCAACAGGTTTGAGATCCATTGGCTGGGGGCAGGGGAAAGGCCCCTCCCTGGAGTTTGTAAAGTGCAGATGAGCCCAAGGACTAGGGAGGGGTTTCAGAGTCTGTCTCTGGGGGACAAAAGGCCAATTCCCAGCCACATCTGACCTGCTCAGGGTGAAAAGAAAAAAAAAAACATGCTCTCGGGGGAGGGGGGTGGCTGGATGCCCTGAGGGGGTGTGCAGGAGGTGGGACTGGCTGCCATCCCCAGCTCAGGGCTGAATTCCCCACTGGAGTAAAGGGGGGAAGCTCCATTGAAGGGACATGTGTCAGCAGGGCCCCGGGCCCTTTGAGAGAGAGAGAGAGAGAGAGAGAGACAATGCACTGCAGTGCCTCATTATTCATCCTCCCCCTCGAACTCTGCTTCAGGGCGGCCTCCTCTCCAGCCATGAAGGGCTAGACATGGCTCCTTCCACACCTGCTACTGCTGCTCCAAGCACCAGACTGGGGGCCTGGATCTGTCCATTTGTACTAGGGCTGATAAGGTTTTGTGCCAACCCAGGTGTTCAGTGGAAAATGTGATTTTTGATTCAATAGAATATTTCGCTGCACGTGTCGGCTTCCTGGGGAAATGTCAACTTTGCATCAGAGCCCCCAGTGTCTCCTGCCTACCGGTGAGCCCCGCCAATCAGTGTTTCCCCCTCTCTCCCTGCACCTCCCGCCTGCCACGATCAGCTGTTTTGCAGTGTGCAGGAGGCTGAGGAGGGAAGAGGGGCGTAGCAAGGGCACGGCACGCTCAGGGGAGGGGGTGAAATGGGGCAGGAAGAGGTGGGGTGGGGCTTGGGAGAAGGGGTAGGGTGGGGGTGTGAACAGGTGGAGCAGGGGCAGGGCTTTGGGGAAGGGGTAGAGCAGGGGCCCCCCCGGCACACTGGAAAGTCGGTGCCTGTGACTTGGGGTTGGCTAAAACAAATCTGGATGTGAAGACTCCAAGGGATGAGGAATCCACCAGTGGTTTCCCTTGGGAGTTTGTCCAATCCTTTTTCGCCCTCACTGTTTAAAAAGAAAAAGGAAAAGTGCCTTCTTTCTAATTGGAATGTGTCTGGCCTCAGCTTCCAACGGTTGGCTCTCGTCCTGCCTTTCTCCGCTAGATTGCAGCGCCCTCTCGCACCTGGTGTTTTCTCCTTGTAATCGAGTCACCTCTCAATCTTCGTTGTGATCAGCTAGACTGAGCCAGTCTCTCACTGCAAGGCGTTTTCTCCAGCCCTCAGAGCAGTTCTGTGCCTTTTTGCGGAGCCCTCTACAACAGTGTTTCCACATCCTCTTTACAATGGGGACAGCAGAAGGGCACAGATCATTCCAGTGTCTGTCTCACCAATGCCACATGCAGAGGTAAAATCCTCTCTCTACAGCTACTCCCTAATCCCCTGTAGCTCATTGCACTGGGAGCTCATGTCAGGGGCGCTGCTTCGCAGGACACAGCCCCCACTGCTTGCCTTGTTCCTACACTTACAACTTTCCATTTGACAGTGTTTGACGGGCCCAGGTTACTAAGCGATCCAGATCACCCTGTCTGATGCCCTGTCCTAGCCATTGCTTCCCACTCAGCCAATCTCTGAAATTTGAAATGTCCTTCCAGACCATTGATGAAAACGTCGACTAGCGTCAGACCTAGCACTGACCCCTGCCAAGCCCCACGGCAGGAGTGCAACCAGCATTTTCCTAAGGAAGGGGGTCAAAGCTCTCCCTCCCCTGCCCTGCAGCCAGCCCTGCCCTCACACCCAGAGCCAAGCTTTCCCCCTGGCCCTGCAGCACCCCCATACCCAGTCCACGTTCTTCCCCCTGTGCCCAGCTCCACACATGCTCCCCTCCTGCTGCCCCCCAACTCCTTCCCTTCCCCCCACATTGCCCCACACACAGCTCAGCTCTCTCCCTGCCCGACACCCAGCCCCTGATCTTCCCCCCACACTGCCCGGCACCCAGCTAAGAGCTCTATCCACCCCACACCCAGCCCCCATGCTCATCCTCCCCACATTACCCCATACCCTGCTCCAAGGTCTCCCTGCCCCACACCCGATCTCATACTTCCCCCCTCCGCCCCCACCATTACCCTGCCTTCAGCTCCAAGCTCTCCTCCCCCCTGCACCTAGTTCTGAGTTCTCCCCAGCTCTGAGCTCTTTCTGCCCCAGATCCTGCCCCACAACCTCCCATCCCCACACCCATCCCCTGGTTCTTCCCCAGAAAGGGGGGCTAGGCTGAAAAGCAAAACCAGGCACCAGGGCCAGGAAGTTCTGGGAGCCTCAGACCCCATCCTCCTCCTGTGTCTCCACTTCCCCAGAAAGCCTCAAAAGCCAACCCTCCCACACCCCTAGACACTGGGTTTTCCTGGTGCCCTCTGCTCATTTCTCCCTGGGGCTGGGGGTGCACAGTGCACACGGGCACTGGAAACACTGCAAAGGTGCAAGGGAAGCAGGCACATGGGATCATAACTCCACTCAGATTTGGTCTGGCCATGACAGAGGGGCAGTCAGGCCAAATTTCCAGGTCTGGTTGGGGCCAAAGGGGTGGGAGGGCCAGTGTCTCCTGTACCCCTGGTCTTGCACCTCTCTGCCCACTAGAAACACCCCCATTCGGTGGTCATTCCTTATTGATGACGACTGTTTGAGATCTGTCCGTCAGCCAGTTCTTAATCCATGTAACAGATGCTCTGTTGAAATTGTATTGTGCTAATTTTGTAATCAGAATGTCAAAGGCATTACAGAAGGCTAAGTCTAGCACATCTGGGCAGTTACCCATATCAGCCAAACCTGTGATCTCATCAAAGAAATGAAATCAGGTTTGTTTGACAAGACCTATTTTCCATGAAACTGTGTGGACTGGCATTCCTTCCATGTGGACTGGCGATCCTTATATTCCTCTCCTTTCATTCTTGGCTAATTACATCCCATATACACTTTTCCATTATTTTGCCTGGGATTGATGCCAGGCTAACCAGCCTGTAGTTCCCTGGGTCATCCTGCTTGCCCTCTTTGCACACCGACACAACATTAGCACTCTTCCACTCGTCTGGAATTTGGGCAGGTTTCCAGGTTTTTTTATTGAAAATTTGAACTAAACAACTTTTATTCTGTTTCTGGCCACACTTTTCAGGGGGAAAAGTCCCCACTTTCCACCCTGCTATAGTTCCTCCAGCACCGGTGCTGTAATATCGAGCATTTCACCAGCATTGTGAGCGGGGCTGGGAACTGCCCACAGGGGACTGCGCTCAATTTAATAGAGAGCTTCTCTCTCTGAGAGCACTGCCAGGCTTTGTTCAGCTCTGCTCCTTTGGGGCAGTGGTAAAGAGGGAAGTCTCCTTCTGATGATGGGGCAGTACCTGACTTCCTTTAGGAATGTGTTAAAGGGCATGAGCCTGGTTGTCGAGAAGGGTCTGCTTCCGGCTCCCTTGTGTGTGTATCCACGTACACCTCTGCTATGCTCAGGGGGCCAGAGGATCACGCTGCTGTGATGCACACATGACCTCTGCAATGACCTGGGCCTCTCCCATGAAGGGCTGTGCGAATCAAGCCCAAAGCCTGGAGCTGGAGCAGCAGCGGGTGTTCTCTTCAGCTTGTCCCTGTTCCTAGACGGGCTATCATGTTATGAGCAAACTGTGGCTTCCTTCTGAGCTCCTTAGCTAGCCCTAGGTACCAGAAGCCACAGAACCTCCCTGGAGTGGAGGCCTGGCTCTCACCCCATAAGGATGGATGGAGTCGTCTGGCAGCCAGAGATGAGTCTGGCTAGCCTTGCATGAGTCTGGCTAGCCTTGGATGACTGCAGGGGAGCACTGGAGGCAAAAAGCCGAACCGGTTTTAAGACTGAGCTTGACAAGTTTATGGAGGGGATGGTGTGATGAGACTCCCTACAATGGCATGTGACCCATCTGTGACTGCTAGTAGCAAAATATCTCCAACGGCCGGTGATGGGACACTAGATGGGGAGGGCTCTGAGTTACTACAGAGAATTTCTTCCCAGGTGTCTGGCTGGTGGATCTTGCCCCCATGCTCAGGATCTAACTGATCACCAGATTTGGGGATGGGAAGGAATTTTCCCCAGGTCAGATTGGCAAAGACCCTGGGTTTTTTTCACCTTCCTCTGCAGCATGGAGCATTGGTCACTTGCTGGAGGGGCCGGACAAAATTCTGTGACCTGTGATGTGCAGGAGATCAGAATAGATAATCATGACGGTCCCTTCTGGCCTGAAAATCTATGAGCTATTTGATTGTGTGCAAACCCTATGATGAGTCCAAACTGCAGGAGGAGGAGGACAGCTGGTTCTGGAGCTGGTTTGAGCCAATACCCCAAAAATACAAACCAGCACTCACCCCCAGAATCGGGCTTAGATTTTGGAGGCCAGTTTGCATCCATTTGCCTCCTGATCCCTCTGTTGAAATGAAGGAAGCCGCTGGAAGAGGCATGGAGCCAGTAACCAGCCTTGCTCTATTGCTGGCTGATCTTCTGAAGAACAACCTTATGGTTTAAAGATCAAACACTTTTGTTTAAATATTAAAAAGTTCCATTCTTGTTCTCACTGATCTGCCTCTCTGGCTCGGGAAGCCGCACTGGAGCCTGGTGCAGTACAAGCATGTTAAACAGCGGGAGCTCTGGTTCCAAGACGAGGGGCACAGAGGAGGCACTGACAAAGCCTTGGATTTCTGCACAGGTTCCGGACTTCGAACTCTGCTTCTGCAAAGGCCTCAGGACCCTGCTGGAGAACTGCTGAGCAGTTGTAGAAAGTGGAGCTTTAACTCACCCAGGTGTAGGACTGGTGGTATTATTACCATGGTCTTTGGGAGCTCGGTGTGGGTGCGTATAAGGGCCAAACAGAAGGCTTGGCATTAGGAACAGTCAGGGGCTGGGAAAAGAAACATGAAGTCAAAAGGATGTGGGAACGCGCTGTGTTTCCAGACAAATGTGGGAATGTGCAGCAAAAGTTTCCCAGGATGCAGTGCAGATCATGTATTCTAACCCTTTGTCTTCCTTTGGCATTGTCAGCCTAAGTGTCTCAAAGCACCATTGTAACAACGATGCAATTAATCACACTTTGCACTTCTCTAGCACCCTTGTTTTGAGGATCTTACCTTGCTGTACAAACAACAAATTTGGACTCATCCTTCACTGGGAGCAGGTAAGTGTTGTTTATTTCATTTTACAGATGGGCAAGTCACTTCCCTGTCCAGTGACTCAGTTTCCCCAAGGTCAAAAACGGAATCAGTGACAGAATCCAGCTCTCCTGATGGCCAGATGTGTGCTCAGTCCATACTCTACAAAAATCCCCTTAGACTTTCCATCCAGGTTAACTGTTTAGAGTTACACTTGGAAGAGACTCAGAATACTACTGTTATTATTAGGGCTCTCAAGCAATTAATCACACTGTTAAACAATAAGAGAATACCATTTATTTAACTATTTTTGGATGTTTTCTACATTCTCAAATATATTGATTTCCGTTACAACACAGAATACAAAGTGCATAGTGCTCACTTTATATTTATTTTTATTACAAATATTTGCACTGTAAAAAACAAAAGAAATAGTATTTTTCAATTCAACTCATACAAGTGCTGTAGTGAAATCTCTTTATCATGAAAGTTGAACTTACAAATGTAGAATTATGTACAAAAAATAACTGCACTCAAAAAGAAAACAATGTAAAACTTCAGAGCCTACAATCCATTCAGTCCTATTTCTTGTTCAGCCAATCGCTCAGACAAACAAGTATGTTTACATTTGCAGGAGATAATGCTGCCCACTTCTTGTTTACAATTCACCTGAAAGTGAGAATAGGTGTTCGCATGGCACTGTTGTAGTCGGCGTTGCAAGATATTTACGCACCAGATGCGCTAAAGATTCATATGATGCTTCATCCAATGTTCCAGAGGACATGCGTCCATGCTGATGACAGGTTCTGCTCGATAACAATCCAAAGCAGTGCAGACCGACGCATGTTTATTTTCATCATCTGAGTCAGATGCCACCAGCAGAAGGCTGATTTTCTTTTTTGGTAGTTTGGGTTCTGTAGTTTCTGCATTGGAGTGTTGCTCTTTTAAGACTTCTGAAAGCATGCTCCACATGTCATCCCTCTCAGATTTTGGAAGGCACTTCAGATTCTTAAACCTTGGATCGAGCGCTGTCGCTATCTTTAGAAATCTCACATTGGTACCTTCTTTGCGTTTTGTCAAATCTGCAGCAAAAGTGTTCTTAAAATGAACAACATGTGCTGAGTCATCATCTGAGACTGCTCGAACATGAAATATAGGGCAGCATGGGGGTAAAACAGAGCAGGGGATATACAATTCTCCCCCAAGGAGTTCAGTCACAAATTTAATTAATGCATTATTTTTTTAACAAGCATCATCAGCATGGAAGCATGTCCTCTGGAATGGTGGCCGAAGCATGAATGGGCATATGAACATTTAGTATATCTGGCACATAAATATCTTGCAATGCCGGCTACAAAAGTCCCATGCGAATGCCTGTTCTCACTTTCTGGTGACATTGTAAATAAGAAGTGGGCAGCATTATCAATGCCCCTCAGCTCCCAGTCCATAACAGGAACTGTCTCCCTGTCCCATGTGAGCAGAGCAGGGGAGGATTTGCTGAGCACTCAGTGTCAGGGATAAAGTACACCGAGCAGAAGTAAGTTTCCAACTGTAGCAACACACACAGGAGGCCAGGGACACACCCTGGTGGGGGCAGAGTGCAGGGTAAGTGACGGGAACCCCTGTGCAGAGCCTGTGGCTTGGCCTAGTAAGGTGGGGGTGCAGAAAGCAAGTTTAATGGGATCCCTGTGAAGGGCGAGGAAATCTTCCTCCCTCCCGTCATGGTGACTCAACCCGCCCTCAGCTCCACTGGCCGAGCGGGGAGAGTCAGGAGCCGGATGTGTGTCTTGGCGAGGGTTGATGAAACAAGAGCTAGCCAATGCCTTCTTGGTGCCATGGATGGAAGGGGGGGGAGATGGAGCTCGGTCTCTATGGCAACAGCAGGACCAATCAGAGCCTAGAAATAGGACAGAAATAAAGGGTCAGTGGACCAATGAAGAACTAGGTCACACATCATGGTGTGCTCTGGATTCACAAATACTTGGCATGCGGCCAACTGCTTATTAACGTTGTGGGGGTGAGGAAAGCCTGCTAATGCCAGCCTGGCATTCCCTAGAGAAAGCAGACCACCCATGTCATGCACACATCTACTGCTTGGGGGCCTTGCAACCAGCTAGACACGGCTCAGCCTCCAGGAAATGTGCAGGGAAACTTTATTCCCCGGAAGACATACAAGTAAGCTGTAGCTCACGAAAACTTATGCTCAAATAAATTTGTTAGTCTCTAAGGTGTCACAAGTCCTCCTTTTCTTTTTGTGGATACAGACTAACACGGCAGCTACTCTGAAAACTGCTCTTATAGGCCAGCTTTCCCAACACTTCCCATTATAAGAGCTTGTTTTCAGTTGCTTATAACTGCGAATTTTTAAGTGTTTGGGCTGAAATTATCCATGCTCAGCGTCTGCCTCCGGCTGCATATTTTGTTAAATTTCCATTTGAATTAAATGTCACTGCATCAGTTACACTTAATTCATGTTTTCAAGCTCTTCTTCCCCACCATAACAGCTAGAGTCTTTGTTGCTGTTGTTGGTAATGAAAGTTAAGAGTCTCATGTAATCACATGGCTGCAGAAGCTAGGGCACTTCACACAGGTCTTTAGGGTGGAATGCTCAAAAGGAAGTCGGCTATTTAGGTTCCTAACTTCCACTGAAATCAATGAAACTTAGGAGCCTAAACAGAAGTTAGGAGTTTAACTCCTTTGGAGCATTCTCCTCGCAGTACCTAGGCCTTAATCTGGGCCTGCAAATCCTCGGTGCAGACCCTATTTTCGAATTTGAATTAGAAAGCGCTCTTCTTGGAAACATCCACTTCTGAATTTCCTTCTCAGGGTGCAGAGAGAAAATTTGATGATAACGCTCTTACATTTCTGTTGTGACTTTCATCCTGAAGTAATCCAAAGCAGTATGCAACCTGATACCCACATCCTTTGTTAGAGTAATTTATACACCTCCTTCCTTCTCAGTCTGGGAAGATGAGAAAATCAGAAAACTACAGCAACAACTATTAACCAAACTTGATTAACTTCAAGGGTTCTGCAAACCAATTCACCCCTCTCTGCTCACAACAAAAGGAATTGGATGAATTACAATCGCTCTCCCAGGACACCAGAAATTACAAGCCTTCTTTCACTGAATTCATTTGTGTGGGCTTTTAAAGATGATTAGGGTATATATCTGGAATGTACATATGCCTGTGTAACCCATGTGCCTAATAGGGAGACATCTCTTTAAGAGACCCGCTGTGGGGAGATAGGAGTGAGCAGTGTCTGAGTCATTGTTGCTAGGCAGATTTAGCACTCCACATCCAGAAGCTTCTGGAATTGGGTGTGGTAGTTTTGGGTCCACTAGGTTCCCTGTGGCTGGGGTCAGATGCCCTGAGGGCGAGCGATCAGGGCAGGTGCGTTGCAGGGGGCCATGTGCCCTGGGTGAGTTGGGAGAAGCTGAGCCCAGGAGCAGGAAGCAGGTTGTTGTCCCTAAGTATGAAGCATTTTGCAGCAGGTTAGTGCTGTTGTTAACCCTTGAACGGGGAGGCCTGGGCAATGCTAATTATCGCCAGGGGAAAATCACTTCTTCTATTTTAATTGTCCGCTTTGACTGTTGTTTTGATTTTAGCCAAACTGTTCTAGTTACATTGTCTCAACTAGTGCGATCCACCCACTTTTCTTTAACTGTAGCAATGGGGAAAGAGTCATTTCTGGTTTGCTAGTCTCAGATTTGTATTTTCTTGTAACAGGGTTTTCTTTAAATCTAGACACTGAGCAGTGGGTTAATCCGTCAGCGCGCTGGCTGGCAGTGATGTCAGCAGTTGGAGAGTCTGCCTGGATTCCAGCCGAAGAGCCCTGCAAGCAAGGGGAGGGAAGATGTTGTTTAGACTCAGCAGACTGTCTAGATTTGGTGATCAAAGACTCAAACGGAGACTTAGGTGAACTAACCCTGTGCTTCTGGGAACCTTCTGTTTCTTCTCACGGTGTTTCTGTGGGGACTGAACTGTTCAGATTTTAATTTGTTTCCTTTATTTATGTTTATGTATAACTGTGAAAGTAATGTCTGTGGATTATAAAAATAGCCATGTCACGCTGTAAAAATTAGATTATTTGTTTCTTTATCATAAGATTTTATAAAGTTATTTAATTAAATTCATTTCTTTAGTTCCTTTTGGGACTTGAATGTGCAGAGGTTGACCCTGTGCAATCCTTGCTGAAAATCCTGAGAGACTGAACTCTGGGGGGTTTTTAAGGCACTGGAGACGGGAAATGAAGTGAACTCTAGCCCACTCAAAGGTTACACCTGTACTAGAGAGGGGCTTCAGAGTAGCAGCAGTGTTAGTCTGTATCCGCAGAAAGAACAGGAGGACTTGTGGCACCTTAGAGACTAACAAATTTATTTGAGCATGAGCTTTCCTGAGCTACAGCTCACTTCATCGGATGCATAAGCTCACAAAAGCTTATGCTCAAATAAATTTGTTAGTCTCTAAGGTGCCACAAGTCCTCCTGTTCTTTTTTTAGAGAGGAGCTGAAACCAACACCTTGAATCCAAGCACTGCCAAATCTTAGGAGAGTTCACATTCAGCTGACAAATGGAAAGCTGCTCCCAACTGCACTGAGAAAGTGCGAAGATTGCAAAGTTAAAGCACTGAAAAATCGAGAAGTGAAAGAATTACGGTCACTCTTTCCTCTTCCCTCTGGTGTACATGCATTATGACTGGAGCTGATAGCTGAATTTTTGGTTTGGGGCAATTCTGAAAAATCAGAGTGGAGGGAGGAGAATTGTTTTGAGTCAACTCAAAAATGAAACTTTTGCTGAACCAAAAAGTTGAAAAAAATCATGTTTTGTTTGATCCCAAAACAATACATTTCATTCCAATTTCAGGCATTATTTTAACATTTTTGAATTTTTAAAATAAAATTGAAGGACATTTTTTAAATGAAAAAGGAGTTTTGAATCAAACTTGAAACAATTTGACTTTTGGGGGGTCCCCCCCCAATGTGAACAATATGGTGAAACCAACCTGTATTCATGAAATGTTTCAGTCGCCAAATCTGCATTTTTCACTGAAATAAAGTTTTGGATGAAAAGTTTCACCCCGCTGTAATCATGACACCATCTTTAATTACACGATCATATTCTGCTTCTTCCCCAGGACCCTTGCCTCATTCAGCCATCTATAGAGGGCCAACAGAAAGCCTATGTAGCACCTAGATCCCATTTAAGATCTAATTTGAAGTCTTGAGTGGGACTTAAGTATAAGTCTTGTGCTGGCTGTATGACACCTCAGTGACAAGGTTGGATGGTTTGTAGTGAAGGAAGCAGGGATCCCCTGCTCGGTGTCCCATTCCAGGTCTAATTCTGTTTAGAATGAGAACAATATGAATCTGGAGCAAACCAATGCAGTAAATGGATTTACTCTGAATATAGATGGGTGCAACGGAGAGCAGAATTGGGCCTGCAGGGGGGTATGTCGTGAATAAGAGGGAGGTGTGGAGTGAAAGAATTGTTTTCTCTCAGATTTTCACAAATCAAAATTCACTCCCAGGTACAGCCAGAGCTGGAGAATTTCAGTCCAAAATGTGAAAGTCTCTGGAGGTCGCAAGCAACTGGAAAAGGCCCTTCGTACTGAAGACACTAGAGCAAATGTGACTGTGGCTGTGTTCTCCAGCTGTAATATGTGATGGGTATAGGTATGGAACAATAACTGTACTAAATATATTACACGCACCTCTCAAGGCCCTTGGCTACAAAGTATGTGTCTCACTTCAGACCCAATTTTCCTTTATCATAAACTCCCCTTGATTTCAATGGGCTTTGGATCAGGCTCATAATCCACATCGTGGAGACCTCCAGGGAGTCCTCCTGCAAACCTGTGATAGACCAACCTCACTGCTCCTCTTGTGTCTTAAGAAAAAATAAACAAATGGGAGGGAAAATACCCTTTTTAAACAAAAATCAGGGTCTCTTTATACATTAGTAAGAAAACACACACAGGAACAAACTAAATTGTACCTTTTATCCTTTCAGCACAAAGTGCCTGTGAATTACATATTAATAAATCACCAGGATACGATGGGATTCACCCAAGAGTTCTGAAGGAACTCAAATTTGAAATTGCAGAACTACTAACTGTGGTATGTAACCGATCACTTAAATCAGCTTCCGTACCAGATGACTAGCAGACAGCTAATGTAACGCTGATTTTTAAAAAAGGCTTCAGAGGTAATCCTGGCAATAACAGGCCATCTAACTTCAGTACCAGGCAAATTGATTGAAACCATAGTAAAGAACAGAATTATCAGACACATAGATTAACATGATATGTTAGAGAAAAGTCAACATGGCTCTTGTGAAGGGAAATCATGTCTCACCAATCTATGAGAATTCTTTGAGGGGGTTAAAAAGCCTGTGGACAAGGGTGATCCAGTGGATATAGTGTACTTAGATTTTCAGAAAGCCTTTGACAAGGTCCCTCACCAAAGGCTCTTAAGCAAAGTAAGGAGTCATGGGATTAGCGGGAATTGGTAACTGGTTAAAAGATAGGAAACAAAGCGTAAGAATAAATGGTCAGTTTTCAGAATGGAGTGTGGTGTCCCTCAGGGGTCTGTGCTCGGATCAGTCCTATTCAACATATTCATAAAAGATCTGGAAAAGGTGGTAAACAGTGAGGTGGCAAAATTTCCAGATGAAAAAAATTACTCATGATAGTTAAGTCCAAAGCAGATTCTGAAGCATTGCAAAGGGATCTCACCAAACTGGGTGACTGGGCAACAAAATGGCAGATGAAATTCAATGTTGATAAATGCAAAGTAATGCCCACGGGAAAACATGATCCTAACTATGCATTCAAAATGAGAAGGTCCAAAGTAGCTGTCACCACTCAAGAACGAGATCTGGGAGTCATCATGGATAGTTCTCTGAAAACCATGGCTCAGAGTGCAGCAGCCGTCAAAACAGTTAAAGGAAGTTAGGCGCCATTAGGTAAGGGATGAGACCGAAAATATAAATCCATGGTTCGCCTACACCTTGAATATTGCGTGCAGTTCTGGTTGCCCCATCTCAAAAAAGATGCATTAGAACTGGAAAAAGTAGAGAGAAAGAACAACACAAATGATTAGAGGCATGGAACAGCTTCCCTGTGAGGAGACATTAAAAAAAGGAGACCGTTAAGCTTGGAAAAGAGACGACAAGGGGGGATAGGACAGAGGTCTCTAAAATCATGACTGGGGTGGAGAAAGTGACTAGGGAAGTGTTATTTCCCCCTTCACATAACACAAGAACCAGGGGTCACCCAATGAAATTAATAGGCAGCAGGTTTCAAACAAACATAAGGAAGTATTCTTTCAAACAATGCACAGTCAGCCTGTGGAAATCATTGCCAGGGGACATTGTGAAGGCCAAAACTATTACTGGGTTCAAAAAATGAACTAGATGAGGAGGATAGGCCCATCGATGGCCATTACCCATGCTCCAGGTGTCCCTAAACCTCTGACTGCTTGAAGTTGAGACTGGATGGCAGGGGATGGATCCCTCTGAACCATCTGGCATTGCCCACTGTTTGAAGCCAGGACACTGGGCTAGATGGACCATTGGTCTGACTCAGTGTGGCCATTCTTATGTTCTCATGTAAATGAAGGAAGGACTACCATGATTCCAACTCATTGAGACATCTCCGTACAGTGAACTAGGGGGCTAGCTGGAGCTGTGAGGGTGCAAGGCTGTTCCTGCAACAGCAGCAGAAGCAAAAGGGTTAATGATGTCTTACACTGGAGAGGCATGGAGCCTTCTGAATTAATACAGAATGATCATCCCAAGGCCTTGAGATCTAATGTGACATTTATGCGTGAGACGCTAATACAGTAAAACATTTCAGTTATTACAGTATTTTTCATTTAAACTCATTGGGATTTGATTTTCAGGAGTATCTTCCAGTTTATTATGCAGCATTTGTTGCCATAAAGATTCATTGTCCTTTATCTGCTATCTATTTGTGGCATTTGGAATGCATTTTATATTGTGAGACGTGATTAAGGGCCTGGGGTGGATTATAATTCTCTAGGGAATTATCCAGTTAAGGGAAATGAAAACATGTTTCAGGCAAGCATTTGTCTGTTCATTATTATGGTGGCAATTAATTTTTAAATGGCTCAGGAATGCTTGCTGAAGGCAGTCAGAAATGTGATCATTTTCATCGGGTGGGAGCCAAGAAAGGAATATAACCAGGCGAGTGCCAGGGCTGAGCAGTGCCTAGTCTTGCCACAGTGCGGCTCCTGGTACAATACTGTACACATGTGTGGGACCATTTCAAATGGCACAGAATTGGACCACTTAGCACAATATGAAATGGCAACTCTAGGAAGCAATGATGTCAGGCTGGAGGCCAATTTGCAAGTCAGGGTGTTTTATTTATTTTTAAAAATAAAAGATTCACACACACACTCACACACACACACAGGGAAAAGTGTCACAAAGGGGTTTGTATTGCTTTTGAGAATTTGCGCACAGCCACCATGTTTTGGATGTTTGGCTATGCAGAATGTTTGGACATTTCTAAATGTTGAAATACAAATCTGGAAAATTTGGACCAGCTCCAGAGCAGACTTTTAAAAATGGCTAGTGGGGTGAGGGAAGAGGAGGGGCTGCAATAAAAAAGTGTTGAAATGTTTCTTGACTTTTTCCCTCCTGAAATGTCAATTTATTCGCTCCGCTCTATCCACACAAGGCAGAGCATTGTGTGTGCGTGTCTCCTCATATGTTGCATCTTCTCTGTCTCTCAGAATGCCACCTGGTGTCGCAAACCCCTGGAAATGGAAGGGTAGCACACAGGGTACAAGATAGTCTGGAACAACAGCTAAGTGAGATTTGAATTGCCCCATGCATCTCCATGGGGTGATAATTCCAGAATCCACTGTTCTGACGGGTTCCACTAACAAGAGCCCAGCCCAGAACTCTGGGTATGTGTTCACAGAAGTGTTTACCAGGTTCCAGGCCCCTGGGGGTGGACACTGGTGAGCGAAGCCTACCTGCGAGTATCCACACGGCAAGCCACACACTTCTCATACCCGCACACCTGTGTCCTCGCTGGCTCCACAGTAACCTGGGTTAGGTGCTAGGATTTCGGGGTGCATGCCCCAAAGTTCTTAGCACCTGGATAACATGAGCTGTGCTGGCAAGTGTTTCCTGGTGCATTGTGGGAGCACTTGGCTGTCCTGCCCAGGCCCCTGTGCAGACGTGTCCTTAGCCCGCCAACACATTAAACGGAAGGCTTCTGGCTCTGCACACTCCTCTCCAGTGGTGCCAGGTGTGGATTCAGCACAGGTGGAGGAGTTACCCCTGCTTTTGGCTGCACGGTTATTGCGGCAGGATCCAGGGCGGGGGCAGGGGCATGTTGGAGCCCATTGCAGTGGTAGCTTGTGATCCTCAGAGAGTGGCGGCCAGCCTTGGCGTGGAGGCCTGCTGGCTGGGTTCAGGGTGCAGATGGCTGAGGCATGCTGGGTTTGTGTGTGGCAGAAAGAGATGAGTCCAGTGTGCGCACAACCCCAAACCAGCTGGGATGTTAGTAATGTTGCCGCTGATCTCACAAGCCCACCAAGGCTGGCTGGTTAACAGGGGCAAGGCAGGCGGAGAACAGGCCGTGAGACTGGATCAGTGTGTTGGATTAAAGCCGCAGCATCCTATGCAGGGCAGCTGAGGAGCTGCAGACCCGGAGAGCAGCTGGGGCTATGAACAAGCAGCCAGGGAGGAGCAGCAGGAGGGAGAATATGGGCTTGGGAGCACCCCAGGAAGTGCCTGGGTCAGGGCTGTGGTCAGACGGGAGGTCCTGCTCAGCAGCCCCAGTTTTACCCAGGCTGGGACCCTTCTTTCTTACCTGCATCCATCACTGAGTATCTAGGCACCAGTGAGGGTCCCATAAGGGCATCGACCCCTTGCTCATCGCCACAGCATCCGAGTGCAGATTAGCTCATTTCCAGGGGTTTGGCTGGGGACTCAAGCTGATGTTTGTTAAGTTTCATAGAATCATAGAATATCAGGGTTGGAAGGGACCTCAGGAGGTCATCTAGTCCAACCCCCTGCTCAAAGCAGGACCAGTCCCCAACTAAATCATCCCAGCCAGGGCTTTGAGATTCCACCACCTCCCTAGGTAACGCATTCCAGTGTTTCACCACCCTCCTAGTGAAAAAGTTTTTCCTAATATCCAACCTAAACCTCCCCCACTGCAACTTGAGACCATTACTCCTTGTCCTGTCCTCTTCTACCACTGAGAATAGTCTAGAACCATCCTCTCTGGAACCACCTCTCAGGTAGTTGAAAGCAGCTATCAAATCCCCCCTCATTCTTCTCTTCTGCAGGCTAAACAATCCCAGGTCCCTCAGCCTCTCCTCATAAGTCATGTGTTCCAGACCCCTAATCATTTTTGTTGCCCTTCGTTGGACTCTCTCCAATTTATCCACATCCTTCTTGTAGTGTGGGGCCCAAAACTGGACACAGTACTCCAGATGAGGCCTCACCAATGTCGAATAGAGGGGGACGATCACGTCCCTCGATCTGCTCGCTATGCCCCTACTTATACATCCCAAAATGCCATTGGCCTTCTTGGCAACAAGGGCACACTGCTGACTCATATCCAGCTTCTCGTCCACTGTCACCCCTAGGTCCTTTTCCGCAGAACTGCTGCCCAGCCATTCGGTCCCTAGTCTGTAGCTGTGCATTGGGTTCTTCCGTCCTAAGTGCAGGACCCTGCACTTATCCTTATTGAACCTCATCAGATTTCTTTTGGCCCAATCCTCCAATTTGTCTAGGTCCCTCTGTATCCTATCCCTGCCCTCCAGCGTATCTACCACTCCTCCCAGTTTAGTATCATCCGCAAATTTGCTGAGAGTGTAATCCACACCATCCTCCAGATCATTTATGAAGATATTGAAAAAAACCGGCCCCAGGACCGACCCCTGGGGCACTCCACTTGACACCGGCTGCCAACTAGACATGGAGCCATTGATCACTACTCGTTGAGCCCGACAATCTAGCCAACTTTCTACCCACTTTATAGTGCATTCATCCAGCCCATACTTCTTTAACTTGCTGACAAGAATACTGTGGGAGACCGTGTCAAAAGCTTTGCTAAAGTCAAGAAACAATACATCCACTGCTTTCCCTTCATCCACAGAACCAGTAATCTCATCATAGAAGGCGATTAGATTAGTCAGGCATGACCTTCCCTTGGTGAATCCATGCTGACTGTTCCTGATCACTTTCCTCTCATGTAAGTGCTTCAGGATTGATTCTTTGAGGACCTGCTCCATGATTTTTCTAAGGAAACCCCTCGGACAATTGAACTCTGTCCTTTTTGCTGCTGAGAGTGCCTGGCAGAAGGTTACAGAGATAAGGAAAAGCATGCAGCCTCTGAATGTTTTATTGCCAGCAAAGACCTGACAGGGGCTCTGTTGGGTCTAACTGCTATGTTAAAGCTCCTGAATGGGACCTGAGCCTGCAGACCAAAGGCATGTTCATAATTACTAGTCAGGGTAGCCTCAATTCATCGTTGCCTTGTGCCATCACTAACACCAATGGAGAAGACAACCCTCTGCCATTCTGACACGTAGGGCAGCGAAGAATCAGGCTGTAGAACGGAGATGGATGTGCCATTGCAGGGTTCAAATTCATGCCCAAACCTCCCCTTCAGCTCAGGAGGATTTGCATCTGCAAGGACTTGGGGTCACATTTATTTCTAATCAGACTCTACGCACATCCCGGGACTCAGGTTCTTTCTAATGCAATTGGCCGCTTGTGTGCCCACTGCACCCCAAGGGGGGTTCGCTTTGGTCTCTGCCTGGAAATGTCTTTCCTTTGTCTGCGGCGGCTGCGTCGGTCTGGAACACTTTGTCTCTAGCTCCTTTGCAGTCTCTTTCCTTGTAGGTTACTCCCCCTTCTTGAGCTACAAACTACTCAATTTCTCTTTCCCCAGCATCGTTCGCTCCCTCGCTAGGCCTGGGCAGACATCGATCAATCTCTGTCTCAGCTGCATATTAATCCATCTGCTCTCCCATCTGCTGACCAGCTCAATAACTTTCCTACCCCAGTGAAGACACACGGACTTGTGGAGTCACATGTGTCCCTCATCCAGCTCCAGGGAAGCCCACAGAGTTGGGCCCTGATGGAAACTGAGCTCTGAGCAGTGGGTCCTGTGGGCTTTGACACCCATAGGGCGTCTCACCGACTCCAGTGAGGATTGTGGTGTTGTCCCTCCCTGTTCCCCATTGCCTGAGGCAGGATCCGGATCTGCCCATGTGTTTGTGCAGCCTCATATGCAGTGGGATCACTGCAGTCTACCCCCCGTGCCTCCTCCCGCCCCTCATGCACCCACCAGTGCTCCACCCCCCGTCTCCCCCTGCCCCTGAGGCTTTGGCAGCAGCCACACAGAGTTCTGTGTCCAGGGGTTTCCCTCAAGCCCGTGAGGCCCCTTCGCAGCACAGTGAGGAACAACGAAAGGGGCAAGAACAAAAGCGACGTCTGTAGGAAGGGAGCACGGCGTGGTCTCCCCTGTGGCAATCTGCACTGACCTTGGCACGTAAGGGCTGCCTGGAGCCGCCGACGCCTTAGTGCTTTACGGGTACAGTTCACTGAAAACGAAGGCAAAACCGTTCGCAGAGCAAAATAAACCACAGGGCTTACAACCTGTGTCACTGCAGCATAAGGAAGCCCCATATGTGACTTCAAAAAAAAAAATCCCTTACTCTTAACGAGCACTTTTCACCTGTGGATCTCAAAGCACTTTACAAAGGAGGTCGGTATCATTATACCAGTGGTCCACATGTTCAGGGTTGCACCCTTGCCCTTACCCCTGTCTGCACCCTCCATACACAGGGCTCAGAGCGGGACTGCGGCTCCTGGGAGTAAGAAACAGGAGTAAGAGGGCCAAGGCTGGGGCCACAGCTGGGTGTAGGGTCAGGGTCAGGAGTGGAGCCTGGGCTGGGGGCCAAGACTGGCAGACGCTAGCAGCCAGGACCCCAGGCGCGGGGTTGGCAGCCGGGGCCAAGAGCGGAGCTGGGTGGCGCTCCCTTCCTGCACCAGGCCCCAGCCATGCCCCCCCAAACAAGGGGATGCGCCCCACCGTTTGGGGACCTCTGCATTATACCCATTTTATAGCTGGGGAAAGAGATGCACAGAGCAGTGACGTGACTTGCACAAGGTCACACAGCAGGCCATCTGGGAACCAACCCCAGGTTTTCTGAGTCCATGGCTCTAACCGCTACACGACACTACCTCGGAAGAGTCAAGCTGTGTCGAAAGGGCTGGGAGAGCCCTCTTGCGGGATGTTCTAAGCAAAGGAAGAGCTGGCAGAAAAGCTCCCACATCTGCCTAGAGCACGTACCCAAGGGTGTGGCCTCCTGTGAAGCCCACGTGTTAGGGACAAGCTGGAGCAGGAGGCTCCACTCCGAAGCAAGGAGGCCAGGTGCAGGTGGGTGGAAGGGATGGAGGAGGGTTGGCGCTGGCTAGGCAAAACCTTCTCTGATGCAGATGGGTCCGGCAGCTTGGTGCCAGTGCAGAAACCTGCCCAGGCAGGTCCAGGGAGTGCTGTGGTTACTGTGTGCTCTGTTTGGCTGTGGCTCTGCCAAGGTGTGCCAGGAAAGCAGTCAGGAGATCGGCGCCCTGTTCCTGGCTCGCCTTGTGACCACGGGTGAGTGTCTACACCACGTTTTCCCCGTGTGCACAATGAGGGTAACAAGAGCCACCCATCTCTGGGGGGGCTTTGAGGTCGCGTGTGAAGAGTGCTATCTAGGTGCCAGGCGTTATCAGTATTTGTTAACAGAAATGCCTTGGAGGGAGGGATGCACTGGCTGTGCTCAGGAATGAATGAATACCAACCGGAGGCTTGATGTTTGCAAAGCGCTGGGCTGCCAGCGAGCGGGGCCAGCACACCCCACCAGATGGCTAGCAGTTCCTGTCTGCAGGTGAGGCAGCTGAGCCCAGACAAGGGACATGGCTTCCTAAGCACAGGAACTAAGGGTGCAGGGGGTGCTGCAGAATCCCCAGGTTTTACATGGGGGCCTGGCTGCTGGTCCCGCATCCGGGGCTCGGGTCCCAGCCACCATCCCCACTCCCCAGCGCTGGCCCCGTGCCTGGGGCTCTACTCCTGGGGCCCTGGTTGCTGGCCCTGCTCCCCAGGCACTGGCCCCAAGCCCAGGGCCCTGCTCCTGGCCCCGTGCCCACTCCCAGGGCCCCGTGCCCAGCCCCCTGCTCCAGGCCTGGGCCCAGGGCTCAGCTCCTGGCATTCCAGTCGCCAGCCCCGTGACCGGGGCTCTGCTCCTGGCCCCATGCCCACCCCCAGCTTCCCAGCCTCGGCCCCCTTACCCTGTCCGGGTCCCCACATCCTGGAGACATGGCCCTGCTCCTGGCGCCACTCTGGGGAATACGGGGGGGGCGTGGAGGTAAAAAGTAAAAACTGCTTTCAGCACCCCCACTATTAAAAGTGTCCCAGCACCACTGCATGGCTTGTCTGGAGCTGTGATGGGGAAAGGCGAGAGAGCAGGATGAGGATGCAGGAGCTCCTAATCACCGCATGGCACTGGGGCCGTGCAGCCTGCTGCCATGGAGGACAGACTCCCCCGGACCCTCTGCTGACAGACTCCCGTGGAACCTCCCAAAACCACCTGCAGCTGTGCCAGGGCATGACACAGACTTAACTGCCCTCCAGACACCAGTCTGCCCCATGGCTGCAGCTCCGCACGGTCAGCACGGTCCTGAGCCTCTCACTTGTGCCTGCTGCCCCTCAGGCTCCACCCCCTGTTGGCCCTCATCCTTGTCTGGCCCCACTCCGCCCCGGCTGCCTCTCCCCTCCCTCCTCTGCCCCTTCACTAGCTCTAGAAAAAATTGATGATTTTGAGCCCACATGTATTAAAGCCACAAGGCCCCATTCTGACCTCCCGGTTCCAGCTCAGACCCCTGAAGACACTGAGCCGGGCTGGACCCAGGCTAAGCAAGCGCAAGTCCTGCTGGCTCTGAATTTGGCCCTTTCTGCAGAGCACATGCTGAGCAGGGGCTGCCCGGTTTCACGCCACCGTTGGGAAGCTGAACGAGTGTTACTGAGATTCCTGGGCCTTAACCAACCACTCCTAAATAGGATGACTGTTGGGGTCTTCCAAACCTGGAGCAATGTTTTCCATCTCTAGCTCAATGCAAGAGAATTGGTAAGGCAGGCTGGCTTCAGGTTGGTTAGCGGCGTGGGCTAAAGAGTAGGGTGCTGCCCTGGGAGACAAGGGATGGGGATTCCATTCCCATTTTTGCTAGATTAAACTAGGCAAACTGATTTCCCCCTCTGAAAACTGCGGACAATGGCACAGACCTGAGTAGAAAAGCACTTGGAGCTCGATGGCTGAAAGGGGCTACACAAGAGCTAAGTATTATTAGTAAAACAACACGAGCCAAAGCAAGAAGCTGGCTAAGAAGTTAGTTCCTTTGAGCCTCTAGTCTGCGTATTAGGGCTGGGTCATCTGGTGAGATTATTTATAGTAACCCCTTCTATATGAAGCCCACGTTAATTCCAGGGAGATGTCATCGTTATTGCACGAACACAGGAAGAGCTCTTCTGAGTCACTTGGATGTGACTTTGATGGCATTAGGGGAGACTGGGCTTTCAGTTATTCCTGATGCTCCCGGAAGGCTCTGAAATATCCCCCCTGACATGTAACAATAACATGTTCCACTTGGGCAGTGATTTAAAAAGACGAGGCCAGCTGGTATGTGGGCTGTATTGCTGGCCCTGACTCTTATCCTCAGTAAAGTAAAACTGCAAGAGGTCAGAATAATCCAGCCACTGGAGAATATAATGCCAGCTAGTGGTGTACATTGCTGGAGAGGCAGCACCTGGATTTCATTGATACTAAAGCCCTTGGGCAGTTCACAAGGGCTTGAAGCACCCAGGGCTCTAAAAGGAAATGGCTGTCCAGAGCAGTGTGTAAGGGCCTTAGTGTAAATGGGAATCAAGACCTCAGATTTTGGTTCTAGGGCCGCATTCAAAGTGTCTGTCCTTCTGTTAACTCCCCTTTGTCCTCCCGCCCCCAGCTCTAGCCTAAGCTATAAGAAAGCTAGTACACGATAAACCTTTGTGGCGCAGCTGCCAAACTTGCATTCAGCTTGTAAACAGTGTGAAATCCTGAGTACATCACAGACATGCTGGAAATTCTAAATTCAACACACATCATTTTCTGGCAGGCCCCATAACTCTTTGAAATTTCAGTGCACTGGGAAGTGGGTTTTTGGGGGGCAGGGGGTTAGCACTGTGGGGGGAAAACAAGCTAATAAAAAGGGAATACTATTAAACTGATACCTATAGACAAGCAACCAAGCTATATTCAGGCTTTCAGCCATAAAAACAAGTCTGGTTTTGACTCATAACACTGAAGACATTTTTTAAAAAAAACCGCCAGCCAAAAACCACGACTAAAATCTTTTCATGTAAATGAACACTCGGTAAAAATGAATTTTGTGCTGTTTGCTCAGTAGTTTGCTGTCAGCAACATCCTTGAAAAGAAAAAGAGATCTGGATGTGGCTTTGGGGGAAATAAATTGCATTTTTTTAGGTGGCTTGTACTTTGGAGAAAATACGATGGATCTTTTTGCTGATATGTGTAGGACAGAGAGCCTGGAGCACTGGGCCTGGTGCAAGATCTGCGACCTGAACTAGAGGCTGTGAACCAAAGTCAGCCCATGTATTAAAGCAGATGTTTACAATATGCAGCAATGCTGCATTCCAGTGCAGCCTTAACTGATACTGAGCTGCGTTAATATGAAGACAAACGTGGAAACGGGTTTTAGTTAATGCTGATGTTTAAGATCTCTCTTATAGATGAAGGCAATAACAAAATCCATAACTGCCCTTAATATTTCTGCTGTTTAATCCAAGGTAGGTTAGTTTTGTAGAAGTTCAAATACTTTTCTGAGCTTGTGGACTAGTCTCATTTTGAGCTTAATGGAAACACGAAGCCATCCCACAGTACTCTCAACGTTTCAATGAAGATAGATTCACACTCCAGCAATCTGTCTAAGGTTCAGGTTTCAAAACTAAGCTCTTTGAAAATTAATGAATTTCACTGTGTGCGCTCAGAATACAATTTCCAAAAGGTATAAAATAGATCTCAAGCTAAAGGCATGTTTTCCTGACTCAGCATTTTCAAATGCTGTAAATATTGACTTGCTGTCATAAATCAGATAACAAGATACTTTAGAAATCCTGACAAACTTGGCTATTATATCAGGAGCAAATGTCTTCCGTATAGGCTGTCAGAGGTAAGAGTCACTGATATTGCAAAGAGATGGGCTGGTACCAAAACCCAGCTCTGCATCCAAGTTTCTGATCCAAATTCTCAGCTAAAATTTCTCTCTTTAAGCGGCCAAAGCCCCACACCCTGAAATTTGAGGACATTCTGGATTTCAAACTCCAGACTTCAGGCATGCTTCTATCTCAGGTTGTGATTTGGCCCATTAAGTTTAGATCCACATCGGGAGTTTGGATCTGACGGTTTGTTTCTGGCCTATCTGTAGTTGCAAGATGTAAATAAAATGTACATTTCTGGTTTGTTCTCTGCATTTCCCACCTCTGCCAGCTACAGGAATGAGTTTGCCACTCAAGAGCTGAAACCTTCTCCTGCAGTCCAAACCACACCACATCTCTTTCCTCCTGCATACCCTCTCATTAGCCCCCTTCCCAGTGATTTATGAGGCAAACAACTGTGGTGAGGTTTCTAGGAAGAGAAAAGAAAGTAGATTAAAGCATAACTAGTGTTTGAGAACTGAGTAGTACCCCTTTAAATAGTTTGTGGGTCCTCTGTAAGCCTCACTGTCTTCTATGTTCAAGAAGAAAGATGAGCAAAAATTGGAAGATGAGGAAAAATTGTCCTGCAAGAGGTTCCGATATTTCAATATATTTTTTGTTCCGATTTGGGTTGAAAAGTTGAAATATTGACATTTTTTGTGGAATGAAAAGTTCTACAAAATTTCTGTTTGAAGTGGTGAAGCATTACATTTTGGCATTTCTGATCGAAATGAAACATTTCCACATTCCCACATTGAAATGTTCCGTTTTGGTTTGTTGAACTGACCCAAAAAGATTCATTTCGAGTCTGTCTGACATTAGTCTGTGTTTCTCTTTGGTGGTGCATTGCCTGATGCCCTCATTCTCCTCTATGGACTCAGAATACGTCTCCTGAACTGCTGCAGTTTCCTCTTTGGGTGAGGCCAGGCAGTGCATCCTGGGAGTCACATGGCTGCAGTGATTCATGGGAGATGTAGTCCAGCTGGGGAGCCTGGCCCATAGAGAAGAATGGGGATGTGAAGCACCCAAACTATCATGACACAACATGGGGGCATATCTGAATTGAAATTTTCAGTTTCCAGGCTTTCTTTTTTTTTTTTCAACAAAAAATTGCAGTTTTCCCACGGAAAGCAGACACTGTTCCTGAAAAATTTTGTTTGGGAAAAATCCAATTTTCTATTTTTAAAAAAAGTTTTAATGAAATTTTTTGACGAGCCTCAGTTCTATGTCTGTCTCTGCCTGTGACCTGGGGTAAGTCTGTGCCCTTGTCTGTGCCTGCATTTCCCATTTGACTGTCTGTCTAGTTGATATAGCCTGTAGGCTTGTCATAACCAAAGAGCTAAGGATAGCCTAGAATTCCTCCTTACCTGTAAGGAGTTAAGAAGCTCAAATAACCTGGTTGGCACCTGACCAAAAGCACCAATGGGGAAAGAAGATATTTTCAAATCGGGGTGGGGGAGGCTTTGTTTGTGCTCTTTGTTTGTGTGTTCTCTGGGGAAGCAGAGAAGCATCAGGTCAGAAAACTCCTCCTAAAATCATCCTGAAATGAGTCTCAATATTGCAAAAAGAGTAAATAAATAAGGCAAGGCACATTAGATTATCTTTTGTTTTTAGCTTGTGAATTTTCCCTGTCCTAAGAGGGAGGTTTATTCCTGTTTCTTTTTTTTTTTTTGGTCATTTTAAAGTTTTGCCTAGAGGGGAATCCTCTGTGTTTTGAATCTGATTACCCTGTGAAGTTACCTTCCATTGTAATTTTACAGAGGTGCTTCTTTTACTTTTTTTTTCTTTATAATAAAAGTTCTGTTTTTTAAGAATCTGATTTACCTATTTGGTTGGTATATTATTCTCAAGCCTCCCCAGGAAAGGGGGTGAAGGGGCTTGGGGGGATATTTTAGGGAACAGGAACTCCAAGTGGTCCTTTTCCTGAATCTTTTTCTAACTCACTTGGTAGTGGCAGCAGTACCCATCCAAGGACAAGGAAGGATTTGTGCCTTGGGGAAGTTTTTAACCTAAGCTGGTAGAAATAAACTTAGGGGTCTTTCATGCGGGTCCCCACATCAGTACCCTAGAGTTCAGAGTGGGGAGGGAACCCTGACAAGGCTGTTTGGGCCAGGAGCTGTCTCTCACTGTGTGTGTAGTGCTCAGTACAATGGGCCCTGATCTCAGCTGGGGAATCCAGGAGCTCCTGGAATATTAATAATAATCTCGCTGAACATACAAAGATGGACATTTTTAATACACAAAAGGCCAAATACTGAGCTACTTCCTTCATTTTGATTTGGCCCTCACTTCACCAGGACTTTACCTCTCCCTGAAACATCTGCTGAGCTAAGAGAAGTTCTGGGGACATAATCTAGCTTTTCAGACGTATCAGGCAAGGAGTTCTCTGCCTGCCAGATACAATTAAATGGAAGTTTTCCAAGTCCACAGTCCTTGCACTACATGATACAAATGAGGGCAGCAGGTCAGGCAGGACTCTAGCGTAGTAGATCATATGCTTTGGGGCTCATATCCTACAGAGGGGACTTTATGTTTCTCTTTTCATAGTATATTAAACATAGAGGTGGGCCCAACCCCAAGTCCTTCCTCCCCTTTTAATCCAAACCCTGGGAACGTTCAGCTCCAAGCCAGGATGCTGGAGCCCGCTGGTAGTTAAAAGGAAGGATGAGTGCTGCGTGGTTTGGCTGGCAGGTTAACACAGAACAAGGGGGCGGTTAGGTCAAAGCCAAGGCTGGGGGCTGGTCCACCAGCTGGGGCAACATGCAGCATGCTACCAATCAGGGACCTGGTGCAGGTGTGAAGGACTCTCATTCCTGAAGCCTATTTTGTCCTCGACAGGTTGGTTCGGAAACCGTGCAGCTGGAGAGCGTCACAGGCCAAGGGCTGGATTCTGAGCTGGGCCCCACCGCTGTCAAGCCAGAGTCTCGCTGCTGAAGTTGGTGAAGTGACTTCAGGTTTACACTGGGGTGATTCAGATTAAGGGAGTGATCAGAGCCAGTGGTTGGGGCACTGGCCTGGACTGCAGGAGAGCCAGGTTCAAGTCCCTGCTCTGGCCTTCCTGTGTGATCTAGGGCAAGTCATTTCCCTTCTCTGTACCTCAGTTCCCCATCTCTAAAATAGGGGTGATAATGCCCCCTACCTCACCAGGGTCCTGGAGAGGAGATGGATACAAGCACCACCCATTGACACATCATGGCATGATGTCCATATGACTGAGCTGGTCACAGGATATGGAGACTCAGACCAGAATCTGGTGCAAGTGGCTCTGGACAATGGAGAGATGGATTATAAGCACCAGCAGCAACTGGTGCAGGGTCCCAGTGCAGGTTTGTGTTCACAGCTTATAATAATGATAATCACATTTTGCTGTCCCTGGGGTGGGGTGGGGTGGAGTGTGTGTGGGGGGGTGGGTGGGGGGAGTGAATTTCCTGGTGTAGGCACTGGAAGAGACAGCCATGAGGGCTGCCAGCCAAGGACCCCTTCCCAAGCCCCAGTAGAGAGGGTGACAGGCTTTTCAAAGAAATTTTCAGCCAGGTCTACTGAGCCTGTTTGATCTGGGGTTGCGAGTGCTGAGAACTCCAAAGTCCCATGATGCCATTCTCCTAGAGCCACCTGTCAGGGTAGAACAGCCTTCTAAAGAGGCATTTGTTTCTGTCTAGATTTTATCCCAATCAATGCAGCCAAGTTCTTTTAATCAGAACCTGTATAACAGGCCATTGACATATTCCAAGGTAGATCCTGCTCCTGGGAATTTACATTCAGCTCTGGGTACTGCATCCCCAGAAGGATATTGACAAACTGGAAGGAGCTCAGAAAAGAGCAACCAAAAAACAGTGGCTGGTGGGAACTGATTGATGATGAGAGGTTAAAGGAGCTAAATATGTCTAGCCACAAGTAAGGGGAAGAGAAATCTGCAAGCACTGGAAGCATATAAACACCAAGGATGGAGATATCTGCAATTAACATAAAATAAAGCTGAGATAGTCCAGGAAGTGTTTGTGGGTCCCAGCCAGACGCACAAGGAAACAATATGAAAAAGGTTTCAGAGTAACAGCCGTGTTAGTCTGTATTCGCAAAAAGAAAAGGAGTACTTGTGGCACCTTAGAGACTAACCAATTTATTTGAGCATGAGCTTTCGTGAGCTCATCCAAACTGAGCTCACGAAAGCTCATGCTCAAATAAATTGGTTAGTCTCTAAGGTGCCACAAGTACTCCTTTTCTTAATATGAAAAAGAAGGTTGAAGAGATCAGGACGAGTGCAGGGGCAGAGATCTGAGACCGTCCTCCCTGGCTCAACTTGGGGCTGACTCTCCTGTGCCCAGCACCTCATACGATCACGGATGCCAGTGTAAAGGGGGAGTAAAATTAGAACGGTCGTGTACCATACCCACTTTTGCAACAGGGTAAATGATGCAGGGCAAGGAAAGAGCCGCCTGTATGTACCTGTGTCTGAGGATGTGGCTGTCAAGATGAAAAGCAGTGCAGCGTGAAGCGCTTGTTACTGTTATTTTTATTGTGACCATGTAGCGAGTGGGGAGTCGAAACTAGCTGGAATTTGGTGTATTATCCCTTCCCCCTCTTTCTGTGCTACCACTACACATTATTATTTGTGCCTATGGACCAGGACCCCATTGTGCTAGGTGCTGTACAAATACAGAGCAAAAAGATGGTCCTAAATAATGTCACAGCTCTGCTAAATGGTATAGCAGACATGGGGGGTTTGCAGGCTGACTTCCTGCTGGAAAAAATCAGTGATGTGGAGTCTGTATATTCTTAGTGTAACTTAGTTGTTTACACTATGTACGCTAATCCTGGAACAGAGATGTCACAAACAGCATGCAGGCAATACCCTCTCTCAGGGGTTTCAGCCCAACCCCCAGTGCCTGGTTCCCAGGGATCAGCTCTGCCTCAAGAATTGTCTCTAGTTAGAAAGAGAGAGAGGGAGCAAAGTCCCTTGTGCTTGCAACAGCTCCACCCAAAGAATTTACATCGCAAAACAGAAAACAATGCAGCATTTCTTCAACCACTAAAAACTTGCTTTCTGGGATGGATCTACAAATCCCATGCTGTGCAACAAGAGGCTAAGGAGCTGCTGTGGGCTCAGCCAGCCCCGCCCTGCCCCGCCACACCTGCAAGAGATGCACAGGCTGGAGGAGGAGTTAAAAGGGAGCAGAGCAGCTTGTTTGTGGGCAGTCCAGGGAGGAGAAAGGACTCTTAACAGGCAGCGTCTATGAAAGGGGCAGGTAGGATCTCTCCTGTCAACAGCTGCCTGCAGCGCCATCCCTGAGGAAAGGGAGGACCTGCTGCTGCTGTTATACCCAGAGAGGGAAGCATTGGTGTTAATTTCCCTTGTTCTGTTTATGGCGGGACCAGCTCTAGGCATCAGCCAAGCAGGCATGTGCTTGGTTGCTTGGTGTGACACGATTCCAGGGGCAGCATTCTGGCCACCTTCTTCCTTTTTTTTTTTTTTTTTTTACTTGGGCAGTTGCACTCTCAGAGCTTGGGGTGGCAAAAACCCTAGAGCTGGCCCTGGTTTGTGGACTACCCTGGAAGGGGAGAGGCTTGGTCCTGACATGGTTGAAGGGGACAAATTGTCCCCCAAGCGGGATTGAGCTGCCAGGCCACATCAGGCTGTGAAGAGGCACCAAGTGGTGAGCTGACCTCCCTTCACACCTTCTTGCTACAGGCTGCAAACCTTGGACAACAGATGGGTGGTCGGAAATGGCTTGGGGAGGGCAGCCTTAAGGTGCTCTTGGGGATCAGACCCCTTTGGTAGCCCTCACAGGGCCCTGGGCTGGAGCCTGGTGGAGTGGGAGCACCCGTACCAACCCCCCACTCTGGATTTTAAAGGGCCTAACCAGTAGGTGATGCTCCCCACAAGTGCTGGCTGTTACTCTCACATTAAGAGAGAACTTGTAAGATTGGTTTCAGAGCAGCAGCCGTGTTAGTCTGTATTCGCAAAAAGAGAAGGAGGACTTGTGGCACCTTAGAGACTAACAAATTTGTTTGTGCATAAGCTTTCGTGGGCTACAGCTCACTTGCATCCAATGAAGTGGGCTGTAGCTCTCTAAAGCTTATGCTCAAACAAATTTGTTAGTCTGTAAGGTGCCTCAAGCACTCCTTTTCTTTTGTAACAAGAGCGATCAGGTAAGGTGAGCTACTACCAGCAGGAGAGTGGGGCCGGGGAGCCTTTTGTAGTGATAATCAAGGTGGGCCATTTCTAGCAGTTGACAAGAACATGTGAGGAACAGTGGGTAGAGGGGGAAATAAACACGGGGAAATAGTTTTACTTTGTGTAATGACCCATCCACTCCCAGTCTTTATTCAAGCCTAAGTTAATTGTATCCAGTTTGCAAATTAATTCCAATTCAGCAGTCTCTCATTGGAGTCTGTTTTTGAAGTTTTTTTTGTTGAAGAATTGCCACTTTTAAGTCCTGTAAGATTATTTTCAACACTGCCATCTGGTGACCCAGGCCCTGACAATACTTAATTCTTTACCCTTCTGTAGTTCCTTTCATCCAAGGGTAAAAAGATCCTTTTGCACCAATTTGTCTGAAAATATTATTTAGCACTGCACAGCTGTGTTTCACCCCAGAATTGGCTGCATTTCATTGATGGACTAAGGTGATCTGAATATATGCAATCTGAAAAGTGCTTTTATGTCTCAATTTTCCTCCTGCTCACATGGGTGTAAATCAGAACCAATTCAAGTCAACAGAGTTACAGTGAATTGGGAACCACTGGGAGATTTTAAGGTATGCAAGGCACAAATTTATGAAAAATAAAACCAAGGTCCTATACTAGGGTGATACCAAGAGTATAAAAACCTCAGATCACTGAGGGTGTTAAAGATCCCTTGTCATTTCCCCCAAAAAGTGAGTTAAAGCTAGTCAAAACCTGTTCAATGATTTTTATTTTTGTCAAAAATGCCCTTTATTTCAGTATTGTAACTTTTCACCAAAAATGGATTTTGTTTTTTTTCTGAAGCCTTTTCCTTTTCTTTTCTGGTTTTGAAAGAAGAAATACTTAACTTTTTTTTTTAATATCTGAATTTTTTTTTTAAATCCCATCATGGGTCTAAACTGCCCACAAAACTCTTTTTTTTTTTTTTTTTTTTTTTAAATGTTTCATGTCTCAGAAATGGAAAACAAGAAACAAAAATGTCAGCGGAAACCATGTGAATAAAAATTCCACCAAAACAGGTGGAAAAAATAAATGCAAATAACTTTGAAGTTTTCAAAATATTCCATGATTAGAAAAAATATAATCAGGATATAAACTGATGTTCCAGTCAATTTTTAATTAATATAATTTCCCTATATTCCCTCTGGAAATTCAAATAGAAAGTGCAGGGGTACTGTATCTGTCTTAAACTGTTACTGCTGCTGTTAAGCAGCTGCCACATTCCAACTAAGAGGTGGCTGCATTGCAACACTGGGTCAAGTAATTCCTCTGTGGTATGTAGTTCATAATGCATTCTGGGGCCCATGCTATTCTCCTTGGGCCAAATTCTCTGCTGGCACAACTCCATTGAAATCAATGAAACCAGCCAATAATCTGGCCTGTAATTCGTATCCTAGCTGCTGGTTGGATGCTTTTATTGTGTCTGAACTCCCATATGAATCATTGAATGTGGTGCCTGGGTAGACTTCATTATAGGGCCTTTGATGTGCCCATCATTAATGCTAGCCCATTATCTGACTGGTGGGTGTATTGTACTTGCAAACAACCTGTTTCTCTTGTTTCAGAGTAACAGCCGTGTTAGTCTGTATTCGCAAAAAGAAAAGGAGTACTTTATTTGAGCATAAGCTTTCGTGAGCTACAGCTCACTTCATCGGATGCATACTGCTGATGAAGTGAGCTGTAGCTCACAAAAGCTTATGCTCAAATAAATTGGTTAGTCTGTAAGGTGCCACAAGTACTCCTTTTTTCTTTTTGTTTCTCTTGTGACATTTATAACGCTGTCTAGAAGTATACCTGACTTCCTCTGACGAATCCAGTTCCATGCTTCCTTTGGCTGGAGAAGAGGCATGTGAATGAAGCAAACATTGAGCTCCAGGCTTTATGCAGCATTCGATGGTTATTTCTATGTTGTGCATGTGAGCAGCGTTTTGAATGGCAGCTGACGGTGGTGGGGTGGGAAAACATTTAATAATGCCTTGAGAGGCAGCATGGTCCAGTGTGTTGAGCGGTGGAATGGGATTTAAGAGTCTCTCAGTCTTAATCCTGACGCTGCCACTGTCCTACTGTATCATCACAGGCAAGTTGCTCTCCCGTTTGCCCTCCCATCCTTGGCTGTCTTGTGTATTCAGACTGGAAACTCTTCAGGGCCAGGGCTGCCTCTTGTTACATGTATTTACAGCGTGAGGGGGTCCCAATGCTAGCTGGGCACTCTAAGCTTCAACTATATCAATGTTCATGAAATGGACCCAGGATCTGAATTTTGGAGCTGTTGCATTTCCAGTGAATCCTAGTAGCTGAGGGATTTATTTTCCCCTTCTTACTTCCTGCTGGGGCAAAAATTCCTCTTGTTTTAATAATAGGGAGGAAAAGTCTTTGAAATGAGTATGGAGTAAGAGGAGCGCCTCCCGCCCTACAGTGCTACACAGTAATATCTGCTCATAACCAGTCTGCCCTGCAGAAACCCTCAGTCTGACTCTCCCCACACAGCTCAGAGCCACTAATGTGCTTTCCCCAGATTTGTGGCAATTAAATCTTTGCAGCACCTGACACCATTGCACATTCTCTCTATAAAGAGCCAAACAGGCCACCACTCCTGGCTTCTTTGCACTCCATGGAGTTCACCCCTGTATCTGCTCTCCCAAATCCAGCTTCTTCCTCTAACACCTGCTCCTCCTTCACCTGAGCTGTTACACCCTGGGTCTCTGCCATGCCTGCCTCTGGCCTGCCTGTATCTCCTCTCTTGTCTCTGCAGTCCATCCCAAAAATGCAGGTTGCAGCATCTTCCTTTCCTACCACATCACTCCTCCTCGCCCATCCTCGGCACGCTTTCCACATGTGACAAACAGCCTCTCTCTGGGGATTGAACTGGGGGTCTCCATAGCTAACTACGAGCCACTACAGCTTCAGTTAAAGGACTGAAGTCAATGGGAGCTCCAGCTGATCACCCCTGACATTCAGGCCAGAAAAAAAGGGGGTGGTCATGGTAGCATCTAGGAAACCCAATCAGGGATTGGCCCCAGTGTGCTAGGCACTGTACAGAGAAAAAACAAAGACAGACCCTGCCCAGGAGAGCTCCCAGGCTAGGTGTCAGACAGCATGGGCCAAACAGTCAGAGTGGGATGAGGTGGGGTTGGGAGGGAGAGGTGACAGTAAAGCCAGTCTACACTAGAGACTTCTGCCAGCATAGCTGTGTCAGTCAGGGTGTTGACGAGATGTGAGCTGTGACCGACGGAGCTGTGCCAGCAGAAGCCCTTCGAGTAAATGCAGTTCTACTGGCTAAGCCATGCTTTTTCTGGCATCTCTTATTTTGCCTGAGGGTGGGTGGTGGAATAAGCTATACCAGTAAAAGTGCAGTTTGGCCAGTCTAAGCTGCAGCCACATGAGGCGTGTTTTGCCTATATAGTGTACTATTAATAATAGTTTGTTTATTATTTGTCTTACCGAAGAGCCCTAGTTGCAGACCAGGCCCCATTGTGTTAGGTGCCGTATAAACACAGAACAAACCGGTGGTCTCTGCCCAAAGGCGCTTACAATCCGAGTCCTCCGGTATTCGTATATTGGTAAAACACTCCTAGGGAAGACATCGTGTGATGAGTTCTCCAGGGTGCCATCTGAACTGTGCAATGGTTGAGTCCTCCGTCCTGGGCTCCCTCTCACACTGTGATGCTGTTGCTAAGCCACAAACCTCTGTGAGGTATTGTACTTACACAGACATCCATAGGCAGGGACACACCCAGGTGAGTTACATGAATGCTTCTCTCAGCCACTCATGAACTAACAATAGAGCGGCTCCAGCCAGTTCCCCTGAGCTCCCCAGCCTAGGACCCCAGAGTTGCACTGTCCTGCCCTGGTCAGAAGCCTGACCAGTATACGTTTATAACCCACTCCGTCCCTCCCTCACTGTGGAGTGGATGTGCACCAGTTTTTGTTCCTGAGCAGATTTCCCAAGCATATCAAGCAAAACACACTGTTCTAAGTAAAACATAAAACAGGTTGGTTAACTACAGAAAGATAAATTTTGAGCAATTATAAAAGGTAGGCATAAAGGATAGAGATGGTTATTAAATAAAATAAAACAAGTGCACAATTTGAAGTTCTGTAAACTAAACAGGATTTGAATCAAGCAGTGTCTCATGCTGATCGACAGAACAAGCAGGTTACAGCTCTTCCATACACAGGCTGGAATTCTCCTCCAGCCTGGGACCACCTTCCCCTCGTCAGTCTTTGCCCTCCAGATGTGTTTCCAGGTCACAGAATCATAGAAGATTAGGGTTGGAAGAGACCTCAGAAGACATGAGTGAGAACTGAATTAGGCTCTTAATGTGTAGAATGGGTAACTGGTCATCTTCTAGTCCAATCCCCTGCTCAAAGCAGGACCAACACCAACTAAATCATCCCAGCCAGGGCTTTGTCAAGCCGGGCCTTTAAAATCTCTAAGGATGGAGATTCCACCACCTCCCTAGGTAACCCATTCCAGTGCTTCACCACCTTCCTAGTGAAATAGTGTTTCCTAATATCCAACCTAGAGGTCCCTCACTGCAACTTGAGACCATTGCTCCTTGTTCTGTCATCTGCTTCCACTGAGAACAGCCGAGCTCCATCATCTTTGGAACCCCCCTTCAGGTAGTTGAAGGCTGCTGTCAAATCCCCCCTTTTCTCTTCTGCAGACTAAATAACCCCAGTTCCCTCAGCCTCTCGTCCTAAGTCGTGTGCCCCAACCCCCTAATCATTTTTGTTGCCCTCTGCTGGACTATCTCCAATTTGTCCACATCCCTTCTGTAGTGGGGGGACCAAAACTGGATGGAATACTCCAGGTGTGGCCTCACCAGTGCCGAATAGAGGGGAATAATCACTTCCCTCGATCTGCTGGCAATGCTCCTACTAATGCAGCCCAATATGCCGTTGGCCTTCCTGGCAACAAGGGCACACTGCTGGCTCATAACCAGTTTCTGCAGAACTGCTGCTTAGGTGTTGAGTTGTGTGGGGAGTGAGGCCAAGTGATTATGCCACTTTCCCTCTTTTATAGTTTCTTCCAGCTTGCTGAAAAGATCTTTGCTGGTGACAGGGGGGTCCACCTCCGTGGGTCAAGCATTCTCCATTGTCTACACGCTCTCTCTGAGAAATCTCCATTGTACACAGTGCGGAGGATAGTGTTAGGAGTGTGGATTCTCTTTAACGGGCCATCGGTGCATCTGGCTGGTCCATTGTTGTAACTGACAGGCTGGTTGTGGCTGTTCTCAACCTCACAACCTATTTCAGTAACACACACAGCATAACTTCCCATACAATGACAACACACACAATCCAACAGGACATTAATGTTCAACAGATCAAGACTTTTCAAACGATACCTCACGTGGCACACCTTGTACAAAACATATCCTAGTTACAGGACAGCGGCCAAGGTGAGGGCTCCAGGGTGCTGCTTTGAGGCACAGGGTGCCGCACATGCCTTACGAGTTCATTTCCTTTTTAAAATCTAAATTTTGCAGAGGCCAGGGATGGCTCTGTGCATTCTGAGCACTGAAAATTGGAAGGACGTCTCTTCTCTAGCCCTGGCTCCGTAGCTAGAGCTAGTCTCTTTACAGCCAGCCAGCTCACCTTGCCCCTCGCTCTGCCATTACTGTTTCTTTTGCCTCCAATGGAATTGAAGAGTCCAGCCATCACATGCAGCTTTAATGTGAAGAAATCTTCTGCTGTCGTAAACAGGAAGCGCGTGATGAAAAGTGAGTTATTTTATTGAACCCAAGCAAAAGAAATGAAATAGAGGAGCAGCAACAAAGGGCTAATTTATTCAGCGAAGAAATGGCATTCCCCTCCTGCAGCCACAGAATTACTGTGCGTCACAGATGTCCAGAAGTAAAAAAGCCACTTTTCACAAAATCAAACAAAGGCCTAGAGATTCTTTTCAGGGCCTCCTGTATGTCTAGAGCCTCTCTGCCTACTTCCTCAGCCAAACGTTTAACCTCCAATTCTTTAGGGAGAAAGAAAATCCAGCCTGACTGACTGCTGTGTAAGAACTCATCAATAAACAAGCAGAAGGGAAGAAGGAAACATCTGTTTTGGGGAATATATAGGAACTATGTGATGTGAACAAAGACCTGCGCATTGTGACTGTTGTTTCCCTGGGTGGGTTGGTTTTAAATAGATGCAATTAGAGGAAATGAAAGGATGGAATAGAAACATTTCCAATAGGGTGAAATGACTGAATTGCAAGGAAGGTATTTTTATGCCTTGGGGACAGATTTCATCAGCACTTGTTAGTGTCCAGTTTTAAATTGCTTTACAGAGACATCTCAGTGGCTCGTTTTTTAATTCCACCTTATCTAGCTAGATATTTTAGGTACTTACACAGCCCCTATTACTGTTGTATCACAGCCCTGCACAATCTTTATTTACATAACTCCCCTGTGAGGCAGGGCAATGCTGTTATCCCCATTGTACAGATGGGGATCTGAGGCACAGAGAGACTAAGGGACTTGCTCAAGGTCACATAGGACATCTGTAGCAGAACAAACAATGAGGAGTCCTTGTGGCACCTTATCGACTAACAGATTTATTTGGGCATAAGCTTTTGTGGGCTATAACTCACTTCATCAGATGCATGAAGTGGAAAATACAGTAAGCAGGTATAAATATACAGCACATTAAAAGATGGTAGTTCCTTTACCAAGTGGGGGGTCAGTGCTAATGAGGCCAATTCAGTTAGGGTGGATGTTGACTAGAAGGTGTGTGTATCAACAGAGGGGAAATTATTTTTTGTAGTGATGCAGCCACTCCCAGTCTTTATTCAGGCCTAAATTGATGGTGTCAAGTTTGCAAATTAATTCCAGTTCTGCAGCTTCTTGCTGAAGTCTGTTTTTAAAGTTTTTTTGTTGAAGAATGGCCACCTTTAAGTCTGTTATTGAGTGCCCAGGGAGATTGAGGTGTTCTCCTGCTGGTTTTTGAATGTTACAATTCTTGATGTCTGATTTGTGTCCATTTAGTCTTTTGCATAGAGACTGTCTGGTTTGGCCAATGTACATGGCAGATGGGATTGCATGATGGGATTACATTTGGCCAATGTACATTGCTGGCACATGATGGCATATATCACATTGGTAGATGTGCAGGTGAATGAGCCCCTGATGGTATGGCTAATGTAGTTACGTCCTATGATGATGTCCCTTGAACAGAGACTTGCACCCACATCTTCTCAGTTATAGGCTAGTGCCCTGACCACTGTACCATCCTTCCTCTCTAAGCATTGTACCTCACCAACGCCCGGTGCTAGGGTCATGGGGTCAGGTGTTTGAGGATGCAGTGCAAGCTTTACATGTGAGTGACCCAAATCTTGCACTAAGCATGTGGAAACAGCTCCTAGTGTGAAATCCCACCATGCTGGCAGAGCCAGATGAAGGTCCCCCAGCCCATCAGAACTTCCCTAGTTCCCTCATCCTGGGGGTAGCAGCTGTGGAGGGGGCATGTAAGAGAAGTCCTCCCCTAGGCCCCGATCCCGCAATTGAAAGTGTGCGAGTGGACAGCTGCTGTCACGCAGATCAGTTTCAGAATCAGAGCCATTTGGTGTGCATAAGAAAAACAGTCTTTGTTCCAGTCCTATGTGTGTATTGCAAGGAGGTTGGAGGAAGGTGCTGGCCCAAGGTCCAGCATGTAAGGAATTTCTACAGGCTGTAGTAATGACTACACCAGAAGCTGAGGAGCTCCCTGTGGCGGGTTGGACCCCCTTTCCAGGGTGCCACCTGATATACTAGGGTCCAACTGAGCCTGTCCGTTCCACCAGCCTGGGCTTCCTCACCCTGTCCTGCTGCACACACGCAGATAGGGACACCCCCAGCTGTAGAATCACACAGAGTCTGCAATCAGCTCTGCGTGGGAAGACTCATCTGGGGAATTGCCTGGCACTCAAGTGCACACGCCCTCTGGAGTATAAACCCAAAATTTTATGTCTTGCACTGTATAGAGATCTACACAGCTTAAGCTCATGAAATTCGCTCCCTCCCTCAATGTGGAGGAAGATATGCACAGCTTTCTCCCTCCACCCCGCCCCAGTTATGAATTGCACAAACTGGGTTATAGAATAAACAAAAACTAAGTGTATTTGTTATACCAATAAAATAAAAACCAGCAGGATCTTATTAAAGGGGAAGAGGCAAAATGCCACATTTATTGTGAATACAGAAAGAATCATAGTAAGCAGTTAGTTATAGCTATAACATTCCATTCAATTTCCTATTTATTCACACATTCATTCATACACACACAGGTTCTGCAAGGTTGTTATCATAGTTACCAGCCTTAGAGTTGCTCATGCCAAGCCACTGGCCAGGTGGCCTGGACATGAGGAGGGAGCAGGGCCTTGTCAGATGCTCATCTGATGCTCCTGGAAGTTGGTTTGCAGAATCAGACCCCCAAAGTTCTCACTTTCTAGAGTCCATTTTTATAGGAATTTCTTCCTATGCCAGTCTATGGGAATTGCTTCATCGTGCTGTTGCTGAATCAATCAGCAGATGGCACATTCCTGAGGGCTCCGTGCTGCCAGATGTTATCTTGTTCTTTGGTTCCCCCATTCTTGAGGCTGTTGGGTGGATTCCAGTCTGCCCTCCAGGGGTCCTCTGGTTATTTTCACTTGATGCCTTCTTCAGCCGACGGACACTGGATTCTTAGGCTGGCACCTCCCTGATCATTCAGTTATCAACCACACCAAGCATCCATCCACATACATCCTCTATCTCTATTTTAATCACAATTGTTAACAAAGCGAGATGAATACAACAAAAGGGCGGGGAGTCTCTGGGTGTTGTTTCTGTTGTTACAGAGTATTGCTTTGAGTCTCCCTCTGTGTGAGTAGTTGTTGTTGTTACAAAGAATTGCTTTGAGAACAGACTCTGTCTTAGAATGTACTAACACAATTAGCAGCTTGCAAGTTTCACACATAGAGGGAGAGAAACAGTACCAAAAATCAAGAGACCTCTTAATTAGTAATACCCTGGAATTTAAACTATGGGGAATCAAACTCATTTGTGATTTTAATACAGAACTTCTTTAATATGATCCAACATATTAACTACAAAAGGTGGATTTTAAGTGATTATAAGGGATCACAAACAGATCAAAGCAGAGCAAATAAAACAAAACATGCAACTTAAGCTTAATACACTAAATTAACTGGTTAAAAGTAGCAAATTCTCACCCTAAAAGTTGTTTCAAGCAGGTTGTAGAGTTTCTTGAAGGTAAACTGCACTGCTAGCAGCTCGGATCTCCAGGGGTTCCTTTTACAGGCTAGATCTTTCTCGCCTGGGCTTATCCCCTGCCTCCCCCCCACAGCATAGTTCCATTTCTGTAGGTGTTTTCAGCAGTCTTCCTTCTTAAGGGGGGAACATGGGTGGTGGGTGGAGCCCTCCTTCAGGGAGGCTAGCCCTGGCTCCAACCTCCGCACCCAGAGAAGCCCCAAGACTCCCTTCCCCCAAGTATACAGCCTAAGCCCCAGCCCCAGCCCCAAGGCTGGTGTAGTGTTAGAAACCGCCATCTGTAGGAGTGTGCTACAGCAGGTTTTTACAATCCCTTTCATATGAGTAACTGCTATAGGTAGCAAATTCCTACATGTAGCAGTTTCTTGTACTACATCTGAGACATCCACCCCAAGATTCCCGTCCCCCCCGGCCAGAGGAGCCCCAGGCTGTCCAAAGCTCTGAGCCACCCCACCTGCCTGGAAGAGCCCTGAGCCGAGCCAGCCAAAGCCCCGAGCCCCCATGCCCAGAGGAGCCCTGAGCCTCCCTCCCCCACACCTGCCTGGAGGAGCCCCAAGCCAGTTGAAGCCCCGAGCCCCCAGCCCGCCTATCCAAAGGAGCCCTGAGCTGAGCCAGCCGAAGCCACCTTGCGCCTCCCGTCCCCAGACCCCAAGAGAAAAGTGTCTCTCAGACTTTCCTCCGGAAGAAGCTTTTGGTGTGCCCCAGGCAGATTCCAGGGTGGCTGAGGAGGTGGTATTTGCTACTCAGCTTCCTGGGTTCATCAGGAATCTCCCTGGAGCCTATGAAGCTGAATAGCACACACTGCCTCCTCAGCTACCCTGGAACCTGCATGGGGCATAATAAATCAAAACTTCCTCCCCAAAATCCCACAACCAGAAGTCTGGTTGCCACAGCAGCGCCAGCTGCGCCTCCCCTGGCCTATTATACCCACCACCCATGGTGGTGGTGCAGTGCAGAAGAACCTAGATTAACTTACTCCCCAGCCTTAAAGAGGATTTACATATGGCGGGAATCCTTTGTTTCCTAGTTTGGCCCCCACCCCTTCCATAGGAAAAATATCAGCATTGCAAGACGGTATCCTGCACCAGGTGACATGATCACGTGACCCTGCAGTGTCAAAGCAGCATCCCAGGAAACTTCTCAGGAAGGAGGGAGATTAGTATCTTCAAAGTCATATTGTTCTCCCTAACGGCCCATCCAGGCTGATTGCCTATTGTCTGGTGGGCGTTCCCCAGGTGCAAGCACTTTTGTAATTGATACATAGTCTATACTCCTAACCTCTAATACAGAAATGATACATGCCTACAAATAGGATAATAATATCCAGTAAATCATAACATTTCCAATGACACCTCACATGACCCATCTTGCCTAAAACACACCTTAGTTAGATCATATTCATATCATAATAATATTTCTATGAAGAATATGGGGTGTAATGTCACACTCCCCCTTGAGGTGGGGGGTAACTCTGGCTGTGAGAGTGTGTGTGTCAATTTCACCCTCAGGGCCCAATCTCTCGCCTACTGGAGTCAGTGGCAAAATGCCCATTGACATGAGTGAGAACAGAATTAGGCTCTTAATGTGTAGAATGGGTAGCCTGGGTGCTAATTTGGACCCACAAACAAACACTTTTGTGAGGGCCCAGCTGAGTCATGCGACTTTATCTCTCTGGGTCTCAGCATTTACACCCTCTGAAATTGGGAGAGTCTAGAGGGATGTTTTCCAAAGGATAACTGTGTTGGATGATGCCCAGTCTGCACCTGCTGTAGGGGTCCTGTTTTCAAGCTTTTCCCTGCAATCATGAGGGCTAGAAACATTCTTTTTTCATATGCAAGCTGGGATTCGGCTCTAATCACATGAATCCAGAAGCTGGGACTTTAAGAAAAGCCCCAGACATTGCAAGACGCACAAGATGTGATAACCCTTCTAGAGGAAGATGCACATGCTGAGGGCCCCAGTAGACGGGGTTTGTTACACAAGCTTAGATTTCCTCTACTTAGACTTATGCCCCCTTACCGTGTGTAACTTACAACCCCTTTACACATCACCTCTGGTTTGGGCTCAGTGACTAACTCAGTCAAAGGGGATGTACGCTGGTGTAACTCACACCCCAAGGGGCCAGAAGGGAGCGAGGAATGTTGCAAGAAAAGCAATTAGCAGGAGGGTCTAAGTTGAAGGAGGCTCCCTTTCTTCTGTCTCCTCAGCATGTCAGGCTACATCAGCTCAGATTCTTTCAGTCACCTACACACTGGGAAGTGGGTGTGAGGGAGCCTGATTTGCACCCCACCTGTGAATTGGGCTCTTTGACTCCTCTAATTTAGCTGGGGAATCACACCGAGGCTCTTAGAAGACTGAGGGCCAGATCCTCAAAGGTATTTGGGCACCTAACTCCCATAGGTTTGAGGGTCTGGACCTTAGGATGCTCGGAGAATGTGATCTTCATCCCCTGACACCAGATGCATGCAAAACGAGAGCTGTCCAGGACCTCAGTTTTGTGCCTCATCTCGAAGATGGCACTTTCAGCAGCTAGAACCCCCTGACACCACCCAGGGGCCCTGGTTCAGTGCTGATGCAGTGGGAATAGCGCCATCTACTGAATCACCATTGGAAAGACTGGCACGGTGATGGGCTCTGAAAGCGTGTAACAGATCCTTCTGGGATTCGAGGGGGAGTGAACACAGACCCACAAAGACCAGGGCCGCCATGACAGATAGGAATTGAGTTCAGCCATGCAGTCCTGATCACTGGTTGGGTTCTAACCGCTGACTGACAGACATCTGATTTCTAGATGTGCAGTTATGGACTCACTTAAATGTTCCCCGCTTGCAGGTGTGTTCCCAAGTGATGGCTTGAGATGGGTGCATGCCATGGATCCTAGCTCGTGCACAGACAGATCTGTGTGATGATTTCCATAGAGTCTGCTTGCTTGCCAGGAGAATCAGAATTTTCTGAAACACACAGTAGCTAAATATTCCAGTGTTGCTGTCCTGACCTTAACTGCTCCCCCAGTAGTGCCCCCATGATGCCATTGTCTAAACAAACCACTGTCCTACTCTCGGGTTCCTCATGGAGTCTGTCCAAAGACTCCTAATCCACATCAGGGTCCATGTGGATCTTCTCCTTAGCTCCCAAACTCCCACAACATGCTGACTAGCCAGGGGGATCTGCAAATGGAACAGGCATGAAAAGTCAAGTAGGGTGGGAGTGTGGTTGGAGCAGTGGCCTGGCTATCAGGGCTGCTGAGTTACATTCCCAGCTCACTGGGGTAAGTCTTTCTTGGAGGACATGTTTCCCCTCTGTGGCTCAGTTTCCAAATCCATAGAGAGACTAACATTCCCCCCACTCCGCAGGGAGCTGCGTCCATTGTTTGTGTGAGATCCCTGCGCCTTCTCTCCCACTTCACTTCGCCTCTGGGCAATGCACATAGTGGTGATCACTGCAACAGCATATGATGTGTGCTCCTTCTCCCCTACCTAATGCCACCCCAGCTCCACTGCCCTGGGGGGAGGGAAGTGGGGCCTGTGCTCACCCCTCTGTTCCACATGGGACTTCGAGTGCTGTTGCTGGCACCCATGTCCTTTGCTCCCTGGGTGCTGAGAGCACAGAGACTGAGATTGAGAGAGCGCAGCACATATGGCACAGGGAGACTTCGCTTTTGTTCTTTCCTGTTTAGTTGTTTCTGCTTCAACCGTCTCTACGCCCCCCAAGCTGCACAGCTTTCACTGTACCAGCAATACTGTCCTGTATGGGGATGCTGCGATACTCCTCTGGGCTCAACCCTGTCCCCATTGGAGGCAAGGGCAACAGGAACAGACCCTCTGCGAGCGGGGAACAGGCTGAAGACAGACTCACTTCCGGGTCAGTGAGGGTTGGGCCAGTTGCTTGGCAAAGGGCCATGATGCAGTACAACATGGGAGCTGAAGGCTGGTCCTCTGGCTCCTGCGTACCAGGGTGGCAAGGATGTAGGAAAGCTGTTCTAGATGGCCCCTTCAACACCTTGCACAGGGGTACCCTGCATCCATCACCTTGGATGCGACACTTGGGCTCTGCACACTGATGTGAATCAGGTGTAACTCCATGGAAGTCAATGCAGTCAAGCTGCGGTGAGTGCGGAGAGAATTAGCTGGGGCTACAATCCTGGAAGAGACTTTTAACCTCCTTCCTGGTTCCCCCCACCCCTTACCTTTCTGATCCGTTTCTAGCCTCTCCAGGGCTTTTGTTTTCACTGACAGCTGTTTTACGCCTTTGCCTGTGAGCGAATGTTTATTGTAACATTCCCCATGAAGGTGGACTCAGCAGCACGCTGCCCACTCCAAGCCATGGGAAATCAGCAGATTTTACACCAGCTCTTGTCGCCTGGGTGCAGATTATCCAGCTGATCCCAGATTTGCAGCTTCCTCCTCCTATTAGGATCATTGTGCATCAGATTCTGAGACAGCGGGGTACAATCCAGACCAATGAGTAGCTGGGTCACCCCTGCCCGTAACCTGGGGGCCCCTTTGCAATGCCTTGCTGGGGCAGCCTCCAATGTGGACTGCTCACAAGCAGCCTCTAGCATGTACGTCACTCCCGGCTCCATCTGTGTGTGCTGTAGCCAGCCAGCCACACCTGAGCTCCTACCAGCCTTAAAGAGTCCACAGGGTGACTCCAACACACTCCCAGCCCCAGATTTCCCCCAGAAGCGGATGTCCTGTGCTGCCCAGCCCTCAGCTGCTGGACAGTGCAACTACACGGAGTCCGTTATTCCTTTAAGGGAATAATGCGCACACAACTTTTTACTCCAAATGGCGTTACCCAGACACTAAAACGTGAACACACTGGATGAGATAAAACAATCAGACAAGTTCATTAACTACAAAGAGAGATTTTTAAGTGAGTCCAGGTATTGAGGCATAAAAGTCAGAAGTGGTTACAAGACAAAGAAAGATAAAACACTGACTGGTGCCTAACGTAACAAACCATGTTAGATGTAAAGCAAAGTTCTCTCACCACATGCTTTCAGCAGTCTTACTGACCAAACTCTTTAGGTCAGGACCCCTCCCCCAGAGTCCAATGGATGCTTCCTTTGTCTCTTCAAGTGCAGTGAATGTGTCTCTGGATTAAGTTTAGAAGTGGGAGCAACAAGAGTGATGTAGTGGTGGGAGTCTGCTGTAGACCACCGGACAAGGGGGATGAGGTGGATGAGACTTTCTTCCGGCAGCTCGCAGAAGCTACTAGATCGCACGCCCTGGTTCTCATGGGTGACTTTAATTTTCCTGATATCTGCTGGGAGAGCAATACAGCGGTGCATAGACAATCCAAGAAGCTTTTGGAAAGCGTAGGGGACAATTTCCTGGTGCAAGTGCTAGAGGAGCCAACTAGGGGGGGAGCTTTTCTTGACCTGCTGCTCACAAACCAGGAAGAATTAGTAGGGGAAGCAAAAGTGGATGGGAATCTGGGAGGCAGTGACCATGAGTTGGTTGAGTTCAGGATCCTGACACAGGGAAGAAAGGTAAGCAGCAGGATACGGACCCTGGACTTCAGGAAAGCAGACTTCGACTCCCTCAGGGAATGGATGGGTAGGATCCTCTGGGGGACTAACATGAAAGGGAAAGGAGTCCAGGAGAGCTGGCTGTATTTCAAGGAATCCCTGTTGAGGTTACAGGGACAAACCATCCCGATGAGTCGAAAGAATAGTAAATATGGCAGGCGACCAGCTTGGCTTAACGGTGAAATCCTAGCGGATCTTAAACATAAAAAAAAAGCTTACAAGAAGTGGAAGGTTGGACATATGACCAGGGAAGAGTATAAAAATATTGCTCGGGCATGTAGGAATGAAATCAGGAGAGCCAAATCGCACCTGGAGTTGCAGCTAGCGAGAGATGTCAAGAGTAACAAGAAGGGCTTCTTCAGGTATGTTGGCAAGAAGAAGAAAGCCAAGGAAAGTGTGGGCCCCTTACTGAATGAGGGAGGCAACCTAGTGACAGAGGATGTGGAAAAAGCTAATGTACTCAATGCTTTTTTTGCCTCTGTCTTCACTAACAAGGTCAGCTCCCAGACTGCTGCGCTGGGCATCACAACATGGGGAATAGATGGCCAGCCCTCTGTGGAGAAAGAGGTGGTTAGGGACTATTTAGAAAAGCTGGACGTGCACAAGTCCATGGGGCCGGACGAGTTGCATCCGAGAGTGCTAAAGGAATTGGCAGCTGTGATTGCAGAGCCATTGGCCATGATCTTTGAAAGCTCGTGGCGAACGGGGGAGGTCCCAGATGACTAATCGCCTTTTATGATGAGATTACTGGTTCTGTGGATGAAGGGAAAGCAGTGGATGTATTGTTTCTTGACTTTAGCAAAGCTTTTGACACGGTCTCCCACAGTATTCTTGTCAGCAAGTTAAGGAAGTATGGGCTGGATGAATGCACTATAAGGTGGGTAGAAAGCTGGCTAGATTGTCGGGCTCAACAGGTAGTGATCAATGGCTCCATGTCTAGTTGGCAGCCGGTATCAAGTGGAGTGCCCCAAGGGTCGGTCCTGGGGCCGGTTTTGTTCAATATCTTCATAAATGATCTGGAGGATGATGTGGATTGCACTCTCAGCAAATTTGCGGATGATACTAAACTGGGAGGAGTGGTAGATACGCTGGAGGGGAGGGATAGGATACAGAAGGACCTAGACAAATTGGAGGATTGGGCCAAAAGAAATCTGATGAGGTTCAATAAGGATAAGTGCAGGGTCCTGCACTTAGGATGGAAGAATCCAATGCACCGCTACAGACTAGGGACCGAATGGCTAGGCAGCAGTTCTGTGGAAAAGGACCTAGGGGTGACAGTGGACGAGAAGCTGGATATGAGTCAGCAGTGTGCCCTTGTTGCCAAGAAGGCCAATGGCATTTTGGGATGTATAAGTAGGGGCATAGCAAGCAGATCGAGGGACGTGATTGTTCCCCTCTATTCGACATTGGTGAGGCCTCATCTGGAGTACTGTGTCCAGTTTTGGGCCCCACACTACAAGAAGGATGTGGATAAATTGGAGAGAGTCCAGCGAAGGGCAACAAAAATTATTAGGGGTCTAGAACACATGACTTATGAGGAGAGGCTGAGGGAGCTGGGATTGTTTAGCCTGCAGAAGAAAGAATGAGGGGGGATTTGATAGCTGCTTTCAACTACCTGAAAGGGGGTTCCAAAGAGGATGGCTCTAGACTGTTTTCAATGATAGCAGATGACAGAACGAGGAGTAATGGTCTCAAGTTGCAGTGGGGGAGGTTTAGATTGGATATTAGGAACAACTTTTTCACTAGGAGGGTGGTGAAACACTGGAATGCGTTACCTAGGGAGGTGGTAGAATCTCCTTCCTTAGAGGTTTTTAAGGTCAGGCTTGACAAAGCCCTGGCTGGGATGATTTAACTGGGAATTGGTCCTGCTTTGAGCAGGGGGTTGGACTAGATGACCTTCAGGGGTCCCTTCCAACCCTGATATTCTATGATTCTATGACTGGAAAAAGGCTAATGTAGTGCCAATCTTTAAAAAAGGGAAGAAGGAGGATCCTGGGAACTACAGGCCAGTCAGCCTCACCTCAGTCCCCGGAAAAATCATGGAGCAGGTCCTCAAAGAATCAATCCTGAAGCACTTACATGAGAGGAAAGTGATCAGGAACAGTCAGCATGGATTCACCAAGGGAAGGTCATGCCTGACTAATCTAATCACCTTCTATGATGAGATTACTGGTTCTGTGGATGAAGGGAAAGCAGTGGATGTATTGTTTCTTGACTTTAGCAAAGCTTTTGACACGGTCTCCCACAGTATTCTTGCCAGCAAGTTAAAGAAGTACGGGCTGGATGAATGCACTATAAGGTGGGTAGAAAGTTGGCTAGATTGTCGTGCTCAACGGGTAGTGATCAATGGCTCCATGTCTAGTTGGCAGCCGGTGTCAAGTGGAGTGCCCCAGGGGTCGGTCCTGGGGCCGGTTTTGTTCAATATCTTCATAAATGATCTGGAGGATGGTGTGGATTGCACTCTCAGCAAATTTGCGGATGATACTAAACTGGGAGGAGTGTAGATACGCTGGAGGGCAGGGATAGGATACAGAGGGACCTAGACAAATTGGAGGATTGGGCCAAAAGAAATCTGATGAGATTCAATAATAGGGACCGAATGGCTAGGCAGCAGTTCTGCGGAAAAGGACCTAGGGTGACAGTGGACGAGAAGCTGGAGATGAGTCAACAGTGTGCCCTTCTTGCCAAGAAGGCCAATGGCATTTTGGGATGCATAAGTAGGGGCATAGTGAGCAGATCGAGGGACGTGATCGTCCCCCTCTATTCGACATTGGTGAGGCCTCATCTAGAGTACTGTGTCTAGCTTTGGGCCCCACACTACAAGAAGGATGTGGATAAATTGGAGAGAGTCCAGCGAAGGGCAACAAAAATGATTAGGGGTCTGGAACACATGACTTATGAGGAGAGGCTGAGGGAACTGAGATTGTTTAGTCTGCAGAAGAGAAGAATGAGGGGGGATTTGATAGCTGCTTTCAACTACCTGAGAGGTGGTTCCAGAGAGGATGGTTCTAGACTATTCTCAGTGGTAGAAGAGGAAAGGACAAGGAGTAATGGTCTCAAGTTGCAGTGGGGGAGATTTAGGTTGGATATTAGGAACAACTTTTTCACTAGGAGGGTGGTGAAACACTGGAATGCATTACCTAGGGAGGTGGTAGAATCTCCTTCCTTAGAAGTTTTTAAGGTCAGGCCTGACAAAGCCTTGGCTGGGATGATTTAATTGGGGATTGGTCCTGCTTTGAGCAGGGGGTTGGACTAGATGACCTCCTGAGGTCCCTTCCAACCCTGATATTCTATGATTCTATGATTCTATGATGGGCTAGGGGAGAAAGGGGTGCCTTAGGGCATCTGCCCCTTTTTTTTATAGTCCTGTCCCCCCTTTGAGAAGCATCTCCAGCTGGGAACGAGGTGACAGGCTGTCTGTGTGGAAGGAAGCTCCATGCTGTTTCTTTGTTAAGATGTTGATTTTTGTCCTTGCCCCATTTCCTGCCAAAGAATGGCCACTTAGCAGGTAATGGCCCATCCGCCTTGTTTACACCTGGCTGAGGCATCAGCTTGCCCTTTGTCTCTGAGGAACTGCTCTGACCACTCCCCAGACTTATGTGGAAAACTTACTATTAGTCATGATCTCAGGTTATGTTTATAAATTCACATATAATGCAGCTACGTGCATTTTGCCATGACATTATTGATCAGCAAATTATGAGTTTTTTACATAACGCCTCACAACAATGATGCCTTGTACAAACATTATTACAATTGTGTGTTGGTTGTGAATGCAGGTATATTCTGTCACAACCATACTTTGGAAATACTCCCATTGACTTCAGTGGGACAACTCAAGGACTATGGCCATGCAACCTGCTGGTGAGTGTGTGTGACAGGTCTTCTTCTGGACCCAATCCACCAAGGATGTGACTCTGTTCCAGCCCCAATTGTTTCTCATGATGAAAAGGCTGTTTACAAACCATATAGACAGAAGTCACATTGTCCATCTCTTAAGCGTGGTCACCTCTGGGGTGGGGCACATCATCTAGTAAATAATGGGATTGCAACCCAGTTTAGGATGGCAACCCTGGCATTTGAAGTTGTCTGTTTGTCCTAATTAGTAGAAGGGACCCTGAGGGTCATTGATCAGAGGTCTCTACTGAGCTGTCTACAACGTGCAGCAAGTCCAAAAGCCAGCGACATGTTGGGATGCACAAGGAACAGGACGGAGCATATTCCAATATCCTGTGTACAGGACTGGTCACGCCTGCTCAGAAAAGACCCTGAAGAATTATAGGGGTTCAGAGGAAAAAACAAAAATGATCAATGGCCTGGAAAAACTCCCACTGAAGAGAGACTGAAGAGACAGGGCTTGTTACCTTACAAAGCAGATGAACAAGTGGGGACATGATAAAAGTCTATAAAATTACACTCCCCCCCCCCCCAAACAAACAAACCAACCAACCAACCAACCAAAAGAACGTTGTCAAGGTTGCAAAGTCAAGCACTCCAAAGTTAGGAAATTCTGGATGTTAGTTGCCTTTGCAAGCATGATTCAGCCCCCTTCCGCAGATATAGTCTCTGCTGACATGATCATAGGCTATTTTTTCCACAGGGCCCTCCCGCGCTCGGTGCACAGGAAGGATGTGTTCATCCAACGAGCAGCTATTCAATATTTTGTTTTCTCCCTGTTGGTCAGTATGTGGCCCAGGCCTCATTTCCTGCACACTATTCATACCCTGCTCTGGAGACAATATTCTCCATTTCCTTACGGACTTTTCTGTCACGCCCATCACTAGAGCACCAGAGTGCTGCACAGACACTGGCTTTATGTTCCCATCGAGCCAATGAGGGGAGGGGATGGTGTAATCCTCATTTTATAGCTGGGGAACTAAGACTCAGAGACCCAGATCTCAAAGGTATTTAGGCGCCTGACTTCCATTGAAATCAGTGGGAGTTAGGAGCCAAAACACCTTTGAGGATCTGGGCCAGAGAAATCAACATCAAAGGGATCCACTAATTTTGGGTGCCCAGTTGGGGACACCTAGGACCTGACTTTTCGCACTATATGGCACTTTGTGAGTTCAGAGCACAGCTTCCGTAGAGTTCAGGTGCTTAGCACATCGCAGATCAGACCCCTGGGTGCCTCAAATGCCGAAAATGAGCCGCACACAATGAGGTCAGGTCCATACTATGAGCGCTTTGCTAGTGCAACCACAACGCTATACTACACCGGCAAAGTGCCTCTAACATGGCCACAGCTTAGTTATACCAACGAAACAGCCCCTTTACCAGCACATCTAATTCAATACCCCAGAGTGAAACAAGTTTGCCAGTAAACATGTGGTTTTGCCAGTGTAACTGCATCTACACAAGGGGCTTCTGCCAGGGATCATTCCTCAACACCCACCCGACACAGGTATGCTGGCAAATGTAGGTAGTATAGACGTGACCTTAGTGGCCACTTGTGAAAAGTTTGGTTTAAGTGACAAACCCAGCATCATGTAGGAACCCTTGGGCAGAGGCAGGGGTAGAATCCCATTCAACTGCCTTAGCCATACAGCCATCCTTTCTTTTCCTGCAGTCCCCTGCTTCATTCCCTGCACACCTTCCAACTTCTGCCACAAGTGAGGCAGGATCCCACAGATGTCTTCTTCACTGAACAATGCTGAATCATTCCCAAAGCAGGTCCATCCTGTGCACTGACTGCGGCAGGGGTCCTGTGGAAAAAATAGTCTATGATCATGTAATTGAAGACTGGGTCATAATGCATACACATTAGGGGTTGAATTAAGGTTGCAGACACATCTCCTAACTTCTGAACGCTTGACTTCTCAACCTTAACAATGTTCTTTTAGTGAAGTTTTTTTGCTCTATAATTTCCAAGTTTTTCAAAAAAGCCAACTGAAAAAAAACACAGAAATTCCATCCTGTGGCACTGTCCTAGGGCGGCTGGCCCTTCTAAAGGGAGATAGGTCTCAGCAACACCTTTGCAGCAGCTGATTTGCTTCCTCAGGTGGAAAAAATGAATCGAGTCACGTGACAAGTGCTCATGTGATTGAACCTGGTCTTTGTCGGTATGTCTACACAGCACGCAGGATCCCATGACAGCGAGTCGCAGAGCCTGGGTGTACCTCATGGGGCTCTCAGTGCTAAAAATGGCTGTGCAGACACTCAGGCTTGGGCTCTGAAGCCGCTCCCCTTCCCTAGGTTTCAGAGCCCAAGACTCAACCTGAGCCCAAATGCCTACACAGCTATGTTTAGCATCGTAGCATGACCCCCGCCCACAAACTCAAGTCTGTAGACTGAGGCTCATAGGAACATAAGAATGGCCGTACTGGGTCAGGCCAAAGGTCCATCTAACCCAGTATCCTGTTTTCAGACAGTGGCCAATGCCAGGTGCCCCAGAGGGAATTAGCAGAACAGGTAATCACAGAATCATAGAAGATTAGAATTGGAAGACACCTCAGGAGGTCATCTAGTCCAACCCCCTGCTTATCAAGTGATCCATCCCCTGTCGCCCACTCCCAGCTTGTGGCAAACAGATGCTAGGGATACCATCCCTGCCCATCCTGGCTAATAGTCATTGATGGACCTGTCCTCCATGTACTTATCTGGTTCTTTTTTGAACCCTGTTAAAGTCTTGGCCTTCACAACATCCTCTGGCAAAGAGTTCTACAGGTTGACTGTATGTTGTGTGAAGAAAGACTTCCTTTTGTTTGTTTTTAAACCCTCTGTCTATTAATTTCATTTGGTGACCCCCTAGTTCTTGTGTTAAGAGAAGAAATAATTAACACTTCCTTATTTACTTTCGCCACACCTATCATGATTTTATAGACCTCTATCATATCCTCCCTTAGTTGTCTCTTTTCCAAGCTGAAAAGTGGTTTGAGCATTGGCCTGCTAAACCCAGGGTTGTGAGTTCAATCCCTGAGGGGGCAATTTAGGGATCTGGGGAAAAAATTGGTGATTGGTCCTGCTTTGAGCAGGGGGTTGGACTACATGACCTCCTGAAGTCCCTTCCAACCCTGAGATTCTGTGATTCTATGAGATACTTTCCCACATAACGTGTAGCTAAACTGTGGCACTCCTTGCCATAAGAAGTCCTTCAGGCCAAGAAATTAGCAAGATTTAAAAAAAAAAGATTGGACCTTTACCTGAATATCAAGAATCTCCACAGTGGTTGTGATTAATGATAACAAACACTTGGAAAAGGTTATTAAAATTCATGCTTCAGGCTTAAGCCAATTTTTTTTAGAAACCGGGATGAGACTTAAAGTGTGGGGGCAAATTATCCCACATCTAATGTGGGGTTGCTACACCTTCCTCTGAAGCATCTGGCCACTGTCAGGGGCTAGATGGACCTTGGGTCTGATCCAGTCTGGCAATCTCTGTGTTCTTAATATTCATTACTTGCTGACATGAAATGTCCCTTAATAGGGCTCATATAGTTTCTGAATATCCCCAGAGCAGTAACACAACATTCCCCTCTCCATGGTCCCTAGCCACGAACTCTGGTGTTGTCCAGGCTATGTCAGTCCTTTCTGCTAAGACGTTGGCTTCTGTGACATAGAAAGAGTCCTAGATCCTAAGGGCAGAAGGACCATTATGATCATCTAGTCTGACCATCTATATAGCACAGGCCAGAGAATTTCAGCCAGGGATTCCTGCTTCAAATCGATATGTTGTGGCCAAGTTAGACACCCAATCCTGATTGAACCACTGAAGTGATGCCAATCTACCACATCCCTTGGTAAGTACAAGCTGAGACCAGGGCTGAAATCCACCAACGTCTTATTTCCAAGAGGTCATCAAACAATCACTTTCATTCACTAGTAACATGGGCTGGATTTGAACCCAGATCTAGAATGCAAAGGCACCATCGCCCTTTGCCACTCCCCTGAACTGTCCTGCCCCTCTGGCTGGCTGTCTTGTTGGGTATGTGTTGTGAGGGCTTTGTGTGATTTCAGCTGGGTTTGGGACTGCATTCAGCATCTGATATCCCCATGCAGGCCTGTCTTCCCAGCAAGCTAAGCTCTTAGAAAATAAGATGTTTATATACCAAATGTTCAATAATTTACAAAAAAAAATATCCAAGCCACTGCTTTCTCAGTGATATCCAGCAAGCAGGGCAGTTCTTGTTACCCTATGACAAAGCTATTACCAGATTAGTGACTGATCCAGTGTAAATGTGATCAAGTCTGATTTCAACTCTCTGATCCTTCACTCTCTTAGAGGTAACTATTATACTTGGGAGAAATAATTTCCTGTACTATATGGGCTGAACGCGGGAGGGAAAGGAAGGTGGATGGTGGAATCCATTGCATCTGTGACTGGTGTTGATTTGCTAATAGGAAAGAGGGAAAAAAGGGCTGGCTCATTCAAAAGAGGGTCAGAAGAAAAAGCCAGTGACAAATGCCTGGAAAAATCATGGAGCAATCAATTCAAGGAATCAATTCTGAAGCACTTAGAGGAGAGGAAAGTGATCAGGAACAGTCAGCATGGGTTCACCAAGGGCAAGTCATGCCTGACTAATCTAACTGCCTTCTATGATGAGATAACTGGCTCTGTGGATGAGGGGAAAGCAGTGGACGTGTTGTTCCTTGACTTTAGCAAAGCTTTTGACACCGTCTCCCACAGTATTCTTGCCAGCAAGTTAAAGAAGTATGGGCTGGATGAATGGACGATAAGGTGGATAGAAAGCTGGCTAGATCGTCGGGCTCAACGGGTAGTGATCAATGGCTCCATATCTAGTTGGCAGCTGGTATCAAGTGGAGTGCCCCAAGGGTTGGTCCTCCGGCTGGTTTTGTTCAATATCTTCATTAATGATCTGGAAGATGGCGTGGATTGCACCCTCAGCAAGTTTGCAGATGACACTAAACTGGGATGAGAGGTAGATACGCTGGAGGGTAGGGATAGGATAGAGAGGGCCCTAGACAAATTGGAGGATTGGGCCAAAAGAAATCTGATGAGGTTCAACAAGGACAAGTGAAGAGTCCTGCACTTAGGATGGAAGAATCCCACGCACTGCTATAGACTAGGGACCGAATGGCTAGGCAGCAGTTCTTCAGAAAAGGACCTAGGGATTACAGTGGACGAGAGGCTGGATATGAGTCAACAGTGTGCCCTTGTTACCAAGAAGGCCAATGGCATTTTGGGCTGTTTTAGTAGGGGCATTGCCAGCAGATCGAGGGACGTGATCGTTACTCTCTATTCAACATTGGTGAGGCCTCATCTGGAGTACTGTGTCCAGTTTTGGGCCCCACACTACAAGAAGGATGTGGAGAAATTGGAAAGCGTTCAGCAGAGGGCAACAAAAATGATTAGGGGACTGGAACACATGACTTATGAGGAGAGGCTGAGGGAACTGGGATTGTTTAGTCTGCGGAAGAGAAGAATGAGGGGGGATTTGATAGCTGCTTTCAAATACCTGAAAGGGGGCTCCAAAGAGGATGGCTCTAGACTGTTCTCAGTGGTAGCAGATGACAGAACGAGGAGTAATGGTCTCAAGTTGCAGTGGGGGAGATTTAGGTTGGATATTAGGAAAAACTTTTTCACTAGGAGGGTGGTGAAGCACTGGAATGCGTTACCTAGGGAGGTGGTAGAATCTCCTTCCTTAGAAGTTTTTAAGGTCAGGCTTGACAAAGCCCTGGCTGGGATGATTTAGTTGGGGATTGGTCCTGCTTTGAGCAGGGGGTTGGATATTTTATGATTCTATGAATGGACTGGGTCAGAGCTGAGGTCCGTCTAGTCCAGTTTCTTGTCTGTGGCCAGCACCAGATGCTTCAAAAGCAAGGGCCAGAACCCCCACAATGGGCAACTGTGGAATAATCTACCCAGAGAGGAAGAGTCTTCCTGATCCCCTCACTTAGTACTTGGATTGTGTCTTGCAGCTGGAGGGTTTAGAAGCCTTCCAAACATTTTTCATCCCATCTCCTGTCACTGGGGATGTCCGATCCTTCTTTGAATCCTATTCAGCTCTTCGGACCCGATCCTCAGAGACATTTAGGCATTTACATTGATTTCAGTGGGAGCTAAGTGCCTAAATTCCTTTGCAAATCTGGGCCTTGGCCTCAATAATTTTTTGTGGCAGTGAGTTCCACTGGTTACATATATGTTGTATAAAAGGTATTGCCTTTTATCTGGTTCTCATCCATTGTCAGTCAGTTTCACTGACTGACACCTTGGTCTTCTATTGTTCTATTATGAGAAAGGGTAAAACGGACCACAGTAACTGCCAGACCGGATCAGAGCCAGGCTCCATCTAGCCCAGCTTCCTGTCTCAAGCAGTGGCCAGCACTGGGTGCTTCAGAGGAAGGTGCTACGAACCCCAGAGCAGCAGTTAGGTGATAACCTTATCCCAGGGAAAGTTTCCTCTGACTCCCAATAGCTCGAGGCTGGCTGGAGCCCTAGTAAACGGCTTATTATTTTATAGATCTCCTCCATGTCCTCTTATCCACGTTCTCCTGAAACTTAACAGACACAAGTCCTTTAATCTCTCCTAATACAGAGGTTTCTCTGTGCATTTTTGTTGTCTCTCTCTGGACGTGGCTATTTCTGCAGTATCCTTGCTGAGATGTAGCAACCAGAACTGAGCCCAGTACCCAGGCAAGGACATACCAGTGGTATAAATAATGGCATTCGCATGTATTTATTATTACTTCCTATCCCATTCAATATGCATCTTAATTTTTGTTTGGTTTTTTGACCAGTTTTGCACAGAGGGAGGAAATTGTCATGTATTTGGTCACAATGACCCTGAGGTCTTTTTCCAAGGTAGCACTCCCTTATTATTATTACAGAATCCAGAGGCTCCGGTCAGGATCAAGGATCCTTTGCGCTAGGTTCTGTACAAACACCAAGCATGACATGGTCCTTGCCCTCAAGAGTTTGCTCTGAGAGATGGTTGAAATTTTTCATTCAAACTGTTCATTCAACAAAATATGGTGGTTTTTGTTTTTGTTTTTTTGTCAAAATGGGTACTTCAGCGGGAAATGTTGGATTTTGACTTTTTGTTTTGTTTTCTTTTCATCAAAACTATGATACCTGAAAATGTTTCCCCTTGCAGTAACCAAAACCTGAAAAGTTTCCTCTGGACTTTCTCAATCTGCAGGTACTGAATCCAATTTTTGATGGACAGTTTTTCAATGAAAACCTGAAAACTTCTGAAGAAAAAAATTGATGAAAATGAATTTTTTTGTTGCTGCTGTTTTTTGGGGGGTTTTTTGTTTTGTTTTTTTCAGGGACAATAAGATTTCCTGACCAACTGTGTTTAAAATCTAGGGCCTGATCCTGAAAATACTTATGCCCATGAGCAGTTGTGCATGTAAGGGTTTGTAGAGAGTGTAGTCCAAGAGCAGTACTTCCAGGAATGATGGAGATTGTTTCACAATGCCGTGAGGTTGCAATTTCCCTCCTGGAAGCAGCATGTATGAAAATGCTTTAAACCCAGAGAAGCTCCTCCTAGTACTGAACACTTACCGCTACCTGTGGAAATCAGGTCTTTGCCGCTGACCAACCCTTAGCTTCCTGGCCTTTCTAATAAACTAGCTGATTGAGCCATCACGCTGCATGGGGTATTGAATAAAGTGGGTGACTTCAGGACTGATATTACTCTTTGTCACGTGACAGCTGAGTTTCATAAAGCAATGTCCAAATAATGCAGCAGTGTTTCTGGTTCTTGAGTCTTTTGGTCAAGCCTGCATATTTGAAAGCCATTTCTTATTCATCTGGGGATATCTCACTGAATCAGTTCCCAGCATTGGTGAACCTCAGTCCTTCCTCTTCTCTGCCAGGGGCACATAACAGTTTAGCCTCTGGAGGGCTGTAATAGTTTGGTCTAATTCTGGTTGTTGCATTTGTGTGGGGGTAGCTGGGTGGTGTTTAGTGGCCTGTGATATACCGGAGGTCAGACTAGAGCAGGGGTGGGAAACTTTTTGGCCTGAGGGCGACATGAGGGAATAGAAATTGTATGGTGGGCTATGAACGCTCACAAAATTGGGGTTGGGGTGCAGGAGGGGGGTGCGGGCTCTGGGGTGGGGCTGGGGATAAGGAGTTTGGGGTGTAGGAGGGTGCTGTGGGCTGGGACCGAGGGGTTCGGAGGACAGGAGGGAGATCAGGGCTGAGGCAGGGGTGCAGGAAGGGGTGCAGGTTCCGGCTGGGGGTGTGGGCTCTGGGGTGGGGCTGGGGATGAGGAGTTTGGGATTCAGAAGGGTGCTCTGGGCTGGGACCGAGGGGTTTGGAGGGCGGGAGGGGGATCAAGGCTGGGGTGGGGTGTGGGAAGGGGTGCAGGTTCCTGCTGGGGGTGTGGGCTCTGAGGTGGGGCTGGGGATGAGAGGTTTGGGGTGCAGGAGGGTGTCCAGGCTGGGATCAAGGGGTTTGGAGAGCAGGGGGGGATCAGGGCTGGGGCAGGGGGTTGGTGCAGGGGGTTGGGGTGTGGGGAGAGGCTCAGGGGGTGCAGGCTCCAAGCGGCGCTTACCTCAAGCGGCTCCCAGAAGCAGCGGCATGTCCCCTCTCTGGCTCCTATGTGGATGTGCGGCCAGGCGGCTTTGCACCCTGCCGCATCCACAGGCACTACCCCTGGAGCTCCCATTGGAGCATGTAGGAGCCTGAGCGGGGCCATGCTGTGGCTTCCGGGAGCCATGTGGTGCGGCTCGCAGGCCGGCTTAAAATGGCTTGTGGGCCGAATCCAGCCCGCAGGCCGTAGTTTGCCACCCCTGGACTAGAGGGTCTGGGGTCCCGTCTATCACAGACAAGAGTAGAAAACAACATGTTGCTGCCCCACTCGCATAATTTTGGGGTCATCTAATAATGGTCTCCCCTCTTTGGGTATCTTTTACTGTACTGGCTTTGCGTATAGGATATGTATATGTTGTGTACTACTGCCTGACCACAGGTAGGCTATGGACCTACTATTAGTGGTAGCTTTAAAAGATTCTCCTTTTGCTCAAGTGGTTGAAGCCTGTGGTTTTGGAGCTAAAGTACTTGGGTTCTAGTCCAGGCTCCTTACATGCCTTTGTGTGATTTATATAGTCATGATTTCTGCTGTCTAAACTATCTGGATTCTTTACTCTGTGTGTGTTTCTGTATATGCTTGAGAAGCAACATTGTAATAGGAGTCTGGATCACAGCAGTAGCTAGAAGCCCCACCTGAAATCAGGGCCCGATTGTGCTAGGCACTGTACAGACACATAAGACAAGAGAGTCCCTGCTCCAAAGGTCACACAGCAGGTCGGTGGCCAAACAAAGAATAGAATAGGGGTTATCCGCATCCATGCCCTAGCCACTAGACAACACTGCCTCTGATAAGAAACTGGTCTTTATTTCCTGGCCCCAGTTACCTGTCCTGGGTGAGAGTTGCAAAAGTTTAATACTCCTGTCACATAGCAGGGTCAGTGTCCACTGGCAGGCAGATGAAGTCTATTGTAACCAAGACTTGTAGCTAGGGGGAAGCGGTAGATGTGGTATATCTTGACTTTAGTAAAGCTTTTGATACTTCTCACATGAACTTCTCATATACAAACTAGGGAAATACAACCTAGATGGATTTCAGAGTAGCAGCCACGTTAGTCTGTATCCGCAAAAAGAAAAGGAATACTTGTGGCATCTTAGAGACTAACAAATTTATTTGCGCATAAGCTTTCGTGGGCTAAAACCCACTTCATCAGATGCATACAGTGGAAAATACAGTAGGAAGATATATATATATATATATATATATATATATATACACACAGGGTGTTGCCATACCAACTATAATGGGAGTAATCAGTTAAGGTGAGCTATTATCAGCAGGAGAAAAAAAAACTTTTGTAGTGATAATCAGGATGGCCCATTTCCAACAGTTGACAAGAAGGTGTGAGTAACAGTAGGGGGAAAAAATAAGCATGGGGAAATAGTTTTTAGTTTGTGTAATGACCCATCCACTCCCAGTCTTTATTCAAGCCTAATTTAATGGTGTCCCATTTGCAAATTAATTCCAATTCAGCAGTTTCTCATTGGAGTCTGTTTTTGAAGTTTTTTTGTTGTAGTATTGTGACTTTTAGGTCTGTAATCAAGTGAACAGGGAGATTGAAGTGTTCTCCGACTGGTTTTTGAATGTTATAATTCTTGATGTCTGATTTGTGTCCATTTATTTTTTTGCATAGAGACTGTCCAGTTTGGCCAATGTATATGACAGAGGGGCATTGCTGGCACATGATGGCATATATCACATTGGTAGATGTGCAGGTGAATGAGTCTGATAGTGTGGCTGATGTGATTAGGCCCTGTGATGGTGTCCCCTGAATAGATATGTGGACAGAGCTGGTAACGGGGTCTGTTGCAAGGATAGGTTCCTGGGTTAGTGTTTTTTTGTGTGGTGTGTGGTTGCTGGTGAGTATTTGCTTCAGGTTGGGGGACTGTCTGTAAGCAAGGACTGGCCTGTCTCCCAAGGTCTGTGAGAGTGAGGGATCGTCCTTCAGGATAGGTTGTAGATCCTTGATGATGCGCTGGAGAGGTTTTAGTTGGGGGCTGGAGGTAACGGCTTGTGGCGTTCTGTTACTTTCTTTGTTGGGCCTGTCCTGTAGTAGGTGACTTCTGGGTACTCTTCTGGCTCTGTCAATCTGTTTCTTCACTTCAGCAGGTGGGTATTGTAGTTGTAAGAACACTTCATAGACATCTTGTAGGTGTTGGTGTTGGAGCAAATGTGGTTGTATTGTAGAACTTGGCTGTAGACAATGGACCATGTGGTGTGGTCTGGATGAAAGCTGGAGGCATGTAGGTAAGTATAGTGGTCAGTAGGTTTCCGGTATAGGGTGGTGTTTATGTGACCATCGCTTATTAGCATTGTAGTGTCCAGGAAGTGGCTCTCTTGTGTGGACTGGTCCGGGCTGAGGTTGATGTTGAAATTATGGTGGAATTCCTCAAGGGCTTCTTTTCACGGCTACCACTCTGAAACCTATTCCCAAGGAGTAATTATCAGTGGTTCACAGTCAAGCTGGAAGGACATAACGAGTGGGGTCCTGCAGGGATCAGTTCTGGGTCCGGTTCTGTTCAATATCTTCATCAATGATTTAGATAATGGCATAGAGAGTACACTTATAAAGTTTGCAGATGATACAAAGCTGGGAGGGGTTGCAAGTGCTTTGGAGGATACGATTATAATTCAAAAGGATCTGGACAAACTGGAGAAATGGTCTGAAATAAATAGGATGAAATTCATTAGGGACAAATGCGAAGTACTCCACTTAGGAAGGAACAATCAGTTGTACACGTACAAAATGAGAAACAACTGCCTAGGAAGGAGGAGTGCGGAAAGGGATCTGGGGGTCACTATGGATCACAAGCTAAATGTGAGTCAACAAGGTAACCATTGGCACTACTCTGGCCAGACCAGAGTTCCATGGAGTGGATGTAGTTGGCCAGTCTGGAGGCCCAGCATTGTTCTCGTGCTGCCAGCTTGGCAGAGCCCAGTTGCTCCAGAGATGGTTGTCCATGTATATGGTGAAGAAGACAGCTGCCAGGTAGCCCTTAAACTTCTTGGTGATGGTTCAGACCAGGGTCAGGAATTCAAATTCCAAGGAGCTGTAGCATTCATTGTTCCATTCTGACTGTTTCAATCCCCAGCTGGCGATCACCCTCTTCTGATTGTCATAGTCCAGGGGGAGCGGAGCTCCCAGGCCCTGATGGCTTGCTTACATATACAGTTTGAATGGGAGGGTGTAATCCAGGTAGGCCAGTTTCAGTGCCTTCACCAGGGCAGACTTCAAGCATTCAAAAGTCCCAGTTCAGAGGGTCTTTCCGGGCAGCCCCACCCGTGGAGAGCCCCGTAGCAGGGCGTGTAGGAGCAGCCAGCTTGGCAAAGTCTTTTATGAAATGTCTATAGTATCCAACAAACCCCAGTATTTCTGGACAACTCATATTGTGGTGGGCATTGGCCACATCTCAACGACCTGCACCGTCTCTGCTTGCGGGATACCCCCTCCCCACACTGTCACAACATGGCCCAGATATGCCACTTTCTCCTTCAGAAATTGGCCCTTGGAGGGTTTGATTGTCAGTCCATATCAGGTTAGTTGGGTGAACACCACTTCCGGTGTTTCAGGTGCTTCTCATGTCTCTGAGTATACAATGATGTCACCCAGGTACAGGAAGATTGTCCTGAAGTTCTTCCTGCCCACGCAATCACTGAAACGTCCCTGGAGCATTGCAGAGGCTGAACAGCATGCGCATTAACTTAGAGAGTTCATGGGTGTGGTGAAGGCCATTTTTTCCCTAGTCCTCCGGCACCATCACTATCTGCCAGTACCTCCTAGTCAGGTCAATGGTGGAGAACAGGGAGGCAGACTGAAGGGCGGTCAGTGCTGTGTGCCGGGTAGTGAGCATGCACCCTTATGCATAACTCGGTTACCTTTCTGAGAGTCTACACAGAAGTGGAGTTTCCCATCTTTTTTCTTGACCAGGACAATGGAGGCTGCCCAGGCACTATAGCCTGAAAACACCTGCCTACTTCATTTCATTGAGTATCTCTTTCATTGGTTGGTAGAAAGCAGGTGGGACTGGCAGAACCTCTCTCTCATCAGGGCAGGGTTGGTGACAGTCTGGTGCTGGATGTGGGTCATGCACCCCGAGGCAGCTGGGTGCATGACCCACATCCAGCACCAGATTGCACCCAAAGGCAGCTGGGTGCTTGGAGAAGGCAGCAGAGTGTTTCCGAATCAGCTTGATTAGACATTCCCTCTGTTCCATGATTACTAGCGCAGTGCCCATGCTTATCTCCTGGAGCCAGGCCTCTCCAGGGCCTTCACTAGCACTGCTCAGCAAGGCAATGCAGACACTCCCAGCATCTGGTCTCTTTCTGGGGATCACCACATCTTCCCAGTCAACTCTGAGGCAACCCCCCTTTCTTCACAGACACTAGGCTGCGAGCCACCAAAATGGGCTTTGCTCCAGTGCCAGGGTATGGCTCCAGCTGGCAAATTAATCCTTGCCCCTTATGCCAGTCTTTGTTTTACACATGAGAATGGTCTCTTCACAGGGGCACGTGTCCCAGATCTTAGCCTTTCCAATCTCACGGTGCATGTTGGCAAAGTGGGGCAGTTCTGTCTTTCTCTGATGGCGTCTGCCACGCCCTCCTCCCCTGTCGGAGTAGCCGGGACTCATGAGCCCACAGCGCCTCCGGCAGTTCGTAATAGCAAAGCTGCAGCAGGCTCATGCCTAAAACAACAGCGGATGGGACATTGTTTCAGTGTCACTTATAACGATCCCCTGTTGACAAAGCATCCTGGAGTCCAGCTGTATGCCGGCAAGCCCGGACCCATATAAGGGATGCTGAGCCTGTTCCCCGCAAGTAGCTGGATCCAGCTGTTGCGGGGTTCGATAAGTCTTCTGGCCACCTGTGCCAGAGTAATATCCTTTTCTGGATCATAAGTGTCAGGGAGCCAGCTGCAGCAGGGTCAGTCTCCTAGCAACACACTGGAGACAGCTGATCCCACAGGGCCTGTCTGATTGGTGGGGGGATGGACACTACAGGAGAACCTCAGAGTTACAAACACCAGAGTTAGAAACTAACTGGTCAACCACACACCTCATTTGGAACCGGAAGTGCACAAGGAGGCAGCAGGAGAGACAAAAGAAAAAGAAAAAGCAAATACAGCACAGTACTGTGTTAAACGTAAACAGGGTTGCCAAACCTCCAGGACTGGCCTGGAGTCGCCAGGAATTAAAGATTAATCTTTAATTAAAGATTATGTCATGTGATTAAATCTCCAGGAATACGTCCAACCAAAATTGGCAGCCCTAAACATAAACTACTAAAAAAATAAAGGGAAAGCAGCACTTTTCTTCACAGAATCCTAGAATCTCAGGGTTGGAAGGCACCTGAAGAAATTGCCTAGTCCAACCCCCTGCTCAAATCAGGACCAATCCCCAACTCCCCAGATCCCTAAATGGCCCTCTCAAGGACTGAGCTCACAACCCTGGGTTTAGCAGGCCAATGCTTAAACCACTGAGCTATTGCTCCCCCCCCGTGCTCCCTTCTGCATAGTAAAGTTTCAAAGCTGCATTAAGTCAATGTTCAATTGCAAACTTTTTAAAGAACAACCATAACCACAAAAGCCAGAGCTCACTGGCTACCCAATGCATTCTCTGCCTGCAGCTGCTTTGGCCTTGCCTCCTGCCTGGTCTTGTGCCTACTTCAGCCCCTGCCCTTCTCTATCCTTGACACCCCAGCTCTGACCCCTGGCGCCGCTTCCTGACCGCATCTCCGGCTCACCCCCTAGCTCTGACATTTGGCTGCTGATCCCTGGCTCTGACCCTTAGCAGTGTTCTCCACTACGACCCCAGGTGTCCCATGGTCCTGATCCTTGACTCCAGCTGGGCTCTGCTCTAATCTCCAGGCAAGGCTACCCCCATGGCTCTGACCATTAGATCTGATTACCCATGTCCCAGTCATGTCCCTGACAATTTGAACAGCCCCAGAGAGCAAGGAGTAGCTAGGAGGTTCACCCCCATTAAAGGTTATTTCTTCCTGATGGAGGTGATGGACACCTGGCAGAGGCTACAGACCCAGACTGTGGCCCTGCGGGTACAGGTCTCACTCACCTGGGGCCATGGTCCCTTGGGAAATGAAGATTCTGCTGCCAGCCAAGTTTGACAGTGATTGTGGGAAATTTTATGGCTTCCTGAATCAGCGGCTGCTCCTGTTCATGCTACAACCCTTGTCATTTCCCATTGGCTAGGTCGAGTGGGGCTTACTGTCAACCTGCTAACTGGGGAGGCCCTGGCCTGGGCGTCCCCCCTCCTGGAGACTCCCAGCCCCTGGCTAGGCCAGCTGGAGGAATTCATTGACGCCATGGCAATTGGTTTGTGATATCCTGACTCATACCCGCTCCACCAAGAGCACTCTTCAGAACCTATGCCAGGGGAATAGAGCAGTCACCAGGTTTGGTGCAGAATTCCAGCACCTAGCGGATGACACTAGATGGCACTAGCATTTCTGGCATGACTTGAATGAAATTAAGGAAAAACTGGCATGGGTGGAGCCAGCATCTGACCTAGACGCCCTGGTCAAGCTGTGAATCAGCATTGACAATCGCCTGGCTAAACGCCAACTAGAAAGGGAGTCCATTTTTTAGCCCCATAGGCCCACCAGATTTGATGCTGCCTTACTGATGCAGGAAGGAGCCGGTGACGAGCCTGAGACTTATGCCTATCGTGCAGGGAGCCTGCGCACTATATCCAGAGATGCCCCAGTAAGACTCATTTCCTGACCCAGTCGGGAAAGCCCATTTTGTCAACTGGTACCCTGGCCATGGTTAGCCAGCGAGCCACCGTCTTCGAACTTCCTCTTCGGTTCTGACATCCTGCCATGTCTGAAGTTGAGCTGAGGTGGACTCAGGGGCATCCGACAACTTCGTGGGCCAAGATTTTGCTCAGACTGATAACTTTCCCACTCAGCATAAGAGCCTCTCCGATTTGGTGGAAAGCATTGATGGGTCCCCTCTCTCCTTTGGCTCATCTAACAACACTGCTGATTGTGGCTCATCTAACAACGCTGCTGACAATGGCCTCACTCCAGGGCCACTGGGAAGTTCTGCAATTTGAACTGATCTCATCCCTCGTTTCTCCTCTATCCTCTGTATTCCTTGGCTGGTCACCCATGACCTGCGCATCCAGTGGGGATCAGGCACAGTGCACTTTGCATCAAGATTCTGCTCCCATTTATGTCTCCCAGGGTCAGGCGTCAGACCCAAACCCCCTCGTGATGCATCTGCTGACAGGGGGACTTAAAGGTAGATGCTGCCTTTTCTGTCATCCCTTCATCTACTTTGGGTATTCTGGAGAAAAATCAAGACAACACTGATGTCTTTGACTAAAGGAGGGAAGATGTCTTACCATCGCATCACAGTTATGATTGCCCCATGGACCAACAGCCTGGGGCTGACGTTCTGTTCGGCTGTATTTATTCCCTCTCAGCTGGAACTCCACACTCTTCTGGGAATACCTCAGTGATCATTTAGATAAGGGGTATTCATCCTCCTACCTCTCCAGCCGGAGTTCGGATCATTTTCGTGGCAAAAAAAGACAGCTCCGTGCACCGTGTGTTGATTACTGGGCTCTGAATAGAGTGACAGTTTGAAATCACTGCCTTTTGCCACTTACTAATGAACTTCTGAGAGATTTTGCTGGGCTAGGTTTTGCTATGTACCTTCATGGCGCCTACAACTAGATCTGTATCAAGGAAGGCAACGAGTGGATGACAGTGTTCCATGCTTGATTCGGACATTTTTGAGTCTTTAGTTATGCCATTTGGGCTATGTCTGGCAATCATCAGGCCAAGTTCTGCTCTAGGCCTTGGGCCAGGGAGGGCTCCTCCTGGTGATGGAACAGAGAGTCACTGGAGGCTATTGGTGAAGTCCCTGAGTGTCTCAGTAGGTTTCTGAGCCCGAGCAAAGAACTCTCTCATCTGTTCGGGGGTGGAGGGGAGGAGGGCCCATAAATCTGATCCAGTTGCTTAAAAATATTTTTGACTGTAACATTCTGGTCATCTGCACCTCCCTGCGGGAGGCTCCCCGCACCTGGCCTACCAGGATCCCCACCATCTTGTACTCAGGGAGGCAGTGCATGTTAAATGTGGACTCCAACGCTGCCCGGAAAGCCGGGAAGCTGGTCTGGGGATCCCTTGTAAACGGAGGTAAGCATGCAGCCCGCATGGGGTATGCCACAGTGGAAAGGGCAGGCCACCCAGAGGGGGCTGGGTTGGGGGAGGCTGGCCGAGGGGCTGTGTTATTCAAAGATGCCTCAATCCTCCAACTGCCTGTGCAGCAGGCACGTTCCCAAGGGTCCCTGCCGAACTCCCCAAAGCCCGTTCGTGACGCCACTTGTCAGGTGGCGGATTCTCAGGGCTGAGGAAGAGGTCCCAGATCCACAACCGAGAGATGCCTCTGCATGAATACCAGCCCATCCTTCGAGGGGAGTCCGAGTTAACCCCGGAGCAAGTACCACGCTTAACAAGAGAGCAAAACGTGCACCAAAGCCAGCACTAAATCCAGGGAAGGACCTTTAGCAGGGGTTAGACAGACTTGCTTTCCCTGAAACAGCACCCAGCTCCCCACATGTCTAGTTAGACACTCACACAGACTCTCTGCACAACTCCTTGGGTCAGTCCAACAGCCCGTGCACTCTGGCTGTGGGCGCTGGAGAGTGAGTCCTGCTACGCGCTCTCAGCTGTCCCACCAGTTCCTGGCAGTGTCCCAGGAGCCCCCTCTGCAGCAGCTGCCTTAGTCAAACCCCTCACCCTGGTGCTTGGGAGTGCCTCCCCCCATGCAGCGCTGTGGCTTCTTTGTTCTCTCTTCATAGAATCATAGAATATCAGGGTTGGAAGGAACCTCAGGAGGTCATCTACTCCAACCCCCTGCTCAAAGCAGGACCAATCCCCAATTAAATCATCCCAGCCAGGGCTTTGTCAAGCCTGACCTTAAAAACTTCTAAGGAAGGAGATTCCGCCACCTCCCTAGGTAACGCATTCCAGTGTTTTACCACCCTCCTAGTGAAAAAGTTTTTCCTAATATCCAACCTAAACCTCCCCCACTGCAACTTGAGACCATTACTCCTTGTCCTGTCCTCTTCTACCACTGAGAATAGTCTAGAACCATCCTCTCTGGAACCACCTCTCAGGTAGTTGAAAGCAGCTATCAAATCCCCCCTCATTCTTCTCTTCTGCAGGCTAAACAATCCCAGCTCCCTCAGCCTCTCCTCATAAGTCATGTGTTCCAGACCCCTAATCATTTTTGTTGCCCTTCGCTGGACTCTTTCCAATTTCTCCACATCCTTCTTGTAGCGTGGGGCCCAAAACTGGACACAGTACTCCAGATGAGGCCTCACCAATGTCGAATAGAGGGGGACAATCACGTCCCTCGATCTGTTCGCTATGCCCCTACTTATACATCCCAAAATGCCATTGGCCTTCTTGGCAACAAGGGCACACTGCTGACTCATATCCAGCTTCTCGTCCACTGTCACCCCTAGGTCCTTTTCCACAGAACTGCTGCCTAGCCATTCGGTCCCTAGTCTGTAGCGGTGCATTGGGTTCTTCCGTCCTAAGTGCAGGACCCTGCACTTATCCTTATTGAACCTCATCAGATTTCTTTTGGCCCAATCCTCCAATTTGTCTAGGTCCCTCTGTATCCTATCCCTGCCCTCCAGCGTATCTACCACTCCTCCCAGTTTAGTATCATTTGTAAATTTGCTGAGAGTGCAATCCACACCATCCTCCAGATCATTTATGAAGATATTGAACAAAACCGGCCCCAGGACCGACCCCTGGGGCACTCCACTTGACACCGGCTGCCAACTAGACATGGAGCCATTGATCACTACCCGTTGAGCCCGACAATCTAGCCAACTTTCTACCCACTTTATAGTGCATTCATCCAGCCCATACTTCTTTAACTTGCTGACAAGAATACTGTGGGAGACCGTGTCAAAAGCTTTGCTAAAGTCAAGAAACAATACATCCACTGCTTTCCCTTCATCCACAGAGCCAGTAATCTCATCATAGAAGGTGATTAGATTAGTCAGGCATGACCTTCCCTTGGAGAATCCATGCTGACTGTTCCTAATCACTTTCCTCTCATGTAAGTGCTTCAGGATTGATTCTTTGAGGACCTGCTCCATGATTTTTCCAGGGACTGAGGTGAGGCTGACTGGCCTGTAGTTCCCAGGATCCTCCTTCTTCCCTTTTTTAAAGATTGGCACTACATTAGCCTTCTTCCAGTCATCCTGGACTTCCCCCGTTCGCCACGAGTTTTCAAAGATAATGGCCAATGGCTCTGCAATCACAGCCGCCAATTCCTTTAGCACTCTCGGATGCAACTCGTCCGGCCCCATGGACTTGTGCACGTCCAGCTTTTCTAAATAGTCCCTAACCACCTCTTTCTCCACAGAGGGCTGGCCATCTATTCCCCATGTTGTGATGCCCAGCGCAGCAGTCTGGGAGCTGACCTTGTTAGTGAAGACAGAGGCAAAAAAAGCATTGAGTACATTAGCTTTTTCCACATCCTCTGTCACTAGGTTGCCTCCCTCATTCATTAAGGGGCCCACACTTTCCTTGGCTTTCTTCTTGTTGCCAACATACCTGAAGAAACCCTTCTTGTTACTCTTAACATCCCTCGCTAGCTGCAACTCCAGGTGTGATTTGGCTCTCCTGATTTCATTCCTACATGCCCGAGCAATATTTTTGTACTCTTCCCTGGTCCTATGTCCAACCTTCCACTTCTTGTAAGCTTCTTTTTTATGTTTAAGATCCGCTAGGATTTCACTGTTAAGCCAAGCTGGTCGCCTGCCATATTTACTATTCTTTCGACACATCGGGATAGTTTGTCCCTGTAACCTCAACAGGGATTCCTTGAAATACAGCCAGCTCTCCTGGACTCCTTTCCCCTTCATGTTAGTCCCCCAGGGGATCCTACCCTTCCGTTCCCTGAGGGAGTCGAAGTCTGCTTTCCTGAAGTCCAGGGTCCGTATCCTGCCGCTTACCTTTCTTCCCTGTGTCAGGATCCTGAACTCAACCAACTCATGGTCACTGCCTCCCAGATTCCCATCCACTTTTGCTTCCCCTACTAATTCTTCCCGGTTTGTGAGCAGCAGGTCAAGAAAAGCTCCCCCCCTAGTTGGCTCCTCTAGCACTTGCACCAGGAAATTGTCCCCTATGCTTTCCAAAAGCTTCCTGGATTGTCTATGCACCGCTGTATTGCTCTCCCAGCAGATATCAGGAAAATTAAAGTCACCCATGAGAACCAGGGCGTGCGATCTAGTAGCTTCTGCGAGCTGCCGGAAGAAAGCCTCATTCAAACTTTGTGGGGCTTGTGTCCTGTCCCATCCTGCCCCCACACCATCTGCTCGTTGACTCAAACCCACCCAGTCTGTCATCCAATCTGTGTCCTTGTTTTGGAGTGACAGCCGAATCTGGCTGGCTGGGAGAAGTGCCACTCCAAAACAAGGACACAGATTGGGGTACAGATTTGGTTGGGGGCAGTGGGAGGAAGAGGAGGGAGGAAAGGCAGGGTAAGGGGGAGAGGGGCTCTACCCAATATCATGAAGTGGCATGGGAACCCCAGTATATTGTCTAGCCCCACTGAGGTTGATGAGAGGGATTGTCTGTGACTGCGATCATCTCTTTGTTTTTAAAAGAGCCTAGTGCCCCTGGAGAGCTACCCAGACAAGAAGTTCAGGTTCAGGTCACTGCCTGTTGAGTTAGTGCTGGGACTGCCAACCCTGGAAATCAACAGCCTCTATTTATACATGCAACAAGTATTGCACAGGACAATCTTCCCATGCCCCGGTCCATTCCAGTGCCCTGGTCTGCTTCCATAGCACGTGTTCTGCAACACCAAAGCCTTCAGCAAAACTACCTCTATGACCTTCACAGAGGAGGGCAGGAGACCCAATAGCCCATCTACATTGGTGGCTGCTTATATGGAGAATGGCTTTCATTCTGTGCATTTATGTAGCACATTTAGTCTAAGGATCTCAAAGTGCTTGGTAAAGGTAGGTCAGTATCATTACCCCCATTTCACAGATGTGGAAACTGAGGCACAGAGCAGGGAAGTGACTTGCTGAAGGTTACAAGGTAAGTGAGTAGCAGAATCGGCGTCCTGATTTTATGCTCACACGCTGCTGTAAATCAGGAGTAACCCAGGTAAAGACAATGAAGTTTTGTTGGGATAGAGAGAAGTACCCAGGAGAGGAGGCTCAGATCCATAGCAATCCAGACTCCCAGCACAGTACACTAGCTACAATTAACTTGAATTGGCTTTGAACTAGTGTCCTTATGAGTCAGGGCTCTGTGGCCTCATTGTTAATTCCCTGAGCCATGCTGTGCTCCCCGACTACAAGAATGAAGGATGGGATCTGGCTGAAAAAAATAAGGTCAAACACAAATGCCTGGCAACCTTAAATCAAAGTCTGCTGGCCCTCCAGCCAATGAGTGTTAAATAGCCCACATGTGAAGCTCAGCCGTTCTCACTCATTCTCTCCAGGTAATATCACCATTGCCTCTGCTCATGTCCCAGAATCATTTCAGCACTCAGCAAGCTGGGGTTGGGTGGGAAAAGCCCACCTGGAAACACGAAAGGGCTTGTCTACACTGTGATGTTGTCGACAAAACTTTTATCTTTAATGGGTACTTTAAAAAGCCCCCCCCCCCCCCCCCCCGCGAAAGACAAAAGTTTTGCCAACACAAGAGGCAGTGTGAATGTGGCTTTGTCAGCAGGAGCGCTCTTCTACCGACAAAGCTAACGCCGCGTGCGGGGCTGGAAGTATTTTTTCAGCAAAAGTGCCAACAAAATACCGACAGAGAGCGTTTACACTCGCTGACTTTTTGCGACAAGGCTGTGTCGATACAGCCTTCTCGCTAAAAGCTGTGTAGTGTAGACAAGCCCTCAGGTATGCATAGCTGCTCTGCTTCGAGAGAGAACTGGCCAGGAAAAAGAGAAATAGGTACAAGCTGGACTGTCCTTCATACTTGCAAGCTAATAGGGTGCCCGTGTGTCTCCCCAAAACAGGAGCCTTTTCCAGGTGTCCCTGTTGTGCTTTGTCACTCCATGCAGGCTCTGGCTATTTAAAGGAACCATTGGGCAGATGAGCTAGTGAAAAAGCTGGCTCCCTGAGGGCATGTGCACTGCGATTTCTGTCCCTCACCCTTCATCTGTCTTTTCAGACTGTATGCTATGTAGACTATGCTCTCCTCTGTGCTTGGAAAGTGCCTGGCATGTGGTGAGTGATAGATAATAATCATAAAGGATGCACTCCCACCAGGATTGTCACATGGTGATACCCTCCTGGTGAGCCCTGACATGAATGAATCCTTAAACCAGCCCTGCATGTACAGTCAAATCCACATGGTGGCAGGAAAGGAGAGGGAGGGGCTCAATAAACTGAGAAGAGGGATGAGTGAGGCGAGGATCCTATTCTTTCCATGCCCATCTCCCTGATGCACATCCAAACCATGTCCTGGATGCCCACTCGATTCCCCGCCTTATGGCAGATGTCCTATGGTTTCACTTTGAAAATCTGGTCACCTTGTGCAAGCATCTAAACAGCCAGGACCGGCTCTAGGCACCAGCAAAACAGGCACGTGCTTGGGGTGGCACAATTCCAGGGGCGGCTTTCCAGCCATCCTTGGGCACTTGTGCGCTCGGAGCTTGGGGCAAGAAATTTTTTGCAGGGGCGGCAAAAAGCCTAGAGCCGGCCTGTAAACAGCTGTGAGCCCTTCCATGCCCAGGGAGATTGTGGAAATCTCTTGGCAAGAGTGGTGGTATTTTCCTTATACCTACTTGCATTTGAAGGGACAAGATGGTTCAGGCATTTGGCAATGACACACAAACCCTTCCATCTTGCTAGGGTTTTGTAGCTGGTGAGAGAGCACAGGAATCCTGCATTTTCCTGTGCCTCTCTCCACACCAATTCTAGCAACCTCCTGCTCCTGTGCTAATGTTCCTGCATGTGAACTGGTAAAAATAGTACTCCTGGGGGAATTCTGCGCTACTGTGCATGTGCAGAATTCATGTGTCCTGCAGAATTTTTTTCCAGCAGAAAATGTGAGAAAAAATAATTCTTTGTGTGTGCAGTGGCACAGAATTCCCCCAGGAGTAGATGTTCATTACAGCACCCCAGCTGCAGAGCCAGGTTAGGACAGACAGAATGGGGCAAATGGGGCTGCTGAGGGGCTCACAGAGTGGGGCAAATGGGGTTCAGAATGGCTAGTGGGGGGGACAGACTGGCGCGTAGGCTCAGGAGCTAGTGGGATGACAGTGTTGAGCCAGGGGCTGAATGGGAGTGGAGGTGCAAGGCGACCTGGGGACAGGGGAGGGAGGCTGCGGGAACACATGGGGATGGGGGAGGAGGCTGCAGAGACCCACAGGGATGAAGGGTATGGCGACAGGGGCAGATATGCCTTACTGAATGGCAGAGGTTTGGGGTCAGCATGGGGGAGGTTCCTCAACAATCCTGCCCCTCCCCCCAAAAAACCCTGTTCCATACTTCTCCCACCCACACCCAGCAACCCTCCAGGTTCACTCCAGGCTCCTTCCCTGTCCCCTAGCTCCTCCATTACCCCTGATTCCCCCAAGCCTTTGCACTGTTTCTGACAAGTGCAGGAAATACAGTTCTGTATTGCAATTTAAATGAATTACTCAAAGTCCTGTATTAATATGTCTAGTAAGGAATATATTTGTCAAAAAAAAAACCAAAAAAATCTGTTTTTGTGTCTGTATTGTTACAGGCATACTTGCTGACAGATATTTTGAAATAAATTATCAAAATAATTGAAACTGGCATGATTATATTATGGTTATTTTAAAATAAAATGCAGAATTTTGTAGAATTTTAAAATATTGTGTGCAGATTTTTTAATATTTTACTGCAGAATTCCCCCAGGAGTAAAACAGGAGCAAAATGAAACTGACACCCCTCTAGTCAATTCTACTTTCCACTCCTGCTGCAGGAGCTCTAGGAGCCTGAGCCAAAATCCACTGAAGTCAAGGGAAATCTTTCCATTGTTTTCCGCAGGCTTTGGCTCAGACCCTACATGCAGGCTCAGCAAAGACCCTAGATGCAACCCAGCCAATGCTGTGGGGCTGGGATCTCCCTCATGCCTGGGAGAGGATCATGAAATACCAACAGGAACAGCTCCCTAAGAGGCCGCCTGCCCTTACAAAAATGGAGCTGACAAATCAAATCTCTACAATTGAGGACATTGAAAGGCAAGTTCTGGTCTATGTTCTTCCTTGATGTCCTGGCAAATTCCAACTTAGGCCTTGTCTACACTAGAAAAGTGCACAGGTTTAATTTATAAAATCAGTCTAGTTAAAATGGTGCAAATCCCCAGGATAGATGCAGTTAAAACAGTTTAATGCTTAAATCAGGTTAGCTTGGGTCTGTATGTTACCTGCTTACTTTAGATCCATATAAGCAAGCGATAAAGCACCAGTGCTTTGTTCCTGGCTCTGTCAATGGCCTGCTGTGTGAATTTGGGCAAGTCACCTCATTGCTCTGTTCCTCAGTTTCCCTGTCTTTAAAATGGTGATTGTGAGAGATATGGCAATTTTCTGCATATCCTTGGGAGATCTTATTGAGTTAAGTTTAAGTATTGTTGTATCCGTTATATTAAATGCAAAGATTGTGTTTTATTGTGGGCCAGAATTGTACGTAACCTCTCTAGGAGGAAGATGTGATGTCAGGCCTGGGAGTTCAAAGGACTATATCGAAAATGTGCCAGACAAGAACGGAATCTTGGAGCCTATAAGTGTGAAGTAGATTTCCTTGGGAATCCCTAGGGAGATGGTAATGCAAATCCCTCACCTCTGGTTATGCAAAAACCCAGTCTTTTGAAGCTAAGCCCTGAGGAGAGTATCACTGTCTGTAGATCACCTGTTCCCAAAGACTGGAAATGAAAGGCCAGAGCTGTGTAATGAAATGGCTAACCTGCTCAGCTGGTGTTCTGGTTCTGAAGATGAGACAGTTATGAACTTGTAACTATGGGGAAACCCAATTGTGAGTTCTGAAGGACTGACATCTAGCAGAGCCTGAGACTGGAGTAGGAGTAACCTCTGGTAAGATTTTTAGCATGAGTGTAGGGTCTTTTATTGTTTTTAATAATAACAATAGTAAGTCTGTAATGCTTTTGCCTTAAGAAGCAATATACTGCTAAGAAAAAGCCTCTGAAGAGAAAGCAAAATGCAGACGCTGGCCTTCTAGGCAGTGTGGCTTGCTGGGGATATCACAGTGTAGGCAGGGAACAGTTCAGCCACAAAGAACCCCTAGTTAAGGTGTGAGATGTGAGTCTCTGCCAAAGAGAGGTGACAGCTGGGAACCAGAAGCCTAAAATGGGTGCCCTTGGTAGACTATGGAAGGGAAATACAAGTGTAGTTACTCTGAAACTATGACCGGGATAATAATGCTGCACTACTTTGTAAAGCACTTGGAGATCTACTGATGAAAAGGGCTATGTAAGAGCTAAGAATTATTATGATGTTAGCACTTTGTACTGGTTTGAGAAAGCTGATTTTTAAATTTCTAGTATATTCTTATCTAGGCCATGTCTACACTAGCACTTATGTCAGCAAAACTTTTGTTACTCAGGGAAGTGAACCCCCCCAGCAATGTAAGTTCTGTCGGCAGAAGCGCTCGTGCGCACAGCACTATGTCGGTGGGAGACGCTGCTCTCTCTTTTAGCTGGTTTTATTTTGTTGATGGGAGAGCTCTCTCCCGTCGACATAACGTGGATCCACGAGTGCTCTTTCAGCGGCACAGCTATATCAGTACAGCTGTGCTGCTGTAAGCTTGCTAGTGTAGACATGGCCCTAGTAGAAGAAGGTATCAGGTGTTACCTTCTGCCTCCCTAAATGCCCCCTGCAGTTGCAAATGATCTTCTTTTCCTGTCCTCGGGTGTTGTGCAGCATTGTGTTAAATAGCTGCTGCCTCTCACCCCAGATGTGTCTGAATTCCAGTGATGGGTGGAGGAATCCTCATAAACAGCCTGTGTATCACTTCCCAGAGTGCTTTGGGAACTTTCCATGTGAAAGGCAGTGGGGGCAAGGCCTGGTCTACACTAGAAAAGTTATACTGCTATAATTATGTTGGTTAGGGGTGTGATTTTTACTGGTTTACTACAGCTATATGGTATAAATGTGCTGAACTAGAATAAGTTATACTGCTATAAGCACTTCTACACTGGTGTAGCTGTATGCACAGTAGGGTTGTTTTTTGTGGTTTTTTGGTCACTTCAACTATACCTGTATAGCTAAAGTGGCAAAACAGTTTAGTGTAGGCAGGCAAGCCTTAGGGGCTTGTCTACACTGGCAACGTTAAAGGGCTGCCATGCCAGCACTTTAACATGGCTTGTGTGGTCGCGGCAGAGCGCTGGGAGAGAGCTCTCCCAGTGCTCTAAAAAAACCCACCTCCACGAGGGGCATAGCTACCAGCACGGCTCCTGCTCTGGTACACTGTCCACACTGGTGCTTTACAGCACTGAAACTTGCTGCATTCAGGGGGGTGTTTTTTTCACAGCCCTGAGCGAGAAAGTTGCAGCACTGTAAATTGCCAGTGTAGACAAGCCCTAAGTCTTATAACAGGAGCAACTATTTTCACAATGATACTGTTATCAGTAGCATTTAGGAACCATCAATGAGTACTTCAATAGTGTAGGTTGGAGTCACAGTTATCTTGGCTTGAGAGAGGCAGGTTGTGTCAGAACTGGCTTTAGTCCGGCAGCCATTCTGGTCAACCTTGCTTAAGGGGTCCATACAAGGAAAAATACTAAGAAAATTATAATGATAGTAATAATTTTAACCAAATATTTCATTTTAGAATCATTATAAATGGGTACTAGTGTTCTTTCTCATTCAATCTACACCTGAGTGTCCTAATATGAGTACTACAGGTCACTGCTTGCCATTGTTGTTTTCAGCTGCAAATGCTGAAGCTGATTTTGTCAGGTCCTTGCAATCCACCACACCTCTCTGGCATGTGAAGAATATATTACATCCACATCTCATACATTTACAAGGTACACATACATCACTCTCTCAGGAGCATTTGATTAACTTCAAAATATTTGGAGGAGGAAGAACAACATTGTCTGGTACAGTTTTGGGGAACATAGATTTGGAACTGTCATTGCATATCCATCCATACTGCAGCGGATCAAGGTATGGTGTATCTGGATCCAAACCACTTTTACACACATGTGCCTGAAATTGTGCTCATTTTGTGTTTCCCATAAATGCTTCTGTTGTTGGTAGTAGGGAGCTGAGCTTTGGTGTTGATGTGGTACCTTTGCCAATTTTCACTGCCCATGGTTTCTGCTGACTGACATGGTGGTACGGTTTGATTGTCTGTAGCACACAACCATGAATTTGGTTGCCTGTTCAATAACATCAGGCATTGTTGCACTGATGTTATCCAGCAGAGAGTATCCAGCTCACAGAATCTGAGGAGGGATCAGATAGCTGTTTTCAAATATGTCAAGCACCATTATAAAGAGGACGGTGATCAATTGTTCTCCATGTCCACTGAAGGTAGAATAAGAAGTAATGAGCTTAATCTGCAACAAGGGAGATTTAGGTCAGATATTAGAAAATACTTTCTAACTGTATTCAGAGTAACAGCCGTGTTAGTCTGTATTCGCAAAAAGAAAAGGAGTACTTGTGGCACCTTAGAGACTAACCAATTTATTTGAGCATAAACTTTCGTGAGCTGCTCACTTCATCAGCAGTATGCATCCGATGAAGTGAGCTGTAGCTCACGAAAGCTTATGCTCAGATAAATTGGTTAGTCTCTAAGGTGCCACAAGTACTCCTTTTCTTTTTTCTAAATGTAAGGGTAGTTAAGCTCTGGAATAGGCTTCCAAGGAAGGTTGTGGAATCCCCATCATTGGAGGTTTTTAAGAACTGGTTGGACAAACACCTGTCCTGATGGTTTAGGTTTACTTGGTCCTGCCAAAGCGCAGGGGGCTGGACTGGATGACTTTTTTGAGGTCCCTTCCAGCCCAGGATTTCTATGATTCTATGAAATACCATTTTGATCACTTTCACTTTTCCCCCAGTATAGTTGGTTTCTTCTGTTGATTGTGTGAGCTTTTCACCCACCAGCAGGAGTGGGAAAACATTTTTAATAGGAAAATGAAATTGTAAAGCCACAAAAAATTGCAGGAGACTCAGCGTAGGAGTAGTATCTGAACTTATGTTTACCTTTCTTTTTGGAAAATTAGACGAATTCAAATTGACTGTCCCCGTTTAATGTGCACATGCAATCACACGAACTACAAGACCCAGCATGCAGTGATTTATTGTAATAGCAACGACCTAAACCTCGATTCAGGAAGAGCATGGCATGCTGGGATCTGTAGTCCCCACTGGCTTTATCTCTGTATTGACGCTGAGGGACACATTGCAGACGGCTGTGGGTTGTTTGGTTCAGAAGTGATGGGCTTATATCTCACATACTGAGTATGCAGTATTAGTATGCTATACTATATATAATCCTTTATATATTTCCCTATCTTGTTATCAGTGATCTAGATTAAGTCTCTTTCTTTGGCTTTACTAGATGGGCCATTTATGAACTGGATATTTCTCATTCACACCAGAGAAATGAGACACAGGTTGTTTCAAGGGATCAGTCTGTAGGAACTTTGGGACAGGGACTGTAACTTCTCATATAGCACGTAGCACAATGGAGCTCTGATCCTGACTGGGGTTTTGGCTATGTTTAAGAGAGTACAGAGAGAGTTTACAGTAGGAATGGAAAGTTTTCAGGCAGCGTGTGCAAGAAGCTTAGCTCTGTAACTATCCTGTGAATAAATAGAAGATTTTGCCTCTAGGTCAAGACTTAGTTCCAAATTGGTGGGAGACTGGCTAGGAATTTGGTACAACAGCCTCTGCTTTTCCCTATCCTACGTATCCTATTCTGGGAAGAAGCATCATCAAAGCACATGACTGGGAGTTAGGAGATCTGGGATCTATTCCCAGTTTTGCCACACACTTACGCCCTGACCCTGCAAAAACATACACACATGCTTAACATTGCTCCCATGAGCAGTCTGACTGAAATAAATAGAAATGCTTAATAACAATAATGAATTATTTTGTATTGCAGTAGTAGCACCCCACCCATGGACCGAGACTCCAATGTTCTTGGTGCTGTACAAACACTGAACAAAAATATGGTTCCCAGTCCCAAAAAGCTTACAATCTATGTACTCATGGTGGTAAAGTTAAGTACACGCAAAGTCTTTGTAGGATCAGGGTCTTTGCAACCCTAGTCACTTTGGCCCAGATCTGCAAATGTATTTAGGTGCTAACTTTCATTGATTTCAGTTTGAGGTAGGTGCCTAAATACCTCTGAGGATCTGGCCCTTTCTTTTTCTGTGCCTTATGAAATAGGGATAATAATATTTATCAACAACATGGAGGTATCATGTAGCTTAATTAATTATAATGTAATTAAAATGCTTTGAGATTGCTGAATGTAGGGGACTATAGAAAGGAACTTTATAGTTTGCAGTGGTGCATACTGCAATATCCCTGTTGTTGTTGTGTAACACTTTAGGTTTTTATTAAAATAAGAGCTCAGTCTTAGCTGGAGAGAATTGATATGTGTTTTTTGTGTGATATTCGACACTCTGCAAATATGGATCTCTCAGCTGGAGAGGATCAGTTTGGTTTATACATTGCCAACCCCAAGTGTTCAAAAATTGTGAGTCAGGACCCCAAAAAATCATAAGATTTAAAAAAAAGTGTTCTTTTTATTTATCTTCTGGTTCCTGAGTCTTTAGGTTAGGCTCAGGTCATGTTTTCAATCTTTTTTCTACAACTATGAGGAATAGGAACTTAGTTTTTAAATGTTGAAAGCTGAGATGGTCACCTAATAACATCATTCCTGGAGCAGGGGCTTTAAAAATCCCACACCGAAATATCATGGGGTGTTGTGTATTGGGTAGATCAACTTAGTCAGGGTGTGTGTAAAACTCATTTGGGGTGTGTATAAGGCTGGGACGCCCAGTCAGGGTGTACATATGGTGTCCTCGGCGTATCCGTGAAACGCTAGCTCTCTGTCTTGCTTACGGGCATGCGGACGAACTGCCTTGGATCTGGGCTTGTGTTTAACACAGACAGCTGCCCAGGAGAGAAGGCCCAGGGCCCAGTCTAGCTGAGCCCCAGCACAGGAGCTGATGCTGCGCTGGTTGCCACTCAGCCTGGAGCAGGGACAAGGAGGCTCAGCAGCAAGCTGGGCCTGCCTAGCCATCCCATGATGCATCGCGCCGTCCCAGTGCCCAGTGGGCCGCCATGTTGTCGGAGTGAAAGGCAGGGGGAGAGGCAGCCAGCGAGAGGCCTGGGGGGGGCTGAGATCCAGCTTCATCCTACCGCTCCGCCCGTAAGTATCCGGACTGGACCGGGACTAAATTGGGCCCCACACCCCAGGGGACCAGTCGGTGGGGTCATATTGAGGTTAGGGGCTCGAGGTGGGGGTTGATGCGGCCCCGAAAGGCAGCCCCCGCCGGTCGCTGTGCCTGGGTCTCTCCTCTCGCTCTGTTCCTTGTACATGTTTTGGAGTCAGAGCAAGGCCCCTATTGTTATCAAAGGAAGGAGGGAGGGGGAGTGGGGAGGTGCAGGGGGCCCCATAATGTGTCCTAAATCCCTCCACTCCCCCCCCCCACAAACTCCATTAACCCTTATTCTTGGGTCCCTGTGAAGTTGGGGCAATCCCCTGCCCTGATCCTCCTGGGGGGAGAAGAAATCATCCTTATTTTGGGGGGTGCAGGGGGTGGATTCAAGCTATTTTGGTTTAAAAAAATAATACCCGAGTGGGGGTTCTTCTCGGCATGTAATTCATCGTGTGCATTTTAACCTGGCTGTACGGCGCCGCCGGGGGGGGGGGCGGAAGGGGGGGGGAATTCAGTAAATGTGATAAATAGCGTCCAAACCTTTCGTAGCTTGTACACAGTTCAGATTCCTATCAACAGGAATTGCTGGGAAACTGTATGTGTGTGTATGTGTATTTATAGGTGTGTGTGTGTAATGTATATAAGATATACCTGGGATTTCTGGAGGTGCATGCATTTAATTCTCAAAAATAAAAAAGTGATCCATTTTTATTGTCATAAGTGTCCCAGTATTCCTACGGTTTGTGTTTTATCTCTGTAATGGTTGGGATTTTTTTGTGTGTGTAAGCCCTGTTGTTTTTTTGGTGTGTGAGAGTCTGTAAGAGAAGGTCTTTATCATTTCAAGTGGAAGGGAATAAAACACACACAATACTTTCCGATGTGCTATAAGTACATAGTGCTGTTCTCTCTTCGTCCTTACTCCCTCTGTAGTATTTGTGTTGGATCATTTTTAATTAAGCAGTTTTGTTTTGAAAAGAACAACATTGGAACTTGTTCTTTACCCCACACTGAGAGAGACTCCCATTTTCATTTTTTTCTGTTCAGTGCTTAATAACTTGGTTCCAAGTAGAAATTTTATTAAGCAGATCATGAGTAAGGAATTTCCTTTTACTGAGAGGGTGGGTGGTTTAGCATTTGTCTTATGACGTGTTTTAATGCTGGTTTAAGAAGTTTAGTGGGTTATCAATTTACCCACTTCCTGCTGTGTCTCCTTAGGTTTTAATGAAAATGTGAACTTTTACGTTTTTGTACACCAGATGCCTCTTAAACAATGGGTAAGGTGGCTTTGATTCGTAGTCTAACTTTAGGAATCTGTAAAGGCCTCTATTTTTCCATAGTTTAATTTTGCAAAATACATTTTTTAAAATACTACTGCAAACTTTTTTAAATCGGAGCGCTTGGAGATCAGTTATTGAGTTCTGAATTTATTAGTAGTAGTTATGCTACATGAAGAATACAGCTATTTTTTCTAAGGCCATCGCTTCTTGTAGTTAGAATTTGTTTAGCTGTGTCCCCAAAGTTATGTTGCTTACAGACAGGAAATTACATGCAGTCTTATGGTAATGATAACATAAAACATCTTGTTTACCTGTGTGTGTGTGTAAGGGGAAAGAAACGTATGTTAATAGTAATTTCACTCTGGCAATCCCTTTTTGTAATGTCCTATAGGAGGCTGTTTATTTTGTAAATGAATAACACTCATGGGAAACTCTTTATATGGAAAATACAGGAAGAGTTTGAAAAGTAAAAGAGATTGAGTAGCTATAAGACACTTGCAGTGATGAGTTGCAGCTGCTGGTTAGTTAACCAGTATGTGTTGTGTAGGTGACTTAACATATTTCTGATGCTCTGTATGCTTTGAATGACAGTATTCAGCTGTGTGCTACATTTATCACAACATTTCTGTTAAAACATATCTCAGAACTAAACTGGAACTTCCCATCATGCTTTTTTCCCCCTTTGCTCTCTTTCAAAATGTCTCCTGTGCCAAGTTTTCTGTTCTGACTTGAGATTGCCATATCCATGTTAAATGAAAGAGGAGGTTTCTGAGAATACAGACAGTTGTACAGAACGTAATAATGCTCTTGTTAGCTCTTGCCTGGGATTTTCTAGTGTCAAGAAAATAATAATTTTATAACACTTTCTCCTCCCCGGTGAGATTTGAGGGAGCAAGTGACAGCCCCTCAGATGTGGGAAAGATAAAGCTTGATCACCCCTTAACTTCAGGAGTGGTGATGGAACCTCTAAAAGGTATTTTATGTAAATGTAGATATGTAGCATGCTGAGGCTAAAGAAGGAGCAGGTCTCAAACATAGAAAAGGGCAGGTCCCTTCCCCATTAAAAGCTTTGAAAATCAGGATGCTGCATTTCTCCGTATCGTGTGGGGTATCACTTAGGTCATTAAGGGAAATCCCTCAATTGGGCCACAACTGCCAAACCTTTTATTGTTACTTCTCAACTATGTGCTATTATCTATCATGGCCGTAATAGAAAATGATGGCATATTAGTTGGTTAGAGCATTTGGAAAGTTTTTAAAAGAAAAATTAAGAGGGGATCACTGTCTCTGAGTGATTAAATCCCTGCTAATTTGCTCTAACTGGGTGGGGAGGGAATGGGACTGCAGATGACAAAATTTTGTGAATAAGGAAATTAATGCTGCAAAGATTTATGCACATGCTTAACTTTGTGCTGTGAGTAGTCCCATTGATTTCAGTGGGGATATTCACAGTGCATAAAAAGAAAAGGAGTACTTGTGGCACCTTAGAGACTAACCAATTTATTTGAGCATAAGCTTTCGTGAGCTACAGCTCACTTCATTGGCAGTATGCATCCGATGAAGCTCACGAAAGCTTATGCTCAAATAAATTGGTTAGTCTCTAAGGTGCCACAAGTACTCCTTTTCTTTTTGCGAATACAGACTAACACGGCTGTTACTCTGAAACCTGTCACAGTGCATAAAGTTATTCACATATGTGAATCTTTGAAGGATTGGGACCATGGGAAGGTTGGGGGGCGGGTTGTGCGTGTGTTTAAGACTGCCTCACAATATATTTTTCCATTTATTTTGACAGGCGTTGGTTCAGTTTTAGTTATCCATAACATTACCCCACAAGTACCTAAGTACTTTGCCATCATCATCATAGTATGAGTCCCTTATAAGAAATTAATGATAGAAATAATCTATCTTTCTTCTTCCTTCTGTAGGAGAGTTTGATTCATTTAGTTTTTTTTTTGTTTGCTTTGTGTGTGAGTAGAACTTACTATAGGAAAGCTAAATAGTGTATGTTGGTAAAAGAGTATCTTGTAAAAATAATAAAGCTTTAGTAATGAGACCTCACTATAGTGCTGTATTTGAGAAGTGGAATGAGACTACCAGGTTTTGTGGTAAGATTTACATCAAAGTTAGAACCAATGAGGTTTTGCTAAATAAATTTATTTGTCTGTACACCTCTTTGAACATGTAAAGTGGTGTGCATAAGTGCAAAGTTACCCGTTTACATTGCTCTAGGAAAAAAAAAAAGAAACTTAAGGAGAGGAAAAAAAATCCTATTACTGAAGTTTCTATAGTCAGATTCCGCTAACAGATGAATAAGAGAAAAAACACTTCACGTTGTTAGGGAAAATCTAGATGATTTTTGAGCAAAATTAAGATTTCTGTTTGTTGCCATCTTGCACTCCAGTGCAGTTATGAAGTTGTTCCTGAAAGTCACTTGTAGAATTTGATGGTTATTAAAAAGTAGTGTGATGAAAAGAGGAGATAAAGGTTCCCTTCAGAGCCCACAGAACTGTTTGCAGGTTTGGGCCAAAGTTTTCAGTCAAGATATGCTAGGGAGAGCCATATCATGAATGTGGAAGTTGACTTCCTGCATGATGGTATGCAGTTGTGATGATAATGAATGAGGGGCAAATTCTGCTGTCAGTCCATCTTTGTTAACTATTCATGATATTTGTGGGTTTGTAGTTGGGTGACCAGGGCAATAATTGACACGAAGTTTAGAAGTCCGAGGTCTGTTTAGCATTTTTAATAGTGCATGCATTTCTTCTGACTTAAATACCTGATTGTATATATATATTTTTTTAATGGGGTGGGAATTACATAAAGAAAAAAAAAGCACTTTACCATCAAGGTGTACAGAATCTTCTGTGGTATCACTGTCCGTGTTGGATTATTGATCTTTTTGCTTTCACAAAACAAAAAAGGCTTACCACAGCAGCATGAAATCAGTATTTCATACTGTATCAGAACATTTTGGGGATAGTGATTTATTAACTGATTAGCAATATTATTTACCCACTTATTGTCATAGTATTCTGGTCGCTGTGTGGGATGGATTCTATTTTTTGCTTTGTTTGCTATGCTAGATAGTTTCTACAGTCAGAGTTTAGTTTTTTTCTCTCCCATCAGTAACTGAATTGAGGCTGTCGGCTGATCTAGCTCTGGAACATTCTGTTGGTGTCCCAGTCACTAAGAGGTTAGCTGCTTTTTTCTTCAGGGAATCTCCCATAAATATGTGTGTATATCTTACTGTCTCATGGCCAAAGCCAGCCTTAGTGTTTGCAACACAGTGCAAGTTATGTTTGGGGCATGACTAATAGCATGTGTACAAATAATATTTTAGGTTTGAATTTGAAAAACTGGCTGCTTTAAGTTTTTTTTTGGTTTATCTAACTATTGGAAGTAGTAATCTAGTAGTATTTACATGCAAATGACAGATTCTGTAGCAGAACTGCCATTAATATAGAAGTTTATAAACATTGATGTTGTATTTTGAATTCCATTACATGCCCCAGGTTTTTCTCCCCGAGAAGTTTTCAGTGCTCAATTTTAGATTAAACTGAGACAAAATTTTAGTGTGCTGACCACACAAGAAATTTCACTTGCACAACTTGGTGGTCTGATTCCAAGAACAGGCAACTGTGAATATCTTAGCTGTATTGGCAGCATCTTGTAGAATTAACTGTTGTTTTGGCTAGTGTGTATTTTTAATATATTTTACTGAAATGAAGTTTGTTAAATTTAGCTTTCTGAGATATGGGTCAGTTGTGACTAACAGGAAAGCATAAACATGTCAAAAGAAGTAAAGATTTTTTTCTTGACGTAGGCAATGTGTGCTTAATCAGTTATTAAAATGATTAACCATGGAAAACCCTGTGTCTCCTTAGGTGTTGGTGGAATGAGCGTTGCGTGTGTTTTGAAGAGAAAAGCAGTGCTCTGGCAGGACTCGTTCAGCCCCCACCTGAAGCAGCACACACAAGATACAGCTAATCCCAACATGCCTGTTGTTTTGACATCTGGAACAGGGTCCCAGGCTCAGCAACAGCCAGCTGCAAATCAAGCGCTTGCAGCAGGGACCCACTCCAGTCCTGTCCCTGGATCCATAGGAGTTGCAGGCCGCTCTCAGGACGACGCTATGGTGGATTACTTCTTTCAGAGGCAGCATGGTGAGCAGCTTGGGGGAGGAGGAAGTGGTGGAGGCGGCTATAATAACAGCAAACATCGCTGGCCTACTGGGGATAACATTCATGCAGAACATCAGGTAATAATAAAATTTTAAAAAAAATTCAATATTTCAGACTGAATACATGAACAAATCATGCTAGGATTGCTGCTTTTAATGAACCTTCTTAAAGCTTAAGCCGGTTATTGTGTGGTTTGGATGGTGTCAGCCAGACTTCTTTCTTTTCAGAATTTGAATGCCTCACTAGTTATAAATGAAATGTTTTCTCACTCTTGATGGTGTTGAACTGGAAATCCCACTGCACTCTGTGACAGTAGTTAAAATGAATCTGCAAAATTCATCAGTCCTCTTTATTGATTTTTGTATGTGTGAACCAGTTTAGTGTTCTTTGTTGCTTCTTATCAAACCTAATGCTGTAGTTACATTATTTTTTATGTAATGGTATTACAAAACTGTGTTGTCCTTTAAAGCATGTAGGAATGGTGAAAGCTTCACACTCTAATACTGAAATGTACACAGTTCTGGTACTTGTCTGCAGCACAAGGAGAAGTGAGGGAAAAGGGGCAGGGCATGGTTAATTGAATGAGGAAGAAAGCAGTTTATAAAAAACAGTTGTTTCACCATGTGCTAAGGAACAGAACTTTGCTTTCACATGTATTTAATGTCCTAAAGAATAATCGGATACTTCTACTGTGCATATAAATGAAGAAAGAGAAAAGAGAATTTAACCATTAACCAATGGTATGGTTTAAATCACAGCATAATTTTATACGCTGGGGCTTAAACAACTGCATGTACCACTGCTTAGCTATCTGACTGTGACATGTAGGGGTAACTCTTCAAGTACAGGGATGAACTAAAAAACCTGCTTCCTCTAATAAGGGAGATACAGCAACAGCATTTAGAGGTAAGCATGTTTTTTGAAGTCAGTGGTTCCCAGAAATCTCTTAAAAGCAGCAGGAACAAAGCTTCTGTAACCTCATTAAAACCTCAGCATTGCTTACATAGCTTTTTGGTTTTCTGTCAAAATAGAAAAAAAGATTGTTTAAATTCACTATTTAAAGGAGCATGGCCAAAATTTGACTTAATATTCAACTTGTTAGAACTTGGTGTGACACCACCTCCATTCTCAAAGAGCTAATTTATTTAAAAGTGAATCACCCTATCACAAAGTTTGAAAAATAAACCAGAAATTAACCCCACGTCCCTCTAGAAAAGTGTTCTGCTTTCTCCGCAGGGCTGTCTAACAAGTAAACACTATGGTGAAAATTGTGCAATTTGAGTAATATCAGCACATGCATAAGCAAAGAGGTAAACAAAGAACTGCATTAATTTCAGTTCCCTAAGAAGCATAGGATGAAATCCAGAATATGAAATAGAGCTAGGAAAAAAGTTGGCAGTGTCTTTTTAAACTTATTTTTAAGAAATATTATGCCTAATTATTTCCTCCATGCAAATACAAGTATTTAGCTAAAATGTGCGTGAAGAAAAATGATAGGTTGGACTCCAGTCTGGAATGACTGCCATTAGTGTGTTTAAAAAAAATCATCTAACTGAAGATTTGAGTAATGATAAAAGTTGTATTCCAGCTTTATCTGTTAACTAAATCTTTTGACGTAGTTAATGTAGGTCAGAGGATGATTCTTATCTACTTCTTAAATATTTTATGGTCTCTCAAATTTGCTGCTATTAAGTGATAATCAGTAGGCACCAAACACTGGTTACACATTGGTTGGAGTAGCATTGGGATATTTTGTGTGAGGATGGCTTTGTCATGCTGAAATGCACAAATGAGCAAAATTCTCAATCCTTGCCCCCCAAAAGGTAGCAACGCCACCAAAAATGGTAGAAAATTGCAGCTATAAAAAATTATATCCTGCGGTTTCTAGGTGTCTGCAATCTTCACTGCATTCTGTAGTAGTCTGTAAACTTTTAAGCTTTAATTTAAAAAAAACAAAACTAATTTGACCTGTTTCAACTGTTTCAAAGACTTATTACGCTGCCACAAATGTACTGCTGCTGTTCTTTTGCAGAAAGCTCTCGAGTTAAATAACAGCACAAGTAACGGCTTATTGAAAAACATGTTGTTTGAAAATCTAGTTGGGGCTGTTTAGTTTTTTTTGTTTTTTTTTTTAAAGCATTTATGTGTAGGATTTTTGTTTGGTTTTGTTTTAAATCCCAAACATGAAGATATTAACTGCAAATATAATCTAACATTAAGGCTGCCATTTAGTATCACAAAGTCAGGAAATATACAGCAGTATCAATTTAGCGGTTTTGCAAGTATATAACATTTTTTTCTGTTTTTTCATGGTAGCTTCAAATATTACTGTTGTGATATATATGCTTTACAATACTCCACCTTAACACGCTTAATTTCGTTACGACCATAAGTGTTTAGTTTCCTAATATTGTGGTTTCAACTGTGCAGACTTAATGTTACGTTAACAAGTTAACCAGTTTTTGCATTCAGCATATCCTTTTTTAATTACATGAAATTAAAGGTCAATTTAAGGTCATCGGTATGGTATGGGACAGTGACCTGTGTTGACTTGTTTTGCACCTTATCCCGCAGTGATTTCCCAAATGTTCTAAGTTGTATGACTTTTGTCATTTCTTTCCCTCCTGGGCCCTGATCTTGTAAGATGTTCCATGTGTGTACAGGTGTCTGCCAACATACGCTCGCAGAATCAGTGCCTTAGTCCTGTATATATCATCTTGGGTCATGTGTCACTCACTTTTAAGGAGGTGGAAGGAGAATATCTGGGGTCCAGGTTGGAGGTATTAAGTTCTCATAAGATGACTTGAAAAATCGGAACAGGTTGATAATGAACAGTAAAGGATTAAAAATTAGGACACAATTTAAAAACCAAATTTTTAATGAACAAATAAAACTCCCGCCTTGTGTAGTATCTTTTCACTCCTCTTTTGTTGGTATGGTATCTGTTTAGGGCCTGATCCACACCCTTTAATCTCACTGCAGTCAATCGGAATTGAAGGGTGCTGAGCACCCTATGGGTCAGGTTTTCAGATTTGTAAAGTCTTTGAAGCGGGGACCATCTGGCTGTGTTTGGACTGTGTATCCATATCTGCAAGTGGTATAGGGCTTGTGCTGCAGACAGTAAAGTGGAGGGCGGTGCTGGGCATCAAGTGAGAAAATCAGTGGTAGCGGAAGGTCGTGCAGGTTAATTATGCGTTAATACAGTTTAGCGTGAAATGTGTAGGGTTTAGGAGATTGTAGCTAACGGTGGGAAGATTTTGATATTTTTTTAAATGGCTGCTTCCTAATCCCTGTTCCTGTGTCTTTGTGTCAACTGTTCAGACGTAACCTGTTGTCAGCACTTTGGGGCTGGGAGCTCTCTCTCTCTGTGGCACAGAAGACACTTATGCAAATTCAGTAAATAACATTTCAGCAATGGTTATATAACACGTGTGTTAAAGTAAATGTACAATATGCTTGCTTTTCATTGTTTAACATGTTTTTATTTTTTCACCTGTCTGCTGCTGCTGTTTCCTCCTTGGAATGACAGCTGTAAAGAATTCAAATGGTGGATGGCTTTGACAGGTGTAACCGGAGAACACATTTCTCAGTGCTCCAAAAGAAGTAGACAGTGTCATCCTATTCCAAACAATAACCTTCAAAATGGAAGAAAAAAATGTGTCTTCGCTCAATTGCTATTTTATATGTAGTTTTTCTAACCTTTCCTCTCTCCCCTTCAGGAAAAAATCTCAGTTTTTCTGGTTAGTAAAAATGTTATCAACCAAGACTCCGTTCTCATCTTGGTTAATCTGGTGCATGTGGTGTATTTTATAAATCCAGTATTGCTGTTGTGTACAGATACTGATGTAACTGCTTTTGAAAGGTTCCTGATCTCAGACATACTATAGCAGAGGTCGGCAACCTTTCAGAAGTGGTGTGCCAAGTTTTCATTTATTCACTTTAATTTAAGGTTTTGCGTGCCAATAATACATTTTAACGTTTTTTAGAAGGTCTCTCTCTATGTCTGTATATTATATAACTAAACTGTTGTCGTATGTAAACAAGGTTTTCAAAATGTTTAAGAATTAAATTAAAATGCTGATCTTACGCCGCCGGCCCACTCAGCCTGCTGCCAGCCTGGAGTTCCGTTCACCTAGGCCGGCAGCGGGCTGAGTGGGGCCTACGGCCAGGACCCCTGCTGGCAAGGGGCAGGCAGCCAGAACCCCAGACCGGCAGTGGGCTGAGCGGGGCTGGTGGCCAGGACCCCAGACTGGCAGTGGGCTCAGCCTGCTGTCGGTCTGGGATTCTGCCAGCCAGGGTCCCGGCTTCCGGCCCCACTCAGCCCGCTGCCGGTCTGGAGTTCTGGCCCTGTCCACATAGAATAGGTGCCTACTTTCTCCCTGGTTCTAGCCATTCTCTTCCTCTCTCTGCACTGAGATGAGGGTGGGAGTGTGCTGAGAACAGGGCTGGGGGTGAAGGAGCAGGCTGGGGGTTGGGGTGCAGGTCTGGCCAGGAGCTAGAATGAGGGCGAGGTCTCAGGGTTGGGGCAGGAGGTTTGGGTGTGGAATGCTTACCTGGGCAGCTCCCATTTGGTGCGAGGGGTGCAGGTGGGAATGTGGGTGTGTGTGTGCAGGAGCTCCTGTTTGGTGCTCAGGGTGGGAGTGGAGATTTGGGGGGTGCAGGAGTCAGGGCAGGGGGCTGGGTGTGTGTGAGGGGGGTGCAGGAGTCAGGGCAGGGGGCTGGGTGTGTGTGTGGGGGGGGGTGCAGGAGTCAGGGCAGGGGGCTGCGGGTGTGTGAGGGGGGTGCAGGAGTCGGGGCACGGGGCTGGGAGGTGCGTGGAGGGGGGTGCAGGAGTCGGGGCACGGGGCTGGGGGGTGCGTGGAGGGGGGTGCAGGAGTCGGGGCACGGGGCTGGGGGGTGCGTGGAGGGGGGTGCAGGGCAAAGGGCTTGGGGGTGCAGGGGTCAGGGCAGAGGGCTGGGGGTGTGGGGGTGCTCCCAGCCCCCTGCCCTGAGCGGCTCACGGCAGGGGGCTGGAGGGGATATGCCCGGATTCCACCCCCTTCCCCAAGGTCCCCGGAGCAGAGAGCACGCTGCGGCTCCACTTTTACCTCTCCCCCTCCGTAGCAAGGGCCCTCAGCTGATCAGCCGCAGGGAGGGAGAGGAGGAGGGGCAGGAACCCAGCACCCTCGCTCGGGGAAGAGGCGGTGGGAGGGGGAAGCTTGCCTGCCCTGCAAGGAGAGAGCGGTGGGTGGGGGCCTGAAAAGAGCAGGCCGGGCCGGGCTGGGCAGGATTTTTAGTGGCACGCTGCTGTCTGCCCGGAGCCGGGCAGACAGCAGCATGCCATTAAAAATTGGCTCGCGTGCTGGGTTTGGCACGCGTGCCGTAGGTTGCCGACTCCTGCACTATAGCAATGGTGCTCAAACCCCATTCCCAAATAATGGAATGTGGCCGCGCTCCCCACCCCGATTAATAGCCAAGGCTTCATCAGCAGCAGAGATTTGCTGAAGGTGGACCTGGGGATGGGACTGGGCATGGGGGAGGAGTTGGGGATTGAGATGGAGTTGGTCTGGGGGCAGAGAGGAAGTGTGGGTGGAGCTGGGCCTGGAGGCAGAGCAGGACTGAGGGCTGAACAGGTTTGGGGGAGGAGTGAGGCTGGTAGTGGAGCTCCCTCCCCACCCCCCCTAGGGAGGGCTGGCTTCAGCCCTGCTGTGCCCCCTTCTCCCCCCCATTCCTCCATGCCCCCATAGGGGGACTCACCCCCACAGTTTGGGGACCAGTGCACTATAGGTTGATTTCCTAAAAACCCGAAGGGTCTAGAAGTAACTACAAAACAAGTATCTTTTTGTCTTTAAAATTTCTTGGCAACAAGGTCTGCTCTGCCAATATATTTAACCTCTAAACAGGAAAAGGATGAAAGTTCAATGCGTATTTTATGTCTGTTGACTTTTTAGACTATCTGCCCAGGTTGCTGTTGTGATGGTGTTTTTTGTTGTAGCACTTATCCAGAAAAATTTGAATTGAATTTGAATTGAGACCAATAACTCATTTCACATAAGTCACTAAACAGATATCACATAGGAGTTCACATAGGAGTTCTGATGACTACCAGTCTAGGCTTTATTTGGTCTGATGCTGAAAGACCACGTATCTTATTACAGATCCCTGGAGCCACCAAGTCCCAGTACAAAAAAGGCACTTGGCTTAGAGATCTTAGAAGAGTTACCTTTAGCACTTAACGAAAACTAAGAAAAGCTACTTTTTCCCCCTTGCACACAGATGTTACAGGGAAATGAAGACATTGACCATGATCTTTCAACATTTCAGTCAAGTGTCGCTGTTCCTTAGTATTCAGTGATATCCCCTTCTAAATTACAGTAAATGCAGGGCTTTATGTCCAAATTACAGTAAATGAGTAATACGGAAGTCTGTAATGGTTTGAAGATGCAAGAACAATTTTTAGGGATTTACTTTCTTTGAGAGCTTCTTTAATTAGCTAATCCCTGCAGCATTCTTCTGTCCCTAGTTATCTCCTCACATCTGAGGAATTATCCATGCACTCAGTAAGAGAAATATAGTGAGAGTGGCAGGGTGAGGATTGGAGTTCATTTTGGGTTTTGTCTCTGTGAAGCCCTCTGAATGGGGAGCACTGAACTTCTTAATCAATACTTTACATTTAACTGGGCATAGAATCCAGTTCTCCTGACTCCTCACTTCTCTCCAAATCCACTATTTAAACCGTGCAGCCTCCCTACTATGTTTCACTACCACATGGATCTAGACTGTTCTCAGTGGTAGCTGATGCCAGAACAAGGAGTAATGGTCTCAAGTTGCAGTGGGGGAGGTTTAGGTTGGATATTAGGAAAAACTTTTTCACTAGGAGGGTGGTGAAACACTGGAATGTGTTACCTAGGGAGGAGGTGGAATCTCCTTCCTTAGATATTTTTAAGGTGAGGCTTGACAAAGCCCTGGCTGGGATGATTTAGTTGGGGATTGGTCCTGCTTTGAGCAGGGGGTTGGACTAGATGACCTCCTGAGGTCCCTTCCAACCCTGATATTCTATGAAGGGCTAGGTTTGGTTCTTGGGATGGCAAACAACATGGTCAAGGCTTGCTTAAGGAGGGGATCACCTCCTCTTCCTCTCAAACGATCTGGGAAGCCAAGCAGAGACAGGCTCCAGTGTTGCTCCAAAGGAAGTGCTGTTTAACTGTAAGCTTTTTCGGCCAGAGACATTTTTGGAAAGGGCCTAGCAGAGTTTAGGTGCTACTGCAATCTGGCCCACATTGCCAAGGAGAGTCACTGCAGCTTGAGGCAAGAAAGAAATCCTGTGACCGCACATTCAGTATTCAGTTGTTTGCATATTTAATATCTGTAGTCTTATACCATGAAACAGCCTTTCAAATTAATGGAATTTCCATTGGAATTTCCATGTACTTTCATGGTAAGCACAATAGCTGGGTGTTATGGTAGCAGTGAAATAGTTGACAGTGTTACCATTTAAATTATTTGGCTGCGAAGTTAACACTGTGTTGAAATGAATGCTTGAAATTTAGAATATATCATCTTCTTTAGAAAACCTTAATCTACAGGGACTGGCTAGTTCTTCAGGATTTGTTGATATTTTTGTTTTTGAGTCTGTAAATTTATATTGGCCCTGCTAACAATTAAATCCATTACAAGGTACCTAGCTTTAATTCACAGAGCACACCTGATCACTTGTGCAGTCTTTGTGATTTCATTATATGGTACCATATCCTTTTAATCTACTTGACTCCTGCTTGCCTAGGAAGAACAAAAATACGCTTTTTCTTCAACTGATCTTGAAGTTAAATACTGTGCACAGATTTAATATGTGGGGGTTTTGCTTATTTTAATTTGTGGGGTGTGTGAAGGGGTATGTTCTAGTAGTTCTATAAAATCAAAGTAAAAAACTATTATTAACGAACCAAAAACAGCAGTTTAACAAGACTGTCTGTCTTAAGTATTTCCATAACTATTAACCATCTTGGCTAAATGCCATGTAAAATATTAGCCCGTCTGTAATTTTAATAGCATTTTGCTTCAAATGCTAATGGTAGTAGCAGTTCTAATTATGAATTCTTTACTACAAAAATAGTAGTTAAAGCTTCTAATCCTGTCTGATACTTGCGACTTCACATTCTTTCTCTCCTGACTATTGTTATAGAAGAGGACTAAAAATAGTACAGTAATCAGTTGATGGAACAACATATTTTAACCCTGGCACCTAATTGCCATTGACAAGCCTGTATGGGGCTTTTTTGTCACGAATTGGTAAATGTTGTCTCTGGTATTGTGTATAGCATTGCATGTATGTTACAGGCAAGACAAAAAGAGATGCGAGTCAAAATCTCCTCTAGACTAACTAATAAGAGCAGTTGGCTGCTGCTGCCTATGTACTATAAACCTTCACAAAGGGTTAGCTTAAAATTTTTTTTGTTGCAAAAGGTTTGTAAACCAACCTTCTTTATATCCTAAAACAGTTACCTTGAACAATTCAGACATCTCCACTGTATGAAGTTACCTTTCATTCCTGGGGATTAAAAAAGAGATTTAGTTGCATAGTGCTACAATCAGGCTCAACATTTTCATATTACTTGTCCTTGCTCTCATAATACTGATAACTTTAAATTTTCAGTATATGCTACAATTTGAGTATTGTGTATTACTAGAATACATAAGTTTTTTCTACTTTAAAAATTCAGCAAATTTTTAAAAAATGTAATGGAAGACTATTAACATTCGAGATAGCCCATATGTAAATTTCACAAGATACTTGGGTAGTGCAGTGATTGTCATACAAATGCATATAGGTCAAAAGTAAGCAGTATTAGGGATACTGTTTCTTGGGGTGAGCATCTGCTTGTGTGATTACACCACAGAGGTAAGTGAGAAGGCCAGACTCAGGTGCCTCAATCTTAAAATAAACTATTAATCATAAAAACAGAAATCAAATACTTTATCCATCCAGACAGATAACAAAAGAAACTCTTTACTCTTTATTACTTTCCAGGAATAAAAAATAGAAAACTGATGCTACAGTTAGACTGTTTATATAGCACCAAGAAGTGTACTTTAGACACAAGGGAGGTATTCCTGGCCGCCCTTACTTCAGTGGGAATTTTGCCTTTGATAGCTGTTGGGTCAAGATTTCACCTGAGGTTATTGACCTGATGAATGTACTGTGTCTGGTCTTGAACCTGCCAAGCAATCTGTATAAGTGGACTACCAAGCTTGTGCAAAGTCTCGCTGAAATTAGTGCAGCTCTCTCCATCTCTTCAAGATTGGGGCCAATATCCTCAATGATTCAAGAAAGAACATATCAATTGGAGTTGTAATTCAGATTGATTGCTTTGAGCGGCCAAGTGATGCAAGGCCTTATGCTCAACGCCATGGCATTTCTCTGTTGGATGTAATGAAGAACTGGTTGATGGTAGCCATTAATGACTTCCAGCATCACAGTATCCCTATCTCAGTTCTGCTCATCCCCCCCATGCAGTTTAAAATCATAGACATGTAGGGCTGGAAGGGATCTCAAGAGGACATCCAGGCCAGCCTCCTGCACTCAGTCAAGACCAAGTCAACCTCCTAGACTATTCCTGACAGGTGTTTGTCCAGCCTATTCTTAAAAACCTCCAGTGATGGGGATTCTGCAGCCTCCCTTGGAAGTATATTCTGGAGCTTAACTACCCCTATAGTTAGATATTAATATTGAACCTAAATCTCCCTTGCTGCAGGTTAAGTCCATTGCTGTTTGGCCTACCTTCAGTGGACATGGAGAACAATTGATCACCGTCCAGTTTACCCTACTCCAGTGGTTCCCAAACTTGTTCCGCCGCTTGTGCAGAGAAAGCCCCTGGCGGGCCAGGCCAGTTCGTTTACCTGCCGCGTCCGCAGGTTTGGCTGATCGCAGCTCCCAGTGGCCGCGGTTCGCTGCTCTAGGCCAATGGGAGCTGCTGGAAGTGGTGGCCAGTACGTCCCTTGGCCCGCGCTGCTTCCAGCAGCTCCCATTGGCCTGGAGCAGCGAATCGCAGCTACTGGGAGCCGCTAACGGCCGAACCTGTGGATGCGGCAGGTAAACAAACCGGCCCAGCCCACCAGGGGCTTTCCCTGCACAAGCGGCGGAACAAGTTAAAGAACCACTGCCCTACTCTATTTGAAGATTATCAGGTCCCCACTCAGTTTTCTTCTCTCAAGGTTAAACATGCTCAGTTTCTTAACCTAGCCTTACAGATCATTTTAGGTGCCCAGTATTGGACACAATACTGCAGCTGAGGCCTCACCAGTGCTGAGTAAAGCGAGATAAATACCTCCCATGTCTTGCATACAACACACCTGTTAATACACCCCAGAATAAGATTAGTCTTTTTTGGAACTGCATTAGATTGTTGACTCATATTCAATTTCTGATCCAGATCCTTTTCAGGACTACCACCACCTGTCTGGTTATTCCTCATGTTGTAATTGTGTATTGAATTTTTTTTTCTTCCTAAGTGAACTATTTTGCACTTATACTTCATTGAATTTCATCTTGTTGATTTAAGACCAATTCTCTAATATGTCAAGGTCACTTTGGATTCTGATCCTGTCCTTCAAAGTGCTTGCAACCCCTCCCAGCTTGGTGTCATCTGCAGATTTTATAAGCATATTCTTCACTCCGTTATCCAAGATGTTTGTGAAAATACTAATATCAGATCCAGGACCGACACCTGAGGGGCTACACTAGATACGCCCTCCCAGTGAACCATTGGTAACTGCTCTTTGAGTATAGTCTTTCAACCTTTACGCACCCACCTTATAGTAATTCACCTGGACCACATTTCCCTAGTTTGCTTATGACACTGTTATGTGGGTTTGTGTCAAAAGCCTTAATGCAATTGAAATATTACATCTATTGTTCCCACCCATCCACTAGGCCAGTAACCCTGTCAAAGAAGGAAATTAGATTGGTTTGTCATGATTTGTTCTTGGCAAATCTATGCTGGCTGTTCCTTAACCCTATTATCCTCTAAGTGCTTATTCAGTAATTTGTTCCAGTAGCTTTCCAGGTACTGAAGTTAGGCTGATTGTTCTAGAATTCCCTGGTCCTCTTAGTTTCCCTTGTTAAAGATAGATACGATGTCCTTCTCCAGTCTTCTTATACTTCGCCTGCCCTGCATGAGTTCTCAAAGATAATAGCTGACAGTTCTGAGATTGTTTCAACTAGTTCCTTAATTACTCTAAGACAAATTTCATCAGGCCCTGCAGACTTGAATAAATCGAATTTAAATATTTTTTAACCTGTCCTTTCCCTATTTTTGGCTTGTGTTCCTTCCCTCTTGTTAATATTAATTGTCTGGTGTATCTGGTCACTTTTAACTTTTTTAGTGGAGACTGAAGCAAAATAGGTGTTAAAGATCTCAGCCTTCTTGATGTCATCAGTTATTAGCTCTCCTTCCCTGCTAAGTAGAGGACCTATGCTTTCTTTAGTCTGTCTTTTGCACCTAATGTATTTAAAGAATCTCGTCTTACTGCTTTTTTTTATGTCCCTTGCTAGGTATAACTCATTTTTTCCCTTACACTTTCTGATGTTTGTTTCTACATATTTGTGCTATTCTTTTCTACTCTTCCTTAGCAATTCATCCATGTTTACACTTTTTTGCAGGATTCTGTTTTGATTTTCAGGTCATTAGAGAGCTCCTGAGGCAGCTATATTGGCCTCTTCCTATCTTTCCTTCGCATTGTTATAGTTTGCATTTATTCCTTTTGTACTGTCTTGAGATACTGCAAATTGACACCCCAAATGACTTCTCACTCTAGCAGAAAGAAGATAAATAAGAATAGTGGGGAGGAAGGGGAAATGAGGGCAAAAAAAAGGGAATGGGGTGCATACAAAGTACCATGGAGGGGGATTCAGAGAGTACCCCTATTGGGGAGTTTGCAGGAAGTCCCTGAAATAGAGGGGGATAGGAGGTGGGGTGGTGGTGGGAATGAAACAGTCCCATGTGTGTGCAATGAACTTTGCTTACAGCAATTACACAGTGAGACCCTCTATTTTAGTTTAGATTATCCTTGGATGCTCTATTTAACGCAGCATCAGTGGAAATAGATGACAGTTTAAGTCCTGTTCAGACATCCTTACCACTAATAAATGCAGAAATTCAATCTCTCATTTAATATCCTCCACTACCAAAGAAAAAACAAACCCTGAAGCTCCCCCAGCCCTAATAGGGAAAGAATACATAAAATTCTTCAAGAAGATCTAATATTTATTTATGAAGCAAAAAGTCTGTACTAAGACTTCCAGGAAAGAAGAAAATTATTTGACTCTCAAGGTGTGCGTGTGTGTTTTTTTTTTTTTACTCTTCTTCCTGTCCCCCCCGCCCCAAAAAAAAAAAAAGTTCAAGGTCCACTCCTGGTCATTTGTAAAAGTGGCTAGCAGTGTGTCTGGCATGATGGAAGCATTCTTGTTATGAAGGGAGAAGTCCATCAAATGTGGCCTAAGGGATTTTGGATGAAGTTAGACTTTCTGGGTGGTTTTACTACTTGTTTGTGTGGGAGAAAATAAATCTGACATAAATTACATTTCTTTAAGGTTATTACGGTCTTTTAATATCTTAAGACACTTAAGGATCACATGTTAAATGAGACTTGGTATCATACTGCAGTACTTTTAAATGAAATTCATACGAAGAGACTGTAGCATCCAAATTTTCTCAATGCAACATGCAAAGTTTACATCAAGTGGCTAGCCATAAACATTAAAATTTATTTTAAATTAGCATTCAAGTTCCTTGCTAATGGTTGTCATTTTGATGAAAACTGACTTATTCTGAGACACCAGAAATATGGGAGCTTAACTAAACTAAACACTGAGAAACTAAAAAGTAGATCTGATGCTGCATTCACATTGGTTGAACAAGAAGTTATGTGAAGCCACTGTTGAGAGTGGTCCAAAAGACAGCTTGTGGCGCTGTTTACCTATGTATTTAACCTTCTGGCTTTTGATTTACTGACAACAGTGTCATTTAGCACCATGGTCCTCGTCTTCGCTAGAGAATTTTTCTGTGGGACTGCACAGGTTGGAGTATTGACAGTACTAGAGCACGTTAATCATGATGTTTCAGGTGCACTTTGTTTGCATTTTTTGTCTCTGTGCGCGCTAGTGCCCATGCTACAGTATTGTAGAATGAATGTGCTCTGAGTGCCTTTCCCACAGTTCCTAGCACAACTCCATGAAACAGTGGCTTGTGGTAGATTTCAAAAGGTTTTATGTGATCCATCACGGGTACAGGAGAACTGTGGGAGAAGAGGCCATATTCCTCAGGGAAACGTCCCCAAGTCCCCCATTGCCAGCTCCGTTTCTAGTCCCTTTCCCAAAATGGAGTTCAGGATGCCTGGTTCTTGTTCCTTGCTTAACAGGAAAGGCTTCTGGAATGTTTCAAAAAGTTGTCATGAGTTGGCTAATGAAGGAGGTATGCTGAGACTGCCGCCTAGCCTGCTGACCAATATAATCTCATTGTTTCCTTGTACTCCTCGTGTGTGTACATCTGTTTTCTGCTGTCTAGCAGAGCAGCTATTGGGGGGCAGGGACTGTCTCTTTTTGTTCTGTTTGTACAGCACATATTGGTCCTGGTCCATGACAGGCTCCTAGATGTTATAGTAATGTAAATTATATTTCTGCATTAAGTGCAAAGAGCCAGAGACTGGAAAGAGTGGTTCATGTGAGTTTGTGATGCGGTAGTTGTGCACCCACCATCTGGCTAGATGGCAATGTGCTGTTTTTACAAACAATCATTAGTGGGTGGATCTTGCTTTTGGGTCCTACCACAATTCCATACAGGTACATTAAAGTTATGCTCAAGACCAGTAATGGCTGTATAACTTCAGGCTAAGGAAGGCTCTGTGTCTCTGGTATGCTGCCACTGAAGTTCCAGACCATCATGATGAACTTCCTTCAACTTGAAAAAGCAAGTTGCAATTACCCTCTGTAAACTGGCTACCTTAGATACCTACTGGTTAGTAGGTAACTGGTTTGGGATTGGGAAGTCCACCAGTGATTGCTCTTGTTGTGGAAGTCTGCAGGGCAATATATAGTATTACATAGGCATGGGTTCATGGTGGCCAATGAACCAGAGATGATTAGGAAATTTAAGTACTTGAGTTTCCTGAATTCTGCAGTAACTATTTATAGAACCCATTTGCCTGTTCTGTCGTCTTCACCCCCCAACAAAACAAAACAAAAAAGGGTTAGGGTATGTTGCGGAAACTTGCAAAGACACAAGTTCAGGGGGTACAGAATAATGTTATTCATTCTGGAGACTGAAAATAAGATGGAGATGTTTGATCCACAGTGATTTTCTTCAGGGACTAATATGTCTTTTATCTGCCTTAATTTTTATGACATGAAAGTTGACTTAACATTTTCAATTAACAGTGGACTTTCAAGACAGCTGGGCTGGTGTCAACCTATGAAAAGCTGGACAAGCAAGTAGCTATACTTGAAGCTCTTAGAACAGTCAGCAGAGCTTTGAGCAAATAAATGCTCTGGGCACATGCTTTCAAAATGATGGCCAGGAACTTTGTGTGGAGCAGTGAAGTGACTGGAATTCGTAGAATATGGTGTGACGTAGCTTGGTTCATTTTTATGTATAAAAAATATTCTTAATTCATAATGATACTTAGCCTTAGTGGAAGTTTGTAGATAATTATATAATTCAGGCATTGTGTTTTTTGGGCAGGGTTATGTATTGGATGGTGTTAAGAAAGATTAATATTAAAGGAACAGTTCTTGGAGGAGTGAATGATGTGCAAAATACTCAGCCCTTGTTTTCAAGAATAAACTTTATTATACACAAACACTTGCAGGCCTGTTTGCATTATCAGAAGGAATGTATCATGTAGAAGAGGGTGTAAGCAATATATTGTCTTACAAGTGCACTCATTAGGAGACGCATTTTCTTCTTGCGAAGGGGTGGAGTGCCTGAGGAAAAGTTGTGAAGGAGCTGAAGATGTGGGGCAACTGTAATGCCTTCAGGCACTATAATAATAGTTAAGGGGCCAGTTGCAAGGTCAAAGCAGCAGTCAGTTTTTCTTTGTCTTTAATTGCTCATTAAAAACTTCCGCTGCAACTGTCACATGTTCTCCTAACATATCTCTGCACTATCTGTATTTCCAGCTACAGCAGAACCTCAGAATTATGAACACCTCAGGAATAGAGGTTGTTCGTAACTCTGAAATGTTCATATCTCCGAAAAAAAGTTATGGTTGTTCTTTCAGAAGTTTACAACTGAATATTGACTTAATGAAGTTTCAAAGTGTATTGTGCAGAAGAAAAATGCTACTTTTTAACCATCTTAATTTAAATGAAACAAGCACAGAAACAGTTTCCTTACCATGCCAGTTTTTTTAAACTTTCCCTTTTTTTGGGTAGTTTACATTTAACACAGTAACGTATTGTATTTGTTTTTTCTTTTGTCTCTGCTGCTGCCTGATTGTGTACTTCCAGTTCCAAATGAGGTGCGATTGACCGGTCAGTTCGTAACCCTTTTGTTCATAACTCTGAGGTTCTACTGTAGTTAGAAGGCCCTCATCACTGTAGTATCTGAATGCTGCAGAATCACTTCTTTGTCTGCCTGTCTGTGCTGGTCTTGCCTTTCTGCATTTTTCAGCATTCTTGTTCTGCCTTTCAGTGATGATCCTTTTATTTTATGCACCTCAGACTCCTAATTCAATCCCCCTCTCTTCATTTCTGGGTGCAGTTCCATGAATAGACCTCCTCTGCTCTTCCTCTTCCTGGATATCCTTCTTTATCAGGTGTTCCATCTCTATGGGTTTGATCCACCTGCCCCCTTCTGAGATATCGATTGTGGAGTAGATATTTTTTGGGAATAGGGAAAGGTACACAACCTGTGTTTATTAACTATTATTTTAATACCCCACCCATCTGAATTTTAATTCCTCACTCAAGTTGCAACTTCAGTTTCAGATTCCAGTGCCTTAGGAGCTGCTTTCTTTTTGGGATGGAAATGTAAAGGACCTATGACTAGCCTTCATGCACAGCTCTTACAAACATGAGGGGTGGTGGTGGTGCTGATTTAATGCCAGAAAAGTGGGGAAGACTCATGGGGAGTCCTCTGGTGATAGTCTTGGAACATGGAGTAATACAGGCTACTTCATTATAGGCTGACTGGAAAACGTCTCTGGAGGGAACTGTTTGAGAGAGCAAGAGGAAGGACTGATAATCTGTACTAGATATTTGCATAATGATATTGGAGGACTGGTTATGTGAGCTTCTGTGGGTGTAATTTGACTTGCCCAAAAACTTAACTGTAAGGCAGGAGGACTTGCTTTATGAAATATTTTCAGACATAACCGTTCAGGATTGGGGAAAAATAGGGGTTAGAATTAGGGATTGTAAAATATGAAACGGTTAACTGGTAAATATTAGTCTTACCGTTAACCCATCTTAACCGTTAAACGCTTGCACGTTGGCTGGAGCAGCCCCGGCGCTGAGCCAACTAGCTGGAGTGGCCCCTCTCTCTTTAACTGGTTAAATGATATGATTTTAGTAGTTTAAACAGTTGTCTTTTAAAATATTTACATCCCTAGTTAGTTCTGTCAGTCATTTTCACCCTCAACTCGTGCCCTGTGATAGCAGAAAGATAATAGCAACATGCTACTGAAGTGCCATGGTCCAGCATATGGACTGACTCAGTCATGAAAGGAAAGTGTGTGTGCCATACTGAATAGTGTATATTTTTATTGCAGAACGTTATCCTGTTTTTAGATTTGCAGTTTGTTACTTTTTTGCATTCCTCCTCCCCTTTTCCTCCATTAAGTGCAAGTCCAGCCACATTGTGTGGGCCAGCTAGCCACGGTAAATGCCAAGTCAGGCACTTCTGCCTTGACTGGGAATAACAGCCCTTGTAACCAAGATAGGGGAATGTCAAGATTTTGAAATTATGGAGTAACTGTCCTGGAAGTGCTGACGATGAGCCGTTACAGCTGCTGCTTGTGCCATGGAGGCAGGGACTTTGGGGAATGTTGGAGATCAGTGGAATAGGAACTTGTGGGGTAGAGGGAGAGGTGAAGATTTACGCCCTCATGAGGTTCCATCTGCCATTTTATAAACACTAATGGAATTCGTAAGAACTCTAAAATTTCTTTGCTGTGCTCCTGACCCTGCAAATTCTGCCCTGGTTGGTAAATATTAAAATCAAAGGCTACAAATAGGTGGGCTTGTCAGAATTCAGTTTAAATTGATTGCTGTCAGTAAACATCAATTTCAGCTGACACACTGAAATTGATGAAAAAATACCCCTTGGTGCCTGCCTGCACCTTGCGTCTGCAGGGATTGGGTGTCACTGTCCCTGCTGCTGTGCAGGGAGTCTGCTGTCACGGCCCTGCTCACTCACCAGTCAGGATTGCGGGGACTGACCCTGGACAGGAACTGTTCCGCATCAGGGTGGCTTCCCCCATGACCAGGGGCTTGTCCTCTTCCTTGCAGCCTGGACTGGGGGTCTCTGGTTTGCCAGCCCAGGACCGCAGCCTCCCCCAGACCTGACTCTCAGGTGTCTTGGGCCTTGCAGTCCCACTGTCAGTGCTGTCCTACCTCTAACCCCAACCCTTCTCCCCTTAATTTCCCACAGCTGTAAAAATAGTTAAAAAATGTTTTAAAAAAATTAAAAATCAAATTCTGCCAAGACTCATATAGACTATAGAAAAGGGCTCCTTTGCTCTCCGTTTCTTCTGAACTCCTCAGCTTGGCTGCTGTCTCCACTGCCCTGGCGCCTGCCACACCTGCAATAAGACATCTTGCACATTTTATTGGGAATCTAGTCCAGCTTGTTGGTTCCCTGGCCTGCATGGCTTCTGCAATCAATTTTTTCTTCTGCCTCAGGATTAAGTCAAGAGGCGCTTCCATGCTATCTAACAGCACCCCAGGCTTGTGGAAGGGTAAGTCCAAGGGATTTGGTCCATTTCCTCATGTAATCGGGAAGTTTTTGAGATTTGGAACTGCATCTTGAGTCATGTATCTTTATGTGAAATATGTTTGCTACCTGTGGAGATGCCACTCCAGCTGCTTAACATAGACTGAGCGAAATGGCTATGACCCAGTTGAGCTGGCCCTGGACCATCATCTCTCCCTAGAGCTATACCAGTCATGCCTAAATGTCTGCCTCTGACCAGCTGGCAATTGGATTATATAATGGTCTCCATTGAGATGTGGTGATATGACAAATTTATTGACCAGAGGTGGTAGGTAAAAGATGATGGTCACGGTGAAAATAACTCTCAACTGAGCTCCATGGCACAAGTAATGCCGTTTTTACAGGTATGCCTTCTGGCCAGTTTGAACCCTGTGCAGTGGAATTGTGAAAATAGATCAGAAAGACACCTAAGCAGTGAGTGACCTATGCACTGAGACACATTCATGGCAGAACTGTATTGCATGTGATCTCAGCTTACACTGAGACTGCATACTTGGAGATTGGCATGGTTCTCTTGGACCACTTGGTGGTTAATCATGTTTGAAGCAAATGTAATTCAGATGGTGGCTGTAGTACCGGTGCACCATTATGAGCACTTTTCTGTGTACACACAAATTATGTTACTGGCTTAAGTATATGGTGGCAAACTTGTCAAATGTCTCTAATCTAGACAAGGCTATGATGGGTTCCATCATGGTGCTCAAAGTTAGTTAACCTAGTTAAACTTTGTAAACTTCTCCACAGATATCCCTCCCTCCAACCTTTCTGCCTTGAAAGTTTTGTGACCATAAAAACAGGTAGAAGCATTTTAGGGCTTTTGCTAAGTAAACAGACGTCTTTATTTTGTTTGCATTTGTCTATAGTGTACTTCTGATGCCTTCCAGTTAATTCACAGAATAAACCTTAGGATACCTTTTTGTTAAAATTGAAAAGGTAGCTGAATGTACTTCAGAGTAGCTGACATTTTCTGCTGCCGTTGGAAGTGAGAAGGCACAGCTTTGAAGAGAAATGAGGTGGCATGGGTTTTAGACCTCTGCAGACATTTGCAGGCCATTTGACTCGTCTTCCATTCGGTGGAGGAGGTGTCTTCGCCACAGAACAGCATGATGGGGCAGCCTTTTTTCCTAAGAGGAGAGAGATTAGTACACAGTTAGAAAGCAATACAGCTAAGCCAGTTCTAAGACAACATCATGGAGTGTGTTCGGCTGTTACGATTATTGTGCTGTTGTTTGTGTGTTAAGTCAAGAGGAAACGAGTTCTTTCTGTTTCAACATCAACAGTAATGCGTGACACAGTTCCTGTTCTACCTTGGTGGGTCTTGCGATTATTGGCAGATTTGCTGGCCTCGGAGCTTCATGGCAGCCCTCAGCTTGGCCGCTTTTCTGAATTCACAGGCCAGGTCGACTCCTCCTGTGTCTGAC